>NC_047102.1:11960230-12709188 GCF_902459505.1 Geotrypetes seraphini
AATCTGTGCATATTACTGGGTAACCTACCCTCCCCCCCCCCCACTCCCAACTCTCCATCTACTATTGGATAACCCTTATGATAAAGACACTTATGCAATAATTTCCTCCCCAATATAACAAAGCTATACTCACGTGCAACAAGGCCCAGTCCAGGTACATAATCTGCTAATGTTCGTAACAGGAACAGAATTGTGCCCCTGAAAAGAAATAAAATACTATGACTATTTGATTCTCATAAGTCTTGTAGAAGAATTCTGATGCCTTCAGTGTTACCCGTTGGAGTAAATCAACAGACCCCTCATGCATGATGGATTAGAGAAAATTCCACCCCCCTCTTACTGCCTGGAGCTTGCTGAGCTTTTGCAAAGGAGTAACATTATAGCGCAAGAGGTTTTAGGTGCCCCTCTTAAGTCACAGTCCTTATTTATTTCTAAAATGTATAGTCTGCCTGTCACCTAAGTGGCGACACCTTAGAGCAGGGATCTCAAAAGTCCTTCCTTGAGGGCCGCAATCCAGTCGGGTTTTCAGGATTTCCCCCATGAATATGCATTGAAAGCAGTGCATGCACATAGATCTCATGCATATTCACTGGGGAAATTCTGAAAACCCGACTGGATTGCGGCCCTCGAGGAGGGACTTTGAGACCCCCTGCCTTAGAGTATGTGTAGTAGGCTTAGGGAGGCAGATGATTGGTTTTTGAAAGGAGATTACAGGACTGAGAGCGTACGTGTACTCGCACTATACCTACATGTGAATACATATATACACACTATAAAACATACATGTACACATTTCAGGAGGACTCTTACTCTGAGTATTGGTCATAGAAGGGAGATCTCAGAAGATAGTACAGAAGGAAGATGCAGCGGCGTCTGAGCTCCATGCGCTCCCGGTAGTTCAACGTTTTTGCATTGGTCATTAAACTCAAACTGAAAGGAGGAACAAGAGAGGCGAGCTAAAACTCAAAAAGGTTTTCCCACAAAGGCACACAGTGAAATTCAGTTTTATCACCACACAGGGTGCTGCAGTGACCCTCATATCTCACCACTGTACGATACCATGATATAAGGTGCTACATTGACCTCGGATCTCAAAGCTCCTCTTATTGCGGAAGGGGAAAATTGTCAAGGGTTTAAGGATAGCTACAGACTATTTAGTAGCACTTGAGGATTGTGTGAGCAATATAAAACGTTTTAGGTTCAACAGTTAACATTTCCTAGGACATACCTTGCTACATCCAAGATCCCAGAGAGCAACCAAGGCTTCCAAGACTTCTGGCCCCACACTGCTAAACTAAGCACTGAGAAAGAAGTCAAGGAGCAGACCGAGCACAGGCATTTTACTTTTAACCTTCCAGAATGGTAAGGAATCTGCACCCCCCCCCCCACCACACACACACCTGCCGCAGTGTGCACCCCCTATCTCTGGGTGTAACCAACATCAGTACAGGTAATGGCGGAATAGAAATCCCTAATGTAATGTAAGGGTCACTGATCATCAATTATTTTTTTTTATATTTTTATTTATTCCATTTTCTATACCGTTCTCCCAGGGGAGCTCAGGACGGTTTACATGCATTTATTCAGGTACTTAAGAAGTTATCCCTCCATGTCCCAGCGGGCTCACAATCTATCTAACGTACCTGGGGCAATGGTGGGATTAAGTGACTTGCCCCGGGTCACAAGGAGCAGCGTGGGTTTGAACCCACAACCTCGCGGTGCTGAGGCTGTAGCTTTAACCACTGCGCCACACTCTCCACTTTTGATGGCGTCACCCAAAGAAGAATAATTTAGAAAACAACTAAAAACATCGGTTTTTGAAATATTTAGGTAGCTTATTTGTAAGAATTTTATTATGCATTACTCAGATTTTTTAGAGTATTAGCTATTGGTTTCTAACATTTTAGTTTCTTTTACTTTATTGTATTCTTTTTTAACTACACTTCTCCCTCCGTATTCGCTGTGATTGGGGATTAACAGACCCGCAAATACTGAAAAACCGCAAATAACTTTTTTATATGTTATTTGCTGTTTTCTATTAAAAACCATCGTGAATAGGGTGAAACCGCAAATAACATGGTGGGAGACCTGGTCTGTTTCTGAAGGAGAGGCAAAACACAGTGAAGAAAGTGCCGGGAATCGGCGATTTTCCTCTGTAAACGCTTGGAATCAGCGATTTTTCTATGCAAGCTGATGTAATTTGGGGGGGGGGGGGAGGAGCCAGAAAGCTAAAAACCGTGAATAATCGAAACCGCGAATACGGAGGGAGAAGTGTATTGTAAACCGCATAGAACTTTACGGCCTTGCAGTATATAAATTATTATTAAAGTAGAAGCACGTAAGGCAGGAAAGGAAGCTGGACAGAGACGAAAGGAAAAAGAAAAAAAAGCAAGAGAAGGTAACATAATGGGGATGAAGTGACACAAAACAAGAGAAATTCCTTATGACACAGAGTCAGGGAAGAATGTTCAATTTTTTTTTTAAATCTTGCAAGCAAGGACTGAGGAGAATGGTTTTGGCAGTTATATTGTTGTATAAAAGAGGCATTACAAACAAGTATTAACTTACACAATTACCTACAAAATTATGCAGTTAGAGATTATTTATAATAAATGACTTAGTAAAGCACAGCAGGGAAGTTTTGCCTCGGTTCACTGTTCCCTACACATTTTAACATTTAGACCAGGGATCTCAAAGTCCCTCCTTGAGGGCCGCAATCCAGTCGGGTTTTCAGGATTTCCCCAATGAATATGCATTGAAAGCAGTGCATGCACATAGATCGCATGCATAGTCATTGGGGAAATCCTGAAAACCCGACTGAATTGCGGCCCTCAAGGAGGGACTTGAGATCCCTGATTTAGACCCAGGGAGTGGATCTGCTTCTTTAACAATCTAATTGTCTTATGGAATTTTATAACAGATCAGGATACAGTGAGCAAGGGGCCTGGCAATATAAACCGACTCTGCTAGGGTCTCTTGTAGTCCCAGAGGAGTGGGAAGACAATCGCCTTCAACCGTCTTTCTTTTCTTGTGCCTCTCCGATTGCTGCTGTGGATAACCCCACAGCCTGGAATGCGGCGACGGGGCTGAAATAAAAGATATCCAAACATATTGTCAGTTAATCTCTTGTCAGCAGGTAACATAGTACACGATAGCAGATAAAGACCAATAATAGTCCGTGCAGTCTGCTCAGATTTGCCACAGTAGTATATGACACAGTGCAGGTTACTTTTCCCATAGACAGTTCGATTTTAGAACTAGTATTTCCTCTGACTTTAATGCTCCCTCTCCAATCTTCCATAGGAGGTACATAGTAAATGACGGCAGATAAAGACCCGAATGGTCCATCCAGTCTGCCCAAACATACACTTTCTATAATTTAATGATTTAATTTAAATTGTTCTTTTTCTTAGATATTTCTGGGCCAGAAACCCAGAGCTCTGCCAGGTATTGTGCATCTACTGGAGTCTCTGTCGAAGCTCACTCCAGCTCATCTAAACCATCCCTGCCCACCCTCAACTGAATGGCCATATATGCGACACAGACAGTGCGAGTCTGCCCAATACTGGCCTTAGTTCTTCAATATATACCATTATTTTCCGATTAGAGATTATCTGTGTTCATCCCATGCTTTTTTGAACTCTGTCACCATTTTTCTCTCCACCACCTCCCTCGGGAGGGCGTTCCAGGCATCAAGCACCCTCTCCGTAAAGAAAAATTTCCTTACATTACTCACCCCTGAGGTACAAGCTCAATTCTTTGTTGAAAGAGAAATATCAGGCCTCAGCATTAAGCTACAGATCAGTCATCGCTGCTGAGTTATAAGCCGGGTCCTTATTCAGAGACATGGAGACAAGGCCTTCTTCACAGAGACTAGACCTCAGTCCCAAATTATAATTAGGTACTTACGCTCATTGAGAGAACGCAGCACTCTGTTTGAGCGCCTTCCCACATATGTTAATTCTGTTCCTTCCGAGTTACATTCGGGATCTGTTGAATAAATGAAAAATATAAGACTCAGATTGGTGAACTCAGAAACTTTCTCACTGCTAAGCCTTAAAGAGCAACACCTTTGCTCTCACAGCTTTCTAACTCCATTCTTCTCTCAACGATCTCAGAGATGGGATAGATGTTACCAACTCTTCCAGACTGATTCCACATCTTGCCTTCATCCAGCACAAGCCACTGTGGAAAGCCCCTTCCTCCCAAAACAGACACCAACAGCTGAGGTGTGTGTCTCACACTGTCTTATGTCCCCATCCCTCCCTAAAAGGGACAGACTGACCCTCTGGGCCCGACTCCAGCTCCCGATCCAGGGGTGTTATAGGAGGAGTGGTCTGTATTCCAGATTTGTACCACAACAAAAGCAGGATTCGCAGAATTGCCCTGATAAAAGAAAAAAAAAAAAAAATCAGTTAAACAAATCACCCTCAAAGAGAGCCAAAAAGCAGGGATGGAGAGAAACCCTAAAGTGATCAACAGTTTCAATCACTATTCACCTGTGCTTTTAAACCTTTTCTCTGATCAACAGCGTGTCTAGAGGAGTCCTAACTCTGCCCCCCCCCTTCAAGCATTAGTACCAATCAAGCTGTTCTTCCAAATACACAACATCTGCTTTGGCAGTGCTGCGACACCAACCTCACTTCTGATGTCATAAGCAAATTAATTTGGCAGACGCACAACCCAGGGGACCTAAGGCAAAACTAAATGCAACACAAGCAAGAAGGGAACTCTCTGAACCTGCTACATAGGGAGAGGAAACAGATCAGGTAGGATAAATGTGCAATGGATAAGCCTCTTTATCACCCTAACTGGATCGAGCACACGTTTTTTTCCTCTCCATATATTTTATGAGTTTTTAAAAAAATTGTGAAGAGTAGTCTTGACGATAAGAGTTGATGAGAGTATTTTTGGATATTTACTGTATTAATAAATAGTGTTTAATGATCTTCAATCCCAACTTTGTGTATTTTTTTGTAAATTAATTTGGATTGATTATACTCGTATTTATTATATATACGCATTGTGATCTGTTTTCAATCTGAGTATAAATGTGATCCACCCTTGATCACATAAGCTCATGCCTGGGTCCTGTCCTCTCTGCCCTGTCCCTTCCCCATCACCCCCATTCTGCGGCCTGTGCTTCCACACACACTGACACATGGCTGGCTACACTTTGAGCTCCCACAGAAACCTACAATATCCCGGTTCCAAACCTGGCACGGGTTAAGACCCACTTCTCTCATTCTTCCGAGGCAAACACAATAAGGACTAACTGCATTTGGGCATGCAACTTGTTCTACAACTTTTGAGAGATCTGAAAATTTAAGTCTTACATTGTTAGCTGTGAGACATACTTAGCCATCTGAAGAAGAATGATGACTGACCATCGTGCTGGCTCCCCCCACACCTTTGCAGCGCTCATCTCTACGAAGACCTCGACGCATTCCAGCACACTCAGCCAGGTCAGCAACTTCTGCTGTGATATAGGCTGCAGGAAACAGAGACACAATGAAAGCCCCATGTGGATGGAATTGACACCAAAAACAGACACACAAGTCTGAATATGCAAGAGACAAAGCATGCCCTAAGGTTGAACGTTTCACATCCCAGGTGGATGTACACACTGCACCGATATTGTACAGCCTTTAGAGATAAATAAAAGACAAAATGGAATAACAGCGCAGATTCAGTGTCTTGAGGTGAGAGTGGGATTAACAGAGGTAAACTAGGACCTAACATTCTTTTCTTCCCAAGAATCCTCACTGATCTCAGGAGCACAGCCACTTGGCACAGAAACCAGGCCCTCATGCAAATTATGCTGCTGGCCATGGAAATATCTTCCTCAAAGAATTGCCGACTTCACTGCCAATCGCAGGGACTCTATTTTCTATTCCCTTTTCTTTTTAGAGGCTTATTAGGTGCTCCTGAGAGACAGTGGAAAGCCCCGACTGCATATATCTCACTCAGCCTATAGGTTCTCAGATGAATCTTCTTTTTCAGGAAAAAAAAGCTACATTTCCCGACCAGGTGGGAACAATTTCTATATTACCTTCTATGGAACAGACTTTGTTGATTCTTCTAATTCTGTTTTCCTTTTGTGGCTTAAGAAATCCGTTTCCAGCTTTGACGCTCCCAACTTATTAACAACCCTCACTGATCTATAACCCCACATCCATCTACGCTGTTCACCCTCTCCCCACCCACCAGTGGAACAAACAGACAGAGGGGTGTCTGCTCACCAGCGGGAGGGTTCGTCGCAGCTCTTTCCGAAGGATTCCATCATTCAGCAATACCAACAGATTAGAGGCAGAATACACTGGAAAACAAACAAAGACAGCGAGGCCCATCATCACACTTCTACTAAACCGACACCAGTTTCTGGCAGACAATTCAAAACCTTTTGTTTACCAGTTCCTTAAACTACTAGATCAGTGTGTCTCAAACTTTTTTTTTTAGTTCCGACACACTAAATGGCGCAAATGTTTTTTTGAGGCACATTATAACTGAAATGATAAAACTGCAAAACTAACAAAAAAATTTAATTTAAGAGTTCTTTATTTAAAGTTCTTTTAAGCTATATATGGATAATTGTAACAATGGTGAAACTAAAGTACCAGTAGATAGATTTGCTAATCAATGTGATGGATGTGCTTGGTTTTTTTTTTAAAATGCAAATTAACTGAAAACGCAGCTCGATAGTCGACAAGCAAAAACACGCATTTTATCATTCACCATATGCAGTCGGTCTCTTTTTTTTTTTTCGATTTAATTTCTATCAGAGATGAAAATCCAAGTTCACAGAGCTAAGACGATCCAAATGGTAACAAAGCTTTGATTGCATTGTTGCTCAAGTTAGAATAACTACTGCATACAAAAATAAAAATGACTTGCTGTTAGTTTTCAAGGGCCAATCGTATCAAAGAATGATGCTTGTCTGAGCGGTTGTATCCTTACGCACACAGACACTCATAGCATGGACAGACTTTTGCGTACATGACACACATGTCATGTATTCTAGTGTATATTTATGAAGGGAATTTTTTTTTTTTTAAATAAAGTAAAATTCTGGAATCGCTCGTGACACACAGCTGGACTAGATGTTCTGCTTCCTGAAGGCCACCTCAGAAGTGGAGAGATGTAAAACCTGAATCACCCCCTTCAACCAACCCAAATTGCATCTTTGCCATTTTCACTATGTGCTCAGTCTCTTTCTAAGCACATAAGCATTGCCTCTGCCGGGACAGACCAGGGGTCCATCGCGCCCAGCAGAACGCTCCTGCGGCGGCCCCCCAGGCCCGTGACCTGTAATTGGTCCTTACCTAAATTATTCATCCCCTATTCATTTGGTACCTGTACCTATACCCTTCAATCCCCTTCTCCTTCAGGAAGTCATCCAATCTCTTTTTGAAGCCCAATATTGTCCTCTGCCCTATCACCTCCTCTGGGAGCGCATTCCAGGTGTCCACCACCCTCTGAGTGAAGAAGAACTTCCTAGCGTTTCAATTTTTCTGAACGCCCTCTTGTTTTTGTTGGCCCGGTTAGCCTGAAGAATCTGTTCTTCTCCACCTTCTCTATGCCTTTCATGATTTTATAAGTCTCTATCATGTCCCTTCTAAGTCTCCGCTTCTCTAGAAGAAACAAGACCTTGCCATACTCATTTGCACAGTGGCTGTTGAGTGCTTAGCCCAGTTCAGTCATTTTCTACTTACGAAGCTCAGGAATACATACCAAGCTCAGAAAGCTCATGAGAAGCCACAAAACGACCTAAGAAGTAAAAAAAAAAAAAAGATTTTTGAGTTACTGCAATCAATGATAAGAGAGAAGGTTACTCTTCAGCTGCATTCATAACAGCTCGGTAGAGAAAAATCCAGATGATCATCTCTGGGAAAACATGGTTAGTCATAAGCAATGAACTCAAAGTGTTTCCTTATTTTATTTTTTTTTCAGTTCAAATTTTTTATCGTAAGTTTTACAATACAAAATAAAATCAAAACATAACAATGAACATGATAGCTGCCGAAGGGCATCATACAACACAGTGGTCTGACTGCACAGCTCGTTATCCCTGTGAGAGTAATAGTAAAAGGATGCTAAAGAAAATAGAGAAAAAGAAAAAGGGAAAGGTGTAGAGCAGGATTATGACATCGGAATAGTCGGCAAGGTGGGATGTGGGTACCTTTCAAGAAATTTCCAAGGTGATACAGCAGGAACGTAAGAAGACATTCTATGACATTTTTCAATGGCATATTGAATAGCAATAGCAAAAGTTTCTATTTTAATTACACTAGAGGATAGAAAATCATAAATAAAAACCAAACAGGAACTCAGCTCAATTTTGATTTGGACCCATGATGTGAAAAGCGGCCATTTTTAACATTTCAGATTCAAGACTTTCATGATGTTTTCTCAGAGATGGTTACGTCTTCCCAAGCTGTTTACTTCCCTTTTCCAGCCTCCTTGCAACCACAATCAGAAATCTACAGTGGTTTCAAGCAACTGAGAACAGAATACAACTGCTTTAAGAAATATTACTCTGGCTAAGAGCTCAAGCTCTGCAGTGAAAGGACTGGCAACAGCAGTTTGCATGAGTAATGGAAACTATATTTGATGCTTGCAAACATATATCCTTAACTAAACCCCTACCTAGCAAACAAATCAGTTCCCTGAACTTCGGGGAATACACAAAGGACAGGAACAATAACAGATACAAAAAGTAAAGTAGTGAAGCCAGAACACTCCCAGTTTTCTGTATCAAGCTTACTATATCTTTTATTAGAATGTGATAGACTGCTCCAACTATCAATAGTTCTAAGCAGTTAAAATTATAAACTTCTCCCTCCATTTACATGGGGGTTAGGGGCTGAGCCGGCCCACAAATATTGAAAAACTGCAAATAACTTTTAGGGCCGACTCTGACCCACCCCCGCCTCCCGGACCTGGTCTAGCGGTGACGCGGGGCAGGAGCGATCTTCCCACACCTTTGGTTCAGCATCCCAAACCCTATATGTCTGCCTGTCCAAGTTAGATTGTAAGCTCTTCTGAGCAGAGACCATCTATTAAATGTCAAACCGTACCGTGCTGCATATGCCTTTCAGCACTACATTAGTGATAAATAGTAGTATATATTCATATAGTCCAATCTAGTTCATGAAAACTTATTGCCTATGGAAGAACACTATACTATAGTGCAAAGCAGGTTAGTATAGTCCCTACTTACAAGGGCCTGAAGCTGACTAGTATGGCAGGCTATTACAGACACAGTGAAGGCATTTCAGCGAGTCCCACTGACTCTTGGATGTACTTAAAATTCCTATTTCTGTATACGTACACTAAAGATCTTTATTATAAGTTAATTCATTTTATACATGGCGTTCACCCCAGAGTTCTAAAGGAATTCAAATACAAACTTGCAAACTACTACCGATAATATGCAACTTCTCATTTCCATCTGCCTCTGGACCTTTGGACTGGGTTGTCAATCTAACACAAACTTTAAAAACGCTCCCAGGGTGACCCACATAACTACAGACCAGAAAGTGGAAGCTATCATAAGGAATATGGGTAAATATAGTTTACAAGGGAACAGTCAAAGGGAAGTTATGTCTTACTGATCTGCTAGAATTCTTTGAGGCGAGAATTCGAGAAGTGCTATAGAAATATGCAGATAGGCAAATTTGAGCGTCACGAATGCACAAATAGCGAGAACACAATGTATTTGGATTTTCACAAAAATACATTTCATAAAGTCCTTCTTGAGAGCCACCGGCGTGCTTGACTTTAAGAGCAAATGGGACATGTACGTGGGATCCCTACGTAAGACAATTCACTAGCATCTAGATTTATTGGGGTGGGTCAGTAGTGTGGGCAGACTTGATGGGCTATAGCCCTTTTCTGCCGTCATCTTTCTATGTTTCTCCTTAGAGATTTAAAGTCATGGGATAGAAACTGATGTCATTCTTGGATTGTTTATTATATATAGCAGATCAGTACTGGCCAAACATTGTTTTTTTAAACACAAGGAGATTGTAAGGAACTGTACAAAGACTTTACCAAACAAGAGAACTTGATTATCTAAATGGCAGATGAAATTTAATGTGAACAAGTCCAAAATGATGAAAATAGGGAAAATAATTCTAACTACAGGTTCCGAGTTTGATCTTAGGAGTAATCTCTTACAAAAAGGATCTCAAAATCATTATACAGTATTATGCTGAGTGGTGAAGATGGAAAAGCAAATCCAATTTTACAAACTATTCAGAGAACACCCTCCCACTCCCCCCGAATATCATGCTACATTGGTATAGTTGAATACTGTGTGCTGTCTGGTCATAGCAAGGAAAGGTGAATCATTACTCTTAAGGAGCACGACTAAGGTGCTCCTTTTACGAAGCCGCGTTAGGGCATTAACTCGCGGAATAGCGCGAGCTACACTGCCACACAAGCTAGACGCTAATGCCAGCGCTGAGCTGGCATTAGTTCTAGCCGCATAGCACGCGGTAATATCCTGCTTGCGCTAAAAACGCTACCACACCTTAGTAAAAGGAGGCCTAAAAAGGTTTGAGCTTTTAGACAGGGGTTTTAAAAATGAATGGATGAATAGAACAGCTCAATGGGATAAGAACATAAGCAGTGCCTCCGCCGGGTCAGACCATAGGTCCATCCTGCCCAGCAGTCCGCTCCCGCGGCGGCCCAAACAGGTCACGACCTGTCCAATTTACCAGAAGGGGCCCCCATGCCACCTTGGTTTCCTATTGAGTCCTATCTTCCCATCAAAGTCCTAGCCTTCCGGTCTTGCACATGCACGACCTGGTCGGGTTTCTATACTTATTTTCTGGTTAGCTTTCTCAGTATCCCACGATCCTTTTATCCCTCAGGAATCCGTCCAGTCTCTGTTTGAATCCTTGTACCGTACTCTGCCCAATCACGTCCTCCGGTAGCGCATTCCAAGTGGTAAGCACTAGGATTGCTTCATGAAATAACTGGTAGCAGATTTAACACATATTGGAAAAAGTTTGGGTTTTTTTTAACTCAATATTTAAACTGTGAAATCTGTGACTGGAGGATGCGATCAGAAACATCTAGCACAACTGGGTTCAAGAAAGATTTAAGACACGTTCTTGTAGGGCAGGTCTAGACTCTAGACATCATTATTAGCTAGGCAGACTTGGGAAAGCCACTGTATTAATGGAAGTGGATAAAAGAATAATGAATCTGCTCCCTGGGCTGTGTCAGATATTTCTTGCGAGTCAGAATTAGAGAATGACAAGGGGACACAATTTTCCCTGTCCCCTTGAGTTTTGTCGCTGTCCTATTCCTGTAAAGCAGGGGTGTCAAAGTCCCTCCTCGAGGACCGCAGTCCAGTCGGGTTTTCAGGATTTCCCCAGTGAATATGCATGAGATCTATTTGCATGCTCTGTTTTCATTGTATGCTAATAGATCTCATGCATAGTCACAGGGGAAATCCTGAAACCCCGACTGGATTGTGGCCCTCGAGGAGGGACTTTGACACCCCTGCTGTAAGGTCTGCCTTAACTGCACAAGCCTTGAACACTAATAATTTTAAAGTATTTGAGGCTTGTGAAAATGAGGACAGAACTTGCAGGAATGGGACAGGGGCAGGAAAATGAGTTCCCGCAGGACGGGGGGAAAATTTGTCCCCGTGTCATTCTCTAGTCAGAATGCTGGGAATTGATGAAACCCTTTGGTCTGATCCAGCGCAGTAAATCGTGCGTAGCCCTATATTTTTTTCACAACTTATATACTGTAAAAATTTTGAGTGCCCTGATTGCACTGCATGTCAAAGTTTGTCCTAAAACTCCCTAAGGCAGTCCTTAAGTATTCAGTTTGTTGCTGTACATCATCAAGCCCAGTAGCCTGTTTCTAACAGTGGCCAAACCCAGGTTTCAAAGTAGGTTACGAGAAACTTTTCTTGACTTCCTTCAAACGTGAATATAAAGCCAAGGGGGTTTCATAGCATCAAAACAGCAGTCAACCTTTTGCAGAAGGGAACATTTGGCAGCAATTTCTGAGCCCGCAGTAAACTTGTGTTTTTTTTTCATCGTTACTACAAGCCAGAAAGGCTGCCTGGGATGCTTCCAAGAGCATACAGCGGTTTTGTGCTATGTGAAATTTAGTCCCAACTGCAGATCGCACTGTTAAACCGTCAGGTCAATGGAGGCCGGGTAGGACTTTGCCCGTTTAGCTGACGTGTGCTTCACTCCAAGCCACGGGTCAGGGCCGGCTTCACCTATGGAACAGGTGATTAAAGGGTGGCAAAAGGCCAGTTGGGCAGCTCTTCCTCTGCAGGTGGGGAGGGAGGGACATTGGATGAGATTTAGGATTTTGGTGCCCAGCATATGGGGGGGGGGGAGTGAGGGGAGGGGGAGAGGGAGAACGGCTTGCAGGGAGGGAGGGATATTGGATGAGATTTAGGATTTTGGTGCCCAGTGGGAGGGTGAGAGAGAGGGAGGGACATTGGATGAGATTCAGGATTTTGGTGCCCAGCATGAGGAGGGAGGAGGGGCGGGAGGGAGGGAGGGATGTTGGATGAGGTTTAAGTGGCCAGCGGGAGGGGGGGAGGACTTGCAGAGAGGGAGGGACATTGGATGATATTTAGGATTTTGGTGCCCAGCATAATGGGGGGGGGGGAGGAAGGACTTGCAGGGAGGGAGGGACATTGGATGAGATTTAGGATTTTGGTGCCCAGCATAATGGGGGGGGGGGAGGGAGGACTTGCAGGGAGGGAGGGACATTGGATGAGATTTAGGATTTTGGTGCCCAGCATAATGGGGGGGAGGGAGAAGGACTTGCAGGGAGGGAGGGACATTGGATGAGATTTAGGATTTTGGTGCCCAGCATAATGGGGGGGAGGGAGAAGGACTTGCAGGGAGGGAGGGACATTAGATGAGATTTAGGATTTTGGTGCCCAGCATAATGGGGGGGAGGGAGAAGGACTTGCAGGGAGGGAGGGACATTGGATGAGATTTAGGATTTTGGTGCCCAGCATAATGGGGGGGAGGGAGAAGGACTTGCAGAGAGGGAGGGACATTGGATGAGATTTAGGATTTTGGTGCCCAGCATAATGGGGGGGAGGGAGAAGAACTTGCAGGGAGGGAGGGACATTGGATGAGATTTAGGATTTTGGTGCCCAGCATAATGGGGGGGAGGGAGGGACATTGGATGAGATTTAGGATTTTGGTGCCCAGCATGGGGGGGAAGGACTTGAGATAGAGGGGGGAGCTACTAGATCATTGGCCGGGGGGGGGGGGCGCTGGTCCAAAAGCAGGAATTTATCATGGGGAGAGGAGGGATGAGCCAGCCCCAGCAGACAACGATAATTGCACCGAGCAAGCTAAAAAAAAAAAAAAAGCGGGGGCTCGCGGCGCGTCCGGAAGAGCTCGGAAGCAGCTCAGGTAAACCGCTCTCCCCCCCCCACCCCTCCTCTTCTTACCCGCCAGCACGTAGGAGAGCACGCGGACGGCGCTCTCGAACTGCGCAGCCGCCGCCGGGTTGCGACTGATGCAGACCTCGTAGCGCTGGCAAAGGAGCCTCAGTTTCTGCCGACACAGGGCCGCCATCGTCACCCGCCGCGCTCCCTGTCTCTCGCGCGCGCGCTCCCTCCAACTTCCGGCACGGACACTTCCTGTTTCCGGCGCCGGGGCCCGTCCTGCTTAAAGGGGCAACGCGACTTTTTTGGTGGCCGGTCCTGGTTTAGAACTTTCCCCGGAGGGCCGCAATCCGGCCGGGTTTTCAGGATTTCTCCATTGAATAGGCATGAGATCTATTAGCTTGCAACGTGCATGCAAATAGATCTCATGCATATTCATTGGGAAAACCCGGCTGGATTGGGGCCCTCGAGGACCGACTTTGACACCCTGTTTAATGACGGTTCTGCAGGTCCTCTAACGCGGTGGTTCCCGACCCTGCCCTGGAGGACCACCAGCCAGTCAGGTTTTCAGGATAGCCTTAATGAACAGGCACGGAGCAGATTTGCATACCTAGCACCTCCATTATATGCAAATTTTTCTCATGCATATTCATTAGGGCTATCCCCCAAACCCGACTGGCTGGTGGTCCTCCAGGACAGGGTCGGGAACCACTGCAAGTCTAACGCACCAGGCTCGGGTTGGCTAAAACGTCTCCCTAACTAGGTAGCTATGCTTTTAACTGTGCCCCAAAAATCATTGCTGGGAACACAATACAGTGACATATGTTGAAAGGCAAAATGGTTACAGGGATTTCCCTTCTCATGTGCGCTTGGAAAAATCTCATCTCACTCTAGTATAAAGCTAGATTTGGGTTTTATTTGTTGTTGTGGTAGCCTTTGGCTTAGATACGGCAAGATGCAAGTCCAAAAAGAACGAGAAAAGAGGATTAGGATCAAGAGAAGAGAACGCAGCACGCGCTGTTTGGAGCTGGGCAACCAACTGCGCCTGCCTGAAATTCAGACGCTCCGCCCAAGTACCCTCCCCTTCCCTCTATTGGCCTCTGCGCCCCTGAGCGCACAAACACCGCCCACAGAATTCTATTGGCCCCTAGGCGCACATACCCCGCCCTGGTACCGCCTCTTTTCCCTATTGGCCCGTCTAATCCTCAGTTCCGAGAAAAGCGATTTTGCAAACTTGACTGGGGGGTTGGTTCTCTTTTAAATAGAAAATTTACAAGTGTTTTCAGAGTTCCAATTAGTGCTGCTCCGAGATTTCCAATCACAATTGGTATTAACATTGATTCTGGCTTCCAAAAAAAGTCTTTTCACTGCAGTTTGTGAAAAGGCCGCAGACGCCCCACCCCGGCACCTCCCCCTCTCAATCGGACCTCCCGATCATTTAAAGCCGCAGCCTGAATGTACACGTCATCTTTTGCAGCAAGGCTACGTAGACTTGGGTTTATCTGCGTAACTTAAGTCCTAGCCTAGAGCAATCGATAGCCTAGTTGGTGGATGGGAGGGCTGAGATGAAATTAATCGAGTACTGATAAGGTTGATAGGCTGAGGTGTGATTGCACTCCTGGTCCTAGATTGAGATAACAGGGAGCTCTTATGTGCAGTAGCTTGCAGGTATGATCTGTCCCCCCCCCCTTCTCTAGTCAGATGCTGAGGCTAGTACGGTGGAGGGAGGGAGGTACTGGGAGCAGTTTGAGGCTGGGAGAGGGTGATTTATATTTGGAGACTGGTGGAGACAGGTTTATACCTGGGGCTGGTAGGGAATTGTTAAACAAGTACTAGTCTTTCCTCCCCCCCCTATTTAGCCATGGAATTACAGTATAAATCTGTATGTCTTAGACAAATAGGAACTGTATGTGCATGGATGCATTGGAGTAAAACTAGCATTGGCACAGCCTTTCCCATTTGAGGTGGATCTGTTGGCTTACAAAAGAAGATGGAGCTAGCAAAACTGAGAGCAGGCAAGGGAGCTGAGCCAGATGGCATGCATTCAAGAGTATTAAGCAAACTTAGGAGCTCTTATACTGAAATGTGTTTAAATATGGGACTTTCCCATGCACTAAGGGGTCCTTTTATCAAGCTGCGGTAGGGGTTTAATGTGCGTAATACCGGGCATTAAACCGCCTGCCGCGCTAGCCGCTAACGCCTGCATTGAGCAGGCGTTAGCTTTATAGCCAGCCGCGGGGATTAGCGCTTGCTGAAATGTCCGACGCGCTAACCCCGCTAGCACGGCTTGATAAAAGGACACCTAAGCCTTTTTTTTATGGGGCAGTAAATTAAGTTTTCTTTTTTTTTTTTTAAGTCCACTATTTTTTCATTAGCACATGGGACTTTTAATAAATAAAATACAATCGGACCACCTTTCTTTACCAACCTCGCTACACCTTCTACCAACCTCTGTACACTCATGTCGCCCCTCTCCTTAAATCACTTCACTGGCTCCCTATCTGCCTTCGCATACAGTTCAAGCTCCTATTGCTGACCTACAAGCGTATTCATTCTGCTGCCCCTCAGTTTCTCTCCTCTCTCCTTATACACCTCCCAGAGAACTCCGTTCCTCAGATAAGCTGCTCTTAGCTCTACCCTTCTCCTCCACTGCCAATTGCAGACTTTGTTCCTTTCATCTAGCTGCCTCCAATGCCTGGAATAAATTACCCGAGTTTGTCCACCAAGCCCCTTCCCTTGTTTAAAAGCAGACTGAAAACTCACCTTTTTGATATAGCCTTCAATCCATAACCCTACTCCCCACTGCTCACCAACCTAGTCAGCAGATTAACCGTTCCCCATAACTGTATCCATGGTATCCTGCTTGTCTGTCTTGTCTGTTTAGATTGTAAGCTCTTTTGAGCAGGGACTGCCTTCTTTGTGAGTCTGTATAATACTGAATACGTCTGGTAGCGCTATAGAAATAATAATAGTATTAGTTCCTACCATCTATTTAGGAAAGTCTGAGTGCTCCAGTGTTAATTCTGCATTATCCAGTTATCTGGATAACGTTTCCATATTCATGACACAACACCTAGAAATTTTATTATTATTATTATTTTTTTTACAAAACACACGCACAGTGGCAAGCAAATTACTGTGAAATGCTTTAACATGTTGGTTTGTTTTTCTTTTTTTGCAAAAGCCTTTTGGTGCATACTATCCGTGTGTTAAGGGCTTATTACTCTCTTGTAAAAGGACCCTTCCAAGTTTTTCAAGTTTATTGTACATGTGATATACTGCAATCAGAAAACATCTATGAGGTTTACATAAAATCACTATATATAAAAAAATAATTAAAGATAGAACTACAATTTCAGTAGTAAAAGAAAGAAGAAAAAAGAAAGAAAATAAAATTATAAATGAAAACTGATTATATGCTTGTTATTTCATTGATCAAAGTCTGAGCCATCTCCTGTAACCTTAAGATTTCATTGGTTATATACATGTATGAACAGGAAAGTTTTCAGTAATGTTTTAAAGCATTCAAGATTTTGTTCTATTCGAATGTGATTTGGAAGAGCATTCCAAAGTTGAGGACCAGTAACTGCAAAAGAATAATCTCTAGTAAATGAGTAAACTATTTGTCTAATTGATGGAATTACTAAAAGATTTTGCTTTGAGGTCAAACAAGGTGTTAGGTATTTGTCCAAATATGGTGGCGATTGATTATAGCGTGTTTTAAAAACTAAAAGCATGATTTTATATATTAAACAATGTTTTATTGGTAGCTAATGCACCGATTTCAGCAATGGTGTTACATGATCAAATTTCTTTTTTCCTATTAATTTAATCGCGGTATTTTGTACAAATTGGAGACATCGCAAATCTTTTTGTCTCGATCCATAAAATAGAGAGTTGCAGTAATCTAAAGTGCTGATTACTAAAGAATGAACAAGTATGTTTATAGCTAGTGGGAGCATGAGGTGAGATATAGAATGAATGAGACGTAGTTTGAGTCCAAAATAACTCCGCAAATCTTTAGTGTTGGTGAATAGGAACTTTTGATAGTATTAATGGAGAAGGAAGCGTTTGTTCTACCTTTGTAGTGAATAGTAATGCTTTAGATTTTTGAGGGTTAAGAGAAAGGTGGTTTGTATAGAGCCACGAGGAGATCTGTTCAAGTTTTTTTTAATTAATATCCTATATCTCTTCAGTGTTTGCAATATCAGTTGGGTGAAGAAGTTGGATGTCATCTGCGTAAAAAATATTGGATTGTGCAATTGTAAGTAACAGAGACATAAAGATTTTAAATAGAATGCAGGCTAAGATTGACCCGTGAAGTACACCACATGGCAACATGTAGGTCTTTGTATATTGATCTTGTAGTTTCAGTTTATAGGTTCTATCTTGAACCATTGTAAGGCGACATTGGTAATACCAATGTCGTGTAGTCGATGTGAATTTTTTTAAGATCTCTGGTCTTTCTAATGCAGTGCTGCTTAGTCTTGCGTTTTTCCTGATGTGGTAGGTAGAAATATATTAATGAGTGATCAGTCCATGGCATGGCTGATATCGAAACAGATGTAATTGTCTGACCCAAGATACTAAAATTAAGTGTTTCAATAGGGGTGGTAGAGTAGTTGGTTGAGATGTAATTTTTAAATTTTTTGAAATATGGGAAGTTTCAAGTGAGAGGTATCCTGGAGGACATGCTTAAGTTAGGTATGCTTGTTCGTTAGGTAGAAGCCAGGTTTCTGTAAGACATGGTAAGTCAAAGTTTTTCGATAGAATTAAATCTTTCTCTAAATGATGTATATTACGAATAGAACATACATTAATTAATCCAACAGAAAGAGGAGAAGCAGTATTGGTAACAATCTTGTTAGCTAACTGAATCGGGGTAAGATATCTTACCTTGGGAATTGGGTATGATCTTTGGCGATGAGGATTTTGGTGAATTCGACTTCCCCGTATAACTGGAACTGGCGCTAGGAGGCACATAGATAAAGAGTAATGTTGAAAAGAAAGAGGAATAAAGAATCTGATTACGAGGCAAAGAACATATGAACATATTGAATGAGAATAGGGTACGCACTTGTTACCTGCTCCTTTGGCAGTGGTTTCACATCAAAATGAAAACCAAAATTTTAAAAATCCCATTTCATTTTGAAAACAAGTGGGAGAAAATATAGGAAATGTTCCAAACAAAATGATATTTCTAATTTATTTGCTTGATGATATAGCAAAATATTTTAAAAACAAGGAACTCGGAGAATGTTGATTCTAACCTAGTATCACTGGACAAGAGGTTAACATCAACTGAATTACAGGTCTCCACATTGCTGGTTACTGTGGATGGGCAGTTTAGATGAGCCATTTGGCCTTTATCTGCTGTCATGTTTCTATGTGTTATCCACTCTAAGTTAGAATTTATGGGAACTATATCACGATCAAAAAATCTCCATTTTGTTAATTTTCCTAAGACCCACCTAATATCAGCCGAAATTCTTCTTAGAAAATATTTCAAGGAGGTCTTGGGTTTAACAAATGCGGAGACTTTTCATATATCAAATTATCATATTCCACAAAAGAAAAAGGTAACATCTGACCAGGGAACCCCCTGTTGATATCTACTGATATCGATCTAACACACTTTCTGGAGGATTCCCAAGATATTATAACAAGGTCTACTCTCCTGATCTCTTGTCTTAGTGAATTGGATAAAAATTTGTTAATGAGATTATATTTTAAAAACAGATCGATGAAGTTTTGTGGTGACATAGGGTTAATGTTTCCAGAGCCATCCAGTATGGAAGGAAAGAGTTTCTTCAGTTAAAATCTCGGGTGTTAGCTCTGGATGCAAATTTCTTTTTAAAATTTCCTTGCAATTGTATTGTTAAATTGCAGGAAAAACAGTTTATATTTTGGGATCCAATGCACTTGCAACAATTCTTAAGTCTACGAGAGTCAAAGTGAAATATTGCACTAATGATAGTTTAGCTTGGGATATTTTTTGATTTTGTTTATCCTTATTGTTTACTGTTCTGTATGGACTGTATTGTAAAAAAAATTATAAATAAAAACAAAAATACAAGATACAGTACTATTTTTTTTTTTGGGGGGGGGGGAAGGAAAACCCACAAGTTCCACATCATATCTTTTGTTTTCAATATTGTACCTAATGGTTGAAAACCATGCTTAGGAATGTAAGGGTCTGTCCATCCCTCTGTCTATCCCTTATCTCCATTTCCCTGCCCAACTGATCTTGTCTGATAGTTCAGCCTTAAATGACTGGGCTGTTCTCTTCAGATAGTAGTTGACTATTTTCTGGAGACTTGCTAGAAAGAGCCGAGTTTGCAAAGTTTTTTCTTGTTTTGGCATGTGATTAGGTAGCACACATAGAGCTCCAAAGATGGGTTTTGGATTGAGGAGATTTGATGCTTGTCCTGTTGCTGTCCTTTGCTCCAGCCTGCCTCTGGAATTTGTAATGGCCTGCAGGAGAACAGTTTTACACACATAACTCCATTTCCATTTTGCCTATCCCCTTACGAAAAAAAGATTTTCAGTACAGTAACAACGAAACCATCTCTGCACAGGCATGCAATGCCTTTGCCCTGGCTTCATCCACCTTGCCCCTCCTTGTGTTAAAATCAAAGGTTCATTAAAGGAAGATCAAGTCCTCCTACTACAGAAGAGATGGGATTTATGGAGGGGATGACTTTGAAGGCTCTTTCTCTCCCCTGAGTGAGCATTGCTCCTGTCCCCTGGGTCTTAGGTCTTTGCTTTCATGGACTGGGCCACCATCTGGCACAGGGTGTAGGTCCTTGAAAAATCACTTTTTTATGCTTCTGATTCCCATAGGAACATGGGAGCCTCTCAGAATTGCCCAGGATTTGTAAAGGGGGGGGTATTAGATGATTACCTGTGTCCCATTTGTTTTCTTCCTGTGCTTTCAAATAATTGCTTCCTCTGAGTTCTTAATGCTGGTCCCCTGGGGTTAGTAGTAATGCCTTTGTTCACTGAAAACACTTGGCAGGATATGCATCAGTGGTCAGGATGGCTAATGTTAAAAATTAAGCCAGGATTTAAACAGAGAAAAAATATTGTCATACAAATACATTGCATTCAAGTTGTGAACACACCATCTGCTCATTCCATCTCCTAAAGTAATAGAGTAAGACAAGGTACAAGGAAAACAACCAAGATCGTTCAGGATATGGAAAAACTTATATTTGAGGGGAAACTTAAAAAAAAAAATAGAGCTCCTCAATTTTGAAAAGGGATGAGATGCACAGTGGTATATGGAACGATTTGGAGGAAGTCCATGGGAACTGTAAACTGTGTCTCATAATACCGTACAGGAATTGGGAGGGCAGTGAATCTGTTCAGCAATGGGTTTTATGCAAACCGGCAGGAAGTACATCTCTCTGTAATGGAGGCTAGATCAATCAGGGACTGTCACAGGCTTTTTGAAAATATACTTGTCCACTTCCACTAGTGAGCTGTTTCTGAATGCTGGCAAGTGGGTGGAGCAAGGCTAAAGAATTCCTATGTTGGCTAAGAGAAGAAAATGCAGTGGATCCATCAACAGAAAGCACCCTCCCCACTGAAAATAGCATGCCAGGAGAAGATACCCCAGTTGGGGGCCTGGGAGGTGACAGAGATATCTTCAGTTCCAATTAATGCAGGGAGATGGCAATCAGGGAAAGAGAATAACAAGTCGCACCAATAAAAGAATATACAACATGACACTGCAGAACTGTCCAAGAGGTGCTGGCATACCTGGCCTTATGGAGGGTGTTTTTGCAGTTGCCTCTGGTCTCTCAGAATGGGATGGGGGGAGGGGACAGGGAGGGGGTAGTGTGACTGCGGTGTGTTTTTAAGTTGTTGCTAATTGCCTCCAATAATTGATGGCACTTAATCCTTGGTGCTGATTGGCTTATTACTTAATTAAATTGCATGCATAAATTGGCCCCCCATGGACCGCTACAAATGCAGGCTTTTCCAAATTATGACCATGCAAATGGTAACTCGCAATTGGAAAAATTGCGACTGCCGTAATTTTCCTTTTTGGTGGGCAAGTTTATGTTTGGGCTACAGCTATGAAAAGATGAATGCTGATATGTTGGGGCATAGCAATTTATTTAAATTGGTTTGGGGCCCCTTGACATCCTTTGTTAGTTCATTATAGTTGTCTTTTGTTTTAATTTTTGTTTATTTTTATACACATCCAGGACAGGGTGGGTGGGTGGGGGGATTTTTGGTTTATTCTTTGATTAAATATGTTGGATGGGAGGGGAGGGATATTTTTCTTCTGCATTGTTATTTATTGGATATAAGTGCTTATTTTGATTATTAATGTCTGTATAATTCCTGTCTCTCTTCAACATCCGTCATCAAGAATACACCTTTATGTGTTCTATTGGTTCTTCTTTCACTTCAGATATACATAATGATTTTTAATGGACCTCAGAACCACCCGCCTCCAACCGTTATTAGTAAAATTCTAAACGGGGAGCTCTTGGGTGTATATCTCCTCACTGGTCCCAATTTTTGATATATTTAATAAAATTTTTTAACTAAACTAAACTAGTGAAGGGTATGGAGAAACTGGAATATGAGGATCGACTTAAAACACTGGGATTGTTCTCCCTTGAGAAGAGGAGACTGCGTGGGGATATGATCGAAACCTTCAAAATACTGAAAGGAATCGACAAAATAGAGCAGAAAAAACTATTTACATTGTCCAATTTGACACGGACAAGAGGACATGAAATGAAGCTAAGGGGGGGCAAGTTCAGGACTAATATCAGGAAGTTCTGCTTCACACAGAGAGTGGTTGACATCTGGAATACTCTCCCAGGGGAGATTATTGCGGAATCGACAGTCCTAGGCTTCAAAAGCAAACTAGATGCATATCTCCTTGAGAGAGGCATATAAAGATATGGTTGGCTATAAAATAAGCCAGGTGTATACCTGGCAGGGCCTCCGCGTGTGCGGATCGCCGGACTTGATGGACCGAAGGTCTGATCCGGAGATGGCGCTTCTTATGTTCTTATGTACTTAAGTATGTACTTATCTTATCGAGTAATACAGCAGTAGGACCCTGTATTACTTAAGTATGTACTTATCTTATCGAATAATATAGCGGTAGGACCCGACATGTTTCGCATCCGCTTCGTCAGGGATCCATGCGTAACCGCTAACATCCACCCCGCTCTAAATTTAATCCTATAATTCCTGGTACTTTGTATTCGTTTTGGAAAAATTAATAAAGATTACAATTTATAATGTATTCTTCTTCTCAGAAATATGTTTTCTTTGAGCCTCTCCAGCTGACGGCCTTTCTGTCATTGTCTCGCCTGGAAAAAGAAAAAAGATAAGATCTAGCCCTAGATTAAATGTTGGTTTTTTGTTTTTTTTTTTGGAGGGGGGAACCTTGAGTACAGCTTAGTTGTAGCATTCTTCTAGTTTTTTTTTGTTATTAAATCACCCTTGTTACATCTAGATCTTCTAATTGTGGACTTGAGTTTAAAATTTAAGTAATTTAATGTAGTTCTTGATTCTAATTGGAAAATATGGATATGTATTATTTTTTATATTCTTGATTTAAATACGATATATATGATGTATATGGTTATATATCCTCAACTTAAATTTTACTTTCTGTACAAGTTTATACTTGATAAATAATTATAAAATGATAAATTTAAAAAAAAAAAAGATTACAAAAAAAACCCAAAACATCGCATTCATAAATTGGTTGTGTCCGAATTTTGCATGTGTTTAAACACCTATATTTATCAATTGAACATGTCAATATTATGTTCAAAATCAAAAATCCAAAGGAACGTGCATAGATATGAAAACCTAAGTGTTGTGAAATGCAGTTTTTCCAACAGAGTAAAAAAACTGCAAAGAAATTCAGATGTCAAGTCAATTGAAAGACATCTATATTTTAGGGTTTATTGGATAATATCATTGGTCAAAAACCTTAGTCGTTTTTTAATCACTGAAAATTATATTTGCTTAAATTTCAATGTATTCTTGTGATATCTAATCTAATCTAAGGCTTGGCTTTATATACCGAGACATCATTCCAAGAAAGCTCGACTCGGTTTACAATAGTTAACTTAACAAATAAAAACCATAAAGAATAAGACTAAGTTTCGGGAGATTAATTTTCAAAGTGTTTAGCAAATAAAATGGTTTTTAAAGATTTACGAAAAAGTTGAAATGAACCAGAACTCCTTAAAAGGAGTGGAAGATCATTTCAAAGTTGAGAAAACTTAAAAATCAGAGATTGACTAAAAATCTTGACTCCTTTAATCCCTTTCATGGAAGGAAGAGATAATTTAAATTGTTGATTACCTCTTGCAAAGGAGAATCTGTAAACGTTCCAAGATAAAGGAAGAAGAGTAAAGGGGAAAGGGTAAAACGCGGACCTCACGGACCTGACGGATCTAAAACTGCACGTCCTTAAAAATCTGAGGTCCGTGTCCGTGCCACTCGTAGTTTCTGTCTCTGACAGACCTCTATGGCATTTTAGCGCTGACGGATCCTAATACTTTTCCCTCCCTATGCTGAGATGGATCCGTCAGGGCTAAAATGTCTTAGAGGTCTGTCAGAGACAGAAACTATGAGTGGTATGGACACAGACCTCAGATTTTTAAGGACGTGCAACTTCAGATCCACGAGGTCCGTGTTTTACCCCTTCCCGGAGTAAAGATACCACGCCTTAAATGCTCTAAGCATACAGCGTGATTCAGAGACCTAAAAAGCCTCTGGATACATCTAAAAACCCATTTCGATTATCGGCACTTGGACGGACCTGTCTTTTAGGTCGTCTAAGTGCCTATTTGGCGGGTTTTTAGACATATTTTTGTTTTGATTATGAGCCCCTTGGTGTTTTCCTCTAGAATAAAATTTTTCCCCTTTTTAAGAAAAAATTGTATTCTCTCGGTTGGTGCATTGCAATAATTAAAATGTGTAAATATAAAATGGAAAAAAAATCACCCAAATGGGGCCAACCACTTAACTGTTTCATGCTGTTGAAGATGTCTGGTTAGCAGGTCCTATCTCAAAACTGGCTATTTTGGGGGTGTTCTGGGGGATGGAAATCTGAGCTAATGTTGGGCCAAAATGATATCGCGTGGCCCTAAGGTATCTGGGAGAAGGCCACATTTCATTCCCCCCCAAGTCTGGTGCCCTAGGCAGTTTCCTGTATTGTTTGTGTTTAATCTGGGCCTATCCTGTACAAATTGAAGATGAGAGATTTTGGACTTTAGGAGGACATAGAAAAGAGATGTGTTTATCTAGGAGAAGAAAAATAAGAGATTGGAAATGTGTTTAGGATAGAGTCAAGAAAAAAGCAATTACCTAATACAGTAATAGGATTTTCTGCTAATAAGAACCTCAGACTTATTCAGGGACAGGAAACGGAGATGGAGGTTATGAAATGTTGGATTGCCGAGATTACACGCATCACGAGCGAAAGCTGAGGCTGAAGAGAAAGTGGTGGAAAAACAAAGACACAACAGAGAAGGGAGCCAGAAAAAAAAAATGGCCTTTGTATTTGATATCCCCAATTACCAGGTACAAAGAGAAGGCACCTCCGGAACAGGGAGTGGGGGTAGGGCGGAGGTTGGCTGATTTACACCCATCTCAATCCTGACTGTGTTCTTTTCACTCCTTTAAGATTTCCTTTTCCTGCTCATTAAGGATTTAAGCCTACAATGTATGGAGGTTCACAAGCCTTTGGACGGATGTAGTTCTGAGAAAGATGCCAGAGGCCTCCAAACACAGGCTTTGTGGGCATTTCTGGTTTCAGGATATGGGTTTCTGCTCTGGCAGTTATGTCTACGGCTGTATTAAAGTGAATAGTGTAAAGGGTCAACTCAAGAGTGCTGCAGACGGTCAGGTTAATTTTGGGGTAAAGAAATATGACCCTATAACACCGTCTTATCGGAAGCTACATTGGTTGCTGATGGAAGCCCGTGTGAAGTTTAAATGTGGTTGCTTTTGTTTTAAGGTTCTGTTTGGTCTTACTCCCAAATATCTAGTTGACCTTTTTTTCTTTGCGACTAAGTTCTTTTTCACCCAGAGGGTGGTGGATACATGGAATGCGCTTCCGGAGGCTGTGATAGGCAGGAGCATGTTACAGGGCTTCAAAGAAGGTTTGGATAGGTTCCTAGAGGACAAAGGGATTGAGGGGTACAGCTAGGAGTAGAGGTAGGTTACAGGGATAGGAGTAGAGGTAGGTTATAGAAATAGTCAGGGACCACTGCTCAGGCAATAGGCCTGATGGGCCGCCGGGCGAGATGGACCTCTGGTCTGCCTCAGCGGAGGCAACTTCTTATGTTCTTAATAAACACAGAAATTTTGTTTTTCTGCCTAATAAAACAGATTTGAACATAAAAAATACCATCAACACCTTTTGTCATATTGGGAGGCATTATGGGGCACGGGTTTGGAACATTTGATCATGCCCTCCAATTTCTATGTGGAATTTAGGAGACATCTAAAAGCATATTTGTTCTCTAAATATTTGGGTAATTAAGTTTGCATACACATGGATGTCATAATTTTAGAAATTTATTTTGTTTGGGTTTTTAAAAATCATCTGGTCATTTAATTTTCTTTCTATTCAACTGTGTTTTGTAATATTTTGTTAACCGCATAGAACTTTACGGTCCTGCGGTATATAAGCCGATTGTTATATTATGGGAACTGGGAGGCATTGGCAAGCAATGGATAAATTTATCTTTATTTATTTTAATATTTATAGAGGAGAGGAGGGACAGGGGAGATATGATACAGACATTTCAATACTTGAAAGGTATTAATATAGAAACAAATCTTTGGGTTGAAAAAATGGGAGCATATTACACCATATTATTTGAAACTCCACTGGCTGCCGATTGAGGCCAGAGTTTTGTTGAAGTTTGGCTGCATTTGTTACAAATCAATTTTTGGTTTTGTCACCTGGATACCTTGCTTTCCATTTTTCTTTGAACCACCCGAATAGGGTCAGACGCAGAGTTTGTCTGTTTACATTTCCTTCCGCTAAACTATGTCGTTACAAAAGATTTCTGGAGAGAACTCTTTCTTTTCAAGCTGCCAAATTGAATGATTGGTTCGGTAAAATTATGCTAGGATCCTCTTCTTATCTTGATTTTAGAAAACTATTGAAGACCCAACTGTTTGAAAAATTTGTTTCCTAACTGGTTGTTTCGTTTAATAATTCTATGCTTCCGTCATGCAATGTATCTTCTTTTAAATCATATTTTCTACTGTAGGACCAATTCTTATTTATTGTATTTTGTTTTGAATTGTTTTTTTTCCTTTTAAAATTACTCTCCATTGTATGACTTGTGCTTATTTGTTGTAAACTGCCTAGAACCATTTTTTGTTTAGGCGGCATATAAAAATACAATTATTATTATTATTATTATTAATGAGGTTGCAGGGTGACAGTTGCCAGTTGGCTAAGACGTATTAAGTTTGTTTTTTTAGCAAATTGATACTAGCATTTTATAGACACTGTTCCATCTAGTTGGAACAGCCTTTAGAGAATGAGATGGGGGAAAATGTTTGTCCCCCTCATCTTGGACTCTACCTGTCTCCGTCCCCGCCACATGGTTAACTGTGGGTACCCATTCCCGTGCTATTGACAGAGCTGTGCATATGGGTTCTTTCAGTAATGGAATAGTGAAGGTATCTACAGGGTACTACGTTGTGTGGGAGAAATATTCTCCTGAAGAGTCAACAGAAGTCTCCCCTTTCTGATCCCATCAGTGACGTTTAGAAGAGCTTAAGGCTGGTGGGGGGGAGGTCGCACAGAAAGATTTGTGCCGGTGGCAGGTGGAACTTTTCCACGGGTTGGTTTTTTTTTGTTTTTTTTCCCCTCGTTGCTCAGATCAGCAGCTGGCTGCCAGCAGTTTTCCCCTCTGCTCTCTCACAGTGATCATTTGTTGAGGTCAGCAATAAATATGAGAGCCGCCTGCCTTTCCCGCTTACCCAAGAGAGAGGAGAAGACCTTACAGGGAAGCTAGGATGGATCACTATGATGACTATGCTTTGTGAACACATTGAGGACCTGGAGCTGCTCAGACGAATTCACCACAGGTAGTGCATGGAGAGTGCCAGAGGCTGTGAGAGCCATAGAACCTTTTATTTAGGTTACCATGCTTCACCCAAGCCAGGGCAGAGAGTGCTGCTCCTGCAAGCCTCTGCCTGTCCTCCACCCTCCTCCATTAATGTTCTTTTAATATATACAATTGTAGTTCTACCCATTCTCTCCTTATGTGTCCGTTAGTCTGTATGATTTTATTTATTAGTTTTTATGATAATGTATCTAATTTTAATTAATCTATTATATATATTTTTATCTGTAAATCGCTTAGCAAATTAAATTAAGCGATCCAACAAGTCAAAAATAAACTTGAAACTTGAGCATCTTTCCAGAAGGCTGCAAAAGGAGATGAGTGAGTGACTTCTGTTCCAGTTTCCGTAGTCTTTCTCTCTACGTACCATACTCTATCTGTTTTATTAACCCCTGTCTTTTTGTCTCAGCGCAAATGCATGTGACCATCTCTGGGAAAACATGACTAAAGTCGCAGATTGAAAATTCATTTTCTAAGTAATACATTTTTTTTTTTTTGTAATTCTCTCGATGGGAACTTCTTCGTACATAATTTGTCTTGAAATCCACTGGGGGGGGGGGGGGAAAGCAAAATATAAGAATAGAATGTTAAGAATGGCCGGTTTTCATACTATGAGTCCAACTCAAAATTGAGTCAATGAGTTCCCGTTGTAGGGGTCTTTTTACTAAAGCCTTATGTGCGTCTCTCCCACACGCTAAAGGCCACTTGTGCCATGGCCAGAAAATGGCTGACTTTTTTTTCCATTTTCACAATTAATGTGCGAGCCCTTACCAACATCTTTTTTTATATATGCTAACCCTGTGCTTATCAATTAGCGTGCGGCAATGCCTCACTTGTTAACTGAATAGCGCTGTCGGGCCCATTCTCCACCCCCAAATATACCTCCTTAGTGAAAATTAATACAAATATTTTTAGTGCATGGTGTGTGTGCACTGAGAGGTAAATTTACCACGATAAGCCTTACCTCTTAGAAAATGACACAGGGACAGAATTTGTCCCTGTCCCCACAGTTAACTTCAGGAAACCATCCCATCCCAGTGTCATTGAAGAATGCTGGAATAGAAGGACTAAGGTTGAGATAGACACTAAAGAATGACACTCTGTGGTATCCAGAGCTGATAATGTGATGTCATAATGCTTTATTCCACCAATAAGAGCCAATCTCTTCCATGATGTCACAATGGCTTGACTGTCCTATACTTGGCTCACATAAGAATCTCTTGAATGGGCCCAACCACTGACCCTCAAGCCTTGCATTGAAGGATGCTGGTGTAGAAGGACTGAGGTTGAGATAGACACTAAAGAATGACAGTCTCAGATATCCAGAGCAGATAGTGATGTCATAATGTCTCATTCCACCAGTGCCTAAGAGCCAACCTCATTAGTGATGTCACAATGGCTTCATTGTCCTATACTTGACTCACATAAGAATCAGAGTATGAATGGGCCCAGCCACTGACCCTCAAGCCTTGCATTGAAGAATGCTGGTGTAGAAGGACTGAGGTTGAGATGGACACTAAAGAATGACACGGGACGGTTTCCTGTGGTTATCCACAAGGACAGGGAGGAGTCTGTGTAATAAAAATGAGCTCAGTGGAGACGGTGGAGATAAATACTATATTTGAATGCAAAAAAGGATGGTACAAGCACAGAGGACTCTGAGGGGGAGGAAGGGATTGGTCTGGATGAGCAGACAAGATGGGATATATGGAATTTATCTGTCGCTGTTTACCTATATATTGGTGGTTTATTGATGCATTTATTGTGATTGGTTTGATTTACCGTCTTTCATAACCATATCAAAGCAGTTTAATGCATTCAATTATAGCCGAACAAATTCCATTAAAAATGACACACTAGCTGTAACAACAAATGTAAAACAAGTGATGTGTGCGTTTATTAGGGAAATGACAGTAATTGTACAACAATGTTCACCCAATAAACAATGAGTTAATAGCACACATTAGGGAGGGAAAATAAGACCGTAAAATAATAATTCAGCTAAAAGCATTCTTTAAACCCTATCTTAAAATGTTTATAAGAAGATTCTATCACTGCTACTTATTTTTGTAGCACTGCTAGACATATGCAGCACGGTATATTAGAACATTCAAAACACAGTCCCTGCTCAGTAGAGCTTACAATCTACTCAAGTTGCAGGGGAAGAGAGTTCCACAAAGTGAGAGCTAAATAATTCAAGGACTCCTTTTATTAAGGTGCATTAACCGCTAAACGCTGAGGTGCTCATATAATATAATGGATGCCTTAGCATTTATAAACATATATAAATATGACGGCAGATAAAGGCCAAAGGGCCCATCTGCAGCATTCACTATCTCTCCTCCTCTCCCTATTGGCTAAGGCTCTTAATATTTGAATCTCCTCTTCCTATAGGCTAAGGCTCTTTACAGCTGCATTGTGATGTCATAGAACTTTATGGTTATAGAAACATTGTAACATGACGGCAGATAAAGGCCAAATGGCCCATCCAGCAGCATCCAATATCTCCTCCTCTGCCTATTGGCTAAGGCTCTTAACATTTGCATCTCCTCTCCCTACAGGCTAAGACTCTTTACAGCTGCTTTGTGATATCATAGAACTATTAAAGAAACATAGAAACATGATGGCAGATAAAGGCCAAATGGCCCATCCAGTCTGCCCATCTGCAGTAACCAACCATTCTCTCTTTCTCTCTCCGAGAGATCCTATGTGCCTATCCCAGGCCCTTTTGAATTCAGACACAGTCTCTGTCTCCACCACCTCTTCCGGGAGATTGTTCCATGCATCGACCACCCTTTCTGTAAAAAAGTATGTCCTCAGATTACGCCGGAGCCTATCACCTCTGAACTTCATCCTAGGCCCTCTCCTTGCAGAGTTTCCTAATCTTTAGCATGCACTAAATCGGTTAGCACACCTTAATAAGAGTGCGTTTTGATGTGAAAAGTCCAGCTACACTTTAGTGTGGTGGGAAACCACCAACAAGTTCTGCTGTAGTGATCATAGAAGCCTAGATGGCTAGTAAGATATAAGAAGGGCCTGTAAATAATCTGGAACTCCTGAATAAAATGCCCTCTCGTCTTAAGTTAATATTGTCCTTAATTAATGTCTCAGTGATTTGCTTGGAGACTTTTAATTCTTGGTGGACATTCTGTACTGAAGTCTTAGAGTCCTCAATTTCAATCTTTAAATTTTTAATCTCAGTTTCATGATCATTAAATTTCCTTTCCAGTTGTTGTAATTGCGGATTTATAGATCTTGCCAAATTAGCTACAAGATCCCACAGAGAATCCAATGTTACCTCCTGGGGCTTCTCAATTTGAACAGAGTGTAATTTTAATTGAGTTAGCTCACCCTCTGGCAACATATCTCGTCGAACGTCCTGTCGAGTTCGTTTGTCCCCCTCCGCTTCCTCCTCAGTCTTCACGCTCAGGTTCCTCTGCTCTGGCAAGGAATCCGGCAGGAGGTGAACTCCGACTTCCGGAAGTACCTCCGCTCGCGTGGAACTGGTGGACTGAGGGCGTGGGGGAGGTGCTCTCACATCGGGGCTCAACGATGTCTCCAACCCTATGGAGAACGGCACAGGTTCGCCTCCACCGTGCGTCTCTTGCAGGGGACTCCCCGATGATATCGGCGTGCCCTGCATTCTCCTCACTAGCTCCTCGATGTTGCCGAAGACGGCTGTTCTGGAGCGCTGCGAGGCTCCAGCAGCGCTACATCCCCTCCTCTTCGGCATTGCTCTGGGCAAGTAAAAAATACCGAAGTAAGTGAATTCGAGGAAGCTTCAGGGAGAGTGTAGCTCAGACAACCTTGCATGCGGCCATCTTGGATCTCTCCGCCCTCTCGTCTTAACATTCAAATTTTAAAGTTCAAGTTGAAAAAAAAAAAAAAAGCTCCTTCAAGAGTGGTGTAACGTGGTCACAGGTCCTTATATTGTACAATAATTTAGTATGCAATACAGCGGGAAAATCTAGATAAATCCTGTACCATTCCTTTGGCTCAGCGGTGCCTTCTGGTTTTCCGTATTTACTGTAATCATTTTGGGCTCCTTTTGCTAAGGTGCGCTAGCGGTTTTACCCCGCGCGCTAGACGCTAACGCCTCCATAGAGCTTGCATTAGTATTTTTCATTTAGCGCGCGCTAAAAACGCTAGCGCACGTTATTAAAATGAGCCCTTTTTTATCGACATGGGGCGCGCGCACTGTTGGCACTTTTTGAATCCTCGCTGAGGGGGCATGAAAGTAAACACGGCCTCTGCCAAATCGAAAGCGGAGGCTTCTATGGTGACAACAGGCCCCGCCGGGGCGAACCTGAAAAAAGAAAGAAATCAAGGAAAAAATACGCGAGCGGGAAGGCAAGAGAAAATTTTTCAACGGCCGTTGGAAAAAAACGCGTCTTCTTAGCTCCGCAGAAACTAAGAAACTGGGGACCGCGCGCCTCCGTCGGGCGGGAAGGCACTCGCGCATGCGCGGTGCGGCCTAACTAGAACTTTCTAAGTTCTTAGAGTGCAATCACTCTAAAATTGTCCATACTGGGGCTCCGTCGGTGCCGTCACCCATCAGTTAAGAATATCTGCCTGCTGTCCTTGGATAACACCTGTTATGGTAAGTAACTGTGCTATCGGGCCTTTAAAATTAAAATCCAGAAGAGAAAAGAATGGCAATTCATTGTACAAAAGATATGGAAGAAAGAAAGATAAGATAAGAAAGAGAGAGAGACTGAGAGAGGCAAAGTCATCTTGCTCCAGTCAGCTGCTTGATCCGTTCTGCGACCGCCACAGACCTGTTGGAAAAGATAAGTGTTTTTTTTTTTTTTTTTTAGGGCTGTCTTTCTCTTGCTCCCCACTAGTGGAACTCCTTCCAGGTGGGCGGATACGAGTACAGCCGAGCTTGCAAGCAGTGGGTGTGGGGCTGTTAACTGCTTACAGCCTAGGGATACAAACAGCAAAATCTGCTCCTGCATACCTGGCATTCCTGCCTGTGCATGCCTGGAGCCCCGTTCTCTGGCTTTTGGAAGAAAGGTTTCTGCACCTTTTTGGTATGGCAGTTCGGTACAGGTAAATGTGCAGGACTCTGATTTATGATACTTAGAGACGGGCTCCAATCCTGCTACTGTCATCATCAGCAAGTCACTTAACCTCCTTCTGCATCTTTAGTTGTGCAAAATGTTTAGATCATTCTCAGATGGGATCCCTTCTCAGATGGGATGCCTGATTTGTGTTTCTGTTCATCCAGGATGTCTTCCACTGTTGTCTGACTCGAATATGTATCTGCGGATGCCATTAGGCCCACTTCCTCCCCTCACACAAGAAGGCCTGATGCCCCAGCTGAAGATATAGAACAAGTGATTTCATAGTGGGGCGCTGTCCGTAGGCACTTGCCTTGTCCTCCTGTTGGTAAAGGTGCCTCTGCTTGCTTTTTGGCAGGAGGAGTGAGTAGTAGCTGGCTTGTAACTGGGCTGCTTGAGTTGGGTTCTGTGCTTGGTATTCAGTTTATGCTTTGTCTTGGTCCCATGAGGTTTTCTCCTTGGAAAGACCTTGCTCGTGCCCGTCTTGCATGAATCTCAGGCTCTGTGCCCAGGCCATGTTTTCTGTTGGGCCCGTCTCTCTGCTTTAAGAACATAAGAATTGTCATACTGGGTCAGACCGAAGGTCCATCAAGTCCAGTATCCTGTTTCTAACAGTGGCCAAACAAGGTCACAAGTACCTGGCAGAAACCCAAAGAGTAGTAACATTCTGAGATTATGATGTCATAATGCTTCATTCCACCAATGCCCAAGAGCCAACCTCATCAGTGATGTCACAATGGCTGGATTATCTTATACTTGGCTCACATAAGAATTGCCGTACGGGGACAGACCAAAGGTCCTTCATATCCTGTTTCCAACAGTGGTCAACCCAGATCACAAGAAGCAAGGAGTAAAACATATTTTATGCTAATTATCTGTGGAAAAAGTACTGGATTTCCCCAAATCATCTCGATAAAGGCCTACAGACTTTCGTTAGGAAATTATCCAAACTTTTTTTAAACCCTGCTAAGTTAACTGATTTCATCACATTCTCTGACAACGAATTTCAAAGTCTTGTACCGTGTGTCTGTACCTGCTGACTGGGTCACATGCTCTGCCAGTGTTCTTGTGTCTGCTGTCTGCCCTTCACTTTACCTTTCTTTTATTTCCTGTGAAACATTTCCTGAGAGGTCTGGAAGGTGCCTTCCCAGGAGAGGGAGGTGGGATGAAGAGGGGCAGTCTAATCCCATGAAATCACTGTCCTTCCGCAGCCCAAAAGTGAAATTCGATTCAAGGTGGGGGCTGGCAGGGGAGGGGTTCCACCTTTTCCCCTCCCTGCCTCCCCATTCAGCTTCCAAAGTCAGGAGAATGTGTCGTGTGACGACATCGTCCCGGGACACTGGAATGTTTGAAAGAAGCTAGTGTTGGACTCGTGAGAGGATTGATTGTTACAACCTAACAAAGGATCCCGCTTGGAGGCACCTGAGAAAGTGGCTTTGGGAACTCAGAGTTGGCACAAGGCAGTTGCCCCGGATTCCCTGCAGGGGAAGGAAGGTAAAGGATCCCTGGGTGAGCACCAGCTGTGGGCACACTCTGTGTACGAGGGGCCACTGAAAAATTCTCAGCCCAACCAAGAAGAGAATGACGGGGAGCCATGAAACTTCAAAGTTATCCCACACTTTTCTCGCTACCTTCATTGGTTGGCCCAGTCTGTGTTCTCCCTTTGTCTGTCTCCCTCTCTTTGGTCTGTTTCTGAAATGTCAGGTGTGTCTCTGTCCCTTTCTGTGCATGTGCTCGGGTGTGTGTGTCCCTGTGTCTCTGCTTCTGTGTGTGTTGGGAGGGTTCCTTACTGTCCCCGTCCCTCTATGTCTTTGTGTGGATGTGTGTATCTCCACCGATGTGTGTATGTATATCTCTGTTAATCTGTGTTGTTTGTGCCTCATTGCGTGTACATGTATGTTTGCGATGCCACTGCACACACACGTTTGTTTCTCTGTGTAATCCCATTTCTCTGCCCGTTGCCGTGTGTTATGAATGTGTGTGACTGCTGAACTTTTCTTTCGGTTTTGTGGTGTTTGGATATCGTTGGGAAGGAGGTCTGAAAGCTTCTTTTATCCCCTAGATGTACAAATGCTTCTACAGACAAACGTGACACCCCCCTTTAAAAGTAGGGTGCTCCCATTACTCCCTGTTCTAGCATGCGTGTATTATGGTCAGACTGTGTAACTGCTTCTTGAGTTGTGCTTGTTCTCTGATGGGGGGGGGGGGATAAAACTGTGCCATGCTGAGACAGACCAGTGGTCCGTCAAACTAAAGCATCCTGTTAAGTTTTTTTTTAAAGTTTATTAGGATTTTATATACCGCCTATCAAGGTTTTCTAAGCGGTTTTACAATCAGGTACTCAAGCGTTTTCCCTCTCTGTCCCGGTGGGCTCACAATCTATCTAACGTACCTGGGGCTATGGAGGATTAAGTGACTTGCCCAGGGTCACAAGGAGCAGCGCGGGATTTGAACCCACAACCTCAGGGTGCTGAGGCTGTAGCTTCAACCACCGCGCCACACACTCCCAAGAGTGGCCAGTCTGGGTCATCTGGAAAACCCAGCAGATGCCATAGAAAAGGCCCTTCCCTAAGGCTTACCTCCAGAAGAATGAGCTACAGAAACCAGAGTCTGTTTGGCCAATATTTCCTAATGGACCAGTCCTCTAGAACAGTGGTCTGAAACTCAAACCCTTTGCAGGGTCACATTTTGGATTTGTAGGTACTTGAAGGGCTTCAGAAAAAAAATAGTTAATGTCTTATTAATGAAATGATAATTTTGCATGAGGTAAAACTCTTTATAGTTTATAAATCTTTCCTTTTGGCTAACTCTTAATAATAATATTGTAATTTATAACTAAAGAGACGTATGATCAAAAAATTGTTTTATTTTACTTTTGTGATTATGATAAACATACCGAGGGCCTCAAAATAGTACCTAGCGGGCCGCGAGTTTGGACTGTCCCACTATGGCAGCTCTTATGTCCTGAAAAATGCTCACCCAAAGAGGATCACCTCGGTTTGTCTCAGGAGCAATTTTTCCAAATGGGTTAATGGTTTGCTTTGTTGTGTCTATTGTGGTGCTTTTGTGAGTTGGTTCTTGTCTTTAGCATTTGACCCATGTCTCCAACATAGCTCCTTTCGCATTTTCTGAACTGAATAATACATACATACTACATGTGAGAGAGAGCACGGCATAGACAGCGGAATGGGGTGGGCCTCTGGGGACATGGCCCTAATAATATTTTGCAAAACAGCATTAGCAATTAGGGAATTTAGGGGCAGGGCCACAGATTGGTGTGTTCCCCCCATACAAAAAGGTGTTCTACTGTCCCTGGAGCTTGTGTAGGACCTCCTTATGTTGACCGTTGGCGAGAGCTTCTGTCCTCAAACACTCCTGTTACTGTTCTTTTGCAGGGAATAGGATGTGGGATACATGTGGACTGGGCCTTCCAACCTGGTCTCCTCCTGCCCTTTGACCTGGCCTTCCCATCATGCTTTGCTCTCTCCGGAGGAAACTGAAACTCCTGATTGCTGCAGTGTCGCTTTCTATTTTGCTGACATGTCTCTACCTGCTAGTGAGCAATTTGGAATGTGAGTTGGAAAATGTTAAAAGAATTTCTTCATTTCATGCTTTTAATGAGCTGTTTTAAGAGATTTTGCTAACTACACCTGAAAAGGCAGCATACTTAAGGTATAAGGAACATAACAGTAGCCTGAGCTCTGTGCCTAATCCTGTCGTCCCAGGTGTGCGAGTGATGTTCCACTGGAGCCTAGAGAGTAGGACAAGGTGCTACAGATATCGAGCAAAGATGGATCATGCAATCCACTGGGATGACAGAAAGGGGAGAGGCCTGTACTATTTGGTTTCCTAACCTTGCCATAACCACATTGAAGTTGGGAGCATGTCCAAGATGATTCGAGCAGAAATGACCTTAAAATATTTTAAAAATCCTACTGAAATCACATTATTTTGAATTGGCTTTTAATGTCAATCCAGCGGGGACTCAAGGAATTATTAGCGCACTTGGGAGTATGTGGAGATATAACTGAACATTGATTTTAGCATTCTTGGTTGTTTCTTCTCCCCCTTTTTCTTTTCTCTTTTGAATGAATGATTTAGGTCTTCCTCTCATTTGTGGAGCTCTTTTCTTTTACGGTATACAGTCAAACCTTGGTTTGCGAGCATAATTCGTTCCAGGAGCATGCTTGCAATCCAAAGCCCTCATATATCAAAGCGCATTTCCCCAAAGGAAGTAATGGAAACTCAGATGATTTATTTTATAACCCAAAATCTTTAATACGTACTTGTATTGCAAGACCTCGCTCATTTAGAACAGTCACTACACTCCCGCAGCGTCAGAGAGAGAAGAACCATCGGCTCAGTTGTGATGATATGTATACTGTATGTACTCATATTGCAAGACTTTGGTTGTATATCAAGTTAAAATTTAATCAAATGTTTTGCTTGTCTTATGTTCTTATGTAATTGTAAACGATAAAATTCTACTGTGTTGTCATATTCTAATCACCCAAACATCTAGAACATAAGAACATAAGAAGTTGCCTCCACTGGGTCAGACCGAGGTCCATCTCGCCCAGCGGTCCGCTCCCGCGGCGGCCCATCAGGTCTGCGACCTGTGAAGTGGTTTCTGTCCTCTTCTATAACCTACCTCAAGTTATATCTGTACCCTTCAATCCCCCTATCCTCCAGGAACCTATCTAAACCCTCCTTGAACCCCTGTACAGAGTTCTGGCCTATCACATCCTCCGGAAGCGCATTCCATATGTCCACCACCCTCTGAGTAAAAAAGAACTTCCTAGCATTTGTTCTAAACCTGTCCCCTTTCAATTTCTCCGAGTGACCCCTAGTTCTTGTGGCTCCCCACAGTTTGAAGAATCTATCCTTATTCACTTTCTCTATGCCCTTAAGGATTTTGAAGGTTTCTATCATGTCCCCTCTAAGTCTCCTCTTCTCTAGGGAGAACAGCCCCAGCATTTTTAACCTGTCGGCGTATGTAAAATCTCTCCTTTTACTCCTTCGCACCCCCCCCCCCTTGGCACTGTCATTGTAATGCTTTTATTTCTCACTTATGTATTCTGATATTATCATCTTTTGCTTATACTGTTCTGACCTGAGGAAAGAGGCTTTGGCTTATGAAAGATGGTTATTTGTAGCACCAAGTTAATCTGATGTGAAGGTACCACCTTATTTTGCACGTTTTGTTTTTATTAACATTGAAAGTAGACTAACCCAAGCTACTGCGTTACTTTGCCCTTGTATTCCTTCTGAACCTAACAGAATATTAGGCATTCTCTTGATTGACCTAGGATCTTCACTGAAGATGTTTTAGATATGTTGGTTATATGATGATTATGTTTGCAGTTTTATAAACCACTTAGGTCTAGGAGGGTTAGATAAAAGAAAGCGTAACTAAAGATCCCCTTCAATGATTCAGCAGAGGGGGCCATGTATGATGTCTGCCTAATGAGTCAAGGTGGAGGGTATGCCGAGGAAATTGAAGTAACTCTTTCCGTTCTGCTGCTTTCACCAGGTGGCGAGTCACTGCTGCTGCAGCCGTGTCTGGAGGGCCCATCCACTTGGTACCTGCAGCGTGAGGCTTTGGAGGCGCGGCTGCGGAAGGTAGAGAGCGAGAATAGGCACCTGTGGGTTCAGCTTGGCCGGGCACAGGGCAAAGGCGTGGATAGCAGCCAAGCGAATGAGCAATGGGCCTCATTAATAGAGGACGGGGAAGCCACGGAGCAAGAGAGAGCTAACCAGAACGAGTGTGTGAAGCAGCCCACGGTGCCTAAATGCGAGGTGAGGACTAGGAGATGGTGGGAGGCAGTCTTCCAGTCCGCTGTCTCAGTTAACGTCAGGCCCCTAGAATCCTCCCCAGCCTTTGCTAATTAAACTCAGTCATCACGATCACCCACTAGAGCAGTGGTTCCCAACCCTGTCCTGGAGGACCACCAGGCCAATCGGGTTTTCAGGATAGCCCTAATGAATATGCATGGCGCAGATTTGCATGCCTCTCACTTCCATTATATGCAAATCTCTCTCATGCATATTCATTAGGGCTAGCCTGAAAACCTGAATGGCCTGGTGGTCCTCCAGGACAGGGTTGGGAACCACTGCACTAGAGAATGACACGGTGATAAAATTCATCACCGTCCCCGCGGATAACCGCGGGAAACCATCCCGTGTCATTCTTTAGTGTCTATCTCAACCTCAGTCCTTCTGCACCAACGTTCTTCAATTCAAGGCTAGAGGGTCGGTGGCTCGGCCCATCTATACTCTGATTCTTATGTGAGCCAAGTATAGGACAGTCAAGCCATTGTAACATCACTGATGAGGTTGGCTCTTATTGGTGGAATAAAGCATTATGACATCATAGTATCAGCTCTAGATACCCGAGATTGTCATTCTTTAGTGTCTATCTCAACCTCAGTCCTTCTACACCAGCATTCTTCAATGCAAGGCTTGAAGGTCAGTGGCTGGGCCCGTCCATAATCTGATTCTTCCCTCTCTCCTTAAAGAATGACATGGAGATAGTTTCCCTTGGTTATCCGCAGGGACGGGAATGATGATGAATTTTGTCCCCGTGTCATTCTCTAATCACCCCTACACCACCTCTTCCAGAACAAGTCCTGTGAAAATGCATAATTGAATATCATGCTTCTAAACTCCCAGGGCAGTTTCAGAAATCCTTTAGCTGGGTAATTGCGCTGTTTGAAACTTGCTGACCCTCCCAGCAGATATAAGAATAGGTGGCAATTCTTTAAGTTTGTGTGTGACTGCAACATATTTTCAATAGGCATCAGAATTGTCCTGCCTAGTCCTGTTGCCGGACCTCTGTAAAAAAAAAACAACCCCCCCCCCCCACAGCTTTCTGGTGAAAAGCTGCATTGGGGTTGGCTTTGGCTGCACAGATCTTTATTCCACACACCTGAATTTGGTAATGTGGACGCTGGCTTGATTGGAGATTCTGCTTATACAGGTCGGTCTTTGAATCATGTGATAATACTGTATCCCACAGTCCTGGTAAAAGTACCCCTGGGTCAGGAGGGTAGATTCTGGCTCTCGTGGGCTAGTGTCTCCATATGGGTTTTGCTTATACTGTGATAGGAATGAGCTCATTCATAAGCCCAGGCTCTGCTGGATTTGATCTCGGCCTTATTTATATGGCTTCAGCTCATGCTGTTTTTGGTTGTTTGTACCCGAGGCAGTACAGCAGTGTCTCTCAAACTGTGTGCCACGGCACAGTGGTGCGCCCTGAAGAGATTCCAAATGTGCCATAAGAGATTCTAGAATTTTACTTTATTTTTACAAATTCCCTTCATAAGTATACACTGGAATAGATGACATGCACATCGCATACGCAGGAGTCTGTCAATGCTATGAGCGCCGTTCAGACCAGCATCAGACCGACCGTTCAGACCATTCAGACCAGCATCATTCTCCGACATGATTGGTCCTTGAAAATTAATGTTCCTCCGTGAATTCGTGGTTTGCGGACCCGGTCATTTGCGGTATTCTCCGACCGCCTCTTCCTGTACTAAAGTCGGGCTTTACCAATCAGAAGCTGCGTGTCAAAGCAGTTCCTGATTGGTTAAGCCCGACTTTAAGTACAGAAAGAGGCGGTCGGAGCATACCGCAAGTGATTTCCTTCACTCGCCGGCACTCCAGCTGCCCTCTCCTGCCTCCCCATGCGAAAAAACATATTTGTGGTTTTTCAATCCTCACGGAGGTTCCTGGAACGGAATATCGGGGGAGTAGTGTAATTTTATTTTTTATGCGGTAGTTATTCTAACCTGAGCACCAAAGCAATCAAGGCTCTACCATTTGGATCTTATTAGCTTTGCGAACTTGGATTTTCAGCTGTGCCAGAAATTAAATTGTAAAAAAAGAGAACGATGGTGGATGATGAAACGTGTGTTTTGCTCATCGACTGTTGATCCGCATTCTGAGTTAATTTGCACTCAAAAACAAGCACACCCATCGCATTTAGCAATTCCAATCCCGCAGAATACAGCTGTTTGTCTTCCCATCCCTAAAATTATGTCATTTCAAAAGATTTCTCGACAAAACCTTTGCTTACCAGGCAGCCAAGCTGAACCCTTGGCTTGCCCAAATGATACTCGAGGCCCCCTCTTACCTTAGCTTCAGAAAACTTCTCAAAACGCATCTTTTCCGTGAACAGACCTTTTAATCCCCCTTGCCCCCTTTTTTCTCCCCTTTCCCTCTCTACCCCGCCCCTTCGGCTGTCCCTTCCCCCCCCTCCCGATTTCATCTCTCTCTCGCTATATCATATCTTACAACCCTCCTCCTGTATCACCGTTTAACCCGACCTAATCCCTTCAAAAAAGTTCCCCCCCCCCCACTTTCATTGCCTGTATCTTTATCAAAATTTTGTAAATCCGTGTGCTATCACGGACCTTAATTTAATGGATGTAAACCGCCTAGAACTTTACGGGTATGGCGGTATACAAGAATAAAATTATTATTATTATTATTATTATTACTTTAGTTCCACCATTGTTAACAATTATCCATATGTAGCTTAAAGAACTTTTAATGAAATAACTCTCAAATTTAATTTTTTTGTTGGCTTTGCAATTTCAATTATAATGCGCCACGAAAAAAACATTTGCTCCGTTTAGTGTGCCTGAGCTCAAAAAAAAAAAAGTTTGAGAGGCACTGCAGTAGAGGGTTAACGGACTTGCTCAAGAACCTATGGAGGCCGCAGCTGAATCTGAACCAAGCTCCGCTGGTTCCCAGTTTGCTGCTCTATGAGGCTATTCCTCTGTTCGCTGGGAGCGGAATGAACGAATATAGACACCCCCGCCGATAAGGCATGATCGCGGTTCATAGACAGTAACGCGGAAGACAAAGGCGCGCGCCGACAACTGAGCGCAAGACGGAGGCGCGCGCCGAAGAAAAAGACTGTTTTTAGGGGCTGCGACGGGGGATTTTGTTGGGGAGCCCCCCCCCCACTTTACTTAATACATATTGCGGTGGCGTTGTGGGGGGACTGTTCCCTCTAAGCTGAGCAGGAGTCCTCCACCCACAGTCTCACCAATAGAGGGTGCTGTTTTACTGTCACATTTTTCAATTGTGAGGGACAGGCAAGTTCTGCAGGACTCCAGGGAACATACCTGTCCTTAGCGACTGAAAATATTCCACCCCCTAGTGGTAGCAATGCAGCTGGAGGACACCTGCTCAGCTTAGAGGGAACACCCCACATTTTAGTGAAAACGTAACTTTTTCCCTAAAAACAGGGAAAAAGTTAAGTTTTCAGTAAAATGTGGGGGTTACAACCCCCCAAACCCCCCACAACGCCCCCACAACGCGGCATGATCTGTATTAAGTAAAGTGGGGGGGGGGTTTCCCCCCCACACCCCCATCGTAGCCCCTAAAAACAGTCTTTTTCTTCGGCGCGCGCCTCCGCACTGCGCTCAGTTGTCTGCTCGCGCCTTTGTCCCGGCGCGCTTTTGACCTGAGACCCATGATCGCAATAAGACAGCAAATAAAACGCATCAGTTGGCCATTTGGAAAGCTAGAGATGCTGGAATTATAAGAAAGCGAAAGATGTTATTTATACAAATCTGGGGTTCATATTTGCAAGATTTACATCCTAAGGGCCGTAGTGCGATTTTAAGTTGGATCTCTTAATTGGGCGTTTATTTAGTTAAATGAAGAGAGTATCATTGGGTAGAGAGTACTATAGGGTGGGAAGGGGTGGGTGTGGAGAGGGATGGTAAAGGTTCAAACACATATAGATATAGTGGGGGTTTATTGAAATTGGAATTTGTCTTTTATTATGTATATTATATTATAATAGTTGATGTATTATTAATGTGCTTTGATGTTGTATTTGATGATATTTTGCATCAATAAAAATTGTTTGAATCTAAAATGCAATAGAAGACAAGAGTTGAAGACAAACTGCAGTTCTTCCTTTCTGCCCCTGCAGCTTATCCACGTAGCGATTGTGTGCGCGGGGCACGACAGCAGCCGAGACGTGGTCACCCTTGTGAAGTCCATCCTCTTCCACAGGTAACAGAGGCAGAGCAGAGGTTTTCAAATTTGGTTGTCTATGTTGTAAAATGCTTTTTGGCATTTCACCTACTTACCTCGGGGAAACATTTTGTTCTCTCAGACAGAATTCGCTTTGCACCTAGAATTACTACCTTGTTTTCATTTCCAGCTCCTAAAGGATGTTAGTTTTGAAAGATACCTTGACAAAACGTTATCTTTTCAGGCAGGTATCTGGAGCAAAACTTTAAGTGAATTACTTCTGAATTCATTTTCATGGCAAACATTTAGAAGATCATTGAAGACTCACTTATTTCATAAATCTGTTTAAATTTTTACCGATTGATTATCTACGTTGGTGTATTTTCTCGCTAAGCGTTGATGTACTCTCGCCAGTTTATTCTTGATGCAAACCGCTCTGAACTGTAAGGTATAGCAGGATATAAATAAAGCTATTATTAATTTGATGTCTCCCTCCTTTCTCTTTTGCCCCTTTCTTCGGGGCTCCTGTGGCTGACCCTCTCTAGCACACTATCGGTTTTTTATGTTCCACAGAAAGAATCCCCTTCACCTTCACTTGATTACAGATGCAGTGGCGCATCACATCCTCAAAACTCTCTTTCAGTCCTGGATGGTTCCCTCTGTCTATGTAAGCTTCTACAATGCAGACGAATTAAAGGTAAGAAATCCACAGCTTCCGTAGACCTGCCTTGGTATGAAAAAGCAACAGGAGCTCTCTGCTCACCAGCACGGGTAACGTTTGCACTATAGGGAGTGCCGCTGAGCTATGACGGGGGACTTTAGATCGTGCTAGGTGAATGCTTAACCAGGCTACTTGTGTCTCTACGTCATCTCGTCTGCATCAGAGGAGAGATCTTCAGGTGTGTAGAACGGGGGTTTCCTAGGTGCCATCGTACTAAGTTGTTGACTACATAGGGCTCCTAGTTTGCTTTGGGTTTGGATCTCATTTCACTGAGTGGACCAGGGCTATATATCTGTCTCCCATAAAGAGTTGAGTGATGCCACAATTCTGAGCTTCTCTGTTTATACCTGGGAAACTAGTAGGGACAACCTGTGTTGCCTTGTTTGTATTACCTTAAAACTCTTTGTCCAAATGTCAAGGGTTTCCCCAGATAATCACTGATCATTAAATGGCCTCATGCGTGGATGAGGCTGATTCCATGACTTCCTTTCCACGTTTCATCAGTGGTGTGCTACGAGAGATTCCAGAATTGTACTTTTTTTTTCCTTCATAAGAATACACTAGAATAGATGACATGAAGGTTGCATATGCAAGAGTCTTGTCAATGTTATGAGCATCTATGTATGTAAGAATATAACCGCCCAGACAAGCATCATTCGTTGATGTGATTGGTCCTTGAAAATTAATGGCAAGTAATTTTATTTTTATTTTTTATGCAGTAGTCATTCTACCTTGAACAACAAAGCAATCAAGGCTTTGTTAATGGTTTGGTTCTTATCTTTGTAAACTTGGATTCTGTAGCGCCTTGTAGACTGGTATAGTCCTTACAAAGTTGTTTCAGGAGAGCACCCGGGTCACAGCTCGAGTGGTGGAGTTTCTACGGTCACTGGGATGGGTGGTCAACCTTTCCAAGAGTCGGTTGGCCTGTCTCAGCATCTGGAGTACCTTGGGGTTCTTTCCGATACCTCCTTGGGGAAGGTCTTCCTTCCAGAGGCCTGGGTAAGCAAAATGCAATCTCAGATTCGCCTGCTTATGGCGTCCCGGTGTCCTCGGACGCAGGATTTCCTCCAAGTCTTGGGGTCGATGGCGGCTCCCCTAGACGTAGTGCGGTGGACGCGGGCCCACATGCGTCCTCTTCACACACGTCAACTCATCATTTTCATCAGAGTTAATGTCGGCTGGGTTTTGTAGTATTTTTCATGCTGATTTCAAATCTGTGTTTAGTTTTTCACTAGCATGCCATATTTTTGTAATGAGGCTCATTATATATGATTATAAATGTTAATTGGGTGATATATCATGCATTTATAGGATAAATGTTTAAGGAGGGTTAACAACAGTTGTCTTTGTTTTCTTATGCTACGGACATTATTTATGGTGATTAATATCAGTCTTTATCATGCCAAGACATTGTATTAATCATCCAGATAGTTCCTGTTACGTCAGTGGTTCATTCACGACGAAAGCACGTCGCCCAATTACTATAGATCTGAAGAAGGTATGCAAATTGTACTTTGGCTGTCCACTGGGTGACCAGGATATGTCTTGGGCTCCACATATCATCTGTACCAGTTGTTCCAACGGACTTCGCGACTGGCTCAGTCGACAAAAGGCAGTGATGCCATTTGCAATCCTAATGATATGGAGGGAACCCGAGACCATATTAAAGACTGCTACCTTTGTACATCTGTTATTCTATTGTCCTTTGACACTTAATTTTTGGAAGTCGATATGGGGGTCAAATTAATGTTGTATTTGGGTCATCAATTCCGTTGACCTATGAAGTTATAATCCGTGGTACATTATTACACGTTAAGTCCCCTTTGAATCGTTATAAAAGCCAGCTTTTCTTAATTTTGGCGGGAATAGCCCTACAGATGATAACACGCAATTGGAAGAGATACGATAGATTTAATTTTACTTTCTGGTGGGCGAATGTATGCTCCAGTTACAAATATGAAAGAATGAATGCTGAAATCTTGGGGGAACTGTAATGCATTTAACTTGGTGTGGGGCCCATTGTCATATCCCTTTATTTTTTGGTTGATTTCCTTACACATCCAGGGTGGTGGGGGGGGGGGGGGGAGAAAGCACTATTATTTGTTATAACTAGTTTATTGAAAGTATATATATTCTTCTGTTTCTGATTAATTAAGGGAAGGGGAGAAAAATGATTGTTTATGAAATATATGTATGTTAAAAATGCTTTTCTTGATTTGTTTCTTTTCAGATTCAATGTATTGCACTGTTATTACTTGAAAATCAATAAAGAATTGAAATAGAAAGATTGCTACTTTTGCCTTGTGAACACAAGTAGATTCTCAGTTAGAACTAAGCACAATTATGTACCCTATTCTGGATTCTGCTATTAGGCCAGTTCCTCATGATGACTTACTGCCTGTTCCAGTGTTAGGTCAGAAGCGCACCGGGACAAAGGCGCGCCCAGACAATTGAGCGCAGTGTGGGGGTGCGCGCCGCCGAAAATTAAAGTTTTTTGGGCTCTGACGGGGGGGGCGTGGTCCCCCCACTTTACTTAATAGAGATCGCGCCGCGTTGTGGGGGCGTTGTGGGGGGTTTGGGGGGTTGTAACCCCCCACATTTTACTGAAAACTTCACTTTTTCCCTGTTTTTAGGGAAAAAGTTAAGTTTACAGTAAAATGTGGACGGTTACAACCCCCCCATAACGCCGGCGCGATCTCTATTAAGTAAACTGGGGGGGCTCCCCAACAAAACCCCCCGTCGGATCCCCTAAAAACTGTAATTTTCTTCGGTGCGCGCCTCCGTCTTGCGCTCAGTTGTCGGCGCGCGCCTTTGTCTTTCGCGGGGTTGTCTATGAACCACCTGTCCCTGTACCTCCACAAGAAGGACTTGCTTCTGTGGCACATGATGAAGAATAGCGATGATGATGATGCAGCAGCTGGTCACAATCCAGATGATTCCGCAAAAATTATTTTTTGTTGCCTTCTGTTACGAGTCCACTGGGGCAGATAGGGAAAATGATTGTAAACCGCTTAGATAACCTTATAGGCGGTATATAAATGCATAATTAAAAAATAATGATAATAATTTGCATGTTCATTAGTTTGAGCAGGTTGCATCCATTTTTTTTTGTGCTAATGTCGCAGTAGATTGACGGTTTTATCATGAACCTTTAAGCACCAGCCCTACAGTGTATGATGGATCGATGTAACTGAGCGTGTGGTGCTGTTTTGGAATGCAGAGACTGGCGTGCCTGGGTGCAGAGGGTTTTGGGGGCATTGGTATAATTGAGGATGCAGGGTGGGATGTGATTGGATGCACAGCATTTGGAGGTTGGTTTTATTGTCCTATGATTCATATGCACTGGGTATTTTCCTCGTGCTTATGAATGAAAGGTCTGCATCCAAAGATACTTGGTGATTAACGAAGGCATTTTTTAATCACCTTTTTCTTATCTTTCCAGTCAGAGATATCCTGGATTCCTAACAAACACTACTCGGGCATTTATGGGTTAATGAAACTGACGCTGACCAAAGCACTGCCGTCTGACCTTTCCAAGGTCATCGTCCTGGACACAGACATCACATTTGCCACAGACATTGCTGAGCTCTGGGCCATTTTCAGTAAATTTTCAGGTGAGTAAAGGAATGAGCCCAGAACCATTAAAGCTCTGGCTCCCCCCCCCACACACACACTTGCCAGCTGATCCTGACAGCGGGAATCCCCATCAGCTGAGCCGGCAGGAATCCCCGACATCGGCTCAGCTGATGGGAATTCCTCTGCCATGATCAGACAAGGTAATTGGGTATGTCTACAAAACTTGCTTTTGTGCGTTTTTTCATGGGGACGTTTTTATTTTTGGAAAATGGCCAAAAAAGACAAGACGTCCTAAGGACCAAAACTTATACCGAGATCAATTTCAAAGATAAAATATGGACGTCTGGCAGCTTTGAAAATTGACATTTTTTTCTCCCAGGTTTGTGGACGTCCTGCCCAAAACCTCCAACCTCAGACTTATACGCCCCTCATACTGTCTCATCTACACTGACATAACCAGGGACCCAAGATGTGTCATACTCCCAATTAGTCTAACTTTCTGGGTAGACCCGGTGGCCTTGGAGAGGTTATTATTTGCATTTTGAGTACTGAACAGTTTTAATTCTTTCCTCACAGATTTACAGGCCATCGGGTTGGTGGAGAACCAAAGTGACTGGTACCTGGGAAACCTCTGGAAAAACCACAAGCCATGGCCTGCCCTTGGACGTGGGTTTAACACTGGTAATAAAATAAATCGGCACCTGTTTTCACCATCTCGGTCCATTCCAGGGGTGGAGCTCTTTCATTTCTGATTCAGTCCATGCTAAGAAGTGGCTCTTCCTCCTCCACTGTTAACACTGCATGCTGGGATAGAGCTTGTACTCCTCCATTTTCACAGTGCATTCTGGGATAGAGCAATTCTTCCTCCTTTCTCGCGGCACATACTGGGATACATCTCTCTTGTCTATGCTCATACTGCATGCTGGGTTATATATTTTCCCTTCTTAACTTTGATCTGCCTCTTTGTGTAAAAGATGTGTGGCCCCTCCCCATTTTGCCCCTGAGCCCACCCTGTTCCACCCCCCAGCCCCTCCCCCCCCCCGCACAGATGCACTCCAGCTCTGGCCCCGATCTCAACAGCTTTTCAAAACCCGGACAAAGTGCCGGGTTTTGAAAAGCCTTCCAGGGAAATCCTGGTAACCCTATCTCTGTTTATTTATATTTTATTTATATTTGTTACATCAATAACAAAAATCAAGAAAAGCCAAAAAGAAACCATTCAAAAAAACAACTTAAAATTCAAATTAAGACTTGTGCCAAGCCCACATTAACAAGGGCCGCTCAGTACAAAAAGAAAAAAATTATATAGGAAGCAATATACAATCATCCTTAACATGCAAAATGGCCAAATCCATTCTGTCCTTAACCTTCTTCAACAACTACATTAGTATCTGAAACTTTCAGTGAAACCTTGTCAATCAGGAAATTCTCCAATTGTGATGGATCTAATTACCAGGGCTGTGGAGTTGGAGTCGAGGAGCTGGAGTCGGAGGAAATTTCGGGTACCTGGAGTCAGAGACGGAGTCAGAAGTACAGAAAACCGAGGAGTCGGAGTCGGAACATTTATCTACCGACTCCATTTTTGAACTTGGCATACCAATCATGAGCGATTCTTTCAGCTATAGCACCCACTATATACACAGCACAAATGTTGCGAGCAGCTTCTGCGGCCTTAGAACCTTGATTAAAAGCAAAAAGAAGGTGGTGTCGAAAATGCTCATTTCTCTCAACTTGACATTCCATTTTAACGATCTGAAAATTAACCAGTGCTGTGGAGTCAGAGTCGGAGGAAATTTCGGGTACCTGGAGTCGGAGTCGGAGTCTGAAGTACAAAAAACTGAGGAGTCGGAGTCGGAACATTTATCTACTGATCCACAGCCCTGCTAATTACCCTATCTTTGTGTAACCTATTGCTGGACAGTGAGTGACAAGAGGGGTACATAAAGCTCATATAATCCCGCATTTCTTTCTATATAACGACGGCCCTCTTCCTGTCACCACAGAGTGGTCGAGGTCCATGCCCTCATCCTTTTCCTCCTTCTGCATTATTTGGAATGTGAAGGGCACCTGAGACTTCTGTGCTGAGTGATTTGTGTTATTAAAGGAAGGGAAGAGTCTTTCTCTGTTCCTTTGCGCTTTTCTTCCCTAGGAGTGATCCTGTTGCGGTTGGAGAAGTTACGTAATATTGGCTGGGAGCAAATGTGGCGCCTGACAGCTGAGCGTGAACTAATGAGCATGTTCGCCACATCCTTAGCTGACCAGGTACACGGTAACTCATTATAAAGTGAAAGGCGACACCATCCATTACCTAGCTGGCTAGAAATTTCCCACCCCTGATTTTCAGCGGGTACCCTCTTGTGGCCGAGGGACCTTTAAGAAAGAAGATATCATCTTCTACCTCGATGCGGCCCGTGATATATTTAAACGTTTCAATTAGAGAGGAGACATGATTGAAACGTTTAAATATATCACGGGCCGCATCGAGGTGGAAGATGATATCTTCTTTCTTAAAGGTCCCTCGGCCACAAGAGGGCACCCGCTGAAAATCAGGGGTGGGAAATTTCATGGCGACACCAGGAAGTTTTTCTTCACCGAAAGGGTGGTCGATCATTGGAATGAACTTCCACTTCAGCTGATTGAGGCCAGCAGCGTGCCAGATTTTAAAAGGAAATGGGATACACATGTGGGATCTCTAGGGGGGTAAAATCAAGGGGGGTGGGTCATTAGAGTGGGCAGACTTGATGGGCTATGGCCCTTTTCTGCCGTCATCATCTATGTTTCTATGAAGTGATTGGGACATGTCCAGAGAGCAAGCATGTGTCACATTAATGCTTTTCCGTGTCACGCGTACACCGAGAAGTGAGAGCCTACGCAGAGAGAATGACACGGGGACAAATTCTCCCCTGTCCCCCACAGGAACTCAATTTCCCCCGTCCCCGCTGTCCTTGTCCCCCGCCCCATTCCTGCGAGCTCCATCCTCATCTGCGCAAACCTCAAAAGCTTTAAAATCATAAGTATTCGGGGCTTGTGCGGTTTAGGCAAAGCTTACAGGAATGGGGCAGGGGCAGAGATAGCGACAAAACTTGCGGAGACAGGGAAATTGAGTTCCTGTGGGGGAGGGGGACAAATTTGTCCCCGTGTCATTGCACTGTTGCTAGTCATACTCGGAGTATTGAATTCACGAGTGGGAGTTCATAGTTTGTTTACATTTTGATTAAACGCTTATCAAAAGGTGCAAAGAGTTGTACATAGCTATTATTATTATTAGTATTAAGTTCTTATATACCGCCATACCCAAAGAGTTCTAGGCAGTTCACATCAATTAAATTAGGATCCAGTCTGAACACGGATTTACAAAATTTTGTCGGAATTACAAGCAACGAGGAAGGAAGTATTGGGGTTTTAGCAGAAGTTTATCATAGTTGGATTGGAAGAGATGAGGGAGGGAGAGGGAACCAAGGGAGGGGAGGGGGAGAGAGGGAGAGAAAGTTCTGCTAAACCTGCTCTCAAAGCCTGAGGGCCATTTTCTGCTATGCCGATCTTTCTCTTAAAACTTTATCCTGGTCAGTGTGAGATCAAGTTTTATTTAAAATTTGATTATCAGCTTTTCTAAGCATTGTACGTTAATAAACATGGGAGACACGATTATAAACATACAATAGACTCATATAGAGCATAGATAGACCAACTCAAAGACGTAAATAGACTAATTCAAAGACCTAAGGTAAAAGGGATGAACTACAATATTTATAGCAAAGAGAGACACTGAGGTTTGAACGAAGGGTGGGGCCAAGTAAAATAGTACTAAGATGTATCATTGATTGAAAGAGGTATTATAAGAGTATTGGCTTTGCTCTAATCTTAAATATCAAAAGCGTCCTTAAAGAGAAAACTTTTAAGGCAACCTTTATATCTAATTTAGACTCTTCCCTGAGATAGATGGGTAAGGAATTCCAAAGTTGGGGGACTGAAACTTTAACTCAGTCAGGTTTCCTCCTCGTTGTTAGGTAATTACATCAATGGAGCCAGGTTGACCTATGGCGTATTTCGGAAAGAAATCAAGACTGCATTGTTTGATAGATTCACTTCCTAAAGAGAAGCTATACTAATTACAAGAATTTTACTCTGACTATTCTTAAGAAATATTTTGCTATTTGTATTTTGTATTTCGCTGATTGTCCAGCTCTCTTCGGTGTAAAACGCCTAGAAATCGTCTGATTGTGGCGGTATAGAAGAATAAAGTTGTTATGTTACAAGTGCAGTTTATTTCCCTCCGCCCCCCCTCCCCCCCCGTAGGATATCTTCAATGCGGTGATCAAACAGACGCCAACGCTGGTCTTCCAGCTCCCGTGCTATTGGAACGTACAGCTCTCAGACCATACACTTTCCGAGCAGTGTTACAGCGAGGTGTTGGACCTCAAGGTGAGGAATAACAGCCCCGCCTACAAGCTCTAGCGATGCACCTCATTCCTGCCTTGCAGTACCTCTGCTCTTTCGTTCTTCTCTGTTCCCTCTTCCTTCCCCGCACCCCATTCTGCTTCGCTGCATCCTCTTGTTTATTTCGGTTAAGACGTAGCACAGGACATGGATCCCCTCTCTAGATTCATCTCTTCTCAGGTGATCCACTGGAACTCTCCAAAGAAGCTGCGCGTGAAAAACAAGCACGTGGAACTTTTCCGTAACCTATATCTGACCTTCTTGGAGTACGATGGCAACTTACTGCGCCGGGAGCTGTTTGGATGTCCAAGCCAGCCCAGGCCACAAAGTGAAAAGGTGAGAGAGGCGCTGCGAGTCTCCGAATTAACGGGCCTGTCAATCGCGGGAGACATTTTGTAAAGTCATATAATACCTCCTTATAAAATGACCCTGTGTGTTTGGTTCTGGAGCAGACTCGCAGAAAAGAGAGGCGTCGAGTTTAAGGGCTCTTTTGGTTCCCTGTGTTTTGGGTTAATTCACAATTTATATTTGAAATAATTTAAAATGAAAGGGAGAAAAATGAAGGCAGATAAAGGCCATATGGCTTCTCTAGTCTGCCTATCCACACCATCTACTATCTAATCTAATTTTCTATTTGGGCGTCGCGCTTACCCTTTGGGTGAACATAAGAACATAAGAAGTTGACTCCACTGGGTCAGACCAGAGGTCCATCGCGCCCAGCGGTCCGCTCCCGCGGCGGCCCATCAGGTGGTTAGAAGATCAGCTGAATGGGAGATGATAGCTCAGTCCCTGCGGCTGACTGGAAGGATATGGTCTTTCTCTGCCTTTTTTTTTTTTTTTTTTTTTTCTGTTTCAGTATTTCTATAATTTATAAATTGAACGTGATTTTGTTTTGAGCGCATTAAGCACAAAAGCAGCGCCGAGGGAGGTTTTTGACCTACGGATGATACTGGGATCCAATACGTGGTGGCGACAATCTGCAATTGGTGACACAGGACTAACTTCTGTCAATGGAGCCCAAATTTGGCTGCTGATGTTCATTTTCTCTAAATAGCGCTCAGAGTTTGGCGCCAGGATCCACGCCCGGTTGTGGGGGGGGGGGGGGGCGACCTGGCGTAAATTCCTGCACCTAAATTAGGCGTGGATCTCTCTCATTCTGTAACACTATACACAGATTCCAGGAACGCCCCTGATCCACCCGTGGCCCTGCCCCCTTTTCAGATCCCAGCGCCTAACGATGTCCGCGTAAATTTAAATTAATGTGCCCAATTATGGCTGATTTGTCAATTAAATTGCACACGTAAATGGGCACTTGCAATTTTGAGTGCCCTATATAAAATTAGGGTGATATCGTCAACGGTGTATTTTGCTCGCAGTTTCTGCTAGAGTTTTACAAAGATGCAAATAGGCAGCTTTAGGCCTGTCAACCTAGGCGCCGGTTTATAAAGATCTAGCTCTTTGTCTTTTGAGAGTAGCAGACAGGCGCGTGTCTGTGTGCAGATAGCTGCACTTCCTCCTGTTTCGCTCTGCTTATGTGTTCTGTTGTCTCTCAGCTACAGAAGGCCCTGGAGGAGCTGGATGAAGACGATCAGTGCTATGACTTTCGGAGAGAGCGGATAATGGTGCACCGGGTCCATCTGTCCTTTTTGCCACAAAAGTCATTAATCCCCAGCACAGAAGAGGCCGATGTCACACTTGTAGCCCAGCTGTCCATGGACAGGTCTGTCCCAAGTACCCTCAGGATTCAGACATTAAAGAGGCAGTCACGGAAGGGCAGGAGGTGACAGTTTAGCATTTCACAGGAGAGCAATAGCAAGGCATGTTATGATCCTGGACTCAGGTGTACTGGTAGACCTGTGAATGGGGGTCTCACTCTGAAAAGAAGGGCTGGTACCGAGGACTGGAGTGCATTGACAGAGCATATAGGCATCTCAGTACTAGAATAAAATAGGGCATTGCAGGACAAGACTTAAGACACATTAGCAGAGCTGTGTGGAGGGTCTCGGAATTAGAACAGCAGGCGTTGAAGAGCTGAGTGAGTGGGCTTTTAATTACTGAAGTAGAAGGGGTGCACAGGGCAAGAGAGAGTTGCCTCAGTTAGTATAAGTATGTCTGTGTTGGGGAGGGAGTCACACTACTACAGTAGCATGGGCAGAGCTGTGTGAGAAGCATTAGAAAGATCTAGTCTCAAAAGTTTTAAACATTTTGTTGCAGAGTGCTGGAGCTTTAAATGACCAGAATCTTGGGGTGGTGCCTTCCTCTGCGGGTAGTTGGGAATAGAGAATGACACGGTGACAAAATTCATCACCGTTTCCGTTCCCGCGGATAACTATGTCATTCTTTAAGGAGAGAGGGAAGAATCAGAGTATGGACGGGCTCAGCCATTGACCCTCAAGCCTTGCATTGAAGGAATGACAGTCTCTGGTATCCAGAGCACATATTGTGATGTCATAATGCCTCATTCCACCAATGCCTAAGAGCCAACCTCATCAGTGATGTCACAATGGCTTGACTGTCCTATACTTGGCTCACATAAGAATCAAAGTATGAATGGACAGAGCCACTGACCCTCAAGCCTTGCATTGAAGAATGCTGGAGTAGAAGGACTGAGGTTGAGATAGACACTAAAGAATGACATGGGATCGTTTCCTGTGGGGACGGGAATGGTGATGAATTCTGTTACTGTGTCATTCTCTAGTTGGGAAACCAGTGGAAGTGGAGTGGATTCTCTCCCTTTAGGTGGTTAGAAGATCAGCTGAGTGGGAGATGACAGCTCAGTCCCTGCGGCTGACTGGAAGGATCATGGCAGAAGGCTCTAAGGCTGGTTTCTCTGCTCTTGCAGGTTACAGATGTTGGAAATGATCTGTAAACACTGGGAGGGGCCCATGAGTCTGGCACTGTACATGTCGGATGCGGAGGCCCAGCAATTCCTGTATTATGCACAGGCCTCGGAGCTTCTGAAGAACCGTACAAATATCGGGTATCACATCGTGTACCGTGAGGGGCAGTTCTACCCTGTGAACCTGCTGCGAAACGTAGCTCTGAAGAACGCTCTCACGCCGTATGTCTTCCTGATGGACATTGACTTCTTGCCTATGTATGGTCTCTATCACTACCTCAGGTGTGTTCTTCTTTTCTGCACTGTTGCTAGATCCAGATAGTTTGCAGTGAAGGGTGCAGGGCCACCCCTAAGAGAAAGGGAGCCAGCATACAGTACCATTTCTGTCAGCTCAATTGGAAAGTAATCTTGGAGGTCATCATTACTAAAGCAAGGCATGAGAAAAGCTGCAGTTGATGTGGTTGTGAGTTCAGCTACAGGAATTCCCGAACAGGGTGGATGGATCAGGGGCAATGTGAATGTCTTTTAACACTGGTGTGCATATAGGGAATAATTAAGTAGGGGATGCACAAAACTTATCGATCATCTAACGATCGACGCTAAACCGGTTTGGCAGGTTTTGCGATCGATCGAATTTCCCGACCCGATGCACAAAAGCTGGCCGTGTGTTTCTCCGACTGATCGCTCATTCTCTGATCCAGCCATGCAAATTACCCCATTAATATTAAAATCCCATGCCAACTAGCCCACCGATCGATGCCCTAAAATCCCACACAAAATCGCGATTGCTCTTACCAACCCAAAATAGCCGACTGGTGTAGTAGACCTGTCGGTAAATAGGTCTGTCTGGGATTTTTTTTCTCCAATTTTTAAAATAGTACCACAAATAAACACCATGATCCCCCCCCACCCCACCACGTCAGCGAAAATGGCAGGAGGGATGCCTACTCCCTCCTGCCTGGTTAAATACCCCTGCGCCATTCCCCCCCTGCACCAGGCACCCCCGAGCCACTGTCCTGTTCATCCCACCGAACCCCAAAAAATGGCAGGAGGGTTGTTCACTCCCTCTTGCCACCGGATACCCATCCCCATACCCCTTGGGAGGGGCCATAGGCGTCTGAACCAATCAGGGCCTTTGGCCCCTCCCCATGCATCACATGATGCACCGGGGAGGGGATGGCCCACTATTTTGGAATGGCAGGCCTGAAGCAGAAACCTGGAGTTGGCTTCCTGCTTCCAACTTTTCAAAAAGGTGCTGGGGAGGAGGGGGGGTGTTTTCCTGTGGCAGGAGGGAGTGGACATCCCTCATGCCTATTTTGGGGGAGGGGATTGGTTTAGGGAGGGGTTGGTGGCATGGGGTGTCCAGGAACAGGTGGGGGCATGGCAGGGCAGATTTGGCCAGGCAGGAGGGAGTAGGCATTCCTCCTGCCATTTTCATTGCTGTGGGGGGGGGGTCGCAGTGATGGTTTGGGGGGGTCGTTGGGGAAGGGCCATCAGTGCAGGGGGGAGGCTTTTTTCTTTTTTTAATGGGGCAGATTGTACATCTGTGCCATTAAAAAAATTGTAAAAAGTATTTTAAATAAAGATGAACTGAACTTTTTTGGGCTGTGCATGCTCTTACTATGTGCCTTTGTAGGGATGAAGCAGGACTATTTGTCCACATTGGGATGACATAAGGTGGTAGTGAAGGAGTTAATATGGGAAGATCTGTGGGTTAATAGGGGGAGGCTGGGTGAGTGGGTGTCGCTATGACACAGGAATGGATTAAGAACAGCTAGGCCAGACATGGGCAACTCCGGTCCTCAAGGGCCGGAATCTAATCAGGTTTTCCCCAATGAATATGCATGGAAAGCAGTGCATGCAAATAGATCTCATGCATATTCATTGGGGAAATCCTGAAAACCCGATTGGATTCCGGCTCTCGAGGACCGGAGTTGCCCATGTCTTAGCTAGGCTGAGCGGTCTCTTTTCTGCTTCATTAGAGAGAGTGTCTGCTGGATTTTTGTGTTCTTGGAAAACCCTATGACTCAGTTTAGGACTGTAGTCCTTCAGGTGCGTATGTCTCAGATCCCGGGGCTCTCTCGAGGAAGAAAAGGATTTGTAGACTACTGAATCTTCTCCCCCCAAATCTTAGGAAATCCATCCTCCAACAGGATATGGCCTCTACGAAGAAAGCTCTTATAGTCCCAGCCTTTGAGACCCTGCGATATCGTCTTACTTTCCCCAAATCCAAAGCTGAGCTCCTCACCATGCTGGACATGGGAACACTCTACACATTCAGGTAAGAAATGCAGAGAAGGGACCAGGTAGGACGACTCCTCTCAGTTACATCCTGCTGGCTGTCTGGAGATTAGCACAGACGACTGTGACGCTGGGACAGTCCAGAGGTAGAATTAGAGCAGAACAGTGGCTTAAGGGGGTGCGGTTTGCCCTGGGCACAGCACCCCTTCTTCTCCTCCATTCCCCTTCCCCCCCCGCTCCTCTCCTTGCCACGCACTCGCCCCTTACCTTCCCCGGTGCGAGGTTTGCTGCCCGCATCGGTGCTCTCTCTGATGTCACTTCTGGGACCCGCGCCTAGGACGTGACGTCAAAGGGTGAGCCGACGCCAACGAGGGTATGCTGATCATGCCAGAGAAGTTAGAAAGGGAAGGGGGCGCATTCTTATTACGCCACTGGGGCAGAGCCAGGAACTTATTCATTCATCCTGCGAATGGGATGAGAACCCGGATAAAGGCAGGACAGCTTAAAGAGCCTTCTCCCTTTATTTGGGCAGTTATTCAGGTACTGGTCTGCAAATAGGGGATAACGCCGGGAGCTATGGTTTCTTGTTTGCATCGTCCCTCTACTGACCACATTCTCCAGTTCTCTTAGCTTAGCTGGATTTCGTTGTGCGCGTTCTCTCTTCTGGAGATGGGAAGGAGTTGGGGATGGCGTATGTGAAGGGGCCTGGGAAGGTGTTTTTGGCTTATGTATTTGTTTGGGATGGAATAGGGGTGAGGAGTGGGGTCTATCTTATCTCCTTTATGTTACTGTTTAGCTCTGTCTCTGTCACATTTCTTTGTTGTGATGTTGAAGGGGAACTAGGCCATTCTATCTCTCAGCAAGCCTGCTCCAAAGTTTTTAGCTTTTTTTTTTTTCAGGTAAAGCATGCAGTAGACTGGTGAAATGTAAAGACGGTGGCCTAGTCTTGGTGGGGGCTCCGACACCTCTCCTCACCCCCATACCTCTTTGACGCTTCGCCAGTGTGCGCAGCGTCTTCAGCCCGCTGCTTGCGCTGGCCTTGGCTCTCCTGAAGTCGACACGGGCAGCAGGTTGGAGATGCTGAATGAGCCGGCGAAGAGTTAAAGAGGTCCAGGGGGAGGAAAGGCTCGTGTGCAACAGGGGGGGGGAGAGGAAGGGCAGAGAAAAGGGCAAAGACTTTCCAACTTGATATCTTTCACAGACTTCTCGAAGTTTTCTTATTCTTTTTTTTTTAAGGTACCATGTTTGGACGAAGGGCCATGCCCCAACAAACTATGCCAAATGGCGGACAGCGACCACACCTTATAAAGTGGAATGGGAGGCAGACTTTGAACCTTATATTGTAGTGAAGCAGGACTGTCCTGAGTATGACCAGAGGTTTCTGGGCTTTGGCTGGAATAAAGTATCTCACATTATGGAGCTTGATGCACAGGTGATGGAAATGGCAAGACAGGAGGAAGGCAGGAGGTCATAGGACATAGGGAGTGGTAGGAGAGAGGACGTGAGGGAAGGTTAAGGTGGGTTGAAAAAGGAAAAAATCTGCACTGGTAATTATGGGCTACAGAGCACAGGATAGTCTCAGTCTTTATCTGGGTCTGCCTAGACTGGTTATGGGGTTTTAGGCAGGTACAGCACCCTCTCCAAATTCAAAGCCCAGGCTGTGCCTGAAGAAGAAGAATGGCAGTTGTCATAAGGAAGCGTCAGGCAGGATATGATGTCTTTATGAGACATTACATGGCTTTACCACCTACCTTACCTAAGAACATAAGAATAGCCTTACTGAGTCAGACCAAAGATCTTTCAAGTCCAGTAGCCCATTCTCACGATGGCCAATCCAGGTTCCTAGTACCTGGCCAAAACTCAAGGAGTAGCAACATTCCAGAATCCCAAAGACTAACAAAAGATTCCAGAACCCCAAAGAGTATCAAGATTCCAGGCAGAATCTCAAAGAATTGCAAGATTCCGGAACCCTAAAAAGTAGCAACATTCCAGAATCCCAAAGACTAACAAAATATTCCAGAACCCCAAAGAGTATCAAGATTCCAGGCAGAATCTCAAAGAATTGCAAGATTCCGGAACCCTAAAGAGTAGCAACATTCCAGAATCCCAAAGACTAACAAAAGATTCCAGAACCCCAAAGAGTATCAAGATTCCAGGCAGAATCTCAAAGAATAGCAAGATTCTGGAACCCTAAAGAGTAGCAACATTCCAGAATCCCAAAGACTAACAAAAGATTTCAGAACCCCAAAGAGTATCAAGATTCCAGGCAGAATCTCAAAGAATTGCAAGATTCCGGAACCCTAAAGAGTAGCAACATTCCAGAATCCCAAAGACTAACAAAAGATTCCAGAACCCCAAAGAGTATCAAGATTCCAGGCAGAATCTCAAAGAATTGCAAGATTCCGGAACCCTAAAGAGTAGCAACATTCCAGAATCCCAAAGACTAACAAAAGATTCCAGAACCCCAAAGAGTATCAAGATTCCAGGCAGAATCTCAAAGAATTGCAAGATTCCAGAACCCTAAAGAGTAGCAACATTCCAGAATCCCAAAGACTAACAAAATATTCCAGAACCCCAAAGAGTATCAAGATTCCAGGCAGAATCTCAAAGAATTGCAAGATTCCGGAACCCTAAAGAGTAGCAACATTCCAGAATCCCAAAGACTAACAAAAGATTCCAGAACCCCAAAGAGTATCAAGATTCCAGGCAGAATCTCAAAGAATAGCAAGATTCTGGAACCCTAAAGAGTAGCAACATTCCAGAATCCCAAAGACTAACAAAAGATTCCAGAACCCCAAAGAGTATCAAGATTCCAGGCAGAATCTCAAAGAATTGCAAGATTCCGGAACCCTAAAGAGTAGCAACATTCCAGAATCCCAAAGACTAACAAAAGATTCCAGAACCCCAAAGAGTATCAAGATTCCAGGCAGAATCTCAAAGAATTGCAAGATTCCGGAACCCTAAAGAGTAGCAACATTCCAGAATCCCAAAGACTAACAAAAGATTCCAGAACCCCAAAGAGTATCAAGATTCCAGGCAGAATCTCAAAGAATAGCAAGATTCTGGAGCCCTAAAGAGTAGCAACATTCCGGAATCCCAAAGACTAACAAAAGATTCCAGAACCCCAAAGAGTATCAAGATTCCAGGCAGAATCTCAAAGAATAGCAAGATTCTGGAACCCTAAAGAGTAGCAACATTCCAGAATCCCAAAGACTAACAAAAGATTCTAGAACCCCAAAGAGTATCAAGATTCCAGGCAGAATCTCAAAGAATAGCAACATTCCATGCTACCGATCCAAGGCAAGACTATGGACTTTTCCTCCAGGAACTTGTCCAAACCTTCCTTAAAACCAGCTACGCTATCCGCTCTTACCACAACCTTTGACACGCAGCTCCTGATTGGTAAGGCCTGACTTTAGTGCAGGAAGAGGCGGTCGAAGCATACAGCGAGTGATTTGCTGCTCTCTCTTCTCCAATCTCCCCCATGAAAAACTGTATTTGCGGTTTATCAAGATTCGCGGAGGTTCCTGGAATGGAACCCCCGTGAATATCGGGGGAGTACTGTATATATATCTGCAGTAAGGGGCTCATTTTCAAAGCACTTAGACATGCAAAGTACCATAAGTTTTTATGGTACTTTGTGTGGCTAAGTGTTTTGAAAATGAGCCTCTAAGTCTTCAAGTCTTACCTTATATGGCATGTGATGCAGATTCTGCAATATTTGACAAACCTTCCTCTGGCAGCTGCATTCGCTCTTCAAATTTCTGCCATGTATTCTGGGGTTTGAAGAGCTACATCTTGGAGCTTAGAAGAGAAAGGCAGTGGCTTTGGAGCTGCTGGTGCCCAAGACTCTGATCTGTTTTCTTTGAAGATGCCTGTATTACTGATTCATGTCCTATTGTGTTTCCTTGCACCCTTTAGGAATATGAGCTGGTTGTCCTGCCAAATGCTTTCATGATCCACTTGCCTCATGCACCGAGCTTTGATATATCCAAGTTCCGCTCCAGTGCTAATTACCGCTCCTGCTTAAAGACTCTCAAGGAGGAGTTCCACCAGGACTTGTCACGTCGGTACGGTTCTGCGGCCCTGAAATATCTCACTGCAGAGAGAAGCCTGTGAGCAGGTGTTTAGTTATAGGGGGTGGGGGTGGAGCTACATTCACCCCAAATCAATATCTCTGTTCTGAAGAAATGGTGGTGATGACTTACATAAGAATGGTTTCAGCTTCTCATGCAGACTAGGTAGCTGGAGGCATTGAAAGTGGTACAGGAGCGTTTTTCTGTGTGCACGAGTCTGCAGGAGAACATGGGCATCTGTCTGTCTGTTCCAAAGGCAGATGCTTTCCAGACATGCACCACCTTTGGGTTGAGTGTCCTCCTCTTTTAATCTTGTTCAATGCGTTTGTCAGAAATTAAGCCATGTCCCTTTAATTCCAAAATTAAATAACGATTAAAAAATAAAAAAAATCAAGGAGGGGACGGAGGGTCTAAGACTAGGAGAGAGATTATAGGAGACGTTCTGATCCTGCACACTCCACCCCCACCTTACAGGGAGATGGAGATTTTTTTTCACCACTCGTCCCTTTCTTGGCTTGGTTTTTCTATGACTAGCAGGGTTCTGGAGGTGGCATAATGCAGCCAGTCGGGTTTTCAGGAGAGCCCTAATGAATATACACGAAAGAGATTTGCATATAATGAAGATGATAGGCGTGCAGATCTGCCCCACGCATATTCATTAGGACTATCCCGAAAACCCGACTGGCCTAGTGGTCCTCCAGGACAGGGTTGGGGACCACTAATGTAGAGCACCCCGAGAGCAGAGCTTTAGAACTTTTTCTCTACCACATGCTGTGGCTTGGGCTTGCCCAGAAGAAATAGGGGCTTTTAAGATACTGCAAGAAAATGAATTTCAATAACATGAAACAAGCATAAGTGAGACAATTGGTGGCACATTTGCCTAAAGACTCCGTTGTACAATCATTGTAATTGCCCGGTAACATACCATATTTTAACAGGAGCAAAACTACTCGGTGGATCTTTCTTCCATGATTATACACTGGATTGTATATTAAAATTGCCTTCTTTGGAACCTCCTCCCCCCCGGCACTCTTAATTTAAATTATTTAAAACAATATTTTTAGATGTATGACAGATGAAAATGCTGATTTTTGTTTTGTGGTTTTTAATGATTCATTTTGTAAATTACATTTAAGAGAAAATGAACACTGACATTTCGATGTTGCCTCGTCCTTCTGTTCTGTTTGCTTTAATGAAACACTGGACACTAGGAGTGATTTCCAGCTGTGACGTTTTATTGACGTGAAAGCCAGGGGACGAGCCGTGGATTCTTTCGAAAGGCTAAAAGTAAAGCCTATTGCCCTCATTCCCTTCCCTCCCAACCTCCACACTTTTTCCCCCAGTTTTATATACAGTATAGATTTCTATATACATAAACATCAAACTGACTGAAGCTCTGTGTGGCAGGCCATAAGGGTATAAGGATTATCCCAGCCAATGCAGTCATTAAAAATGCATTGGAAAAGGAGCCCTATAATAGCATCAGTTTTATTCCTGTAATAAAACTTTATTACTTGAAAACCCCTCTAGTAAAGTGAATTTTTTTCATTGTTGGTATAAATGTTTCGTAGAAACTTTTGTCCAGTGATAAAAAGAAGTCTGTGGTTAGAAACATGACAGCAGATAAAGGCCAAATGGCCCATCCACAGCATCCACTATCTCTTCCTCTCCCTATTGGCTAATGCTCTTAACATTTGCATCTCCTCTTCCTATTGGCTAAGGCTCTTTACACCTGCATTATGATGTCATAGAATTTTATCATAGAAGCATGATGGCAGATAAAAGCCAAATGGCCCATCTGCAGCATCCACAATCTCCTCCCCTCCCTATTGGCTAAGGATCTTTACACCTGCATTGTGAGGTCATAGAGCATTATGGTTATAGAAACATAGAATACACTAAATGCTGTACAATACAGACGTTACTTAATATCGATAATACAAAAAACGCTCTATTGTTGGGAATTCATATCTCACATGACATTCAACGACAGCAAAACCAGAAAGCCAGAAAATGGACAAAAACAGACCTCAATATAGCTCTTAGACCTTAAAATGCCTGTTGGAGCCTATATCATTATGGGTCTGTGAAAAAAAAAAATCTCTACTTGCACATATACAGTATAGTAAACATGCAGTCCAAACGCAGTCTTTTTTTCGTGTGATCATTACTGTGAATTCCACAACAATAAAACTTCTTAATTGTGATAGCTACTAAAGTGAATAGTTAAGCTTCGTGACCAACTGCAGTACAAAAAACATGTGAAGAAATGGGTTCCCCAAAATATCAAAAGTATTCACTTATCTGAATCTTCTTCAAAGTCCGTAACCTTTTCGGCTGGAGCGCGTCCCTTCAATGCTCCCCAACAGGGCTGCGTCAGGGGAAAGCCATATCATACCTCATTTGACCATCCATCGTCGTTCTCTTTGGTGCAGTGCTCTTCTTATATCCCACGCTCTGTAGATTATCTTGGTCTCTTAGTGGGTCTAACTATATACAAAGGAAGCAACCCTATACTTCAATTAGCAAAAAAAGACCTCGTTTGTAGGAAACTCCTTGAAAATTACTACTTTTCTCTTCCAATTCATAGTGGTAAATGAGAATTTTGGTAGCAGGAACTGACCTTTTCAGGTTTTTGTATCCCAGTGATACCACGCATATCTTGCCGAAGCAAAGTTTAATATTTGTTCTTAAAAAGTAGTAATTTTCAAGGAGTCTCCTACAAACAAGGTTTTTTGTTTTTTTTTGCTTCTTATAGCCCCTCATTTCAAAGATTCAAAAACTTTATCAATAACCCAACATTTCAGCGTCTCAAAACTGTTGTTATTCTCAATGCAATGAGCTACTATTGGAGCTGTTGTCTTTTTTTGTTGTTCTTAAACAACTTTTGTGCGTGGTCAGTCTAGTAGTTAAAAGTTCTTGATCTGACCCATGTAACACAGACTACATAGGCACATTAAAATGTAATAGGACTTAATAACCTAATTAATCATAAGAGAATGCTCCTAAGCTCTCAGATGCCTGCATTGATTATTCAAGGTTTTTAAATCAGCTATTGCAGGAACATGGTATCTTTCATCGAGCTGCGAGCTATGTTTGTAAACTTTTTTAAAGTGCTGTATAACGTGCAACTTATTAAAATAACAACAAAGTAGGAGCTGAATCATCGGCACTTATCTTTTGTTTCTGCTCTTATGCCGTTACTGCTCCTCGTTGCTCCTTGCAGCTGTTAACCCTACGGGCTCAGTTTCACCCGCTTATCGGCTTCTTCAGGGGTCTTCAAAATAAACTTTGGCTGAGGTAAACGTCTCCTGGTCCTAGGACCTAAACTAAACTAAACTAAACTAAACTTTAAGTTTATATACTGCATCATCTCCACGGATGTGGAGCTCGGCACGGTTTACAAGAACTTAAAATATAGGAAGAGAAGGAAAAAAAAAAAAAAGGTTTACATGAACTTATATATAGAAGAGCTACTAAATCAACCCAAGCAGGAGAGGAAACCTTGTAAAGAAGCTAGCTCAAGTCCTAGGACCAGGAGATGTTTTACCTCAGCCAAAGTTTATTTTGAAGACCCCTGAAGAAGCCGATAAGCGGGTGAAACGGAACCCGTAGGGTTAACAGCTGCAAGGAGCAACGAGGAACAGTAACGGCATAAGAGCAGAAACAAAAGATAAGTGCCGATTATTCAGCTCCTACTTTGTTGTTATTTTAATAAGTTGCACGTTATACAGCACTTTAAAAAAGTTTACAAACATAGCTCGCAGCTCGATGAAAGATACCATGTTCCTGCAATAGCTGATTTAAAAACTTTGAATAATCAGTGCAGGCATCTGAGCTTAGGAGCATTCTCTTATGATTAGGTTATTAAGTCCTATTTCCTATTTTGCCTGTGGACGTAGAGGACTTAGTCCATTGTGAATAGTTGTGTTTTTCACCACATTCAAATGTACACATTTCTCGATTGACAATTTGTGTTATCTTTTAATGAGCAATTTTTTATTTTTTTTAACCTGAAATCAAATAATTAAAACTCGTAGCACCAACCATATTATTGCAATTTGAACAATGACGGCCCAATGTGGATAGATTTTCTTGATTAAAATTTTCTTTAAAAAGTGTGACGTAAAATGTCATATGAATTCTTGTTTCTACAGAACATAAAAATAAAATGTTTAGCTTCAAAACAAGGTAGAGTCTTTAATAGTGGGAGATGTTTTTTTTCAAAAATTTTCACTATCGATCCTGTATTCTGAGTTTGTTTTAGTATGCAAGAAATAGTCTCTGATGTACTTTTACATGGATTATACTTCAATAATTCACATCATGGATTATACAATGCTCTCTTCTCGGCCTTTTTCATTATCTTCTGGGGATACAATCGATTCTTCAATCCCATTTCCAATTCTGAAGCTTCATCCAAATATTTATCAGTTGTATTACATATACATCTATACCTAAAAATTCAGCAAAGGGAATGCTTGTTTTTAGATGTGTCAGGTGCATATTATCAAAATGTAATATGGTGTTGCGATCTGTAGTCCTCCTATAGACCAGTGGTTCCCAACCCTGTCCTGGAGGACCACCAGGCCAATCGGGTTTTCAGGCTAGCCCTCATGAATATGCATGAGAGAGATTTGCATATAATGGAAGTGACAGGCATGCAAATCTGCTCTATGCATATTCATTAGGGCTAGCCTGAAAACCCGATTGGCTTAGTAGTCCTCCAGGACAGGGTTGGGAACCACTGCTATAGACATTTTAAGGTCTAAGAAGTCTGTTTTTCTCCACTTTTTGTCTTTATGATTTTGCTGCCATCATTATTGTTATGTGAGATATGAATTCCCAATAATATTTGAAAAAGCAGAGCGTTTTTGGTTTTTATATTATAGAAACATGACAGCAGATAAAGGCCAAATGGCCCATCCAGTCTGCCCAGTGCTAGAAGTTCTTCCTTGCTTGGTCAAGGGATGTTTAGTAACTGTGGACCCTGGGGATAGGGGAGGGGGATGTCATAACTTATTTTATGGTAAGAATGAAGATGTATTACAAAATTATTCTAAAAATTACTGTGCCAAATGTGGGGGAACACTGAGGAGTTTGTGGTATTTTCAACAACAGCGGAGAAAAGGCCTCAAAAACCCCACACAGCACATTTCAATAACATTATGACAAGCTGCCTTAATACGATCATAGGCATAAAAAAAAAAACCTCCACTAGTGAAATATCTTTTACATCTCACAAGAGAACATCCCACTAGTGTGCACACTTAAAAAAAATAATAAAAAAAGGAAAAGCAAAACTGTCGGTTGAATTCTTCAAACGTTCCCTGAAGATCAATGCTGACATCACCACGCTTCTCGGTGTTTTTCCCAAACAAAGTTCACACTTGCAGCGCAAATTATCAGCATAAGTCGTTTATAATCTTCCAACCAGAATCTTGTTTCACCAGCAATCCTGGCTGCATCAGGGGAAATTGCACCGATGTCTCACAGCTCGTTCTCATTAAGAATCAGTCTAACAAAAAAGGCAAGGGAGGTGCCCTTTCAACCAATGATAAAGTCTTTATTAGAAAGGGTGGTCCCAACAAGGATCCCTGTTTCGGCGTATGGGAAAACGCCTCCCTCAGGGGACACTGTGTCTTAACCCTTTCAGGACCAAGGGACATATTTGTCCCATAACTTTAAAATCCTATAAATTTGGATTGGGATAGTCTACGGTTCTAAATTTGATATGTACGGATTCCATATGATACTGCCTTTATGTAAACAAACTGGTTCCGACATTCATTCATTAGCGTCGTTGCCAGATTGACGAGAAGATTCACTTGCCACACTGTCCATAAGCCAGAAGTGTGATTTTTTTAAAAAAAAATAATGATATTTCACAAAAAAAAATCAATTTTTTGGCATCTGCAAGCCCTTTTTACCATAAAAATGTCGTCAAAACCACAAAAATTGGCCTACGATCCTTATGGTCCTGAAAGGGTTAAGCTGTGCTGTGTTCTTCCTTGCTCTGGGGTTAGGTTATCTTTCTTCACTCCATTCTTCTGGTTCTGTTGCTGCCTCATTAAGAAACGCCAGCGAAATCACTTTGCAGTGTTACTGCCCAGTTCCGGATTGCAAGCACAGACGGAAGCACGGTATATAGTCTTTCAACAAAATGCACTATGCCACTTTTGGCACAGTAACTTTCAGAATAATTTTGTAAAAGAATGAAGACAGGTACATTAGGTAAATTGTGAACCTGCTAATGTAAACCGTTCTGAGCTCCCCTGGGAGAATGGTATAGAAAATTGAACAAATATTAAAAAAAAAATAAAAAGACGTGCCATGGTACCAGCAGTAATCTAACATAGTAGCATTGTAAATGACAGTCTGCCCATACAGTTCTCAACAAGGCAACGTTGAACCAACAATCTAGTAATTGTTCAACTTACTTGCTCAGTTCCTCTAAAAGATGTCCTCCCCTCCCCACAACAGGCAAGACCTGCACTCGGATGATATGAATGTGGTATAACCTTCAAAATTGCTCTTTTAGTCTTCAAGGTATTGTTATTTAACACGCCCCAATTCATATCAAGAATGATTACTCCATATCGTTCAACTCGACCTCTTCGATCCTCACAAGAAGATTTATTATCGATCCCCTCTCTAAAAATAGTGGGAACAAGGAGAAACGATATGTTTTCTGTTTTAGCCCCCCAACTCTGGAACACTCTGCCTCTATTTATTAGAAAGGACAAAGATCTTATCTCTTTTAAAAAACAATTAAAGACTTTTTTATTCAACGACGCATTTTCCGACTAATTAGTTAGTCTCTTGATTTTTCTTTCTTCTTTTCCCCATCCTTTTGTTTTTTCCATTACATGTTTTTCACTTCTATTTGAGTAAAATTTGTAACTTTTCCCTCCCTTCCTCTCAGTCATGTCTGTCATAAAACTAAATGTACAGTGTTATCCCTAAATTGCAGGTTACTATTGTTTTATTTGCTTTTAATGAGATATATGTTTTTTATTTAAATTTGTTTTTTTTTTTTTATAAGCTGTTAACAATTTTGTTCTACGCTTTTTAACTTCTTAATAATTAGACAGTTAGTCTTCCCCTAATTCGTTTTAACTGTACATCGCTTAGAATTCCTTATATAGGCGATTAATCAAATAAACGTGAACTTGAACTTGTATAAAATGCACACGAATGGGGCTTTACTCTGCATGGATAGGTTAGGGAAGACCAAGGCAGAGAGTGATGGTACTTGCTTGGCACAGTAAGGGCACGGGGTAATCCAAACGAAAGCAAACTGTGGAGAAACACAATGTTCTTGACTTTCCTTGATTTCTTCAAGATATCTTCGAACGACGGTAAAATAAAATCATGTAAAAGACAAAAACAAAAAACTGTGGATACAGATGTTCTGGAGATAATTTATTAAACACTGACATATAAAAACCATGAAAATTCAATTGAAAAAGTACAATGATAAAAAATACCCTGATAAAAATCCAACCGGACCATGTAAAAGACAACAGTTGCGCTGCGTTTCAGAGCTCAGCACATCTCGATTTTCACTTCGGACTCTTCGAGACTACATATCAGTTCTGTACACCACCGCCTTGTCTTTTGACTGGACCCTTGAAAAAGGCTTGTTGGCCGAAACACGGCCCGTGTCGGGTCATGATAGTCTTTTACATGGTCAATATGATTTTATTTTACCATTCTTCGAAGATATCTTGAAGAAACCAAGGAAAGTCAAGAACTTTGTGTTTCTCCACAGTTTTTTTCTTTTGGATTGCTCCTTTTCCTGTGGAACGTTTGGATCTTCTTGTTTAGGGCACAGGGTAAAACAGGAAAGAAAGAAAAGATGAGTCATTGGTTGGGTAGGGCTTGTAGGCTTTGGCCTTCTGATGTGTAAGTTGTTTTGCTGCCCAAAACATAGGCACCAACATTTTAAAATGGGGGGGGGGGAGGATGTCAAACAATACAAATTGCCTCTCCTTGGACAAATGAAGAAGCTTTCAGCACCCGTCGTGTTGCAGGAGCAAAAGTTGCCAAATTAATTTGGTAAAATGTAAAGTGATGTAGTGGAAGAAAAGCTGCTTTGTATAAGTACAGCCAAGGAAACATAGTCTTTACTTTTCTTTAATAAAATGTTAAAATAAATAAATACAAATTGATCAGATGCTCTGTAATTGATCCATTTCTCCTCTTCTTGGCCCCTCCATCCCTGCCCTAAGTATAATTTGCTAATATCTAAATACATTTTTACCAAACCCGGAAACACGAGGGACTGGAAACGTACAGCAAGAACAAGGCAGAGCGGACTGTAAATTACTACTGTCAGGGACAAAAAGAATAGAGATATTATATATATATATATATATATATATAAAACAAACTGACAAAACAATTTCAAGTCATCATTCTGTCAATATGAAAAACAAATGTGTACATTTTCAAATTATCTTACAATAAGACTGGTATTGGTATATTATTTTAAGAACTGCAGCACAAGATATGAGAATTTCTCTCACATTACAGAGCGAGTGTGGACGTGGGTGTGTGCATGTGACACATTCAAAAAAATCTGGAAGCTTGCTTATCGTTTAAAAAACTGTAAACTATTTCTTGCTATGTATAATGTTAGCACCCCATAATCAGCTGTGTAGAAGGATCAAGTACAAGGGTCAGGATAGGAAAATCTTTAATTCACAAACTCTTCTGATCTTTTCTATTGGTGGCATTTCTTGGTTGGTTAGAAGGTGGCGGTCACCAAAGGTTCTCTTTCTATTTTAAACGCCTTTTCTCCTGCTGCTTTTGTGGAAGCAACTGATTTCATAGGTAGAGGATGGCGAATACAGGTTAGAGCTAGCAACAGGAGTAGCTAAACTTTAAGGAATACCAACAACTCTGATTTTTAAACACATGAAAGGAATTATGTATAGAAAAACAAACCCTTAAACACAACTAAGAAAAATAGTAGCATCTGTGACCAAGGCCAGATCTGGGCTGCACACCTCGGTACTAGTTGTCAGAGATGTGTAACTACACAACTACATGTTAACAAAATGTTTCCTAGAGAACACACCCTTCAGACACTAAGGCACCCTTTTTACTAAGCCGCACAGCAAATGCTCTGATGCCCATTCAATTCCTATCGGCGTTGGAGGATTTACCATTCCAGCCCGTGCTGTCGGACTTAGTAAAAGGGGGGAGGGGAAGAGATTAGGAAGTAGACATCACCCTCCTGAAGAATATTAATTTCTGGTCATACATGTAGGGGCTAAAACTCTGAAGCTATCATGGCAGTGAAGGCAGAAGAGGTTCTCAACCCAGACCTTGGGACACACCTAGTCATTAAGGTTTTCGGGTTACCCAGATTGAATATGAACGAGATAAATTTTCATGCACTCTTTCTATAGTTTGCAAATCTATCTCATGCATATTCACTTATTGGGCCTTATTAACCACCTTTTTTTTCATGAAGAGATTCACCTAAAGCAGTTGAGTCTACAATACATTGAGTAGTAATCAGATATTTTTAGCTATCTGTCCCAGCAAGCTTACAGTCTATCTGTGGGAGCAATGGAGGGTTAAGTGACTTACCCAGAGTCACAAGATGCAGGCTGGGAGCAAACTTGCAACCTGAAGGTGCTGAGGCCGCAGCTCTAACCACTAGGCCACTCCACTCCATTTGTTGTGGATATCCTGGAAACATCTGATTGGCTGGGTTATATCCTGAGACCTGGGTTAAGAACCAATGGCCTAGGCCAGGGGTAGGCAATTCCGGTCCTCGAGAGCCGGAGCCAGGTCAGGTTTTCAGGATCTCCACCATAAATATGCATGAGATAGATTTGCATCTCCAGGAGGCAGGGCGTGCAAATCCATCTCCTACATAGTCATGGTGGAGATCCTGAAAACCCGACCCGGCTCCGGCTCTCGAGGACCGGAATTGCCTACCCCTGGCCTAGGCTGAGCATTGAAAGGTGACGTGCCTTGCTTTCATAGCCCAATAAGAATACAACTACTGACAAACTGAATAAACTGTTTAAATTTAGCATCAGATTGAGTAAGGCGGAAACTGAAATCTTTCACTGAGTCACAGCCTAAATCGAAGTAGCAGCAGTGAAACCTATACATGCTAGCCTACCAAAGAATGAGTGTAGCATTCTTTCTTCCCTCTCCCTCGGGGGGATCAGCAGTACAATGCTCCAGCAATGCAGAAAAAAAAAATTTTTTACAAGCTTTCCTTACACCGGAGCTTCCCAAACCTGTCTTTGGCATCCTACAGCCATCTGAAGTTTCAAGATCGCCGGAATACAAGTGAATGAGCTAATTTGCATATACCGGAGACCTAGTATATGGAAACTGATTTATTGCAGCTTTCCTGCAAACCAAACCGGGCAGAACAGGCATTGAACATCTTGTCTTACACAAACCACCCTCCTAGGAAACAGATGCACCATGCAATTCACCAACACAGAACTCATACAGTAGGGGCAACAGTAAGTCTAGTATCTCCTACTTCGTTCCATAAATGCGGGTAAAGCTTTGGAGAAAGGGTAAGAAGTAAATTCAATTAAGTTTTTGGCCCCTCTTGGACATTTGGCAATAATTGATTACGGGGTATTAAGCTCTGCTGCAGGGCTGCTGTTAGACATTTAAGGGGCCAGGGCAGAAACCAAGGAGGGAGCCTATGCCTCATGCAGCTTGAGGCAGGCTTGGGCCCTCCCATCGTTTGGGTGCCCAGGGCAACTACCATCCCCTAACACTGGTCCTGGGGAGTAATGGAAACGGAAATTGCCAGTGCTAGAGGGCACTCAAAAAAATAATTGAAGGGAGATAGGTTCAGAACAAATGCTAGGAAGTTCTTCTTCACGCAGAGGGTGGTGAACGCCTGGAATGCGCTTCCAGAGGAGGTGGTAGAGCAGAGTACGACTTTGGGGTTCAAAAGGGGATTGGACGAGTTCATGAAGGAAAAGGGGATCCATGGGTACAATTAGAGGGTTACTATAGAGTACAAAAGGCTGTAAAGTAATAGAATAGTAGAGTAATATCACTACAGGTCATTGACCTGGGGGGGCCACCGCGGGAACGGACTGCTGGGCGTGATGGACCTATGGTCTGACTCAGCAGAAGCAATGCTTATGTGCTTTTCAAACAGAAAACCATATGGCTGCTGGATGATGATTATTTAAGGTAAGCAGGGACCTGGGGTATATTTGGCTTTGTCTAGTTACCTATGAAACAAATGAAATATTAAGGTAGATGGAGCTGGTTACTCATCTGTGGCAATATCCCTGCTGAAGTCAAATACCAGCCTACTTAGGCAGAGGCACCATAAGCAGTTTCTTGAATCTATTTTCACAACACAATTAACTGTAAGGATGAAAAAAAAAAAAATAGGAGAAATTTTGAATGGCTAGTAGTAGAGAATGACGCGGGGACATATTTTTCCCCGTCTCCGCAGGAACTCAATTTCCCCATCCCGTCCCCACGAGTATTGTCGCTGTCCCTGCCTTGTTTCTATAAGCTCTGCCTTAACCACACAAGCCTCAGACACTTATGATTTTAAAGGGTTTGAGGCTTGTGCAGATGAGGACGGAGCTTAGGCATTGGTGGAATGAGGCGTTATGACATCACAATCTGAGCTCTAGAATGTTGCTACTTAGGATTTTAAAGGGTTTGAGGCTTGTGCAGATGAGGACCGAGCTTAGGCATTGGTGGAATGAGGCATTATGACATCACAATCTGAGCTCTAGAATGCCACTACTTATGATTTTAAAGGGTTTGAGGCTTGTGCAGATGAGGACGGAGCTTAGGCATTGGTGGAATGAGGCATTATGACATCACAAACTGAACTCTAGAATGTTGCTACTTGTGATTTTAAAGTGTTTGAGGCATTGGTGGAATGAGGCATTATGACATCACAATCTGAGCTCTAGAATGTTGCTACTTATGACTTTAAAGGGTTTGAGGCTTGTGCAGATGAGAACGGAGCTTAGGCATTGGTGGAATGAGGCGTTATGACATCACAATCTGAGCTCTAGAATGCCGCTACTTATGATTTTAAAGGGTTTGAGGCTTGTGCAGATGAGGACGGAGTTTAGGCATTGGTGGAATGAGGCATTATGACATCACAAACTGAACTCTAGAATGTTGCTACTTGTGATTTTAAAGTGTTTGAGGCTTTTTTTATTGGATGTAGTTTATAATTAGCTTTTGAAGGTTGTAAGAAATATTTAATGTTGGAGTGTTTCAAAAGTTTTGTTATTGAATTATAAAGGTATACTATTTTGGTGGGTGCTGAATTCTTGGCAGCTATGTTGTCCTGACCACAATTAGGACTGTAATTCCTTAGTGTTTGTATCCTGAAGGCACAATCAGAGCAGTGTACAACTAATAAATAGACAAAGGATAATTTCTTAAAAGAGAAGTCCATAGGCCATTATTGAGATAGCTTTTGGGAAATCCACAGCTTATTCCTAGGATAAGCAGCATAGAATCTGTTTTGCTACTTGGAATCTAGCTAGGTACTTGGGACCTGGGTTGGCCACTGTTGGAAACAGGACACTGGGCTTGATGGACTCATTTAGAGCACTGGTCTTTGAACTGGGGGCTGCTGCGTGAGCGGACTGCTGGACATGATGGACCACTGGTCTGACCCAGCAGTGGCAATTCTTATGTTCTTATGTCCAAGTATTGCAGTTCTTATCAATAAGACAGAAGAAATATAGGAGAAGGTAGAGGTGAAAAGGGAGGGAGGAGAAATATAGGATGCCTTTAATGTGCCTTTGGGGCTAATTCACTAGTATGTTTATTTTTTTGTGCGTTGGGTCCGCTGGGAAGCAATGATCATAATGTTATCAAATTTGAGCTGATATTGGCAGTGACGTCGCAAAAGAAATTTACGTCAGATGCGTTTAATTTTTGAAAGACCGATAAAATGAGGAAAATGGTTAAAAAGAAGCTAAAAGGATCAGCTGCAAAGGTTAGCACTATAAACCAGGTGTGGATGTTATTTAAAAATACCATCGTGGAAGCCCAGACCAGATGTATTCCACGTATCAGCAAAGGTGGAAAAAAAGAGGAAACGAGAGCCGGCATGGTTTAAAAGTGAAGTGAAAGAGTCTATTAGAGCAAAAAAAAAAAAAAAACACCCCACATCCTTTAAAGAATAGAAAAAGGATCCAAATGAAGAAAATGAGACACAAGCACTTCCAAGTTAGATTCAAAGCACTGATGCAGACAGCTAAGAAAGAATATGAAGAGAAACTTGCAAGAGAGGCAAAAACTCATAACAATTTTTTTAGGTACATCAGAAGCAGAAAACCAGTGAGGGAATCTGTGGGACCGTTGGATGATCAAGGAGCAAAAGGGGTGCTCAGGGAGGATAAGGCCATAGCCTGAATGAGGACTGAATTAATTCTTTGCTTCGGTCTTTACGGAAGAAGATGTAAGAGATCTACCTGAACTGGATCTGGGTGTCATCGTAGACAATACGATGAAACCTTCCACCCAATGTGCAGTGGCGGCCAATAAACCAAACTGTATGCTAGGAATTATTTAAAAAGGGATGGTTAACAAGACTAAGAATGTTATAATGCCCCTGTATCGCTCCATGATGTGACCTCATCTGGTGTATAGCGTTCAGTTCTGGTCTCCTTATCTCAAGAAAGATACAGCGGTGCTAGAAAAGGTTCAAAGAAGAGCGACCAAGATGAAAAAGGGGTTGGAACTCCTCTCGTATAAGGAAAGACTAAAAATGTTAGGGCTCTTCAGCTTGGAAAAGAGACGGCTAAGGGGAGATAGGACTGAAGTCTACAAAATCTTGAGTGGAGTAGAACGAGTACAAGGGAATCGATTTTTCACTCCATCAAAAATCACAAAGACTAGGGGGACACTTGATGAAGCTACAAGGAAATACTTTTAAAACCAATAGGAAGAAATTTTTTTCACTCAGAATAGTTAAGCTCTGGAATACGTTGCCAGAGTTTTTGGTAAGAGCAGATAGAGTAGCTGATTTTATGAAAGGTTTGGACAATTTCCTGGAGGAAAAGTCCATAGACTGTTATTGAGAAAGACATGGGGGAAGCCACTGCTTGCCCTGGATCGGTAGCATGGAATGTTGCTACTGTTTGGGGTTCTGGAATTTTTTGTTACTTGTTGGGATTCCGGAATTTTGCTATTCTTTAGGATTCTGAATGGAACGTTGCTACTCCTTGGGTTTAGGCCAGGTACTAGGGACCTGGATTGGCCACCGTGAGAACGGGCTACTGGGATTGAAGGACCATTGGTCTGACCCAGTACGGCTATTCTTATGTTCTTAAGCCTTAGTAACTCAAACCATTGATTTGGAATGTAAAGTGGAAAGATGTTTATATGCATTTGCAAACACAAGGCACTTTTTTGCATTCACCTTTGCTTCTGTTTTAAAAAGACTTGTGATATGCTTATTTAAAAGGCCTTGCGTTTTCATTGAAAAATAGCCAGATTTTTAGTATTTCACTCCTAGGATTCTGAGGACAGAAAAAATACTGGTGGAGAGAATTACAACCTGAAATCAGGATATCTTTGCCTTTACTTGTGAAACAGGAACAAACAAACCAACACTGCAGATATGTGCAACGATGTAGGCAAAATTTATTGTGACAAATAAAATATATCTTAAAACCTTTTTACCAAACAGGGGACCCAACACGGTCCGTGTTTCGGACAACCTTCATCAGGGGTCCATGGTAGAAAAGGAAAGAAAAAATATGTCACAAAAAATTGTAGTAGAGAAAGTTGCAATAGAAAAAATTGCAGTAGAAAAAAACGAATTGTATGTTGCGCCAAGAGTACTTTAGCGAGATTTCACAATATTCGATGACTCTTGGCGCAACATACAATTCGTTTTTTTCTACTGCAATTTTTTCTACTACAATTTTTTGTGACATATTTTTTCTTTCCTTTTCTACCATGGACCCCTGATGAAGGTTGTCCGAAACACGGACCGTGTTGGATCCCCTGTTTGGTAAAAAGGTTTTAAGATATATTTTATTTGTCACAATAAATTTTGCCTACATCGTTGCACATATCTGCAGTGTTGGTTTGTTTGTTCCTGGTTGGTTTTTTTCACTGTAGACAAAGTTGGACCTTCCCTTTCCTTTGGTTTTGCTGCTCTTTACTTGTGAAACACCATATAAAAAGGAATAATTGTGGCAATTTCTCTCTAAATACATTTTTTTAATTGAGCATGAAAAAGGGGAAGCTTAGTTTTGATGTTATAAAGCAATTTGCACTTTTCAATTTATGGTGCAGTAATTTTAGTTTCATTATATAACTGCTTGGTTTATGAATTTTTTTGTAGACCTTCAACTAATAAAACCTTTCACATATACTATCCTATACCGCGGGTCAATAACATCGTCTTCTGCTCCCTGGGTCAGCTTGGGGGCTGGGATGCTGATGCCGTGTGGGCGACATTCACAACTTCAAGGGAACGAGGAGGAATCGTGATCATTGTGCAATGGCCAACATCTAGTGCACAGATTAAGGATCCCTGCTTGCAAGGCCCTGGCCAAGGGTTCCTGCTGCTCTAAATGGACTAAAATAACTTGGTAGGGGAAATAAAAGAAAGGGAGTTTCCAAAAGTGGGGCGAGGCACGATTCTACATAGTGCACGCTTACCGCTGCACTAGTTGGCACCAATCCCTTAGGCAACATATATCGAATCGGGGCCATAATGATTATGAATGAGTGATTTGCATACATGGGACACCCACTTTATACAAATCCATGTCTTGCATATTCATTATGGCAAAAGCAGGGCTGATGGAAGGGGCTTAGGCATCCTAGTTGACCCTTTGGCCTTGCGCCCCTCCTCCTTTTAAATATTAACCTTCTGCTAATTAATAGAAGTGAATCAAGGCACGTTCCAAAAAGCATTTCCTTGAGCACTGAAAATGGCCCACCTTCCCTGCGAGCAAATGCATGTGCTGATGTTTCTGGGAGTGGATGGGGCTCTCAGGTTCTATGGCTTTGCTTTGGCCGCATCCCACTGAAGCCACTGCCCTAGCTGTCTGCGTAATCTTGCCCAGTGGTTAAGCTAGCCCTGGTTGAAAGCCGACTGGAAAGGGGTGCCTCCAGGAGGTGGTTAGGTAAAACACTGTTTTAAAGGATATAGAGTTAAAATAACAGGTGCTTTAAATCTGTCCATTTCTCTTAAGTTTTACGGCGGAGGGACAAGCATCCAGCGCAAATGTTTCATGATTATTTCTGACAGATGTTGGAAGATGAAACCGGAATGTAAAATTTAAAAATGCAAAAAGAAAAAGGGTCAAGATCATCTTCAGAAAAAAAAAAAAAAAAAATTAACTACACAGCTCTTGCTCCAATTCTGAAGCTTTTTTTTTTTTAATAGAAATCACTGGTTTTAGGAAACAAATAGCACTTTGTAATAGTTTGTTACAATGTTTTTCTTACCTTGATCTGATTTTTATGTAACACTAGGAAGACCATTTAATATCTTTTGTCCTTTTTTTTTACCCCAATACAAAGATCTTTTTAACCCTTGCATAAAAAAACAGTGCTCAAAATGAAGACACACTGACTCACGAGAAACTCACTGAATTTTCACTATTTACTCCTAATCTATACCATGCATGGCCTTGTCTGCCTCTGGCACTGTCTCTCTGCAGCAAAAAAACAAGGGCACTCTGTTCATTTTTGCTTCCTGTCTCATGTTTCCACCTTTGGATCACTGTGCTGCTTGGCTCGTAATGTTATTTTTAGCCCATAAATATAGAAATTAAAAAAAAGTAAAGGAAGGGACATTGCAAGTAAAATATCACAGATTTCCCTCAAGATGCTTAGATTGGATCCTTGGAATAACAGATGCTTAAATGTTTCTTTTGCTCTTGTAACATGTGTTTGTTCTTCTAACCAGAAACTGGAAAGGAAGAAACTTCATCTCGTACAGGATTTTTCTTTTCATGCAGAACTGGAAGCATAGATTCCCCCACCTGCAGATGTGCACGTTACCCTTTCAGTTCTTTGCACTGTACTCCAGATTACATCGCACTTTTTCCCGTTCGCCATTTAACGAACTTTAAATACTGCTTTTCAGAAAATTCTCCCCTTCCCTCCTGTGACTTCTTTAAAAATTTGTACTACTAAATTTTTTTTTTTGGTTTCTAGGCTTGAAGTTTGCAAATAGAAGCCCGCACAGTCTTTGGACTTTTGTGTGTTGTTCCTTCCCTAAAAAGTATCTGGAACCCACCCTCTGTCCCTCCCCACCCAAAGAATAAAACGAAAGAACCTCATGGTGGCTGTAAAGGCTGCTGCAGGCACACACTGGTGTAATAGAGAGAGTAAATTAATATATTATTTCACTTGGCATGGTGGTGGCACTATTCATTCATGTAATATGTTGTACACTCAGAATAAAGAAGGGCTAATTGGCAAACCTCAGGAGCTCCATTTTCTCTCCCACAACAAAACTTCGGCCCTTTTCAAGAAGAATCACTTATGTTCTACAAAGGTTTATATCCTGCTCCTTCTCTTGGCCCCCCTTCTCCACTTTGCCTTTTTCCCCCCAGTTCTGCAGCTCTGCTGTTATTTGGTCTCCTCGGCCTTGGTGCAGTTCACAGGGCATGTCTGTAGAGGGAGCACTGTGGCAGGGATGGACGGCGTGCCACTGGAGTTGCTTGTACAGTCCACACTGACGTTCTGGTTGGAGGTGGCCTCCGAGCTCATTTCGGGCAAGATAGGCTTTGAGAACTCAATTCCTTGGATCAGGCGGATGAGCCGTTTTACCTTGTCTAAGGAACTGTGCATTTCCTTTTGTCTCGACATGATACTGTTCTTCATATCCCTGCATTTCTGCGGCACAGAAACAGAAAACAAACAGGTTTGAACTTTTTCATTCTTTGGATTTATATCCCGTCCTCCCAGAAGAGCTCAGAAGGCTTACATACATAATAGAGTATAACAGGATATAGTAATGTAGAGTATGACAGTACATTTTAGATCGTGACATGATAGGAGAAAACATGAGGGAGCATGATATTTTTAAATTTAGTGATGTTATTCAAAGATGCCAGATGAATAATTTTAGAAACACAATTCTCCCATTTAGCTACAAATTGAATACAGATCTGGCAGCAGGGGTATAAATTTCCTTCATTTGTACTGTGGTACAGTATGAACAGCAGATGTACAAACTTTCTCATATACAGTGGAACCTCGGTTTGCGAATAACCCGGTTTGCGAGTGTTTTGCAAGACGAGCAAAACACTCAGCAAACTTTTGACTCACAAACTGAGCACTGCTCCGATCAACGAGCACTTACAGACCAGGAAGCGCCGCTTCGGGGGGATTCCTCTTCTGCCTTCCGGCCAGCCTTCCACGTCGGGTGCCTTCTGCAGGTTGGTGTCTGGGCCTGCGCGGCTGGGTGCCATCCCACCTGCATGTTGCGTGTGACACGCACAGCGTCAATCATCGGCGTTGGCGTGTCGTGCGCGGCGTGCGGGTGGGGGGGCGGCGCTCGGCTGCGTGGGATCGGGCGGGGGCTCTCTAGCATGCGAGCGGCATCTGACGTGGAGGGCTGGCCGGCGGATGGAGGAGGCGTCCCTCCAAAGCGGCACTGCGGGGCTCTCCGGCGGCTGTCGGACATTACAGGCATCCCTCCCGAAGCGGCCCTTCAGATGACGGACCGAGGAGGTGGACGGAGGAGACGGCGCTGCAGAACCCAGCACCCGACAGGTACTGACCCCGGGTTCTGGAACGAATTGTTGCTGTTGCCACTATTTTCTATGGGGAACTTTGCTTTGATAAACGAGCATTTTGGATTACGAGCATGCTCCTGGAACGGATTATGCTCGTAATCCAAGGTACCACTGTACTTATTTTTTTTTTTATTCAATTTTCTATGCTGTTTTTCCAGGGGAGCTCAGAACAGTTTACATGACTTTATTCAGGTACTCAAGCATGTTTCCCTGTCTATCTATGTCATGTACCTGGGGCAAGGGGGGATTAAGTGACTTGCCCGGGGTCACAAGGAGTAGCGTAGGATTTGAACCCACAACCTCAGGGTGCTGAGGCTGTAGCTTTAACCACTGCGCCCCACTCTCCCCACCACTGCACCACCTGCTGCCCACCACAGAATAGGCTTAGCAGCATCTTACTCGGGTTTGTGGCTGTCAGAAAGGGGATGAGATTTGGGGGCTAAGTGCTTTGCAAACGAGCCTCTTGATAAACCTATATTTCTGTTGTTACAATCAAAGCAGTTTACTTATTATAAACAGGTACTTATTTTGTTACCTAGGCCAACGGAGGGTTAAGTGACTTGTCCAGAGTCGCAAGAAACTGCAGTGGGAATTGAGCCTGGCTCTCACGTCGCTGGACTACTTGGAAAGGAAGCCAGAATTCTGGTACATTAGTAGAATAATATGGACTGAAGCTATATTATATTACTTACGGTTATTGAACTAGTAAGCTGTTTCACCTTCTGTTCTAACTGTTCTCTTTCCTGTTTTAAATCTGTACTCCATTTCAATAACTTCTGTTTTTCCTCTTCTTTTGCTGGAAAGAAAAACCAAAAACTTTTCCCATGGATGCACTTAACCGGATTGTTTATAAACCTTTTTATCTTTTGGAAATGAACAATATCTTTCTGTCTACAATGGAAAAGGATGCAGTACTAGCTTTATGTACAAACCACAGTACCACTATCAGCAGTCATCGTGATATTTTAACAAAGAAATTACTCCAGCTGTGATTGCCTAAGAGGGAAAAGCCTTTTATAAATAAGAATAATCACAAATAGGGCAGATTGCTGGGATACGCCTAATCTTACTCAGTCAATCCACATTCTTTACATTTCCTGTAATATAATTATTCTCTTTATGTCTAAGAACAGAGGTGGGCAAACAATAACTGCTGGCCCATCTGGGTTTTGTCCAGCTTACAGCAGCTACAGTTTGTGACTTCCTTTGGCTCGCCTCTGCTCCTAACATTCATTGCATTTGGGGGGATATAAGAGGGACACTCTCTTGGACTTCCATTTTAGACCTTAGCCCATAATGTTTGCCTTGTCAATGATCTTCCACACTGAGATGTAGTCTAGGTAATTATCCCAACAGAAAAAGCATAAGTAAGCCAGAACAATGCAAACTAGAACACCAGATCTTGCCAAGCAGTGACCATTAACTCGGGTTTACCCGCCAGATGTGTTTTAAGCAATTGGGAGACCTAACAGGAAAGAGAGGTGTTTCGCTCAGGGCAATGGGGCTCATTTTCAAAGCATATGGACGTCTCAAAAGGCCACAATGGATATCCATGTGCTTGGAACATGCAAATCTCAATTTTGCTATGGCAGAACAGGAAATTCCATCACTTCAGTATGTCCCAGTAGCAAGAGTGTATGTTTTGTGTGGGACTAGGCAGGGCCTGAAATCTGGACATCCAACAGTGATTACTGAAGGAGAAGAGTAAAAGAATGGGCCTAGTAGAAATGGGATTCAAGGAAGTTTATGGGAAAACGTCTTGTGCTGGAAGCTGATTTAGGAGATAAAATTTAACAATCTGAAGGCTTAGAAAAAAGATGGAAGAACTTTGAGGAATGCACAATATAATTGTTAAGGACTGTGCTAATTTACATTGGAATCAAGAACAACTGGAAAATTCTGAGGGAATGTAATTTGAGATTCTTAAATTTCCCATGGGTGACTTGTATATCACCAAGAGATCTTTTTAAGAAGTACCTGCTGGAAATGTTAAAATTGTAAGTAGAGGCCATTCTCCCTATAATAAGATTCAGAAACACCAAGATACAGAACATGAAGTGGTTAGAGGAACATCTGAAGTATCACCAGCCAGCTTGAATGTTACAGATATTATCGTTGGAAAATGTAGATCATGCCACACTACTTTTCAAACTAATAAAATTCCATAATCATGAATTGTTTTGAGACAGAAACTTTGGTGTTTTCCAGATGTATCTCATTATTTTCAGAAAGCTTTTTGGAGCTCCCTGTCACCTGATTTATTAATCTGTTGGAGACTTCTTGACCCAGGGGCTAGGGAAAGTTCAGGGAGACTAATTGCTTTTAGCTGTTTTATTTTTCTTTCCTTTAATTGATGACGTTCCTTTCTAACTTGGATTTTGATTGATTGTACCTGCCCGAATGGACTTCACATCCCTAAGTGGTTAAGCAAATATAATAAACCTGAAACCTGATGTATGCAAGGCAACTCAAGAGTGCCATCAGCAGTTCCAAGCCTTGCATACTAGGGTGACCCAAAATGTGGGATTCTTTTTTCTCCATTAGCCAGTGAAATGTTTGATTAGGTTGAATCATGTTTTCTATATTTTCTATGACCCTAAATAATGTTTGGCCTTTCTTGATAATAAGGAACGGAATCCACCATTCTAGGATTTAAGGGTAAGTTAGATGTACATCTCCTTATGAGTGGCATGAAGTGACATGGGTAGGGGTAGGCTAGATGCACTTCTCTTTACGAGAAGCTTGGAGCGATATGGGGACCAAAACTATGCCAGGGTACACCTGGCGGGGCCTCCGCGTGTGCGGATCGCCAGACTTGATGGACCTAGGGTCTGTTCCGGAGATGGCGCTTCTTATGCTCTAAACCTGTTATATTCCTAGAGAATATTTTCTGTATCAAATTATTGCTTGTGAAACTAGTGTTAAATTGCTATTAAGTAATTTTTTTTAAGTGTGAGCCCTCCAAAACCCACTGTACCAACATACAGATGACACCTAGAGGCATAAGGGCTATTGGCTGGCATACTGTACAGTTGGGTACAGTAGGTTTTGGGTAAGTTTTGGAGGGCTCACCATTCAACATAAGGGGATTATGGTAAGATGTATACCTGGGACCTTTTATATAAAATTCACTGCAGTGCCCTGTAGGATGCCCTACTGCTCTGCTGGGATGTCTGTGTACCCAGTCTGCCAAGAATACTGGCCCCCCTCCTACATTCCAACTACTTATACCTGATGCAACGGAGGGTGAAGTGACTTGTCATTGGAAAACTGGCTTTCCAGATTTAGAACACACTTTTCTAGCCAATGAATTACTCTTCCACTCCATCAGAGATGCATGAAACTTTCCATAGTCAAATCTTGCTTTTATAAACTGCGATTAATAAGATCAATCGCCAAATTTCTGGAGCCTAAATCGCGCAACATTCTGATCCACTCACTAGTCATAGCTAAAATAGATTACTGTAACTCCTTATTACTCAACATCTCTCAAAAAGAAAAGCGACGTCTTCAAATCATTCAAAACACCGCCATTAAATTGATTTATAATGCTAAGAAATACGATCATGTTACGCCACTATTTATCGATGCTCATTGGCTTCCTATCAGCCACCGCATTTTATTTAAGGTAATGCTGCTTATTTTTAAAACCCTAATCCACAACAAGCCTCAGTTTATATCAAGAATGTTAATTCCTTATAATCCCGTACGCTCACTCAGATCATCCTCTCAAAACTTACTAGCTATACCTTCCCTTAAAACAATAGGAACAAGAAGAGCTGACATGTTTTCTGTTATGGGCCCACAATGGTGGAACTCTTTACCACAACATATTACAAATGGAAAAGATCTTCTTTCTTTTAAAAAATCTTTAAAAACTCACCTTTTTAAAGATGCTTTTAATACTTAATATTAAAAAATTTTTTAGTTTTTAATTTTTTACCTACCCCCGTTTCCTTATGTTTTTTTCCCGTATTTGTTTTTCTAGATATAACAGATGAAATCTTTGCCCTTCTTTCCTCCCCATTTCAAGTCTGTCTTGTCTTAAATTGGATGTTAATGAATTTTAATTTGTATCTCTATAATTTTATCTCTTTTTTTACTTGTGTACATCGCTTTGTAAACAGATTCAGCAATACATCAAATATTAATAAACCTTGAAACTTCCAGAGGAAAGATTTGGGGAAATAGGATTAAGAGCCAAAGGTAACCATCCAGTAATACTGTTACTTCAATGAGGAGAAACAGATATATAAATGTATTTTCATTTACTGTAGAATTTGATGCTTCTCGTATAATCTGAGATCTCTAGACAAATAATTACTCAGTAATTAAATAATAATAAAAATGCACACTATGTAGTGTCTTCTGTTACCCACCTGCTTTATAAGCAATATAGGAATGGACAATTGCTAGAGTTCCAGGCCAGGGGATTGCTTCTTCCTTTTTTAGCATCTGCAATAACAAGATGTAGCTGAAAAAGCAGCATCTTTTGGACCAGTGAAATTAGAAATAAGGGAGAGTGCAGCATCTACATCTAAGGAAGGAAGAACACATTAAGGAATAATCTCCTGGCTTTCAAATTTAGGTGCCCCTTTTACAGTGATTAAAAAAGTGGCCTTACGCAGATCTTTCCCGTATGCCAAGACCATTTTTACTGCAGGGGTAAAAATGGCTGAATTTCCTTTTTTTTTTTTGTATTAATAGCCGCACTAATTTTGTCATTAGTGTGTGGCCATTAAAACAGATTAACACTTAGCCCTTACTGTTCAATTATGTGGACGGTATGGGCTCACATACAAAATACAAGTTGATTGGTTAGTGCACGGCAATGTAGTTGCGCTAACCAATTAGAACAGAACTCGCCCACTCTCTAGCCCAAGGCACCCCCCCTCATTGCATAAAAAAATATTTTTTGCATGTGGGCAGCATTACTTTTGGATGCCTCAGTGTGCCCCCTGGTATGCCAGTTTTCGTTACAGTAAGCATGTGTTAAGTGCTTAATGCAGCTTTGTAAAGGGTAAAAGGGCCCCTTCGAATGGAGCTGGTCTGTGAACATGAATAGTGGGAGACCATCAATCATTGTCAGCTCTTCCTGATAGCCATTTTTCTTAAACAGTATAAATGGCTGATAATAATAATAAATTGATTTAAGATGGCAACAGAATGTCAGGAGTGCATATAAATAAGGCCTCATATTTAAAGGGGCAGTAGTTACAACCAGCTTTAGTCATTATTACCTTGGGAGCATGAAGGCTCCCCCGTGCCATTCGCCCCCTCCCCCGCCAATCATCCCCTCCCCCCAAAAACAAAGGCAGGAGGGATGCCCACTCACTCCTGCCACCAGAGGCCCCCACCCCATACCTTTTAAATTGGGAGCCGCCAAGTCTACAATGCTGGGCCTTCCCCTCCCCAGTGCATTGTGTGATGCTTGGGGAGGGGCCTAAGGCCCTGATTGGCTCAGATGCCTCAGGCCCCTCCCCTTGGGAGGGGTCTTAGGTGTCTGAGCGAATCAGGGACTTCCTTAGGCTCCTTCCTCTGTATCCCAGATACAGGGCTTGACTGAGTCGATCAGGGCCTTAGGCTCCTCCCCCTGACTGACAACTTCTTGTTTCCATTGGAGTGGGCCAAAGTGGAGAGAAGACACTGAGGCTGGCAGCAGGGCAGCACTGGGAATCACTGCCACTGCCTGGCAACTTTTACAACACATTTAAGGAAGATGCACCGGGGGGGAGGGTAGGGGTAGGGGGAAATAAAAAGAAATACCAGTCTGAGAAGGGGGGGGGATAAAAGGAGTACATGTCAGAAAAGGGATGTGGCAGAAAGAGCCGACCAGCAGGTACACTGGCCAGCAGCAAGATGCCGCTTCCACCAGAGTGCTACTTAGAAATAAAGCCCCTCCTGAGTCATGTCACATTTGAGGAGGGGTAGAAGGCAGAGAAGGAGCGATGTTGGACTTGGGGGAGGGTAGAGATATTGGATTCAAATGAGGGAAGGAGGGAGAGATGTGAGACTCAGGGATGGAGTAAGGGAGGGAAGGAGAGATGTCAGATTTGTGAGGGAGAGCTGGACTTGGGGGAAGGTAGCGGGGGTAGAAAGGGGACAGGGAGAGATGGACATGGGGGAGGGCAGAGGTCCTGTTTCCCCTCCCAGATTCTACCTCTCTTTCCATCTCCTTGCCCAACTCTGGCATGGCATCTCACCTGCACAGACTGGGGGAGGGATGGAAAGAGAGATATGTCTGTTTTGGGCTCAGGCCCGCCCAAAACTATCCAGCTCCTTATAGAGTTAGCCCCTTTGTGAATATTTGTGGGGCTTATACCACTGTGAACAGCAGAACGTGATAGTGGAAATTGTGTTTCTTTACTACAAATCTGAGATGCTTTTTGTAATTTCCTTGTGTATATCTATATGTCCTTCAAATACAAAAAACACAGCCACACATATCTAGGAATTTCCTGGAAAACTGAAATTTATTGTCCCACGTTAGTTGGATGACACCTAACTGTTGGGATGACATCACTCATGTATGTGATTGATGCAAACTTCTTGTCATTTACCAATTAGAATTTCTTTAGGACTTCAGGATTTGATTTATACAATTTTTGTTAATCTAGTTCAAAACACTGCCGTCCGCTTAATATTCGGACTAAAGAAAAGTGACCACATTAGTCCCTTCTACAGACTGCTGCACTGGTTGCCAATTGAGGCACGAATCCTATTCAAATTCTCTTGCTTTTGCTAGAAACTGGTTTGGGGAATGGTCCCCAACTATTTACTATCTCACTTCGATTTTTACTCCCCCACAAGGACAACCAGAAATCACAGCCTTTTTGCCTACCCGAAAATTGCAGGTTGCAGATACCGAACCTTTCTGGATTGAACATTGAAGTTTCAAGCTGGTAGGCAGCAAACTTGGCTAGGCTACTTCATTGATGGCGCCAGATTGACAAACGGCGCCTTTCGGAAAAAAATAAAGACCACCCTATTCAATAAATTCATTTCCTAGGCAGACTTCCCCCCCTCCCCTTTTTCAAAGCTTCTGTTGACTGAATCCACTTTTCCTCATCAATAGCATCCTGTACTCACTGACCGTTCAATGTCTTCTTCACAATTTGTATCCAGCTATTCGCTGGCTTTTCAACCATTTCAATGTAACATGTCAAAATTATATTGTAACCTATGTATATCTTTCCTCTTGCCAAATTGCACCATGTAACTAACCACTGACCGCCCAGTGACCTCTTCTTCATCTGTATGCTGTAATTCGCTGTCTGTGCAGCTAATCTTTACTGTGAACCGCTTAGAAGTCGCAAGATTATGGCGGTATAGAAAAAATAAAGTTATTATTATTATTAATTACTAGTGTTCAGACTGAGATGTGATGCCTCTACTCAATTTTTGTTTTTTTTTTCAGTATAGGCTGCACCATTATTTTGTAATCCCCATTAAGAACATGACCCTGCTGTATGCTACTAGTCGGTTCTGCATGTTCACGCCAAGTTGAGCTATCCTGCTGATAAGCTGCCTTTCCCTTTCCCTGGCAGTTGCATAGTACCTGGTCTTGACATTTGGGACAGATCCACATGCCCTTGGGGATGGTTTTCAGAGGAGGATCCAAACAGTCCAAGTGATAGACACGCGAGCACGTGTCACACATCAACAACTGCCCACTTTTTCTACAAACACTGCAAAAGTCTTCATGGATATCACCCTGTGAGATAAAGGGAACGAGAACACAAGTAAAGTGGACTTCCTTGCCTATATACTCACTAAATATTAACTGATTAGTCATGACATCTTAGCTATGAAACTGGTTTAAAACATTTACCTTTAAGGATCAAATAAATTCTTTGGTTAGGAAATGCTTTTTTAGTTTACGAATGCTGAGGAAGGTTAGATCTCCTTTCCATCAACGTCATTTTTCTTGTCTTGGTCCACTCAATTATACTATCTCGGCTAGATTACTGTAATGCTATTTATCTTGGCATCACAAAGATCTGCCTCCAAAGGTTACAATTGATTCAGAATACCGCTGCAAAGTTGAGTTATGGAAAGAGCAAATTCGACCATGTGACTCCTTTGCTTTTGAGCCTTCACTGGCTCCCAGTTCATCTCAGAATTCAATTTAAATGTATATGCATTATTTTCAAAATTTTATATGGTATTTTTATTCCTCTTGTTCCTCTACTATGGAACGTTTACAGATTTTCCTATGCATGAGGCACTCAACAATTTAAACTTTCCCTTCCTTCAAGGAAAGGAATCAAAGGCGTCAAGAACTTTAGCCTTTCTTTGGCTTTTAAATTTTCTGAATTATAGAATGAACTTCCATTAACTTTGAGATGTCCTAGTCCTTTCCAATTCTTCCGTAAATCTTTTAAAACTTTTCTATTTGCTAAACATTTTGAAAATTAATCTCCTTGCAATTTTAGCATATTTTTATTAATTATTGTTAACCATGTCGAGCTTCCTCTGGTTGATGACCCGGTATATAAAGCTAAGTTTTAGTTTAGTTTAAAACCCTATGGCATTTTAAAACCAACACTGCTCAGCCAATAGAGGGTGAACACACCAGAGTATGTGGATTTTGAAAAGACGGGGGAGAAAAAAGCCTCAAATTCAAATGCAAAACTTCATAGCAGCGGTCACAGCAGCAGTGAAATGAGCTATTGACAATTACATCATAGGCATAAAAAAAATCTCCACCGTCAATAAAGCAGCATTACCCAAAATGGGGCAACCCACTACTGTACACAACAGGGAAACCCCCAAAAAAGAAAAACTTAGCTTGAAATTGATGACATCTAGCAAACGTCCACTCCACTGCTGATTTCTCAAATTCAATCCAATGCAGACTTCTCAAAAACAGCCCCAAATAAATCCTCGACACAGATTCGTACAACATACAGCTCAACATCCTCTGTCGAATATCATCAGCAAAGTCCCTGACAAGGCGCCTTGTTTCACCAGCTAACCCGGTTGCATCAAGGGAATCGCAAATCCATCTGTTTCAAGCTAGGTTTTTCTTTTTTGGGTTTCCCTGTTGTGTACAGTAGTGGGTAGTCCCTTTTTGGGTTATGCGGCTTTTTTGACAGTGGAGGGTTTCTTTTTAACGCCTAAGATGTAATTGTCAGCAGCTCGTTGCACTTTATGTGACTGCTGCTGTGAAGTTCTGCGTTTGAATTTGAGGCTTTTTTCTCCCCGTCTTTTGTAAATCTACATACTCTGGTGTGTTCTTCCTCTATTGGTTAAATAATATTTCTTTTATTTTTGTTATTTTTTATTTTTGTTATTTTTGTATATTTGTTATTTTTGTTATTTCTTTTTGATTGTTACTTGTTTATAACATTTTAAAACCAACACAATATGCACTCATACTGGAGAGATTTCTGTATTACGACTGGCCCACTCCTTAACTATAATAAACACATTCCATGGTTTCAGCCATCAATCTATATCGCCTCCATCTATGTATAATTTTCCCTTGTGTTGCACCCTAAATTCTATAAAAGATTAATCTATGTTGGAATGGAGGGGCAAATTCTGTTGAAGAGCAGAATTATTATTACAAGACTAGTTACTTTAAGAGCAGTGATGCTTGTGAAGTGCAACGTGAAATTGATTCAACCAAGAAGGCACAGAAAAGTATGCGGAAACCAAGATCAGAATGAGAAAGGACAGCAATTATGGAACAAACATAATTTTAAAAAAATTATCATGTCAAATAAGTTATGCAAATTAAAAGTGTCAAAGTAAAATCTAGTATTTGGGCAAATACATAACTGATTTTATAGAAGAGCTTTCCTATTTATTTTCTTAGAGTCAAAGCTAGGTAGATAATTAAAAGTAAAAGATTTAACATCTTTATGGTTTTAAAAGTGAAATGTTTCAGTTAACCCCCCCCCAATTAAATTAATTTATCTTGATGATACAATGAAACCTCATCAAAACACATTTCCTCATCTAATGGATATTTCACTGGGGGGGAAAGTCCTGTACTAAAGAAGCTTTCCTTAACACAGGCAGCTATGGCTTCATTCCTCCGATATCTCGTACTGTGCTGCAAACTCCTATTTTCCTGCTACTGAGATTTGTATGCATTTTTAGGACCCTAAAAAATCATTATTTCTGCAAGAAGCATCAATATGTGTCTCTCGGATGCTGTCCCCTTCTAAAGTTACTTACGTCTGTTGAGCTGGGGCTAGGCAGGGAGACTGGTGGGACGTTTACAGGGAAATGAAATGTGGCCTCTGTCTTTTCATTTTCAGGGGAGTCAGGATGACTGCATGGAGGAGATGTTGGGGTCAGAGCGCCGAACCCCAGAACTGTGTTATATTTTGGAGGACGACCTACAGTTCAACAAAAGATATAAACAAACAAAAAGAGAGGGAAAATGTTGATCTTACATACCTTTGGCCAGTGATCCTCATTGGCTAGCATGAAAAAGGAAGTGATGTAGTAGAGGCAGAAAGTTAATACAAAAAAGGTCACATATGAGAGAAGAAAAGCAGAGCTTTCAAAGGATTTAGAAAAAGAACGCAAGAATACAAGACCTTATAAGATACTGACAAATTATGAAAAGAATTCAGTCTGCATGATAGGTAATACTGAGTAATAATATGGCATTCTATTTTTTATTTTTAGTAAATCCCAATCAATCACTAACTAATTAAGTAACAATCATATCAACCCATAAGGTCAGGATTTGGAACACCAGTTGAGATACGAGGATATGGATCCTGTTTGCACAGACTCATATGTGATCATTCTTTTTGAAATAAACTTTTTTTTCTTTTTCACCGCCCTCTCCTTTACCGTCCGATCACATCACACTGTATCTCTTCTCATTTCCAGCTATTCAATGCTGCCATTTAGAGCTTCTTAATAGGGATAGTTTTCAACGGAATTTGCTTGGGTAGTGAAGTAAATCCTCTTCAGTGCTGTGAAAGAGTGTGCGAGCGTTCAGTTGTAGGCAAAAGAGGTGGAAACGGGGTAAGGAAAGGAAAGCAATATGCACAGGGATTTCATTTTGCAATCCCTGCAAGTATTTTTAGAACTTGTTGCAAAGTATAAATGCAAGCCCTATATTGGTAGCATGGAATATTGCCACACCTTGGGTTTTGGCCAGGTATTAGTGTCCTGGATTGGCCACCGTGAGAACGGGCTACTGGTCTTGATGGGCCATTGGTCTGACCCAGTATGGCTGTTCTTATGTTCTTACGTGAGCCAAGATAGGACATTCAAGCCATTGTGACATCATTGATGAGGTTGGCCCTGAGGCACTGTGGAATGAAGCATTATGACATCACAATCTCAGCCCTGGAATGTTGCTCTCATTGGAGTTCCAGAATGTTGCTACTCCTTGGGTTTTGGCCAGGTACCAGTGACCTGGATTGGCCACCGTGGGAACGGGCTTCTGGGCTTGATGGACCATTCGTCTGACCCAGTACGGCTATTCTTATGTTCTTACGTGAGCCATGTATAGGACAGTCAAGCCATTGTAACATCACTGATGAGTTTGGCTCCGAGGCAATGTGGAACGAGGCATTATGACATCACAATCTAAGCTCTGGAATGTTGCTTTCATTGAGGTTCCAGAATCTTGCTATTCTTTGAGATTCTGTATGGAATGTTGCTACTCTTTGGGGATTCTGTATGGGATGTTGCTACTCCTTGGGTTTTGTCCAGGTACTAGGGACCTGGATTGGCCACCGTGAGAATGAGCTACTGGGCTTGATGGACCATTGGTCTGACCCAGTGAGGCTATTCTTATGTTCCAGAAACAAATTTCAGTCTAATTACATGTTGTGTAAAGAAATCATTTCTCTGGTTTGTTTTAAATCTACTCCATAATAGCTTCATCACCTGCCCCTAGTCCTGGTATTTTTGGAAAGAGTAAACAAGCAATTCACATCTGCCCTTTTCACTCCACTCATAATTTTATAGACCTCTTATCATATCTCCCCTGAGCTGTCTCTTCTCCAAGCTGAAGAATCCTAGCCACTTTATAGGGAAGTCATCCCATCCCTTTTATCATTTTCGTTGCCATTCTGTGTACCTTTTCTGATTCCGCAATATCTTTTTGAGATACGGTGACCAGAACTGCACACGGTATTTGAGATGCCGCCGTACTATAGAGCGACACAGGGGCATTATAACATTTTAATCTTTGTTTTCCATGCCTTTCCTCATAATTTCTAGCATTCTATTTGCTACAATTAAGAAGAGCAATAAAAGCTTAGGCTGTTTCTTCCCACTAACAGAGACAAAGATAAAGAATTAAATACAATAAAAAAAGAAAGAAAGTAATAAATAAAAAGTGGTGCATAATTCTGACCGGTTGCCCAAATAGGTCTACGGCTTGGTTCTTAGACAGTAACGCGGAAGACAAAGGTGCGCGCCGACAACTGAGTGCAAGACGGAGGCACGCGCCGAAGAAAAAGACTGTTTTTAGGGGCTGCGACGGGGGGTTTTGTTGGGGAGCCCCCCCCACTTTACTTAATACATATCGCGGCGGCGTTGTGGGGGGTTTGGGGGGTTGTAACCCCCCACATTTTAGTGAAAACGTAACTTTTTCCCTAAAAACAGGGAAAAAGTTAAGTTTTCAGTAAAATTTGGGGGTTACAACCCCCCAAACCCCCCACAACGCCCCCACAACGCGGCGCGATCTGTATTAAGTAAAGTGGGGGGGTTCCCCCCCACGCCCCCCGTCGTAGCCCCTAAAAACAGTCTTTTTCTTCGGCGCGCAACCTCCGCGCTGCGCTCAGTTGTCTGCTCGCGCCTTTGTCCCGGCGCGCTTTTGACCTGACACCCTACGGCTTTGCTGCAGGCAGCTTACCTCTCTTACGAGTTCCAGGATGCATCGTGCTGTTTAGATACGTCACTGTGCTCTTTTTTCGCTGTGTGAGGCAGAAGAAAGCAAGGCTGTTAGCACTGACTAATCACTAGGGCTCCTCGCACAACTGTAGTGAATTCTAACTACTTTTCTCACCACTCTCCAGAATCTGTGAATATTTGGTGATTTTGATTAAATAACCTCCCTTTACTTAAAGAGACAATTGTATTGAGGCGTTTTAATTTTTGCCCCCCCCCCAAAAAAAAAAATTTTTTTGGCATGAACTTTAATAGCACTGTAGTATGAAAAAGTCATTTAGACAGCTAAAAATATACCCCCTCTTCTACAGAACTGCGCAAGCAGTTTCTAGCGACGCTCATAGAGTACCTAGCACAGTTTTGTAGAAGAAGGGGATAGTTTTTGCTTCCTCGTTTTCATTCTGTATGCTTGAGATTCATTTATTTAAAAACCTTCTATCCCGCTTAAATCCTAAGTGGGTAACAAAGGATACATCTAATATAATAAAATGGTAAGCCGCACATGCGCACTTCCTAAGTGTGTGCCGGTTTTCCGTGAGCTGTAGCGACACATAGAAAGTGCGCATGCGCGGCTTACGATTCTTTGAAAGACGCGGCGGTGGCTACTCTCACGATCCCCACCTGCGTCGGAAAGCAAGGTCAAACAGAAGGTACAGCTGGAGAGAAAAAACAATTCTGGTGAAAAATATAGTGGTATGATAAGATTATGAAAGTTTCACAAGAAGAAAGACGAACCAGGAATACGAGTGTGCAAGAAGGCTAACCATAAAACTGAAAAGCCGTTAGGCCAGGTGCTTGAGGGAGGTTCTTGATATATTAAAAGGACATTTATGGGGAAATAAGGGTAGAATTAGATTTAAAAAAGGCGTGACACACAGTATCACTCAATTATGTTAACCAATCCATAGGCTAATAAATGAGATAAAGAATATGATTAACCAATGAAAGTGTGACGTGTAACATGCACCAACGTGGGCCAGAGCTGTCAGAATCATATAAAAGAAAGTTCCCTGGACCGTAGTTTCAGAACTCTTTGGAAGTTCTCCATCAGCCTGGCCAGCCTGGTGTATGCTCTATTACTCTGTATGCTGTGGGATTTGTTCCTGTAAGCTATTGCTATTTGATTATTAAACTCATATTATTTGTATCAGGCATAAAGAATCGAGTGGTCTGTCAGTGGAGGCCGTAATAGCCGGCTCTTCAAGACAGATGCTAAAGGAATGCAAATTCAATATACCATAAATGCATTTGTCCCCCTCCCAATTATTTTGGCCAGTGAGATATAGGCCCTCTTTTACTAAGGTGCGCTAATCAATTTAGCGCGCGCTCAATGCTAATGCGTGCATATCAGTCCACGGACACGTTAGCATTTAGCACGCGCTAATCAGTTAGCGCACCTTAGGGCTCCTTTTATGAAGCCGCGTTAGCGGTTTAACGCGTGTAATAGCGCGCGCTAAACTGCTGTCCGCGCTAGACCCCCAACGCCAGCATTGAGCTGGCATTAGTTCTAGCCGCGTAGCGCGGGCTTAGCGCCCGCTGAAAAGCTGCGTGCGCTAAAACCGCTAACGCGGCTTCGTAAAAGAGGGGGATTGTATTCCCAGGGTTCCAATCTGTTTCAATTCCATTTATTTGCAGCCACTGGCACAGCTAATTGCCAGACTTGGCAACCTTGCTACGTGTATGGATTGCCTTACGTACGAGATTTTTGAATTGATCTGAGTGAACAAAATGACAACAGGCATAGAGTAAAAAGAGTACGAAAACCACGGGCTACCTCTGGTTCAAAGACGGCACCGCTGTACACTGGGTTGGCTGTCGTTCTTCTTTTTCTCTCTTGTCTTTTACTCTGAATTTCTGATTAAAAGCAAATACATTTGATTAGAAGCAATAAACTCGCTCATTAGATACCCAAAAGGGGCTGGAAGAGTAGTGTAGTTATTACAGAGTCAAGAATTTGTATAACCGTAATCTGAAGCTTTGATGATAGCATTTTATAAACATTTCAAATCTGTGCTAGTTCAAACACCTTTTTTTTTATATAAGACAAAGAATATGATACCATTGTTTCGTCCAGAAATTATATTCTTTGTTCACCAAATTCAGCTTCTTTGTGAAAGCAGAAACCTTTTGCAATCTCATAGAAAAATGGATATGGTCACATGAAAATTAAGCAAAAGAGCACTCAAAGAGTGAAGCAATAGGCATTGAATCAGGGTTGGATTAACTTCTTAGTTCAGCCTGGAAAACGTATGCCTGTCTGCTCACCACTCTTCAACCTCTGACTGTCTAAAAAGTGTAGTTACTTACCTGCCTGGACAGAGTCTTCCAGACTCCCAATAGATTCGGACAAACAAGCAACCATTACACCTGGGCAACTCTCTACCTTGATCCTCTAGGGAAGCCAACAGCAGGCAGGCTCACCCACAGGGTGGAGGGGGGGGGGGGACCGAGAAACTGTGACATGCCTTGAAAGACAATAGAACACAAACACAGACCAGGGAAACCAGCTCTGTTCCTGCACTGGACCAGCCTTGACAAACAATGAATTGATACCTCATGGACCTGTAAAGCTAGATATTGACTATGGGAAGGGGCCTTAGGCATCTGAGCCAATCAGAACTCACATGCATCACATGGTGCATCAGGGAGGGGAAGGGCTTCATTTTTGAAGGGCTGGCCTAAGAGCTGGAGGGACCATGCTTCCCTCTAATTCCCGTTGTCTATGGCGAGTGGGGGGAGAGTTTGAGATTAAGGGGGGAGGGTAGGAGAAGATTCAGAGTAGGGGGCAGGAGGGAGTGGGCATCCCTCCTGCCAATTTTCTCTCATGGGGGGGGATTCCTGTTGCCGCGTTCATCAGAAGTCATTGGGGAGGGCGTCATCACTGGTGGGGGGACCTTTTTTCATGTTTTTTTAATGGGACAGATATTTTGTGTAACACACCCAAAATATCTGTGCCATTGAAAAAAACCCGAAAAAAAAACCCCAAAGACCATGTAGACCGGGACTATTCTCTTTTCATGTGCTATTGTTGCTGTTTTTGGAAGAAGTAGTGGCCACAGCCCTTGATATAGCATTTTTGCGAAACAGGGCCGCCGTCGGGTCTGGCCAAGTAATTGGTTTACCTGTATCTTCTTATGGCGTGGAGACCAGCAACAGAATTTTCTTTTCAGTCTATGATTGATCGTTCCTGGCAACTATGAGGATAAGTACCTGACTGCATATTTGTTACTATTATTGACAATATTGGGAAAGAGTTGATTTATTTTTTGTGGAGTTTTTTGAGAGACCGATGACTGTACTAGCTCCACTGCAGGACTTGATGTACTGAAAATAAGGAACATAATTCTTTTTCTGAGGTTTCTTTTACTCCAGTTTTTTTTGGAACAGTTGTATTCTGTACTATTCTCAATTTTCTCACAACTTTCTTTGGTGCGTCCAAGTAAACAATATTACAGTAGTCCAATATAGATAGTACCAATGATTGCTGGTGCAGGCATTGGTTCTATCTATATTGGACTACTGTAATATTGTTTACTTGGGCGCACCAAAGAAAATTAAGAATAGTGCAGAATAAGGCTGTTTGCCTGATATTTGGGCTGAAGAAAAACGAACATATCAGCCCCTATTATCGATTATTACATTGGTTGCCAGTGGAAGCACGAGTAATGTTCAAATTTGCACGTCTTTGTTTTAAGTTGGTTTGGGGATCGGCCCCTACCTACCTGTTATTTCATTTTGTGCTATATAATCCCGTGAGGGTAACCAGGAATTGTAACTTATTTGCATACCCGAAGATTTTAGGCAGTAAAGTTAGGTCTTTAGACAGGATGCCTGCGTTTCAAGCAAGTAAACAACAGTCCTGGTTGGGTAACTATATTAGCGGAGCCATGTTATCTTACAGCGCCTTCCGAGAAGAAATTAAGACAGTATTATTTGATAAATTTATTTCTTAAATCAATGTTTTTATTCTTAAGATAATAATTTTACCGCTTTCACTTAAATTTTTATTGTCTTTTTAATTAATACGCTGTATTCTCATTTTAATATTGTATTTCGCTGATTGTCCAGTTTTTCTCTCCTGTGTAAACCGCCTAAAATTATTTTGATTGTGGCGGGATATAAAAATAAAGTTATGCTATGTTAATGAGCTGATTGGCAACGTGTATGCATCCTTCTGGCTACAGCCACTGCCTTGTCACACGGTTTCGTTGCCTTCGGATCCTCAGACACTATCACCCCAAGGTCCTTCTCCTCATCCACGCATATCAGTCTCTCACTTCTCAACACATACGGTTCCCTCAGATTTTTGCTCCCCAAGTGCATCACGTTGCACTTCTTCACAGTGAATTTTAGTTACCAAACATTGGACCATTCTTCTAACTTTTGCAGATCCTTTTTTGGGTTTTCCGCTCCTTCTGGGGTGTCCACTCTGTTGCAAATTTTGCCATCATCCGCAAAAGGCAAACCTTACCTTCTAACACTTCAGCAATGTTGCTTACAAATATGCTGAACAGAATCAGCAACAAGTATATCATCGGTTATACAGAAAATATAGCAATGTTATGATTGGAAATGGTGGCAGTACATCAGTGGTGCATAGTCCAGAAGAGGTGCTGTGAGAGGACTTCCAGAGACAGAGAGATCTTCATTGGTAAGAATTTGCTGGGAAATTGCTTGCAAACTTAGGGAAAGAGAGACGTACCCTCTCTTCTACGAAACTGTGCTAGCTATTTTTAGCGCAGAGAGCCGTGCTGAATGGCCTATGAGCGTCGGGAGCAGCATGGGCCATTCAGTGCAGATCTCTGCGCTAAAAACTGCTAGCGCAGTTTCGTAGGAGAGGGGGTTAGTGGGGAATTCATCAAGCAGTGTTAAGGCTTTAAGTCACAGTAAATGGCCCTTACCACACCTTAAACAGCCCTTATGCTGCAGTTCCAAAAATAGTGCGGTAATATTTAAGTTGCTGCATACTATAAAATAATGAGATGCATATACCGCATGTCGTATTAGGGCCCAAAAGCCATGGTAAAATAATCCCAGTTCTTTGCTGGGATTATTTCACATTTCAACAGCATCAGGCCGCAGTGATGACCCCCCTTCTCCAAGACTCACCCCTTCTATATGGCCCTTCTATATGGCTCCCCAGCCCCCGCCCCAACCTCCCTGGGTGCCACTTTAAAATTCATTGGTGGTCCAGGGGGGTGTCTGGTGGAGTCTAGGGGAGGTTCGGTGGGGTTCAGGGGGCTCATGACTACTACTAGGCAGTCATATTTCTACATAAGGAGAAAATATTTCTTCACTCAACGTGTAATTAAACTTTGGAATTCGTTGTCAGAGAATGTGGTGAAAGAGTTAGCTTAGCAGTGTTTATAAAAACTTTGGTTAATTCCCTAAAACAAAAGTCCGTAAGCCATTATTAAGATGGGGAAATCTACTTCTTATTCCTAGGATAGGCAGCATAAAATCAGTCTTATTCCTTAGAATCTTGTACTTGTGGCCTGGGTTGGCCACTGTTGGAAACAGGATACTGGGCTTAATAAACCTTCAATCTGTCGCAGTTTGACAACTCTTATGTTCTTATGTAATCTATGTGCTTACCTTCAAGGTGGTCATGCGTTACCAGCCCCAGTGAAACCATGAAGGCAAGTTTCTGTGCCAAGAAAAAAAATTCACACAGGATAAAGTTAGAGAAACAGATACTGTATAGCATACAAACTGATAGGGAACTTAGGGTTAATGCGTCTTAATAAACTACCCTCCTAAGTTGCTTTTTGGGACTTTTCAAACACCAGGGTATGTGAATTTAGAAAAGGCAACTCTTGCAGTTTATCTCAGTTTCAGTTTACCCCTTCCAAATTCTAAACTGAGTTCAGACATGCGCCATGAAATCAGAATCTTGCATTATGTCTGCCTTGTACAGGAATCCACAACGAAAAAAAACCACAACGCCAAAAGTTCCACAGAGATTCAAAACAAAAAAGGAACCGTGGCACCAATGTTCTTGATGACAAAGTTTAGTATAAAAATATATAAAATTATAAATCAATAATAAAAACAATCAATAGGGCTGCTGTGTACAAACATGACATATAACCCAAAATGTATGTATTAATGATGTGTACATGATACCAATCCAATGAAGCTGCTATGCAAAAACTGTATATATGATGCGGACCTGACACGGTCCATGTTTCGGCTATGAATAGCCTTCCTCGGGGGTCCAATGTATAATGGCCGTACTAGGAACCAGGTCCTCCAAGGTCCCGGCTTTAAAGCCCCGCCCCTGTGACGCCAACCCCCCTTTCCCCACCCAATCCCAATGCGACCTCCCGGCAGGAAAAACCTATCTCCCAATGGTTCTCTACTCTCACTACCCGCCCCCCTCCCTTAACTACCTGCCTGTCTCGACGGGCGACATTCGGGCCTCCCAGCCCGGTGTTACCTTCCACCCGTCGAGACAAGCTCTCAGGCTACACTTTAAATATGGATGAGCCACCAAGTGAATAAATCCAATTGCATGAAAAGCTGTTCTAAAACAAATGTGTCCACAAAATTTGTGAAATTGAAAGCCGTAGTACGACGTGAGAAAACAAATGCCGAGCCAGAGCATCAGTGACACCCTCGCAGGAACATAGCACGCAAGAATAATGTACAGGAGTCACAGAAAGAGGAAAAAGTTCAGTCCTTATTCAAAGGTCAACGAAATAAATTTTAAAATCTGTTTTAAAGCTTTTCTTAAAGGTAGAAGATGCGTCTATGAAAAAGATAACATGCTTCATTCGAATACCTGTGGATTCTCTTCTCGTTTTGGTTTGGGGGCAGGCGAGGCAGCTGTACAGGTTTCTGCTTGTTTCTCTGTTGGTTCCACTTGAGATTTAACTGTCTAAAAATACAACACAGACGACTAACTAAGAAATTTTTTTCACTCTGTTATAGACAGAAAACAAAGTAAAATGAATGCACATACTACCAGGCAACTTTTACAAGATTGACTGCTGAATTACATGATTTTTACTTCTGACCTTAAAATGTCTGTCTTATGGGGCTTTTGCCTTTGAATTAGAGAATGACACGGTGACAAAATTCATCACCGTTCCCGTCCCGCGGATAACCACGGGAAACTATCTTCATGTCATTCTTTAAGGAGAGAGGGAAGAATCAGAGTATGAATGGCCACAACCACTGACCCGCAAGCTTTGCTCTGAAGAATGCTGGTGTAGAAGGACCGAGGTTGAAATAGACACTAGAAAATTACATGGGATTATTTCCCACGGTAATCCGCGGGGACCGGAACTTTGTCACCGTGTCATTCTCTACTTTGAATCATGGCATAGCCAGACAGCACATTTTGAATGCCTCCCAATGGCCTTCCCCCCCCAAAAAAAATGTTGTCACTATACACATAGTCATTTCTTATGTATGAACTAAGTATGCTTGAAAACTGAGCATATATGAAGTGCTGGGGTCAGTGGCTCAAACGCTTCAAACAAATGCTAAGCTAGGTAGAAATGATTTCTGAAGTGCCTTCAGAGGAGGTAGGTCTTCAGCTGGTGGGGCATGAGATCCCTGCTAGCTACAGCAAGGGTGTGCTGCTGCTGGGTGGGTCTGAGGCTGAGCCCGAAGTGGGTGGGCTCCTACCTGCCTGTGGCTATACCACCGCTTTAAATACTTTCATTAATTTTACCTTTTTTGTAAGAAATCCTGCTGCTGGTTCATTTAAATACAGAGAATAATTGTCATGGGAAAAGAACCGCTTGACCACAGAAATAGCCGGTATAAAATTACCTGCCTGATATGCAGGTAAGCATGGCTCAACATAGACCAGTGGTTCCCAAACCTGTCCTGGGGGACCCCCAGCCAGTCAGGTTTTCAAGATATCCCTAATGAATATGCATGAGAGAGATTTGCATACCTGTCACTTCCATTATATGCAAATCTCTCTCATGCATATTCATTAGGGATATCTTGAAAACCTGACTGGCTGGGGGGTCCCCCAGGACAGGTTTGGGAACCACTGACATAGACTGTATTTTGGCATAAATCACTTCCATCATGTATGTCCTCATTACCACAAAAATCTATCTGAAAATTGCCTTCTGAATGTCTTTTTAAATTACTCTTTGTAAGTAGTTTAGGATCTCTGCTTTTATTTATATAAAAAGCAAGTGCCTTTTTGAAAGACCTGTTCAGACAACTACATTTTATACTGTTATTAGCTCACAATCATAAAAAATATAATCCCTTTAACACAAAAACACTAGCTGTGAAAAGACAGGGAATATGCAGCACGAAGCATCCACTACAGCTAACGAGAGGGTGAGAAAAATACGATGAGACCTAATTTGCTGCAAATTAGGGGAGAATCAAGTATATATGCTCAGTACCTGTTTTTCAAGGTTTGGTTTGCTGAGCTGTAGTGTTTGAGGTCCAGAAAGCCTAGTTCCTGGGGCTGCAATAACAATGCTGGTGAGCTGTGCCGTGGGGAAAGTTTTGGCTATAGAGGCCGGCTGTCCATTCACAATCCGCACCGGGTGAATGGAATTCTGTGAGGTGGGAGTAAACTTTGTTGTCAACATAACAGGCCGCTGGATGAGCTGAGGAGCTGCAAGCATTGGAGGGGGAGCTGGGGCAATAGGAATATTATTCTGGGCTACTGGTTTGGGTCGAACCTGCAAAAGAAAAAAAAAAAAAACCACACCAAAATCTACCTTACATTTCTTCTTATGCTTTTAAAATAAGCATTAGCTTATTATTTTTTTTTTTTTTTTTTATCAAGAGTTTGAAAATAAATTCACAGGTATCCACTTGTTCAAGAAACACAATAAGAAAATACAATATACCAAAAATTAATAATAAGGGGATTACTGCTTTCATTCTTAGACCATAATAGCATTAGTTTAATAATTCTAGACTGCTCTTCAATTGAACGTATCAAAGTGATTCACATAAAATATTAATAATAAAAAAGAATAAGAGAATTTAAGAAAAGAAATATTATAGTAGAGAAGTTATCAACATAGTCTACTGTTAAGCCAGGTAATTTCCCCCCTCCCCCCCCCCTTTTTACAAAAGCATGGAAGAGATTTTTAGTGTTGAACGCTCTGCGCTGCTCCGCCACTCGTAGGAACGCTATGATCGTCAGAGCAACGCAGAGCGTTCGGGGTGCCAGCCGGCGCTAAAACCCTCTTGCGTGCTTTTGGAAACGTGGGGGGGCTGTAACAGACCCTGTGCTAAAATAACCCAACTTAAAAGCAGCCCATGTGGATCACTCCCTTCCACGGTGATGGCGTCTGCTGGCCACCGCCATTAGCCGGAACATTAAACAGACATTTTATTTTATTGCCATAAAAGATGTTCTTACTAGTATGTGTGTATTCACTAACTAAATGGTTCTAAAAGTAATAATTAATCTTTCAGGAAACAGTATATACATTGGATTATTTTTCAGGCTGCTCTGGAATGGTAACAGACTAAGGTGCTAGTGTGAAAGCATATTAAGGGTTAGAATATTATACAGAATAAAAATGAAGCAATTAGTAGAAGTTGAAGAAAGTTAATGTGTGCCGAATTCAAGGTCAGTAGTAATTATAACAAGGCTTGCAGACCACGTGAACGGTCTGTATTCCTTACTGTATACTATTTTTCTTTGTTTATTGTACATTGAAAATCAATAAAAATATTTGAACTCGGGAAAAAAAAAAAAAAAATTCAACAAAGGGGAAAATAGGAAAGATAACAAACCAGATGGTTTCTGTTGGAAAGTTTTTTCATTAGCTGGTGAGAAAACAGGGTGTGTTTGTTTCACATGTAGAACGAGCAGCCCTGGACACTGCGGTCAGACTGCAGAACCCAGTAAAGACTTACATTGGTATTACTGGTTCTCCTTTCCGTCATTTTCTTTTCAGATTTACAATAGCCAGTCAGACGTAACTAATACCACAGCTATTTAACCCTTTCAGGACCAAGGGACCTATTTGTCCCATAACTTTAAAATCCTATCAATTTTGATTGGGTTAGTCTACAGTTCTAAATTTGATATGTACGGATTCCATAGGATACTGCCTTTATGTAAACAAACTGGTTCCGACATTCATTCATTAGCGTCGTTGCCAGATTGACGAGAAGATTCACTTGCCACACTGTCCATAAGCCAGAAGTTTGATTTTTTTTTAAAAAAATAATGATATTTCACAAAAAAAAAATCAATTTTTTGGCATCTGCAAGCCCTTTTTACCATAAAAATGTCGTCAAAACCACAAAAATTGGCCTACGATCCTTATGGTCCTGAAAGGGTTAAGAAAAGAGTTGCCATACTGGGACAGACTGAAGGCCCATCAAGCCCAGTATCCAGTGGCCAACCCAGGCCACAAGATCTCAAAAGAGTAAAACATACTATATGCTGCTTATCCTGAGAATAAGCCGTGGATTCCCCCAAGTCCATCTTAATAATGGCTTGTGGAACTTTCTTTTAGGAGATGATTCAAACCTTTTTTAAATGTGCTAAGCTAACTACTTTCACCACATTCTCTGGCAACAAATTCCATGCCGAGTGAAGAAATACTTCCTCTGGTTTGTTTTCAATCTGCTCCTTAGCCGCTTCATTGCATGCCCCCCCTAGTTCTAGTATTTTTGGAATGAGGAAACAAGTGATTCGCATCTACGAATGGTTAACTCAACCTCTTTGGTGCGTTGACAGCTTAATGAACTTTAGCAAAAGAACCCTTATGCCAGGTATGCTTGAATCAAAAAGTCTGACATATTAAACAGAATTCTAATTACATACAGTAGGGCTGAACGTATACTGCATATTAGATAAAGGGGCTCATTTTCAAAGCACTTAGACACGCATACCATAGGTACCATGAAGGGCATGGAGAAAGTGGAGAGGGACAGATTCTTCAAATGTTCAAAAACTACAAGAACGAGAGGGCATTCGGAAAAATTAAGAGGGGACAGATTCAGAACCAATGCTGGGAAGTTCTTCTTCACCCAAAGGGTGGTGGACACCTGAAAGGCACTTCCAGAGGGTGTGATAGGACAGAGTAGGGTTTGGGGGTTCAAGAAGGGATTAGATAATTTCCTGAAGGAAAAGGGGATAGAAGGGTATAGGTTAAGGATCACTATACAGGTCCTGGACCTGATGGGCCGCCGCATGAGCGGACTGCTGGGCGTGATGGACCTCTGGTCTGACCCAGCAGAGGCACGGCTTATGTTCTTATGTGTCTATGGTACTTTCTGTGTCTAAGTTCTTTGAAAATGAGCCACATAGGATCTATCCGCACGGTTCACATGTGCCTCCTGATGCAATTCAGGATCAAAATAAAATATTTACCTGGTAAGCCGCACTAGACATTCTATCTTTTTTAACTGTTATTTATATTACAATATGGAAAGCAGCAGTCATGAAAGGGCAGTGTTACATAAGGTATTATTAATGTACTTTGACATTATCCTAAATACCCTGTTTCCCTGAAAATAAGACCTATCCCAAAAATAAGCCCTAGCATGATTTTTAAAGATGCTCCTAATATAAGCCCTACCCCAAAAATAAACCCTAGTTAAGATAGACCCCCCGATGCCCCCCCAAAATGTACCCGACACTCCCTGACTCCATCCCCGACACTGGACTCGTCGATTCAGCAACCCCTGCCCATGCTGCTTTAGGAGGCCTCGGAGCAGAGATATGTCAGTCTCACGGTGGGGTTCTGCTGCACAAGGGGATGGGTGAGAGGGGAGGAATGATGCCGCACATGAGGGGAGGGGGGGGAGAAAGGAAAGAGGAAGAATTGGGGTGGAGGAGAGGAAGGGAGAGATAATTGTTGAACATGAAAAAAAATAAGACATCCCCGAAAGTAAGCCCTAGTGCATTTTGGACCCAAAATTAATATGAGACACTGTTATTTTCGGGGGAAACACGGTAGATAGGTTTACTGCCAATTAACTCACCTGTGGAAGAAATGTTGGTCGAGGTGTAAGTCTTGGAGGGGGAATAAACTGGGGGACCTTGATCGGCTGAGAAGAGGCAGCTTGAACCTGCTGTGCAAAAATAAATGTATGCCTAGTTAAGAAGCATAATGAGCAGCCACTGGAGAAGCAGGAAGCAGGGATGAAAAATCAAAACAATTCATACACATGTTCTATGAAAATTTCTGTAATACTGTGCCTCAATGAAAAATTTTAACATATACCATAGGGATAACATTTGCTAGAACACTGGAAACTTTTGCTTAAGCCAGAGGTTTAAACTATTTCTTGCTTATTCACACACTTGATACACCACAATTCATGTACTGTATATGTAAAAATGGCTTCCATTGGAGGTTCTCCATTGCCACAAGAGGATTCCCACAACGTTCAAGTTTCCACCAAAATATCCTTTGGTAAAAGTGCTATACTGCCAATGGACGGCTTTTAGAGACTCTTGATTGCCGAAACACTGTCAGTGTCGAGTCCATTTGTTTACATCATGTTGGATATTTTGGATAAGTCCATCGCTGAGTACTCGGCATCTTTGTCTCATGACTCCTTTTTTTGGATTACAACATAAAATATACACGGTCAAGTCACATTGTTATGACCACTGCCTACCTCTGATGTCAGGGACGCACAACCAATGAACAAATGCGTATATAAGTTGAGATACCAGCAAGTTGGCCAACATAGCAACTGTGGCTGTCATGGGGAAAGAGTGTGATTTATAAAGGCTACCAGGCTAAGGATGGCAGCATTTCAGAAACGGTGGAGTTTGTGAACTGTTCACGGGCTGCTGTGGTTACAGTGGACAAATGTAACCTTTTCAATGATCCAACATGGGGCAGCATAAACCATCAATATGAGAGGTGAACTTTGGCTGTTCGGGTCGATCGGCATGCTACCGTGGAGCAACTCACCATCCAAACGAAGGGTAATTTAAGAGTAGTATAAGAGTAATTTGAGCCTAGGGGTGGGCGGGCTGTGGCAGACAGTAGTTCACAGGTTGCTGTGAAATCTATCTTTAATAATGAGCCTCTACAACCTTTCTCTTAAAACCAGGCTTACTGAGGGTTAGGCACTAGGCCAGCATTCCTCCCCTCAAGGGTCACCTGTGGAGTCTGATTTCTTACAAAGTCCTCGGAGAGAGGACAGATGCTGAGCATTGACCGCCCCATAGAGAGTAAACTAGAGACAGCCTTCCTCAAATGTTTTATTGGAAAAAAAAAATCTTGAGCAGTCTTAAATCTAGGCAGAGTAGAATCCAAATTAATATGTTTGAGGGAGCTCTACAAAAAAGGGTTCAAGGACATAAAGGGCAGAATTTCTAGTGGCTTCTTACCAAGCTTGTGAGGGCAGACACATTACTAAAAGTTTACTATTACAAGATTTGAGTTGATATATAGAAAAGATAGGAATTAAGGAGCCCAAGAAATTACCACACTGTCAATGCGTTCCAGCTCCAAACTCATTTTTCTATAATCCATTCTCTCCCTAATTTCTCTAATGAAACTAACAATTTTTGAAATAATTATGATAGTAGATTTACGTGAAAACTGGAATGAAGGTTCAAATAACTTTCATATAAGCTTTCCTGGACTGGATGTATCTCTTTATCAATCCTTGGTCATGCTAACAATGAAAGGTTCTCCATATTGATGTCCATCCCCCAAATCATGCAATCCGGGCATATTGCTTCTTGTGTCTTTTTAACAATAAAATTCACAAGTATGCTGCTCAATTTTGCTTACCAAAGTTACTGTGTTTTTAGTCAGTATTTGGAAGGTTTCTGCTCCTGGACTGGCAACTTTGCCTGATGTCTGTAGGTTGACGGGTGTGTTCTGCGTGTCTGTGCTAAGTACAGTTTTCTGGTTATTGTTGTTGATGGCAGTCACCATTGCAATGGTGGGTCTCTGTCCTATAACGGAGGCAGGCATGGCTGCAGCTGCTTTCAAGACGAGAGGTAGTGTCTTTGTTGTAATCATAGAGGCTGTGGTCACTGTTTTCTAAGGAGAACATAAAAAGGTTAGATATATTTTTTACTTTTTTATATGGAACACATATACATAGACAGAAAAGATAAGTGTTGCAGGTGTTCTCCAAGGACCACAGGCATATATTCTCACTTGAAATCTGGTACAGACACTACCAAGTGCACTGTCTCTCGTTGTGTGACGTATAGATGAAAAGGAAGTAGAGTCCGGTCTCTGTAAGAAGCCTAACGCCCGACATTCCGGTTGTGGTTTCAATGCACTCAGTGCCAATGTCACTTGTCGGGTTCTGAGTCCCCCCACTATGCTCATGTTGATGGCAAGGTGGTACTTAAAAGTTTTTCGAACTGAAGTTTTCATACTTTCAGTGATCTCTTTTGCATGCAGAGACAGAGGACACACCTAATGTCCCCTGTTCAGGACCCAGACACTGGACACATCAATTATGTGTGTCAGAGCCTGTAACGTGGCTTAGTAAAAGGAGCCCTATATGTGTGCCTAATCTCACCAAATTTCTACATTTATCAGATCACACATTAAACCAGGAGTCTCAAAGTCCCTCCTTGAGGGCCGCAATCCAGTCGGGTTTTCAGGATTTCCCCAATGACTATGCATGAGATCTATGTGCACGCACTGCTTTCAATGCATATTCATTGGGGAAATCCTGAAAACCCGACTGGATTGCGGCCCTCAAGGAGGGACTTTGAGATCCCTGCTATTAAACTGACTTCATTGCTTTGTTTTACCTGTGCTCCACTTAGATTTGGAAGAGGTGTTGCTGGCTGCTGTTGCTGTAATGTTGGTGGTTTGTTTTCCGACTGTAGCAGAGGCTGAATTAGAAGTTTGTTGTCGGGCTGTTCCTGTTTAACTATAAGATTCTTCCGCAGCTGTTCCACAACTATTTTCTACAAATGAAGTTAGAATAAAGTTAATCTGGTCTCAAGGTCAAAAATCTGCAAATAAGTTTGCATAAAGTTGGGGAAAATAATGAGACAAATCCTTCATTTCTGGAATGCAGAGGTATGAAAGTGTTCAGACAATAGTGAGCTAAACCATAAGGCTGTTAGTTCTCTTTAAATTTGACAATTAGTGCTAATAATTGCTTAAGATCCCAATTATCAGGGATTATTGGCTCATTATTCAGTTAGATTGTGCAAACAAATTGGGCACATGTCCAAATTTGCATGTGCAATTTTTAGTGCTTTTTATAGAATTCAGGGGATCGCATAAAAAGGAAAAAAAAACTTCCTACAGAAGGTAATTTTAAATGGTTCACACTGGGACAAAGACTCTGTAATCTTTACCTTCAGACTCCCAATTCTTGAAACATAAGACCATAAAAGTTGCCATTCTGGGACAGACTGTAGGTCCATCCAGCCCGGTATCCTGTATCCAACAGGAGCCAATCTAGGTCACAAGTACTTGGCTAGAACAGAGTTTAATTACACATTGAGTGAAGAAATCTACCACTTAAGTAGCTTCATGCCCCCTACAATTCGGCCAAAATAGATGCAAACAGGTATCTTGCATTAAAAATTACACCTGCTTTATAAATTAGGATTCAGGGAAAGTAAGCATGTGCACCTGCTTAGACGCATGCATGCTTTATAGGCTGTAGAGTACATAGTAACATAGTAGATGACGGCAGATAAAGACCCGAATGGTCCATCCAGTCTGCCCAACCTGATTCAATTTAAATTTTAGCTATTTCTGGGCAAGAATCCAAAGCTCTACCCGGTTCTGTGCTTGGGTTCCCTACTGCCAAAATCTCCGTTAAAACCTACTCCAGCCCATCTACACCCTCCCAGCCACTGAAGCCCTCCCCAGCCCATCCCCCACCAAACGGCCATACACAGACACAGACCGTGCAAGTCTGCCCAGTACTGGCCTTAGTTCAATATTTAATATTATTTTCTGATTCTAGATCCTCTAGAACTCAGTCACAGTCTTCCTCTCCACCACCTCTCTCGGGAGCGCATTCCAGGCATCCACCACCCTCTCCGTAAAGTAGAATTTCCTAACATTGCCTTTGAATCTACCACCCCTCAACCTCAAATTATGTTCTCTGGTTTTACCATTTTCCTTTCTCTGGAAAAGATTTTGTTCTACGTTAATGCCCTTCAAGTATTTACATACACCATGGCTGCCAAGAAGAACTTTTCAGGAGGCCAACCTTGCAACAGGAGGCATTTGTTCTCTAGGTGAAAGAGGTGATCAAACATTTTACAGTTGTTTATGGACCCATCTCCACTCATGGAACGGTCAAGCACAACAGTGTGATTTGTACTAAGCTGGATGCCATTTTCTACAATAGCTATAAAACAGGATCTCAGGGAAAAAATGTAAAAACCTTAGGAAAATGTAAAGGTATGCAAGCACGATCATGCATATTTTATAAAGAAAGTATGTACTTCATGACTCTATTAACCATTGCAACCCCCCGCCCCCCAGAACAATCCAAATGTGGTGCATAATAATACAGGCTGGTCATCGTGTGTACTTTTATACAGGACTTTAATAGAAACCATATATATGAAACATTCAAATAACACTATGGAACATTCATATGACTCAGCCGTGTTTTGGCTGGAAATTCTGCCTTAGGAGTCCTTATGTACAAAGAATGGTAAAAACTGTGTTAAAACATTCAATAGCATTCACAGTAGAAAGCAAAGTAAACATAAAGAGAATGAAACATTTTATTTTCAGTTTTTTTACTTCTGCATAAATATGTATGCAATTCTCTAACCATCTCTTCAATAAGATGATTTTTTTCCCAGCAAGAATGAAATATTTGTATTCTTCTTTTTCTCCATTGATTTATAAAAAGCTGGGTACATAAGTACTTTTGAGCATATCTAAACATGGAAATTTGGTGACTGACGCGTGAAAAAGCATTGTTTTTATTTTCTGCCTTTAAGCCTGAGCTGATATCACAGTGAAGTACATTTAAAGGATTTTTTCTGTCCCAATCCAGATGCTGGTGACAAGAGAATAATTTTATGAATCATTAAAGGGATAATGAAGCCAATAGCATTATGAGATTCTAAATGGATGACAACCTAAAAATTCTATGTAAAGAGCACAACATTCACAAGGCCTCTGAGTCACAGTGTTTAAATATAGGGCGTGATTATTTTGATTCATCTTAGTAAAAAAAAATACAACAAGAAAAACCCAACAACTTTCTTCTAGAAAAATTTCCAACTCATGAATTTGGTTGACTCAAGTTCATCGTGTGTTTCTGAAAGTCTTATGAAAGCAGCTACTTGCCAATATACTTATAACCAACAAGGGGATAGATTTATTAAAGAAAAATGGTAATAATAAAATAGATAAATTAAATGAGATACACTTAATGGGAGCAAATACAAAACAAGGAAAAGGAACAGAAACCCCCACGTAGAGTCCAACAAGAAAAGAACAAGTGGAGAATTGGATAGAACACGCCAACCTTGAGACAAACAATCTTTTATTTCTATAAACTTAAAATAAAGAAACACATAGCAGGAGACCGTTGTGTACCCTGTTGTTTTGAGTCTTTCGGACTTTTAGTAAAAGGAGCCCTAGTGGACCATTAGATACCCCTGAGTAAGGCCTCCATCTGAGGGGCCAAAACACGGACCGTGTTGGGTTGTCAACTGGATCCTTTCAATATAAGGACATCAAGTTTATAGGACTTTTTATACATGTGTTTCTTTATTTTAAGTTTATAGAAATAAAAGATTGTTTGTCTCAAGGTTGACGTGTTCTATCCCACTCCCCACTTGTTCTTTTTTTGTGATACATTTAATGGGGACATTATTAAAAATGTACTTTGCTGGTTTAGATGCATTTCCTGAGAGTTAAGGTATGTCATGTATAGGAAAGACTGGAAGATTAGGTTTACACCTTTCTGTTAGTCCCTGTAGGATTCCATATGCTAGGTGTTCAATCCCAACCCGCAATCCGGGAGTTGCAGAAATCCAAAACTTTTCTGAGCACATGTTCCACCCCCTTAGCCTGAGAGCTAGTAAACATATCCAGTTACAATTTCTGGAAGCAATCCATGCAGAAGGCTCTGGCCGTTGCTCTGCTTCTTTTTTTTATTTTTTCACTTAAAGGATTTTCTACCTCAGAAACGACCAAATGCACAGATTTGAAGATCTTCGGACTGCCAGCCAGCCAGACACCAACAACAATCTCCATCCCCACGGATCAGCAGTGAGAAAGGCAACTTGCGCCTTGAAACCTAGGTGGATTTCACTCCAGATGCATACAAACCTGAGCCAAGGTCACCGTCCAGCAGACTCCCAAGGGAAGGGACCCCAAGTACTCTAAGAAGGATGGCAAATAGCAGGCTGGCTCCACAGATCCACCAGAATTTCTCTGTGAAGCTGCAGTCCAGCACCGTAGGACTGCATCCTTTTCTCCAACAGGGGACCACCTGGAAGGGGTCTCAAGGCACAGAAGCACAAAGAAACGAACTTTAAGCGAAAAAAATAACAAGAAGAAGCAGAGCAACTGCCAGAGACTTCTGCACAGATTGCTTGCAGAAATTGTAACTAGATATGTTTACTAGCTCCCAGTAAACATTTCTCCACTCAGCTGCTTTTAAAAACACTGACAGGCAAAGGCACTACAGTACCTCCATTATGTTCTATGGGAACTTTAGGGGGGGTTGGGAAGAGCTTTAATTTGCATTTTTCACAGTTTCTGAGGGTAGAGTTCAGGTCTCTCACCTTCCCAGACCCCAAATTGCTATTTTTCATTTTGGTTTATTTTGTTATTTTTGCCTTTTTGGAGAGAATTTGCTGATGGTAGCCATCTTGGATTTTTATCAATCTTTTTTTTCCAGTTTTATTTCTGCCTCAAAACCCCTCAATTTGCCTAAAAATCATTTGGGTGGACTCCCCAGCCTCTAATTTGCTGGATATGTGCAGTGATTGTGCCGGATCAGCGACCGAATGCTGTAGCATGCAGGGGGAAGGGGCAGGAATTTGATATTTGGCCTCCTCCGCATACTCAAGGGCTGGGGAACCGACTTGGGTCTGTGACTTCGGTAAAAGATATCGCCCAGCAGTCCTGCTGACATCTGGTGCAAAACGCTTGCGTTCCGAGTCTGGGGACTCTTATGGTGAAGCGTGTATGTCTCAATAGCTCCCTGCCATGGTTGTGGGGTGTGACTTTTCACTATAATTTATTCAGCTTCTCTGGAGAGCTTTTTCTTTGGGCCTGCTTGTTTGTCGCGGCCGGCGGGCGTGTCGGAGCCGTCACAGCCTGTTGAGCCTGTGGTGGAGCTTTCTGTTCGGGAGCCCTCTCATACTGCAATGGCGGACCTCGATTGCATCAGTTGCCATTCAGATATAATGCCCATTCTGTCTCCAGACACTGCTTCTATTTCGGATCCAGCTGATACCATTGCCAGGACTAGTCACCTTGGCTGGGATTCAACACCTAGCATACGGAATCCAGAAGGGACGTAATGGAATGTTCATTAGAGATTGTCTGTTTTGATTGTATAGCAATCATGTTGTCCTAATTTTCAACTGTTAAACTTCTGGGCTGAGGTCCCTAAGTGACTTGAGCACTTATCATTCTCAGTGCAGGAAGAATGAGATGGAGTGTTTGAACAGTTCATTTTTCTTTATAATTACATTACATGAACCTTCTACTCGAGACCTGCCCTATGCCTTCCTACTAGTAATATCAACTGCCCGTGTTTGATAAGGCTCTTCAGCATTTACAAACCTGAAATGTAACAAAAATGAACATTTTAATATAAGTACAAGCCAAGCTCAACTATGCAGTTCCATGGCAAACTTGCTCATTACAGTAATACACTTTATTTAAAATAAAATAAAAAGTTATAGACCACTGCATCCTATAGTTCTGTGCAGAGAAAAAGCATGATGTATGAAGGATAAATTATCCAGATGATGCATGCTAATAGAATGAATTATTGTATTACACATGGAGACAGATTTTAGATAAATTGTGAAGAGGGGAATTTAGATGTCAAGGTCTGCTAAATGTAGAGCGTCTTGTACAATAGATGCAAGACTGCAAGTTCATACCTCCTCACTTCCAGTAGGGGAAGTGATTTTGAAAAGCTGCATTGGGGGAAGAAAAAAACATGCAACACCCCCTCACACTTGTCTGTAGGAGTAGCTATTTAAAATCCCAGCTCCCGCTCTCCAGATTGACTCCAGTCCTGCAGAACTGGCTCTTCTCCCAATTATCCCCTCCCACACTGATCACCTCACTCTCATTCCCCTTCCTTCCCCTCTCCCAAAGCATCTGATCCCTCTACAGCTGCATACTCCCTGTGGAAAGACTACCCCCCCCCCATCCAATATCCCTACCACCTTCTCCCTCCAAGGCACCCCAACTTCTAAACTAAGGGCAACATAATCTGAGATCATGCTTTATAAGAAACTTCCATATGTTTCTGTGTTGAAATCTCAAATTATGATTGTTTTGTACAGGATCACAAATTACGATGGCTTTTCTCTTAGTAACAAAGATGACATACTGTATTTTCAGATCAGGCTACTTCTTAAACTGCAATGCACAGTTCTCTGTCACTAAAATTAACTCGTTCAGAATATTTTAGAAATGCAAACAAATTGATACAGAACTCATTAAAAAAATTGTGATTTTTTTTTTTTTTGTCAATAACTTAAGCTGCTTGTGTTATTTGTCCAAGCACAGTGGTTGGTTGAAGCTGCTATAGACAGAAACTCCAGAGAGAAGATTCACAAACCTGCTGTACCCCGGGAGAAGATTTCACAGACCTGCAACAGTTCCTTTCTCCTTCCAAATGGCTCTTATACATCAGTAGTAAACAACATTGCTAATGGTACTAAGGCTGAGCATTTCAGCTATGGTCCCAGTGGCCAGTCTGATAGCTGCACCATGGCCAATTCAGTTGGGAAATGCATTAACAAGTTCTGTCATTTTTAAAAGACACGTCGACTATGTATAAATGAGTAGAGAGTCTTACAAACATTTCTATACTTTCAGATGGAAGATACCTATTCTTGAACTTTTCTTTTTTTTTTTTTTTAGTTCAATAGTTTTTATTGAATATTATAAGAAATTTACAGAAAGCAGTTCAAACACACAAAATCTGAATAAGACACAATGGTGTAGAAAAAGTCTATATCTACAATCATTTACATACAACCAGATTAATAAAAAGAATCCAGGGTATGTGTAACTGCTAATAGAAGATATATGAAAGGCAGAAAAGCAGGGAGAGTGAAATAAGAGAGAGGGAAAGAAAGAGGGAGAAAAAGAAAAAGAGAGAGATAGATAGATAGATAGTTTGATAGAGAGATAGATAGATTGAACTTTTCTAAATTTATGGGTTACTACTCTTATTAGGTTTCAAGTTTAAGTTTCAAGTTTAATAGTTTTTTTTGATTAATCGCTTATTCATACTTCTAAGCGATGAACAGTTTAAAAATTACATTTGATGGGAAACAATACAATAAAAAAAACAGAATTTAAATAATGACAAGGGATTGAAATTTAACTTAAATACTCATAACATTGGGTAAAGGGGGAGTGAAATACAAATCAATAAAGTAAAGTAGAAACAATAAGGGAAAAATACAGACGGTAAACAAAATAACAATAAAATATTATAAGATGAAATTTATTAGGGCTATGGGGTATTAAAATTATTTTTCAAAGGCATCCTTGAAAAGAAATGTTTTTAAATTACTTTTAAATTTTCCAAGTTCCTGTTCTTCCCTTAAAAACATTGGAAGGGCATTCCAAGTCTGTGGTGCGGTAACCGAAAAAATAAATTGCCATCTTGTATTAGATATTCTAGTCTTATATATGTTAGTTACTGCTTTGCTGAGTTTTGAATAATCGAGTTTGGGATTTGTAATCTGCAATTCGTATTAATGGAATGATTAATTTTTGACACGGAAAAACACATTTTTTTAATTGCGTGTATTAATTATGGCTTATTGAGATTTGACTGTTTTTATTAGGATTGCTATTAGAACTATTATGACGGAGATGTTGATGACTTAGGGCTCCTTTTACGAAGGGGGCGCCAGCGTTTCCAGCGCACGCAGCGGATTGGCGCACGCTGGCCGAAAAACCACCGCCTGCTCAAGAGGAGGCGGTAGCGGCTAGCGCGCGCTATTCCACGCGCCTTCGTAAAAGGAGCCCTTAGCGTTTTAGGGGGGAAAAAAAAAATGTAACCTTTGCTTTTGCTCTTTTCTGTCCTATTTTTAAATGGAGTTCCTTTCTTGATCAATATGTATTCTATATCGTACACCGCTTGGATCCTTTTTTAGGCTGTTAGGCGGTATAGAAAGTTTTTAATAAAGCATAAACATATAAGGTAACAGGAAGTATCATAACTAATGTTCGTGACTTATTCCAAACACCTGTCTGAGCACCGAACAGCAGCGGCAGCAGCATGGGATCAAGCTCCGGCAGCAAACCATGCCTTTATTGTCCATTAATATTAAAGCTTTCACAGACAGCAGCACAATTCCATGCCCCTCAACCGTCAGGATACTTACAATTACTGTACATATATATATATATAAGAACATAAGAAGTTGCCTCCGCTGAGTCAGACCAGAGGTCCATCGCGCCCAGCGGTCCGCTCCCACGGCGGCCCATTGCCTGAGCAGTGGTCCTTGACTATTTTTATAACCTATCTCTACTCCTATCCCTATCTGTACCCCTCAATTCCCTTGTTCTCCAGGAACCTATCCAAACCTTCTTTGAAGCCATGTAACTTGTTCTGGCCTATCACAGCTTCTGGAAGTGCGTTCCACATATCCACCACCCTCTGGGTGAAAAAGTACTTCCTAGCGTTTGTTCTAAACCTGTCCCCTTTCAATTTCTCCGAGTGCCCCCTTGTACTTGTGCTTCCCCATAATCTGAAAAATCTGTCCCTGTCCACTTTTTCTATGCCCTTCAGGATCTTGAAGGTTTCTATCATGTAGTTGATTACAGGTTGGCCTAAATGCTATGCCGCAACCAAAATACCTCTTTCTGTTGTCTTGTGCCTAGTGGAAGCTCTCCAGGTTTCCTACAGATACTGCTACCCTGGAGAGGCAAGTCTTTGATACCTTTGTCTCCACCCTGTTTCTTCCTTTTTTGGAAGAAAAAAAGGTTACCTCAGTTTATATTCAAATATATACAGAACTATAACGTAAGCATATATGACCAGAATTTAGGAACTTGCACTTACACCAGTTCTATGGCTAGTTAAAATGTTTGCGCCCAAGTTACTGGCATATATATTGCCTATTACACTGATATTCTAAGGATAGTAGGTATCCACTTTCTATTATAGAACAGACTCCTACAAGGCCCCACCTCCTACCAAGTGGAACATATGTTCAGCTTCTGAATATTTGAGTCCCATGACATTTTATAGTGAAGAGTTATCTATCAAACAATAAAAATATAAAATTATCAAATCTGGCTTGATTTTTATTGTTCAGCATCTCGCACTCTGGTTTCAACTGTTCCTTTTTGGGGTTTTTTTCTGTTGTCTTCCTCATTTTTAATTTCTGTTTCAGCTCTGTCTCTTCCTTCACCAGTGGATATTTTAATAGGTTTCCTTTTCTATACTGTGGCGGGGAGTAGGGGCAGCGGGTAGCTGGACCCTAATCCTCAATATAGCATCAGCCGAGCGGTTTTAGTGGAGTGGCCAAGGGATATTGCAAACTCTGGGTAATGCAGTAAAATAAAAACAATGTCCAATCGTGTCCTTCACCTTGCACCAAATTGTCCAAAGTCAGACGTTTCAAAAATCAAAATTATGAATACCTTTTCCAAAAATGAATCAAAAGCTGCTTCAAAATCACAGTGTATATTCCAGTCATAAGATTAACTGTCCTCTTGACTTCACCACAGATACAGAACTACAGTTCCCACAAATCCTGGGTCCTTCAAGTATGGTTGACAGAAGATGCCCCAGTACGATGGAACTCCGCAGAACTTGAACTACGATTACAGTATAACTATCTGAGATTTAGAAAATGATTTTTAAAAACCTGGTTCTATAATTGTATTTTTGTTGATTTTAAAAATATTCCTTTTATCTGTATTTTATTTTTTTACTGTTGTTGTATTGCAATCATTGCCTTTTTTGTACCCTGCTCAGAGCTACTAGTTAGTAGGACAATCTATAAGTATCTAGTATCTATTATTATATCATCATCATCAAACAGCTATTTACTTATGCAAATGACTTTGGAAAATCCCCTCATTATGTATACACACACACTTGAACACAGTTATTGAGGGGGGGGGGGGTTAAATTCCATATGAGCCATCCCGCATCCTTAGATCGTCTGATCGTAAATTGCTTATGGTCCCTTCCCTTCGAATGATAGGAACAAAAAGGCATGACATTTTCTCAGTTGTGGCCCCACAACTCTGGAATACCCTACCAGCTCCCGTAAGGGAGGAGACCAACCTTGAGCGTTTCAAAGGCCTACTCAAGAGTCATCTATTCAAAGAAGTTTTCAACACTTGATTTAATTATTCATAGTATCTCTCTAATTCCTTCAAAGAAACAAGTAGCGATGTTCCCTTTCCTTTGGCTTTCTCCTTATTTGGCTTTCATTCCTATCCAATTTGTAGTTCCAACCCAATTTCCTTTTGTCTCACGTTTGTCCATCACATTTGTTCCCCTTCAATATGCCATTATTAGATGATGTTTCTTTTAAATTGTATTTCCTCTGTTAATGTCAATGGCATTATTTTTATTTTTGTCTTCCCTTTTACATTTTACCTTGTAAACTCGATTAGAAATTGGATAAGCGACTAAATCAAATTTCAATAAAAACTTGAACTTGAAACTTGAGAGCTGAGAGAGATGAGAAAGCACAAGGCTGAAGGTTTGCCTAGGGGTGCTTAATATTCTTGCACTTTCTCTTCCTCTAGTAGCATAAAATTAAAGGTCAGACATACATAACATTTTTCCCACGGTACAAAAAATGAGAAAATCCCTTTAAAGTATTTGGCCCTTTCATTTTATTTTTTCCCCACTAAAAATTGCTCCCAAATTTTCATCAGCATGAGGTAATTAAAAAAAAATATGCAGATACTCAAGCTACTATAAACCAGTAAAATCCTTTATTTCCTTTCAGTTGCAAGGATTTGAATTACTCTCAGATAAAATAAAATCTGCTTTAGTACCTTGTTTTTTGTTTTTTTTTAACCAACAAAGCCAATAAACAGGAGTAGAATGGCAATTTCTAGTTTCCATGACAACCCAGATGGGCCATAATATGAAATGCTTGCACATTTATTTTTAAATTTTACTTTAAAAATAAAAAGATTCTGAAAGTGGGAGACTGCTAAGACTAATTAAATGCAGGCATGGTTCAGCTGCAAGTTTGCTTATGTAGCCCTGCTAATATAAAAGTTGCTTTTCTATGATTCCTGTTGTAAAAATTCCATCGATCTCTGCCAATATTAGGGATCTTTGTTCATTAGTGTGCGCTTGGTTTAACAGTGATCATGAAACCAATTTAAAGTGCATTACACTATGAATTAAGGTGCTTTAAGGGGCTTTTATTTATTTAATTTTTTTTTTACTAAACTGTGGTAATAACATTTGAAGTGACAACACATTAGTTGCAAAATTTAACTGTTGTTGGCATGCCAAGCAAATTCTCATAAAGTTACTGCGCAGAAATACTTTTTTTACTCCACGCTAGGTGCATTGCAGCTAATATATTTGCACCTTAATATTATCTTATTTGCATTATTTGTCCCTACAAGAGTGCACAGTCTAAGGGTGACGGGACAAAAGCGCGTGAGACAAACGCACGCCGACATTTGAGAGCGGACAACTGAGCGCAAGACTTCAGCGTGCCACTCTAAAAGCTTATTTTAAAGGGCTCCGACAGGGGGCGTGGGGGGGGGAACCCCCCACTTTACTTAATACTGTTCGCGCTGCCGTTTTGGGGGTATGTGCGGGGTGTAACTTAATTTTTTACCTATTTTTTCGGGGAAAAGTTACGTTTTCTGTATAATGGGGGGGGGGGGGTTTACAACCCTCCGAAAACCACCCCAATGGCAGCGGCAATACTATTAAGTAAAGTGGGGGGGGTTCCCCCTCACATCCCCCGTCGGAGCCCTTTAAAATAAGCTTTTAGAGCGACACACTGAAGTCTTGCGCTCAATTGTCCGCTCTCAAAAGTCGGCGCGCTTATGACTGTAAACCCAGTCTAAGCTTACCGGTAATCCTTCCACACTAAGGAATTACGGCAACACTTGAATTACTGTGGCATCCACGAATTCATATGTTAACTGCTTAATAAGCGCTAGCAAAAGGCTCCCCTATATCTATAAGCACGCATTAAAACTTTCTAGTGTGTTAAAATTTACTTTTATTAAAACAAATATGTAAAACGAGCTGGGAAAAGAAAAACTTAGAAAAAAAAAAAGTCCAAACCAATTGAAAACAAACCAATTGAAAACACACAAATATGTTTCCTGTGCGTATTCCTAGCCAGTATACATTAATTCTGACCTGCAGCTCTTCCCTCTTGCCATTGTCATTCCTCCAATCTAGGGTTCTCCAGCAGATACATGTGAAATGCACGGTGGTATTATAATTAAAAAAAAAATAAAAAAAAATAGGACAATACAAACATATTCTAAAGGCTGAAGTCATGGTCCACCACACTTATAAGATTCCATAAGGAAGCAGATCACATATTACACAGTTCCAGATTTATTCAAATATCAAATAAATATAGCTTTAGCAATCCTTCAGAAACAAGGGGCATGAGTCAAACACCTCAACAGCATTTTGTTTCAGTTCAAAATAATAGCTATTATATTCCCACTGGCGTCATTATAACAATGTGCCTGCATAAATTGTAAAACTGATGCTTTTATTTTACAAATACAACATATAAAATAGGGTCTAGAATAAGCCACTGTAGTGCCCATATAAAGTTACACCTGCTCTGAGACAAATGCAACTTTCTATAGGTACTTTATATGGATATGTGGCTACCCTGTTACTACATTTTCCAATTGTGATGCTTATCAAGCAAGTTCTGTAATAAAAGCAGATGCCCGCTAGGGATAGGGTTGTGCAACAAAAAAAAACAACCCCAATTTTAAATTCTTGGGATCCAAAACCTATTGACCACAAATCTCCAGAGATCAAAGCTACTCAGCTAACCTAGAACAAAACAACTCTATGCATTTTAAATAACAAAGGACTGCAAAACAAATGTATTTAATTGACATTTCATAAGGGCTTGATTTTACAACAGAACTCCTGTGTGAGAAGTTCAAAAAGGTATCAGAATGCCTTTATAAAATAGGCTCCATGATACAGCCCTAACAGTGACAAAAACCAATGCCCAAATTGACCGATTTTTCAAAGGAGGTGCAAATGCATGCATGTTCTCTACGAGGGTAGTTCTATAACAAAGTGCCCACTATAGGCGCTATTTACGGTATCTATTTTAAACAACAAAGTAGGCACCTATTTTTCTTTACAGAATGCTAGTACATATGCCCATAAACCTGCACATACATTAAGGCGTAATCATTTATGTCATCCCTACGACTGGTATAAATGCCTTTGAAAAGCGACTCAGGTAAAACATACCAGGACAGACCGAAGGTTCATCAAGCCCAGTATCCTATATCCAATAGTGGCCAACCCAAGTCACAAGTCCCTAGCAAGATCCCAAAGAATAAAACAGATCTGATACTTCCTATCCTATGAATAAACAGAGGATTTCCCCAAGACTTATCCTAATAATGAGTTTCAAGTTTATTAAATTATTTGATTAAACGCTTTTCAGGATACAAAGCGTTTTACAAAGAAATAAAATTGGATTTCTTAAATCACAAATACATCGTTAATAAAAATAATAACTTTAAAATTAAAAACGAACTGGGATAACAAACACATGGAACAGTAGGAAAGGAGGGAAAAGAAAAAATACAATTAAAAAAAAAAAAAATGTGTTAATCAAATTAGGTTAGAACATAAGGATGATATGAGAAAAGAATTTGCAAACTTGAAAATCTAAAAAAAAGGGGATATAATCGGAGTTTAATACAAAACGATGAGATTAGGAATCAACCGGAAAATAAACTTTTAGTTAAAGGCTTCTTTAAAAAGAAAACACTTTAAACTATTTTTGAATTTTTTCAAATCTTGTTCAAGTCTTAAATAAAGAGGGAGTGAGTTCCAAATGGTAGGGGCTGTAACCGAAAAAATCATTATTCAGATTTTTTTAAACCCTGCTAACTACTTTCACCGCATTCTCTGGCAAGGAATTCCAGAGTTTAATTGCATGTTGAATGAAGAAATATCTTCTCCGGGTTGTTTTAAATCTACCACCTAGTAGCTTCATTGCATACGTATGCATGCAAGTGCACTCTCTGCCCCAATCTCACCCCCAGAGCATCGCCCAGATATGTAAGGTTTTTCATGTGTAAAGCATGTTTTATATACAACAGCTGAAATTTACCTTTACCTGATAATTTCCTTTCTAGCTAAACCAGTCTATATTTATGGCTTATGTCACCCTACTAGTATATGGGAGGCAGAGGTCTGAACTGTAACAATGATATCACCAATAAAGGGAATGGTGCAGCCTAGAACATCATGCTATGCTAATGCCAGAGCTATGAATCAACTATAGGAACCCAGATATTATGGCACCCATTATCAAACAAGGAACCCTCTGCACACCCCAGAACATTAAAGAAACGGAGAAAGGAATTGAGACTTGTATACCACCTTTTTGCAGTTATACAGCAGTATACATACAGGTACTTCAAGCATTTTCCCTATCTGTCCCGGTGGGCTCACAATCTAATGCAGTGTTTCTCAACTCAATCCTGGAGTACTCCTTTGCCAGTCAGGTTTTCAGGATATCCACAATGAATAGGCATGAAAGACATTTGCACATAATGGAGGCAGTGTATGCAAATGTATTTCATGCATATTCATTGTGGATATCCTGAAAACCTTACTGGCAAGGGGATACTCCAGGACTGAGTTGAGAAACCTGGCACAGTGGGGATTAACTAACTTGCCCAGGGTCACAGGAAGCAGCATGGGGATTGAACCCACAACCTCAGCATGCTGAGGCTGTACTGCTAACAAGTGCGCCAAGAAAATGATGTATAATGAAAAGGAAAGGGCAGTCCAAAGCTAAGGTCCACCAGCACTGTATCATCTACCTGGATGAGTCCTGAACTGGTCTAGCAGGACTCGAGGAAAGGAAATTATCAGACAAGAATACATTTTACCTTCTTTATCACCCTGCTCGAAAATCCGGACTGATGGTATGCACCCAATTTTTATCCCAATGGGTTAGGATGAAATCAAGGCTCCCTGCAATACAGCTCTGTCAAAAAGCAGAATCTCCTTTAGCCTGGGCATCAATTTTGTAATATTTCACAATGGAATGTAGTGAGGACCAGGTAGCTTGAGCTCTAGTCAAGTGAGGACTTGTGCCCGGCAGAATCTCCTTCAGATTTAGGAGGTAAGCTGCTCCTATTAGCTCCTTAATCATGTGGGCAACTGAAAACTCTGGGGCCACTTCTTCTTTGCGTTACCCATGAAACAATATGAAAAACCCATTAGATTTACCGATGGAATTTGTGACTTCCAAGTACCAGAACATTACATTAGTGATTTCTATTCCGCCATTACCTTGCGGTTCAAGGCGGATTACATTCAAACTAAAAACAAGAATTACATTCAAAATTTGAAAGAATAGAATAAGCGATGATATAAAATTTTTAAGGTAATAAAAAAAAAAAAAATTGGGTACAGAGTTACCAACTGGAAGTAGAAGTCTTTAGGAGATAAGAATGGGGTGAATTATGTGGTTTTAGATAACATTAGGTAAATAGAAGAATATTAGAGAGTACTAAGGGTATAGAGAGTGTTGGATGTTGGGTTGGGATTAGTCGTGCTGGATAGGTTTTATGTGTTTTTTGAACATGCATTAGTGCGCATTCTTTGGGCAGAGTGAATAAAACCTATGGAAATTCACTATCAGATATTGACTCAGAATGGACATAGCACCATGAATCAATGAAAGGTTTATGAATGGGTAAATATGTTTAAAGTGGATAGAACAGTTGTAATAACCTTCTGGTCACCCATCAACATTGTGCACACAAGAGCACATTGATAGAGAGGATGCCTTGATTAGAGAAGACCAACGGATAACGATGTCTCGGTCGGTTGCATCTTGGGATATCAGCTATGGATCTGCATTTGCCATAATGCATGATGACTTGGGATCCAGGAAAGTTTGTGCATGATGGGTTCCCAAACAGTTCACTGATCTGCACAAGCAACAGTGTGTGGAGGTTGTGACCCCCCGTTCAGATCCGAGTATTCTGAAGAAAACTGCCACTGGTGATAAGACAAGGCTGCATCACTGTGACCCGGAGAGCAGAAGACAAAGCATGATGAAGGAAGCGATGCTCACCTGGCTTTGGGAGCAGCCCAAAATCTTCTTCTCTGCAGGAATGCAGAAGCTAGTTGAATGATGCAACAAATGTGTCATCTTGCACAGGGACTATGTGGAAGAGTGATATGTTCAATTGTCACAGTTACTTCTATTAAAGCCATTAAATGTATTTTGCCTTTACTTTTTGATTTACCCTTGTATAAATACATCCTCACATGCAAACAACATTCAAGAAGTATACTGAGGAGGCTGAAGTGATGTTAACATTCTACAGTTCCAGAGATTGATCATAGCCAGTGGTCTCAAACTTGCGGCCCGGGAGCCACATGCGGCCCGCCAGGTCCTATTTTGAGGCCCTCGGTATGTTTATCCTAATCACAAAAGTAAAATAAAACCATTTCTTGATCATAAGTCTCTTTAGCTATAAATGACAATATTAGTATTAAGACTTAACCAAAAAGAAAGATTTATAAACTATAAACAGTTTTACCTCATGCAAAATGGTCATTTCTTCAATAAAACATTAACTATTTTTTTCTGAGGCCCTCCAAGTACCGACAGATCCAAAATGTGGCCCTGCAGAGGGTTTGAGTTGGAGACCACTGCCCTAGACTAGAACAGTGTTACTGTTCAAATATACTAAGTTGTTTCCACTGAATATCTCTTTCACTACAACATGGAAAATATCACAGCTTTGTAAACACTCTTTTATGCATTGTTCCAAAGAAGAGCAACTTCTTTGTTTGAACTGCGTTTTTATATAAATGGTCTTTCTCCATTTTGCAAAAAGTGAACACAAATTTTAACACACAAAAATAATTCACTTGGTATCGTTGCACTAAATGAAAAACATTTTTGTAAGTTCAAAAACTGAACATCAAAAACTGAAAATCTTTGCATTTATGTTTCTGAAACTATTAGGTTTGTAGAGAGACGGGAAGCTGCACCTGCCAGACTTTGTTTTTCTAATGCTATGGGGAGATCGCTTAGCCACTTATTTGAGCAGATTAGTTCCTAAGCAGAATGGATGTTCCCTGAAGATGTACAGAAACAAAGATTATGATTACAGATAAAGACTATAAGGACCACAGAGACGGCCTATTTTGGCTACCTGTCTCTACATAAAAATTATAAGTGGCGTTCAAAACCTTTTTCTTAAATGTACTGATGATCATAGCCATCATAAATCTTTCTTTTTTTAAAGTAATTTTATAAATACAGAAATTCTTAATATTCATTTTCTCATCCTCCTTTCCTATGTGTGTATATTTACTATATCACTAATTTTCCTTCTGTACAGGGTTGCAAAAGCAAGAAATTTCTTAACCACACTATAGCATTTCAGGCAGCTTCCCATGAAAAAGAATTTCGATCTTTTTTGCTCACAGCTAATTCTTATAAACACTTTAGAAAACAGTTGAAAACCTATCTTTTCTCTAAATACTTGACTACTTAATTCATTCTATTCCATGGATCATGTTTACTGTTAATAATCTTTTGTAAACCGCGTAGAACATATGGTAACGCGGTTAATAAGCACAATGTTATGTTATGTTAAATTTAATTTCAATTAATGCTTCTATTTTGACATGCAATGAAGAAAAAGTGAGGCATATCTAATGATATGAGGCAGGTCTAATGATCTGGACTGTAGGAAGTTTAGGCCTTTTACTAAGCCGCAGTAGGGATTTCTACCGCAGCCCTGGGCGCTAAATGCTTCAGCCCTCATACCCCCCTTTTATGAAGCCGCATTAGGGAACAGAATTTGTATGAACATCGGAGCTTTTGCCACAGTGGCCTGCGATAAAAAAAACCCTAACGTGGATTCATAAAAGGGGGATAGGAATTCTATGAGCGTTGAAGTATTTAGCGCTCCGGGCTGCGATAGAAACCTCTACCATGGCTTAGTAAATGGGAGGTTAATGAGTTAATGTAAAATCCACAAGTTAAGATGACTCTACGTGACTGTGTTTCAGAAACACAGGAGTGCTACAACCTTACAAGTGTATCTAATTGGGTTAAAATATAAATCAGGACGAGAATACAGCTTTGAAACTGACTCCAAGTACAGCATGCCTTAATGCAAATCATATAAATACATAAACAAATGTTGGCTGTACTCAAAAGAAGTTCAACTTACGGACAGTATAAAGATGAATATCTAACCTTATTTTATCCATATAAGGGTTTCTTCACTCTCTGGAAACTCAGATCCATTAAAGCTTATTTCGATACGTCGGCATTCAGAACCCTGGTCCAATCCCTCGTACTAAGTCAACTTGACTACTGTAACATCGCCTACTTAGCCATTTCTCAAAAAAATATGCGACGTGTACAACTAATGCAAAATGCAGCGGTCAGATTAATCTTTGGACTAAAGAAATTCGATCATGTATCACCCTACTACCGGCAGTTACATTGGCTACCGATGGAAGCACGCATAAAGTTTAAATTCGCCTGCTTCTGCTTTAAAGCGCTAAACAGACTTGCCCATACATAATTGACCTTTTCTCCTTCTCTGCCAACAGACACAAGAGAATCTCTCATTCCTACTTCGTTCCCCCTCCCAGTTAGAGGTTGTAAACTGAAAAAACACCATGAACACCTTCTTTCACATCAAGCAGCATTGTGGGGTAAAGACCTAGATCAACTGCTTTCGCCCACTACTTATGAGGAATTCAGAAAACATCTAAAAACTCAACTGTTCCTAAAGTATCTAGACAACCGACCCACTCATCTTCTTTCTCCTCCTATTAATCTCTTTCTCCTCAACAACGCATTTCCAGTCCTATTAACTCTCCTCTTCCCCCTCTTAAATTTAATTAATTTGTACCTCGCTTAATCTATTGTAAACCGCATAGAACTTAACGGTATTGCGGTATATAAACTGTTATTATTATTATTATATAAGAATGAGCCTGGTTTGGATGAGGAAAGACTAAAAAAATATCTTTTTAGCAGCTGGTCACTGTTCTGGCACCAACCGTATGTTCAGCATCACAGCATTTACAGATAAAGACACTGATTATACAAATTAAGAGAAATGCTAGAGCTGACATCATCTTATTCCTGTCTCAATGCCAGTTGAAAATTAGGCCCATATTGGACGTGTACACAGTAAGGGGACCCAAAAGGGTTGACTTAGCATCGGTATGAAACTTGCGCAAAGCAGTGAGCCTCAACACCTAGGGCTCCTTTTACGAAGGTACGCTAGCGTTTTTAGCGCGCGCTAACGAAAAATACTAACGCAAGCTCTATGGAGGAGTTAGCGTGTGCCGCTAGCACACCTTTGTAGAAGGAACCCCTAATCAGCTACTACTGTGTACAAATTGCAAACTTGTGCTAATTAAACTCCTTTGCGCATTTTGTGAAATAAATTAAACTTTAATTCTGAAGCTTCTCTCACTCACCTTGCACAATGAAGTTATAATACCTTCTGTGGTTTCAGAGCTAACCACTTGTTAAGAGAGAACAGAGCAATGAGTGCCATCTAGTGGAACTGTTAAGGTTTTTTCCTGGAAACAGGATTGAACAATACATACAAATGGCCATTTCTATATCTAACCCCAGCACCCAAATGGACATATGCATTGATTCTTTTGCCCTTTTCCCTAATGTACTCTTGACAAGCCAATTGTCCAAGCATGGAAATGGATGCACCCCCAATCTACACAAGGCTCTGCTAAACAAATGGCAGTACATGCTAAATCTCAGATACTTCTTGTGGCTTGGATGTATCTATGTGCATATAGGTATCCTTCAAGTCCAGAGGGCATAACCTTTTTGAATCGTGGGAAGCAAAGTACCTAGGAAACCATCTTGAACTTTTGCTTGATCAGATATTTGTTTAGGGCACTCAGGAATAGGATAGGATAACCCACCCCCTCCCTTTTGTGGCCAGGAAGTATTTGGAGTAAAATAATAATAATAATTTTATTTCTTGTATACCCCCTTCCTTCTGTTCTCTGGCAGAATGAGCTTGACTACATTGGCCTATAAAGTGGAAGAAATCCTTTGTAAGCAATTCCTGACGCTGAGAGCTTAATCATAATGCTCTTGCTGGGCAATTTGAAGGCGTTCTTTTCAACTGTAGACTGTAACTGTCTGGCCTATTTTTAGAATTCACCAGTCTGAGTTTATAAGGGGCCACCCTGTCCAGCCTCCTTTTTACTGGAAGTCATCCTGGAGCTAGTCTAAAGCTCGCCCCTTGTTTTGACTGGGAAGCTGGATGGGTTTCTGGGCTCTCCATCAGGTGACAGCAAGGCCCCCCGAGTCATCTGGAAAGAGCGGAAGGGAGAAGAATATCTGTGTCAGTGAGAGTAGAAGGATCTCCGTTGACTTATGCTGAAATACCTCCTGGATGAGGAGTCCAAGCTGAAAGTGGGTCTAGAAAATGACTTGATGGTTTCTGAGTTTCAAGTTTATTCATTTGTTTGATTAAACGCTTAACCAAAGGTACAAAGCGTTGTACAAATAGTAAAAGTAACATAATATACATAATTAATTACAAGACATACAAGGGTAACTACTTTTTAAAGTCACAGGAAACAATAGGGAAGAGGGGGAGAGATACAATTTTAGAGAAAAAGAACATAAAAGGGAAGTACACAGAGGGATAAGAAGAAAGATTTTGGTGGCAAAGATAGGGTCAACGTAGAGAACTGCTAAAATTATATTTTAGTTAAACATTGTGTTTTCAGTTAAAAGCATCTTTAAAAAGAAAGCTCTTTAAACTGCTTTTAAATTTCTGCAAATCTCGTGATGAGATCAGCAGCTTCTTGTCACTCAAACATTTATCTCCATGGCATGGAATGCCTGCCAGTTTCTCCTACTCATCTTACTGGAGCTCTTAGGCCTACTGCCAAGCAAGTCTGCAGGTCTTAATCCTCACTGAAAAGGCTCTGGACAGCATATCAAACATATCATAGGTCACCTTGAACACGTATTTCCATACTCCCATACTTTGGCTACTAGCTTATACAGTTCATTCAGCCTTTTCCCAAAAAAGAGCTTCAGTGAACTCTGCCACACTGTGCACAATATTCCACAAGTGTATGTTCATTAAGAGTTTGTAAGAAGTTATATGGGATGTCAGCAAAGCATTCTAAAAAACATTTTCTCCTACTAGCTTCAGGATTCTGTGCATGGGTACCGTCATGGCCTCCTTTGAAGGAATATCAAACTGAAGGGATCTTCAGTGTCTCTGCCCTGGGCTCCTCCTCAGTTTTCATCTCAAATGGGATGGACTTGGCCAACCCCCATACGAAATCAAAGAAAAAAGCACCTCAGGAGTGTGTGGTGCGGTGGTTGAAGCTACAGCCTCTGCACCCTGGGGTTGTGGGTTCAAATCCCGCCGCTGCTCCTTGTGACCCTGGGCAAGTCACTTAATCCTCCATAGCCCCAGGTACGTTAGATAAATTGTGAGCCCACCGGGACAGATAGGGTTTGAGTACCTGATTGTAAAACCGCTTAAATAATCTTGATAAGCGGTATATAAAATCCTAATAAACTTGAAACTATTTCCTCCTCTCATGTGGTGGTGAAGGAGATCTGAGGGGAGACCAAGGGACCTCTCCTTCATGAAGACCTCTGGTGCTTCCTCAGATGCTTAGAAGTGCCCAGAATCCAACTCATAAAATTATTCCTCTGAGATGTCTGAATCTCTGCCTATCTCAAATGACAAACACAATGGTCATGGTTGGGCTGTCGAGGCACCACAGACCTCTAGTGCCATCTGGAAAGCCTCCTCTCCTAAAGAGCTAGAGATTGACCTCAGAGTAGTGCACTAACCCCAATGACCTTTGAGGTTTCAGTATCAATGCATTACCTGCAAGCAGCACATGGAAGCAAGGGTTATTTTTAAGTTTGCTTGCCTTTGCTTCAAAACCATAACAGGTTCATCCCCAATCTATCTATCTCATCATTTCAACTTTCCAGGCACAACTTGTACACGCAGTGCCTACTTGTTCGCTTTCCCATCCTTGAAGGGCTGTATCTACAAGAGATTCCTCAATTTAACATTATCATTCCAAGCACGCAAATGGAATAAACGTTTAACCAACTTTATCTCAAATGCTCTTTCTTACCAAACCTTTAGGAAGACAATCAAAACTTATCGCTTTGACAAATTTCTCCGACTCTATTTCTATCATGATGTACTTCTAAAACACTTCCAGGACATGATATCCTGCTTGTCCTCAGAGAAAGTGATTAACTCAGAACTGCAACTAATAATAAAAAGAAAGATAAGTGATCATGTCGAAGAAAAAGACATAAAATTGCCCGTTTTAAGCCAAGGAAACTGAGTAAATGACTACAAACACAGGCAGTAAAGCTTTTTAAAGAATTGTTGGCACTTTTGCTAACTGTTAGCACTTAATTAAATTTCTACCACTGTTACATGAATACATTTTATCTGATAAAAAAACAACAACTTGATAATGACATTAAAGTTAAATCTGTCTTGATTTTAATAACTGTGTTTGAAAGAGTGAAAGTATGTTAAACATAACAGCTGAACAGTTAAAAATAGACAAGAATACAGGATGCTTTAATTTCCTCATGGTAGTCTACGGAACAGGATATGTTTTATATGTATAAAGTACATGTTTATGACTTTGCATACTCTAATTTTTAAAATCTATTTCGTCATGCTTTTTATGTTTGAGTTCTTTTAATACCCTGGGATAAATACCATCCAGTCTAGGCAATTCATCACTTTTTAACTTGTCGATTTGGTTTAGTACATCTTCCAGATTCACTGAGATTTCTTTCAGTTCCTCCGCATCATCATCCTTGAAAACCATTTCTGATTCATGTAGATCTCTTACATCTTCTTCCATAAAGACCAAAGCAAAGAATTAATTAATTCATTCATTCAGTCTCTCCACTATGGCCTTATTCTCCTTGAGCGTCCCTTTAGTTCCTTGATCATCCAATAGTCCCACGGATTTCCTCACAGGTTTTCTGCTTCTGATGTACCTAAAAATATTATTATGAGTTTTTGCCTCTTTTGCAAGTTTCTCTTCATATTCTTTCTTAGCTGTCTTTATCAATACTTTGCATCTAACTTGCCAGTGCTTGTGTCTCTTCTTATTTTCTTTATTCGGAACCCTTTTAACCAAGCTGGCTCTCATTTCCTCTTCTTTCCACCTTTGCTGATATGTGGAATATATCTGGTCTGGGCTTCCTCAATGGTATTTTTAAATAACATCCAAGCCTGGTTTACACTCCTAAACCTTTGCATGTACAAACAACCTATCAAGGTACAATTAGAAGTTGCTTTTATACAGGCTTGTGGTATCTAATACAGTGGGAAATGTTTCTCTTTATGCCACATTTTCTTTGTCTCTGACTGCATTTCTTTTTACTTGAGGATCTTCTCCCTTTCAAAATGATTCACAGAATAATCACTCAGCACTGACACATCTAATTTCAAAGCACTTCTCATGTTTGGTTTTTTATATCTGGTCTCCTTGCATCAACCTTTTTTTCAGTCAGCATGAGAATGTCCTAGGTGATCATAACCTCTTCATTTTCCACGATACTCTTCGGGGTCTTGATTCCAGTACTTTCTCAGTACAGCAATGTTGTAATATTTACAAAGTTTCCAAGAGATGAAACGTGTCACCTTGCTGTATATAAATTTTCTGCATAGAACTTTCCTCCCATCAGAACTTGACAACTAAAATAAACTTCTCTCTATTTTCATTCATTTGAACTTCCATATCAAACAGCCTGGGTCACCACTTACACATAGTGTAAGAGTGCCATGAAATTGATAGTTAAGTATTTATGTGCACTAGGTACTTTCTATAAGGTAATCCCTAAGTGCTATATAAGTAATAGTGCCATAGTACCTAACAGCAAGACAGCATGTGGGTACAGCATGGGAGGGCTATGGGTGTGTCTCCTAGTTAATTGCATAGTTTACTATGCTACAGACGAGGCACACCAACTTATGCCTACCATTGACATAGTGTAAGAGGGCTGCCTACCCATGAATGTGCCAATGCTGACCTTATGCTAGTATTCTACGTTGGCTCTTAGTACCGAGATGCCGTTATAGAATTGGCGGGTAAGCGCAGAGCATTAGGACACCAAGACTGAAGCATCAATTTATAGAATTGCCCTTTGTGTTTTAGGTTTTCTTTTTTTATTTGTTTATATTAAACTCTGGGTAATAAAATAATTATATAATGAAGCCATTTAATCTAAAAAAAAAAAAAAAAAATTAAAATTAAAAAAAAAATTCACTACCTTCAGGGGAAGAGATTATTTACACACAGTGACAAAATTATACAGTAGACTATTTGGCCAAAGAGTGGTCCAGGCTATATCAATAAATTAATCTGAATTAAAACTGGATACATTTTTAAAAAAATAAATATCATGATGAGTATTAGACTCTATGAAAAGGTGCTTATGACAGAGACTTATGCTGATCACCATATCTGAATTAGGATGATTTTTTTATACTGACTACAGATGCAAGAGGTGGGATTCTTCCTTATTATCTTTAGTACCACAGAGAAACAATTATTAACAGACTGGACTAGTGGATATCTGCTTTTATTTCAGCCCCAAACAACTATACAAAACTCTTTTAAGGTTTCATTTTTCCCCTTTAACCACTGACAAGTGTCACAGGAATGCTATGATTCTCCATTTTTTTTTAAATGGCTAAGGTTTGTTTTGCCAGACCATTTCTCCAGCATTAGTTTGATTGCCAAATGTTACTTCAGCTCTACATCTTTCTAATGATCCTGGAGATTTAATTGTTCCTGTTAGAAGTAATCAGGCACCTGTCTCCCTAGCAGATCATGTTCATGCTCCTTCCATCTCAGTGTACTGGTATTTAAAGCTCCATCACACTAGGTACTAAGAGCTTGATTGAAATTCTGCTCACATCAAGGCCTGCCTCCTCTGCCTCCAGAACATCGTAAAGCCATCACAGACACACATTTAGTATGTTAGCACAATACGCCCTAAACAACTGGTTGTGGCCTTCTGCTTTAAAATGAAACTATCCTCTTATCATACAACACATACCAGTAAAAGGGCTATTTCCTAGTACATTTTAACTCTATATCAGTATATCATCTGTTCTTTATTGTATATTCTTTTTGTAAAAAAATTATTAGACTGTCCAGAAAAATCTTGCACTGAGAAGAAAGCGTATTAGTAGACTGGATAGTTAGGATTTAACTACACTAAATCATAAGTTAATATGTATGGACATACACAAACAGCTTAATTTTTTCTACCCCTACATTTTATAAATATCTAAACAATCCAATTATAAAATGATACTAAATGCAACTCAAACTCCTCTCTTGTTTTGATTACTATAAAGCAAAAAATGTTCTCCAAGGACAGCAAGCACATATTCTCACATGTGGGTGACATCTACGAAACCAAGTGCACTGTCACTTTAAATATTTTAAGAGAACCCATACTGCACATGTACCGGTGCCTTCCTGCCCGATGTTGGCTCACAGGACCAACAGTTTAAGTAACAAAGCTAAGAAACCAACTAGGAGAGGTGGGACGGTTGTGAGAATATATGTAGGCTGTCCTTGGAGAACACCTGTCAAAGTATCTTGGCTTTCTCCGAGGATAAGCAGGGCATACTATTCTCACATGTGGGACTCTCTAGATGCCAGGATCATGTCTCTTGAAGATGTTAAACACTGAATATATATGACCTTAATGAAACCCAAGAGGGTGAAGGGAAAGTTGGCGCTCAGAAAGTTAAAAGATTTTGGAGAACTGTTTGTCCAAACCGACTGCCTCTTCTGGAGTTTTATTCTAAATAGGAGTGAAGGTAAAGGTATGGATTAAGGACCAAGTAACCATGTTGCAAATGTCCTCAGTAGATGCAGAGTGGAAATGAGCTACTGAGGCAGTCATAGCTCAGACACTGTATGCTGTTACACAACCTACAGCGTCAGTCCAGCCTGAGTATACACAAAGGAGATACAGCCTGCCAGCCAAGTGGAGATAGTTCTCTTGGTAACAGGAACTCCAAGTCTGTTAGGGTCAAAAGCTACAAAGAGCCAGGAGGATCTTCTATGCAGCTTAGTCCAGTCTTGATAGTATGCTAAAGCATATTTGCAGAAAAGTTGGGAATGTAGCCTTGGAAAGAAAATATGAACTGATTGAAGTGGAATTCTGAGAAGAATTTGGGGAGGAATTTTGGATGAGTTTAGAGCACTACTCTGTCAAGGCAGAATCTTGTGTAAGCAGGATCAGACACAAGTGCTTGAAGTTCACTCACACGCCATGCAGATATGAAGGCAATGAAGAAAATGACTTTTCAAGTGAGAAGTTTGAGAGAGCAAGTTTTACGTGGCTCAAAGGGAGACTTTATAAGTATAGATAGTATAATGTTAAGATTCCAAGAGTGGATGCTTAAGAGATGGTTTGGTGTGGTAAAGTCCTTTCATGAACCTGGATATTAAGGGATGGAGAGTGAGACATATTGATAGCACTGAACGGTACTTGAACTGAGTTGGTTTTCGATCACAGTTACAGAAGTGAAGAAGGTAGTCTGGGATGGAAGAAGTGGACATGTGATAGATTCAAGAGAATGCAGTGCACACCAAGAAGAAAATCTCAACCATTTGAAGAGGTAACATCACTGAGTGGAAGATTTGCTAGATGCAGCTGAGAGACAGAAATCATTTACTTGCTTGGTGAGAGAAACCATGCTGTTAGTGCTAATGATCGAGGGTTGGGATAAAGGAGGGATTCCTCATTCTGCGTTAATAGCACTGGGTACGGTTCCTGGGTCAAGAGCTTTAGGAGGAGAGGGAACCACAGTTAATGTGGCCAACAAGGTGTTATGAGGATCTTGGCACCTCAAATTTGGTGAAGTATGAGTAGAGTCCTCCAGATAAGCAACAGGGGAAATGCGTAGAGGAAAATGTTTCCCCAATGAATGAGGAGGGGGTATAAAGTCTGGAGCAGAAGACCAGAGTCTAATGTTCTGGCTTCTCTGCCTGGAAGAGCAGAAGCATAAGATTGTGAAGTGTGTTATAAGTTGCCTCTGTAGGCGGGATAAGAGCAACTTTTTGGAGGCTGCTGGTGTCAACATTTAAAAAGGAGATAGAGCAGCTTTTAAACTAGAAACTGGGGGAAGGCTAACAGTCGCTCAAAAGAGCATGGTTCAGGACAAGGTATCTTTAAAAGATATCATCATAGAAGGGAAGACAGAGCATCCTGATAGTGCGATTGCACTACAAGCCACAGTAGACCAGGTTTCCTTAAATACAGAACAGGTTGATTTTAAATATTGCAAATGATCCATGCCAACTGCAGAACAAATTGTCAATACATATTACAAGTCCAAAAAAAGAGAGCAGAGTGCACCAGGTCTTCAAACCCACTTTATTAACAACCAATCAAAAAGTCCATGAGGACGCATATAATAAATTATATGCACAAACACATGTAGTGGATCATGGACTCGACATGGGTCGTGTTTCGGCTGGAGCGCCTGCATCAGATGTCCACTACTGGTAAGTGAACAAATAAAAGTTCCACATCTATTCCAAGAGGATGCTCTGTGGAAACCACTTTTTCGTTGGGAGTAGCCTAAGGGATCTGGCCAATCAGAATCCTAGGCCACTCCCAGTGCATCCCAGAATGCACTGGGAAAGAGGCCTAAGATTCCAGTTGGCCCAGGTGCCAGGGCCAATCAGGGAGGTGGGCCTGCCGTCTGGAGGGAGTAAGCATCCCTCTAGCTGTCCAACTAAAAAGGTACTTATGGGGTCCAGGTGGGCTTGGGGGTGGTTGGGGTGCCCAGGATGTCTCGGGAGGTTTTCCGGCACACACTGGGCATCCCTCCTGACGGGGGATGTCTCAGGTGGGTGAGGGTTTCCGGCAGGAGGGGGTCTTGAGGGGGTGGCGGCAGGAAGAATTGGACACTCCTCCTGCCGTGGACATTCAGGAGTGGAGGTAAAATAACATTATTCGCCGATGACGCCAAACTAAGCAATGTAGTGGGCAAAAGCACAACAGACAAAGATTCAATGTCCGACAACATGATGCACGACCTACTCCTTCTGGAGCACAGGTCTAGGACCTGGCAACTCAGCTTCAATGCCAAAAAATGCAAAGTCATGCACCTGATCCATGCAAGATTTACACCCTTAATGGCGAGATCCTAACAAGAACTGTAGCAGAACGAGACTTAGGGGTGATCGTCAGTGAGGACATGAAGACTGCCAATCAAGTGGAGCAAGCTTCATCCAAGGCAAGACAAATCATAGGTTGCATATGCAGGATTTTCATCACCTGGAATACTGTGTGCAATTCTGGAGGCCGCATTACCGCAAAGATGTGCTGAGACTGAATGGCCACCCAGAGGATCTCGGGACTCAAGGATCACCTATACGAGGAACAGCTGGATAAATTATAGCTATACACACTCGAGGATCGCAGAGAGAGGGGAGACATGATCGAGATGTTCAAGTATCTCACAGGCCGCATTGAGGTGGAAGAGGATATCTTCTTTTCAAGGGTCCCACAGCAACAAGGGGGCATCCGTGGAAAATCAGGGGCAGGAAACTGCACGGTGACACCAAGAAATTCTTTTTCACTGAAAGGGTGGTTGATCGCTGGAATGGTCTACCACTTCAGGTGATTGAGGCCAGCAGCGTGCCTGATTTTAAGGCCAAATGGGATCGACAGTGGGATCTATTCACAGAGTATAAGGTAGGGGAGGGTCATTAGGGTGGGCAGACTAGATGGGCCATGGCCCTTATCTGCTGTCTATTTCTATGTTTCTATGAGGTCAGCTTTGGGGTTTCCAGCAGCAGGGACTGGGCTTCCCTCCTGCTGGTAGTCTTTGGGGGGGGGGACAGGTTCTCTGCTGTGGTCACTAAACTGATCGTGGCAGGAGATTCTCTTGCCGCGATCAGCTCAGCTGCAACCCAATTCTCTAACCGGCGCCTGTGACAAGGATGCCGGTTAGAGAATCGTAGTGTTAGGTGGGCTTAGGTGTCTGTGCATGAGGACAGACGCAATTCTATATGGGATGCCCGTGTGCGAGTCTCAAAAGCCGCTCAGGCGGCTTCTAAGACCAGGCTTCCTATACAGAATCTGACCCAAAATCACTTCATCTCTTGGTGAACACATTTGTCCTATTGAGGCTTGACTATTGTAACTCCCTAGATAATGGTTTGTTGCTTTCATCTCATTATCATTTACAATTACTACAGAATACAGTCACTAAGCTAATTTATAATGCCAACATCATGACTGATTACTTATCACATATAGGCTCAAATTTAAAATGCTAGGTTTACATATTACATTTTTCACATAGATGTTCTCTCATACTTTGTACGCATACAATTATCTGACACCTTTAATGCTCTTCAAAACCTGACAATGGTACTGCATTTAACACAGTAAAAGCTCTGCTAGGTCCTTATACAGTTTTGTAAACATGCCCCTATGTAACTAGATAGCCTTAAATGTTTCCTTTATTAATAATTCTTAAAATTGTAACAAGACAATAATCATGCAATATGCTTCTACTAAAAAATACAATGAAAAGAAAATACTGAAACTTAGGCCCTCTATTACTAAGGTGCGCTAACCGATTAGCGCGCGTTAATCAAATTAGCATTTTAGTCTACGGACGCGTTATTTATTTATTTATTTTTTTATCAAATTTTTACATGTTATAAATCAAGTATCCACTTGTACAGAAAGTTGAAGAAAAGCAAGAAAATAATACTCAAAGGTAAAATACATAATAATCAAATCAAATCAAATAAATGTTAGCTTAAATTCAGCTCAAGTCCTCAACAATAGATCCAAGAAGGATAAGGCGGACATATTAACAAATGCTAACAACTATCAATTCAATTATTAGGAAAACAAGATCCCTTGGCTGAGGAAGGATATCATTATTCAAATGCACTTCACTTTGATTTTGATTTTCCTTCATCCAGCCGAGTTCCTGCCAAAAAAGCTGTCAACTGGAATGGTTCAAAGAATACATATTTCTTCATATGGTATTGTATTACACATTTACAAGGGTGTCGAAGGAAAAAAGTCCCACCAAGAGATATAACTCCTGGTTTCAACAAAAGAAACTCTCGCCTTCTCCTCTGGGTTTCCCGTGCCAAGTCTGGGAACATTAATATTTTTTGTCCAAGAAATTCTTTCATTTTGTTTCTAAAGAACAATCTAAGCAACCGATTTTTATCTGGAGCAAGAGCCACAGTAAGGAGCAATGTTGCCGGAGATGCAAGCTCTCTACCCGAAAGTTCCAAGATTGCTGAAACGTTATTTATTTTGATTTCTATCCCGTTCTCCCAGAAGCTCAGAACGGGTTACAAGTAGACATTCACAATCGTTTGAAAACAGACTAGTCATGACAACAAATAATAATAATAATGCTAATAACTTTATTCTTCTATACTGCCATAATCTTGCGACTTCTAGGCGGTTTACATTGAAGAGAGCTGGACAATCAGCGAGTTACAATATGTAGAATAGTCAGTGAAATTATAGTAAGTAGAATCTTAAAAGAAATGCAGCAAATTTCAGAGGGGACATATTATGGAAAAAGCAATGGAACGTGTGTTTGGTGAGGCCCCACCTGGAATACTGTGTGCAATTCTGGAGGCCGCATTATCGCAAGGATGTGCCGAGACTGGAGTCGGTGCAAAGAATGGCCCCCCGGATGGTCTCGGGACTCAAGGATCTACCATACGAAAAACGGCTTGACAAATTACAGCTATACTCGCTCGAGGAGCGCAGAGAGAGGGGGGACATGATCGAGACGTTCAAGTATCTTACGGGCCGCATCGAGGCGGAGGAAGATATCTTCTTTTTCAAGGGTCCCACGACAACAAGAGGGCATCCGTTGAAAATCAGGGGCGGGAAACTACGAGGTGACACCAGGAAATTCTTTTTCACTGAAAGAGTGGTTGATCGCTGGAATAGTCTTCCACTACAGGTGATTGAGGCCAGCAGCGTGCCTGATTTTAAGGCAAAATGGGATCGGCACATGGGATCTATTCAGGGCAAAGGTAGGGGAGGGACATTAGGGTGGGCAGACTGGATGGGCCGTGGGCCCTTATCTGCCGTCTATTTCTATGTTTCTATGTTCTATGTTTCTAATTACTGTTTAGGTGATATATCTGTCGAATAAGGCTGTTTCTATGACTTTTCTAAAAGCGTCGTAGGTCAGTCCTAGGTTACAGTAGACAATAACGGAGCTTATTCTAGAGACCAGACTGGTCATAACGAAGACTACTAATGGGTTAAAGTTTCAGGATATATAAAATAAAGAAAATAAAAAAATATACATTCATGCACTCAAGTCCATTATAATTGGCAAGAAGCGAGTACAGATATTTAGCAAATAAAAACTAGGAAATTACAATACCCATTTCCACAATAAGTGAGGCAGGCTGAATACACTACAGTACGAGTCCAAATACCTGGATTCTGAAGGACTGAGTTTGAACCGATTTTCCAGATTCTCAGGCAGTACTATTAAAATTCAAATTTAAGGAATAAAGAAGAGGACAACAAGCCAATTGCATTGATTTATTTGCTAACAATTACAGAATGCTTTATTTATCACAATGGGAATACTTACAGGAAAACAGACAAAGAAACTTAAATATTATGTCTCATTGAATTAAGAGCATATTAGGAAAGGTATTTCTGAATGTTTGTTTTTTCCTCTTTGTAACATTTACTACAAAAGCTCCAGCACCATATCTTCTTCTCTCCCTCTTTCCTCAAGAGTCCGGATTCTTGGGTGGTCTGAATTGCAATTTTAAAGGGTTCGGACTCTCAAGTAGTCCAGATTTCCGGCATCCAGATTTTTGGATTTGTACTGTACATCTCAAGTATCCTACTTAATGAACTGTTATTTCTACTGTCACAGGAAAACTTCAGGACCACAAAATCTAACAAACAGTTCGCAGACAAGAGCGAAGCCAACTGTCCTGGTCGAAAGAAAATGTGCTTTTAGATTTATATTTCACAATGCACTTGCAGGGAAACTGAATTAAAAAGAGGGTCCCCATCTGAAGCACTCCAGGACATAAAAGTAAAAATTTCCTGCAAAGTTTCCGAGTCTCTTTAGTAATGTTAACTCCATGTTTAAAGAAAAGTTATAGCAACCAATCTCTGATTTTAATGCAAGTATAACTACCAACAAGGCTAACTCTACATGTGATTGTGATGTTTCCAAAATGCCTGAAATATCCAATACAGCAGACGGAACCTCACTAAGTTTCTTCTTAGTAGCAAGTGGAATAAAATCCTTGCGAGTCATAGACCTGTGTGTTCATGTGAAGAGTCGCCGCTGTGGCTGATTGATGCAGCTTTTAAGATGTATGACGGTGTTCGGCTTTGATATGATTTATTATGATTTCCCCAAAGCGGTTTACACGTCTCCCTCTGTATTCGCGGTGGATGCGGGCGGAACCTAGCCGCGAATAGGGAAAAACCGCGAATAACTTTTTAGACGCTATTTGCGGTTTTTTTGCAACAGCCAGCATTTTTATTAAAACCGCAAATACCTTTTCAGCTGTTATTCGCGGTTTTTGGAAACGGACACTATTATTACTATTAAAATTTGCAATTTTGGTGGAATAACAATATTTATTGAACAACAATACAGTGGTGTACATTAATAATCTCAGGGGGAAAAAAAAGTTCAATACTGGCAAGCAGCGATTCCCAAAGCTTTTGGCAGCTTTTCGGGCTTTAAGCAGGCAAGCAGCGATTCCCAAAGCTTTTAGCAGGCAAGCAGCGATTTTCCGGGTAATAGCGATTTTCTCCATGCATGCTGGGAAGCAGCATTTCTCTCTATGCATGCTGGGAAGCAGCGTTGTTCTCTGTGCACGCTGGGAACCAGCGATTTTCAGGGCGAAAGATTTGAAGCTTCGATTTTGTGGGAGAAGGCATGGAAGCAGAGTGAATGTTGGTAAACGTTAAACTTTTTTACAGTACAGGAACTTTAATCATGACGTAATTTGTGGGGGGGGGGGGGCGGAGCCAGTCTGCAAAAAAATCGCGCATAAGTGAAACCACGAGTGCCAAAACCGTGAATACGGAGGGAGAAATGTACAATAGGTTCTAAAATATAGTAGTAATCAAGTAGTCTTAAGTATTTTCCCTATCTTTCCTGACAGATTCACAATCTAACTGAGGCATCAAGGGCAATGGAGTGTTCAGTCACTTGCCCAGTCACAAGGAGCAGACTAGGACTGAATTCACAACCTCGGGGTGCTGAGGCAGCAGTTCTAACCCCTAGGCCACACCTCCACTCTGATATTTAAAAAGAACAGAGCAGTAAAATTGTGATAACACTATGTAGCACTATTTTTTTTTCCCGGGCAGTACGAATTTTCTAATTCCGCATGCCTAAAATGTATATAAAAAATGCCTTGTTATTTCCACAAAACTTTGCTTTTGTGACCTGGATAGTCAAATTTTGCAATTTACCTATTTAAACACTGAATTTTTATCTTTTCATTCTTATAAAGTCGTAAAAAAGCAATATATGAATCACAATTATTGAAGTTATACAAAGATGACTACAGAAGATTGAGACATGGGTAGTGTTTCGAGATTTGCAATTATATTGTAAGTCAGTTTCACGAATCAGCCCCTGCTGCAGTCTCCCATCATGTTCTCATTATACTGTGCTTGGTAACGCATTCGAAGTCAAGTATATCCTGGTGGAATCGCTCACCTTGTTCCTCTGAGTATGCTTCCAAGTTCTCCTTGAATGCCTCAAGATGAGCGTCAAGGGTATAGACATTCAGAGACATCCTACAGCCCATTTTACTGTAATTTTTCACCAGATTCTCAACAAACTCCACATAGTTTTTGGCCTTGTGATTGCCCAAGAAGTCCCAAATCACTGTGACAAAGCTGTTCCAAACCACCTTTTCCTTCCTAGTTAGCTTCTTGGGAAATTCCTTGCACTCCAGGATCTTCTTCATCTGTGGTCCAACGAAGACACCAGCTTTGACCTTTGCCTCAGATAGATTAGTGAAGATGTCTTGAAGGTACCTGAGGGCTGCTGACTTCTTATCTAGAGCTCTGACAAATTGTTTCACTAGGCCCAATTTGATGTGCAGTGGTGGGTCTACTAGTGGTTCTCATTTGACGCTGTTTCTCTCCACAGGGAACTTGATCCACTGTGACCCGCCCACCTTTGGCAATGTGCCTTTGAATCCCTGCTGTCCCAAAGGCAGAGATAACAGGGAAACTTGGTAAAACCACCTTGAAGACCCATTAGGAATGTCACTATTTTGAAGTCTCCAATGACATCACAGTCATACGCATCATATTTTAAGACACCTAGTAAGGTCTTAATGTGGTTGTAATCCTCTTTGAGGTGCACTGAGTGAGCCAGTGGAAGAGACAGGTTTTTGTTCCTGGATGAGATGTCAATGAAGAGACACCACTCTTTCAGGTTTCAGCCAATTCCAATTGCCTCAAACAAACTGGTCACATTATGGCAGAAGCAAAGCTCATCTTGATGGATGAAGGTGGAAAAATCTTGGTGATGCTTCCTCTGATCTGTAACTTGCACACCTCGTCCAACTAGTTCCACTGCTTGAGCCTAGACATCAAAAGGGCCCCTAAGTTTACTCAGCTTGGAATCAATCTGGAACATTCTGCAAAAAAGGCAAATTTCAAAATATCAATGTCCTGGTCACAAAAGCAAAGATTGAGGGGAATGATAGCCATTTTCTATATTTTTGTGGCATAGGCAATTAAGAAGGAACACTTATTACACAGGAACAAAAAAAAAATAAAATTTTGTTACATAGTGTAATAGACTCACTCTCAGATGCCATACAGGATCCAAACTATTCTTTACAGTCAGTTTCTGGTAAAGGTGTGGAAGACATTGTTGATATTTCAGAGACAAGCTCAAGAACAGCAAGCTGCTAGGTTTAGTACTGTATATTGTTGCTGTTTTCTGGGTCTCGCTGCATCTGGGAAACAGCAACAATCATGACGCCATCCACGGAAGCCTAACAGAACATAATGCTGTGGAATTTAGAATAACTAAGATACAAGATAATTGCTTTTTCCTGTGGGGTGTAAAAGAAGCATCTCTACACTGTAAGTAGATGCATATAATTTCTCCATTCCCAATGCGATGGGAGGTAATACTCATCCAGGACTGGAGCATATACCTCTTCCCCATGCTATCATAGATGGATTATTGAAATGCATTGTTTGTGGGATCACCTGCTATGAGTCAGTTTCATCTGCACCGAGTACAAAATGTAGCGGTTCATTTGTTAAAAAATTTGAGTCTTTCAGACCGCTTCTCCAGCTCTGACTTCAGTTCGTTGGCTCCTGGTGGAGAAATGTATTTTTTTAAATGACTGATTTTATCTTTTAAAAGTTTTAAAAGCATGGCTCTGGAGTATATGCTGGAGAAACTTCCAATTTACGTCCTGAGTCGCTCATTGTTATCACAAAGTGAGAGGTGTTTACGTATACCCTCTGGAAAATCATTACATTTGCAATCGTAAGTTGGTGTATTCTCATTTTGTGCCAAAATTATGGAACCAGATTTCCTCTATTATTAGAGCATTAGATGGGTTATTGCTGTTCCAAAAGGCATTAAAAACATACATATATGTTCTGATTATGATTATATGAACATTACAGAGTGACATATATAGGTACAATCTTGTTAACTACTATATTGGAATTCTGACTTTCTGTTGTGTGTATACTGATGTGCTCTACTGATGGAGTATGAAGTGATGATGAGAGGTGTTTACGTATACCCTCTGGAAAATCATTACATTTGCAATCGTAAGTTCTTAAAAGACAGACTCAGTTTGACTATACTATCCAACAAAAATGCCTCAGGATCTAAATGAATCGATTGATTCACCATTCACCCCCCAAAAAAATCTCCCAATACTTGGCCAAAAGTGCTGAGGAGCAAAGCAGTCCCAAAAGGGGTGAAAAAAGCAATTATCCCCATTAGTACATTTAGGACAGGTTGGTGTGTCAAGGTTCCCTGCCTTAACCGAAAGGCTTTCGCGGTATATAAATAAAGATTTATGTGAGATCCGGAAGGTTCGCCCCCAACATTTCGCCCCCAGCAATTCGCCCCTCACATTTCGCCCCCCACATTTCGCCCCCAGGTATGTTTTGCCCCCGGAACTTTCGCCCCCACACATTTCGCCCCCCGGATGTTTTGCCCCCACACATTTCGCCCCTGAGCGTTGGATTATGTGTACTACATCAAAATGATGAATGATTAAGATTAAAATGATGAAAAAATAAAATAAAAAAAGGTAAAATGATTAAGTAGGTATTTTTTACCTGATTTTTGTCAGAGAAGTCACTGGTCCGCCGGGACCAAACCGGATTTTTCAGAATTTGAGAGGACCAAAATACATAATTTACTTTTTTTGCTTTATTTTATCATGTTAAAATGGTGATTTGTTTCAAAAATCGAAAATTTGGGGGAGATGTCTCCTTTATCCCCAGAGCGAAGTCATTGATTTCTGTGATGTTTATCATTTTATTTTTTATTTTTTACTGTGCAAAACAAAAACTAACCTGTCAAATGAAATAACAGTCCAAACACAACACCGTCAAATAACAAGTAAAATGAAATACAGTGATAAAGTGAACCTAAAAGTCAGAAGCACAAACGTCAATCAAAATTCAAAATTGTATGCTATTGATGTAGCAGTCACACATACATACATACTAGGGGAAAAACGCTCAGGGGCGAAATGTGCGGGGGCGAAATGTGTGGGGGCAAAACATCCGGGGGGCGCAATGTGTGGGGGCGAAAGTTCCGGGGGCAAAACATACCTGGGGGCGAAATGTGGGGGGCGAAATGTGAGGGGCGAATTGCTGGGGGCGAAATGTTGGGGGCGAAACTTCCGTGAACCGATTTATGTTAAGTTAAACAACTGTAGCTGTGTAAAAAAAACCTATATGAATTAATCTATATTACTACTACTAATCATTTCTATATTGGCAGGGGAGAGTGTGGCGCAGTGTTAAAGCTATGGTCTCAGCATCCTGTGGTTGTGGATTCAAAACCCAGACTGCTCCTTGTGACCCTGGGTAAGTCACTTAATCCCCTCATTGCCCCGGGTACATTAGATAGATTGTGAGCCCACCAGGATAGACAGGGAAAATACTTGGGTACCTGAATAAATTCATGTAAACCGTTCCGAGCTCCCCTGGGGGAACAATATAGAAAACTGAATCAATAAACAGTGTGACAAGTTTCAGCCTCTGATAACTAGAGCAGGTATTGTGACATCATAATGCCTCATTCCACCAATAAGAGCCAACCTCATCGGTGATGTCACAATGGCTTCATTGTCCTCCACTTGGCTCACTTTTGCTACATTTTGGTTTCTAGGGTGGTGCAGTGATTAGAGCTACAGCCTCAGCACCCTGAGGTTGTGGGTTCAAACCCACGCTGCTCCCTGTGACCCTGGGTAAGTCACTTAATCCCCTCATTGCCCCGGGTACATTAGATAGATTGTGAGCCCACCAGGATAGACAGGGAAAATACTTGGGTACCTGAATAAATTCATGTAAACCGTTCCGAGCTCCCTTGGGAAGAAGGTATAGAAAACTGAAGAAATAAAAATAAATAATAAATACATAATAATAATAATAATAACTTTATTCTTCTATACCGCCACAGTCGAGAAGACTTCTAGGCGGTTCACATCGAAGAAGGCTGGACAATCAGCGAATGCAAGAAGAGGGGGTACAACTTATTACATAAGAAATAGATAAGAGGACAACATATTACACCGAGGTTGAACAGAGGGAACTTAATAAGGGATGAGGTTTCAGTTTAGGAGATGAATTTGTCAAATAGTGTGGTTTTAACCCTTTCAGGACCAAGGGACATATTTGTCCCATAACTTTAAAATCCTATCAATTTTGATTGGGATAGTCTACAGTTCTAAATTTGATATGTACGGATTCCATAGGATACTGCCTTTATGTAAACAAACTGGTTCCGACATTCATTCATTAGCGTCGTTGCCAGATGGACAAGAAGATTCACTTGCCACGCTGTCCATAAGCCAGAAGCGTGATTTTTTTAAAATAAAAATAATGATATTTCACAAAAAAAAAAAATCAATTTTTTGGCATCTGCAAGCCCTTTTTTACCATAAAAATGTCGTGAAAACCACAAAAATTGGCCTACGATCCTTATGGTCCTGAAAGGGTTAATTGCTTTCCGGAATGCGCCGTAGGTCAGCCTGGTTCCGTTAATGTAATTTCCCAGCCTGGACTGCTATTTGCTTGCTTGGTACATGAAGGACCTGTCCAAGAAGGATTTTATTTGCAGCCTGTGATCTTTGGGTATGTAAATATGTGTCTGGCTGGTCGCGAGGGGTTGTGTAATGTGAAATGTGGCAGTAGGTAGTGGGTAGTAATACAGAGTTGCTCTTGCTATCTCTTTGTGGAGAGATTCAAAAGGGGTTTGATAAGGGTAAGCGCTATTTATTAGTGTCTTTAGATGTAGTTGTTGTGTTTGACACTGTAAATCATTCAGTACTTTTGGATAGGTTACGTACATTTGGAATTTCTGGAACTGTGCTTAAATAGTTTCAGTCCTTCGTTAGCAATAGGATGTGTGTGATGGGAGGGAGTAGGTGATCAAAGTTTTTTCCTTTGGACCTTGGGGTGTCCCAGGGTTCTTCCAGATCAGCAACGGTACTTTACTTTCAGATTCTGGAGAACAGATGATTCGCAGTTTTCTGGTGACTGTGTTCAAAGTTTTTGTCTATTGTCATCTTATACGGATGCAATTATGATTTGGATGTCTATAAATTGTCTCCATTTAAAGGTCTCTGAAACAAAAATTTTGCGGTTATCACCATCTGGAATCTCAGATGCCCTACCTGCTTATGCGTATGCTTATGGGGTGCCGATTCCAGTGCAGCAAGAGATCGAAAGTTTTGGGGTGCTATTGGATTCCTCCTTATAATTTTGTGGCCACATTGCATCTGCGGCAAGGATGATGTTTTTCAAGATTCGCTTCGTATTGAAACTGCGAGGTTCGCTTTCTTCAGCCAGTTTTTGACAAGTTATGCAATGTTTTGTTCTACCTCATTTAGATTATTGTAGCGCCACATTATGTGGCCTTCCAAAGAAGTCTTTAAGGCATTGCTAGTGGCCCTGAATGCTGCAGCAAGATGACTGGAGGCATTTCCCATAGCGAACATGTTTCTCCTTCATTGGTCGAGTTGCATTGGTTGCCAATGGTCTTGAGGATTCAGTTTTAAACCTTGGTATTGGTGTTCAAGGCTCTGCATCAAACTTTAACAAAAGTAGTGGCTACTTTACTTATTTCATATGGGCCAACTTGATCTTTGCATTCTCAATCCAAGCAATTGTTATTTGTGCCTTCTATACGATCCATAGTTAAAGCAACTATTCGTTCTCGGGTCTTTGCAGTGGTGTGTCCTCAACTATAGAACTCCCTTCCAGACAACGTTTGACAAATTCTCTCTTTTTCACTTTTTCTTAAGTATTTGAAGACCGACTTGTTTCAAAAGGCTTTTCAAAATGTGTGATTTTTGTTGTTGTTTTGCTATTGTGGTATATACTTATTTGTATATTTTGAAGAATTTGGTTTTAATTAGGTTTTTTCATGCGAGTGTTATTTTAATTAGTACGTAAGATTGTTTATTATGAGAAAGATTATGTGTTAGTATTTCACCGTTAAGGTTTTGATTGATTAAATTATGTTTACGAGTGTTTTTTTCTGTAACCCATATAGATTTATGGATATGCAGGATATAAATCTTTTAAATAAATAAACAAAGAAATACATAAAAACTGGCATTCCCTAAAATCTGCATTAAATATGTTTAGTTGTAACCCACTTAGGTGTTAGACGGTAAAGAATTTTTAAAATAAATAAAAAATTGGGCACTGATGCAATACTTTTTCCAACATCCCACAGTCTCAAGGACTTACTTAATCCCTAGAACTCACCGGATGCTGCAAGGCTTTAAGAGTGACTGATATTGTTACTCTAATCACAAGCGACAGAACTGGAAAAACCGCCTCGATTTAACTCCTAGGTGACCCTGTAAACTCTCACAGTCTAAAGATAACCTGCTGCTTTAATAGCTACAGAACTGAGTGGAACCGTGGAGAGTGTTTTCAGTCTGAGGTCTCAACGCATGATATAGGAGCGAGGGGGGCAGAGTAAAATAGGGAGAGATACAGATGGTATCATCACTGTTGGTTCATAAACAACGGCGTGAAAGACAAAAGCGCGCGCCGACAATTGAGCGCAGCGCGCACCGCCGTGCCGCTCTAAATTACAGTTTTTAGGGGCTCCGACGGGGGGTTTTGTTGGGGAACCCCCCCAGTTTACTTAATAGACATTGCGCCGGCGTTATGGGGGGTTTGGGGGGCTGTAACCCTCCACATTTTACTGTAAACTGAACTTTTTCCCTAAAAACAGGGAAAAAGTGAAGTTTTCAGTCAAATGTGGGGGGTTACAACCCCCCCACACCCCACATAACGCGGCGCGATGTCTATTAAGTAAAGTGGGGGGGTTCCCCCCCACGCCCCCCCGTCAGAGCACTAAAAACAGTAATTTAGAGCGGTGTGACGGCGCGCGCTGCGCTCAATTGTCTGGGTGCGCCTTTGTCCCGGCGCGTTTTTGACCTGACACCATCACTGTTTGAGAGTCTCAAAACAACAAAAAAAAAGAGAGCGAAAAACCCCGTGTCTAGGGCACATAGCAGTGATATTCAGTCCTTGTCTGGATAAATTTATATCCATTTAGGAGCATGGTGCAAATAGTTTTAGATAGATTATTCATTTAAGTTTAGGATTGCATATTCAGTGGTCCTGACTGATAGAGCTGCTAAATATCGGGTATAAAGACAAACAAATAAATTCACTTATCTTTACGCAGCCACTGCACAACTGATATTGACTCCTGTATATTTTACTGTATCTCAGTGCACCTGTTTTAAAGTAATAAACTACACCAAGAGACATCCCAAATTTCCTCCTCTTAGTTCTTGGTCATAACTACTTGATACGGTGCCGGCAAGGCTGTGAATCTACATTTAAATGCTGGCTTACCTCTGCTGATTTCTTTTCCTTTCTTTTCGAGATGTATGGATTTGTGACGAGCCTTAATTTATTTACTGGCCCTAGGACTCGGGGGTTCCTTTTACAAAGGCGCGCTGGCGTTTTTAGCGCACGCTACCCGAAAAACTACCGCCTGCTCAAGAGGAGGCGGTCGCGGCTAGCGCGCCTGGCATTTTAGCGCGCGCTATTCTGCGCGTTAAGGCCCCCTAACGCGCCTTTGTAAAAGGAGCCCTTGGTTCCCCGTCATAAATGATGACTTTAAAATATACACTGAATCCATTTTTTTTCTGCTTCTATACTTTGAGGATGAACAACGGTTCTACTTTTGCTTATAGTCTCCTTTTTTTTTGTTCAATGTGATTTCAACCCATGCCTTGGGAATCCTTGACCCTTCAGATCTCCAACGTCTGTCACTCATGTGCTTACGTGACTTCTTATTTTAGTGGTTGACCCACACACTCAAACAGGTCCATACGCTACAACAATTCGGAAGATTATTTATGTAAGCACCTGAAAGACGAGAAACTTGGTCGATCTGCTGGAGATGTTAAGCAGACAGACAGACTTTGCAGAATAAAATACTTGAAAGCATTAGTTATCCTACCTGTTTCTCACTCAGAGCTGTGATTTTGGCTTGGAGCTCATGAAGTTGTTTTTTCAAATCTGCATTCTGTCGGGAAAGAAAATCATGGGGTGAGTAAAATATTTTGCTAGCCCCTAAATCTTATGATCATTCCTCATGATGTAGGCAACAGTATTACTGCAGTTAATAGTCTGAATTTATTTATCTTTTTTAATTCTATTAAGTTACAAAAATTAATGCTTAGAAATTGCATTTTGAGAAACAAGCAAACTCTATGATATTTGTCATAGAGTCTATTTTATAGACAAAAAAAAATACAGTAGCGAAATACAAGATGAAGGGAGCAAGATTAAAGGCATTATTCAATTAAAAAAAAACCTATCTAAAGCATGTTGCTCAGGCAAAACGTACAGTATAAAAATGGTTGTAACCAAAAGGGAGACCTTGAACCCATTTTTAACTAAGACTTAATTCATGAAATTCACCACTAATGCCTGACAATAATTATTCATCAGTCAGAAGGATAACACAGAACTCTCTCCAGAGCTTCTGTCAATAGCACTTTCCAAGTTAATCAGCTGGGGCAGATACATAGAGACCTACAAATCATATAACCAGCAGCTCCCACTCCTTCTTTCTCCTCCTTAAGGAGCAGGGATCATTGCAACTGAGAAAAGATAGAATGCGACTCTCTAAAAACTATTTAGTTATGCAATCTGCAGACTATCTAGTTTTATTCACCATGCTCTAACTTGCAAGAATCAATCACAGGGACCTCCTGAGGGCAATTCTATCCAGTGCACCTACGTTTAGGGGCTTAGAAAGTATCTATTCTGTAACTCGTATATTGTGAGCCTTCCAAGAACAGGAAAATACCTAGTGTACCAGAATGTAACTCGCTTTGAGCTACAACTGAAAAAGGTATGACCCAAATCCAAAAATATAAATACATAAAATTAAACTAAATACAAAAGCAGATGCCTACTTTCATACTAGCGTAACCAGCTATAAATGCAGATATCTGGTTTGGTATAAGCACTTGTCAGCCGCAGAGCTTAAATATTTGTGTCTACATTCCAGACATACATATTACTAACATAGTAACATAGTAGATGACGGCAGATAAAGACCCGAATGGTCCATCCAGTCTGCCCAACCTGATTCAATTTAAATTTTTTTTTAAAAATTTTTCTTCTTAGCTATTTCTGATAGTGTTCTGTATATGAGTGAACGTTGTGCTCACATATATGCGTGTGTATATGTCAGCTTTCTGGTCATATTGATTCAGTTCTTGGTGCCTAAATGTTGGTGGCCACTTTACAGAATTACCCTCACCAAGTCTAACCAAATAAATCTACTTTTCCTTAGATTAAGAATTCTTCTTTCAGTCTTTTACGTTTATAAGATTGTAAAATGTACCTGTGGATCTTGTTTCATTTGGGCAACCAGTTTCTAGTAAAAGAAATAAAAGGAAGGAGAAAGATTTATTATACATTTTCCCTACTACTATAAATTGACTAATCAAAGCTTGCTTGCCATCATTTTCACAGCAGTCTCAGATTTACTCCATATATCTTGCTTTAAGGAACATAGTCATTTACCATTGATAAAACTGACAACAATAAGCTTAGTATAGATAAAGAACCTTTTATAATTCATAGTTTCATGAGAACATAGGAATTGCCATACTGGCACAGACCAAAGGTCCATCAAGTCCAGTATTCTGTTTCCAACAGTGGCTAATCCAGATCACAGCTTTTCAACTCCTCCTCCCTGGTCTTTGCTGCCCCCCATCAGTTTGTACCAAAGCTGGTAAGAGCACTACAGAAGACAGATGGAGAGATACAGGGAATTCCCTGAAAATAGAACTCTGATCTGCTCAGATAAAGTTAAAACAATCAATGAGGAAACAGTAATACAGTTAAAACATTAACAAGCCTCTTAGAGGAACAATGAATTCAACAGAATACAAGTCGAGCAAGAAATATAAACAGCCTGAACATTTATGGATCTCAACCACTCCTTCCTTGTTATCCTATATACAGTCTCTTCCAAATTCAATAGTCTGACTGAAAAGGAATCTTAGCTATGGAGCTGACCATTAAGCTTGAGTAAGAAAGCAGGTGGATCAAACAAATTGTTGGACAGGGGGTTCAGCATACTATCCCTATCTAACAGAAAATATATTATCAAGATAAGAACCTAATCTCTTTTTCCAGTGCAATAGGGATAGTATGCTGAGTCAAAGGGACGTACCTAAGTAGTATGTTACCAATTCCAGCTATTAGCATGTGAACATATCTGAGCAGGGCTCAGTCCTGAATGTAATTTACTTGAACGCAGATTTGGAAAAGGTGATTATTTGAGACACCCGTGTAAATGTATTGTGTATTACCGTACTCTTAAATATGTGTTTTTTGAACCATAACAATTGACAAATTTCGTGGCAATGTCTCGTCTGAATGTTAACAATCTTTGAGCCCTATAATTTGGATATTATGACCTCATCTCACTGCTATAGCTCTCAGTTTCTTAAATATTATTATTATTTTTCTTTATAATTTCACCAATTTTCTTTAATTCTTGGATCTTAATTTGAGGACTTTGAGCATAAATAGTATATTTGTTAACTTAGGTTTTATATTAGTATTGTATCTGATATCTACTCTATTCTTGCTTTCTGTACAAGTGTAATACTTGAAATTTAAATTGAAAAAAAAAAAAAAAAAAAGGAAAAGGTGAGTAGTAAATCTAAAATCCAAACTTAGCAGTTTATGTAGCCTGTCTGGAAATCTGAACATTTATATACTATTCAATTTCCAACCACTATCAGATATACACAGTGCTTAAGCAAGTCCGTAGTTCTATCATGCTTTATTTGTTTGGCCCCCCACCCTGCCTGGAAGGTAGCAGGTTCTACTAGTACTTGAAGAGAGACAAACAGATCATGCAATAGAAAATCTTTCTGGGCAGACCTCAAGCAAAAAAACCTTTTGTTTCAGATAAGGCTTTAAACATAATCATTTGGTTCTTGACCTTCAAGTGTTCTTTGATAAAATGTCTGGTTCCTGGTAACAGGTAAATCCTTAAAATAATTCCTATGAACTCAAGGCAGGCTACTGCTTTATACCCGTCTCAGATAGTCTGGTTCGTCTCAGTACCTGGGAGAAAATAACTTAAGAAGAGGTTTGTGTGTCCGGAGTCTAAGGACTTAGGGCGAGATTCTCCAAAAACTTTAACAACGTCTTCGCTAAACTGTTTTCCGGCGGTTTAGCCTGCATGCATTTTAATGGCGGATCAAAACGGATTATCTCTGTCTTTAGCGAGGTTTCTAGCAGTCTCCCACAATGGCATGCAAATGTGCTCTTTAACATTGAAATGAGCCCTCAGGTGGATTCTTAAAAAATCGCCGAGGTATTTTTGAAGAGCGGCGTCGGCTTTTGGTGACAAAAAGTAGACTGGTCCAGGGGGGCCGTTACAGTGCCAGCACCTGTGTTTTGACTGTGGCTAATGAAAAAAAGTGTGTATCTACATATTTTTAGTGGAGGGTAGTAAAATCACACTTCTTCCGGGTGTCTCGAGCCCCAAAAGTTTGTGTGACACTGTGTTACATTGGTTGCAGGTTCAAGCCCAGTACTGCTACTTGTGATCCTGGGCAAGTCACTTACCATTCCATTGCCCCAAGTCAGTCAGATGGGCAGCCCACTGGGACAGATAACAAAGTTACTTACCTGTAACAGGTGTTCTCCGTAGACAGCAGGGGAATGCAGCCACACTTGTTGGTGAAGTCTTCTGACTGAGCCTGTTTTGACTTACTGAGCATGTGCAGGATGCCTTGCACCTGGAGCCCCTCTCCTCGTCCTGTCAATTTTGTCTCTAGCAATTTAACAAGTCGAGATGAGGGGATGGAGGGTGGGCAAGTGTGGCTGCATTCCCCTGCTATCTACGGAGAACACCTATTACAGGTAAGCAACTTTGCTTTCTCCAGAGATATGATGTAGAAGGATTGTGATACCATGCTAGATAAGCGCGAGGTGAGGGTGGATTCTGGAGTAATACTATATGACATCACACTTGTTGGCGAGTCCCAAGCTGAAAAAAACAGACGGGCGATGGATATAAATTACAATGCAAATAAATTACATAAGACTGAATGTCTTGTACTAAGCTTTGGTCTAAACAATAGTGCTTTGTAAACATATGCACTGAAGACCAGGTTGCTGCTCTGCAGATTATCCTGAATTGGGATTGATTTCAAGTTTGCTGAAGCAATTGTAGCTCATACATTATGTGCCCCGATTGAACTAGAGGGCTGTATATGAGCTCTTGTGCAACCAAAATGGATGCAGCATATAATCCATGATGATATAGCTGGTTGGCCACAGGTTGCTGGATTGTAGGAAATAAATAGTTGGCTGGATTTGTATAAATAAGAAGTCTCCTTAAGGCAATCTAATGTATGAAGGTACTCTTCTGCTGCAGAGGAGTGAGGAGGAGGTGGAAAGAACGACGGCAAAGTGATGGTTTAAGATGGTTGTGATTCTGCAAACAGTGCCGCTTTTGTAGGCAGCTGCTGATAACGACACTGTTTGCAGAACCCGGCCCTAAGGGGCAATGAACAAGCATTATTGTCATTACGTAACTTAATAACTATCCTCCTAATATTTTTTTTTTCCTCATTTAGAATCTCATTTATATTAGCATTTGCCCTGCTCAAAACTGCATATGGCAAGGCTACTCGTAAGTTAAAAATCAGACCTGCAGAAGACTGAAATTGCTTGAAGAGCAAAAGATTGGAAGTTCCAATTGTGGCACGTTGTGGTTGATCAGAATCGTGCAGTTGAATCACTGAGGTGTTTTGTCATGACATAGATCAAGGAGAAGATGAGTAATGCGTATTTTCTGAGCTGGAGCAGCAATGGACACAGTCTAAAGCAGGGGGTGTCAAAGTCCCTCCTCGAGGGCCGCAATCCAGTCGGGTTTTCAGGATTTCCCCAATGAGTATGCATGAGATCTATTTGCATGCGCTGCTTTCATTGTATGCTAATAGCTCTCATGCATAGTCATTGGGGAAATTCTGAAAACCCGACTGGATTGTGGCCCTCGAGGAGGGCCTTTGACACCCCTGGCCTTAAGAGTTCACAGGTCTGAATAGTGGGATCAACTACAGTCAATTTTTTAAATACATTTTTTTCTAAAGTTCATCTGGGTTTGACCTTTGTGAGTTAAATACTTTACAAGTTAAAATTTAGATTTAGAAAATAAAAGACTGAAACATAAAACATCTAAATTTTTGACCTTGGCACATTGTGCTGATTATAAGCATGAGGAGAGTGTGGCCCAGTGGTTAAAGCTACAGCCTCAGCACCCTGGGGTTCTGGGTTCAAACCCACGCTGCTCCTTGTGACCCTGAGCAAGACACTCAATCCCCCATTGTCCCAGGTACATTAGACAGATTGTGAGCCCACCAGGACAGAGAAAAATGCTTGAGTACCTGAATAATCTCATGTAAACCGTTCTGAGCTCTCCTGGGAGAACGAATGCATTTGGATCAGTAAAACGTTTTGTCATTGAAGAAGCCAAACTATATAGTTCAGACATGTAACAGTTCCATTTTACTTAGGTCATTCAGATCGGTCAAGACCTGGGTAGAGTTGTTGCTCATTTTCATTTGCATTTTATAAAAGACTCTGGCAAAAGCCTTTTGTAAAAAAACATATGTAAGTAGTTAGTCCCTTGTTTTGTTTTTTCTTTCTCTTCTTTTCCCCCTCCTTCTGTTTTTTCCTAATACATGTTTTTCTCTCCTATTATGAGAAATATTTGTAACTTTTCCCTCCTTTCCTCTTTGTCATGTTTGTCATTAAACTATATGTACAGAGAAATCACTAAATTTCTAGTTATTTTTGCTTTATATTTGCTGTTAATGAGTTATGTGTTCTTTTTTAATTTGTTTTTTGTTTTTTATAAGTTGTTAACAATTCTTGTTTTTTTGTTTTTAAGTTCTTACTAATAAGATTGTTAGTCTCCCCATAATCTGTTTTAATTGTACATCGCTTAGAATGTCTTATATAGGCGATTTATCAAATAAACGTGAACTTGAACTTGATATGTCGGATGCCAAGTGGAAGGGCCAGTGCCAAAAATCAACCCATTGGGGATTTATGCTGGTAGATATCAGCATGTACATATGTATGTGCTGATTTTGCAAAATATGGATTTACTTACCAGTATCTACTGGTGTAGGTTTTAGATTCCTGTACATCCCAGGTCCTGAGATGTTGGTAGACAGCACAAAGGTTTGTGTTATCGCCCCTTGATTCAGTGGTGAAAACTTGCACCTCCCTTAGAACAGATGCTATCGCTGACAAGAGAAATTTCTAAAAGTGTACATGTATTCTCATTGTAAAGTAGAAAGGCGATTACATACATTTTAACACACCCAAATCTTGCCTACAACATGCCCTCTTGACTAACAGCTTCCTAAAAACTAGCACTAGCCAATCTACCTGTGTAAATGCTGCCATTTCCACATAAATGTGTTTCAAAAATAACTTCCTAGGTGTCACTGTGCAATAAGAAAGCTATATAGTTCAGTCGCTAGGTTTCAAAGCAGAATTTGCAACACGAAAATGACACACTTATCTGAATCACTCAGAGGCAGCCCTACAAAGACAGATGTGTGGCAGGGGTGAGAGACTATGTGGTAAAGAAAGCATCATCCAAAAGTAGGTCTTTACAAGTGGTTCAGAACGCTGGAACGCATTTAATCTTCGGTAGCAGTAAATTTGAGCATGTGACACCTTTACTAAGAAAAAAATTGCATTGGCTAACTTTTAAATCTTGGGTAGAGTTTAAGGCGTTGGTATTGATTTTCAAGCAGTTCACCGAGGGACACCGTGGTATCTTTCACATGCTGTGACATTGCATCGGCCCCATCGATTCTTAAGATTGGAGAACACGATGCATTTATCTGTTGATGAGCTATAGCATGTGAGGAATGCTAGTACCATAGTTATGGCTATTTTGGAGGCAGGGGTGAAGCTCTGGAATAATCTGGTTAGACAATTGAAAATTAATAACTTTCAGTGTTTAAAAAAATTATTAAAAATATCTCTTATTGTAGAAGCTTTTTAAGTGGTTAAGAAGTGACTGAAGGAATAAAGTCATTAATGAAAATGTTATCTGTATATTGCTTTATTTTATTATGTTTTATACTGGGGGTTGTATATTTTTTAATCTTATGATTTTTTTCTGTAATCCACTTAGTGGAATATAAGTTGTTGGTTTTTTTAAATAATTAAATTAATGTACATTATGCCTCATGGAAATATTTCCAATCTCTGTGTACGTTTGTATCCCTAACTCCTATGTTTCAGAGTAGCAATGTTTTTATACTGAATCTCCCACAGAAATCTACTGGGTCATTTTTTAGGGAATTAATTCTCCTGGAACCCTCTAGTCCAGTGGTCTCAAACTCACGGCCCGGGGGCCACATGTGGCCTGCCAGGTATTATTTTAAGGCCCTCTGTATGTTTATCATAATCACAAAAGTAAAATAAAACAGTTTCTTGATCCTATGTCTCTTTAGCTATAAATTACAATATTATTATTAAGACTTGGTCAAAAGGAAATATTTATAAACTATAAAGAGTTTTACCTCATGCAAAATTGTCATTTCTTTAATAAGACGTTAACTATTTTTTCAGAGGCCCTCCGAGTACCGACAAATCCAAAATGTGGCCCTGCAAAGGGTTGGAGTTGGAGACCACTGCTCTAGTCCTATTCAAGCCCATTTTGAAACTCAATGTGTGTTTTTTACCAGTTCTTCCCCCACACCAAATTTAGTCCTGTTCTGCTATATATTTGGCTATTTTGCTAGTAAGCAACAATCTATTGGAAGAAGAAAAATGGCCTAGAAGGAAAATGCTTTTTGCTACACTGAAACAGATGACAGAAATATTCACGGACACCTGAATCTGTTGGACTATATAGAACAAATTAAAAACAGACTTCCAATCAATCAATCCATGAAATTCAAAACAATTGAAAACTGTGTTACAGTTAGCAAGTTACAAGTAAAGTTAAAAGGGGATAGATTTCGTACAAACGTATGGAAGTTCTCCTTCACCCAGAGAGTGGTAGAAAACTGGAATGCTCTTCCGGAGGCTGTTCTAGGGGAAAACACCCTTCAGGGACTCAAGACAAAGTTAGAAAAGTTCCTGCTGAACCAGAACATACGCAGGTAGGGCTAGGCTCAGTTAGGGTGCTGGTCTTGGGAGCGGACTGCTGGGCACTGATCTGACCCAGCAGCAGCAATTCTTATGTTCTTACTACAGGACAGTTGTTGTAGCTGCTTTGGGATTAATTTACTTACTGCAGCTTTCTGTAGCTGTGCAGCGTTAGAATATCTGGCATTAATTAGGATTTTGCAGTAGTAATTGCAAGCAAAGCACAAGAATTATTTCTGCCACAAAGCACATGGAATTGAGAGTGGCAGGTCTTTGCACCTGTGGGGCGTGATATGACAATGCTACAAGTTTACCTGTGGTATCTGATATCTGAATGTCACACCAATAGGATCTGAAACCCAACTGTCGCATGGATTTTTGCTTGTGGCAGCTGGGTCCTAGGAGCGACAGCTGTTTGTATCAGTGGAAACTAATATTTGATGGTGACAGGTGTTGATACAGGGGAACGCAAACCTGAGCGACAGATGTTTACATCTGTAGAAACTGATACTGATTGTGACAGGTGTGTTTATTCATGAGAACTGCATCGCTCAGAAACTGATACTTAATAACAAGTGTGGCTTTCCATCGAAATGGATACACAAGAGATGTGTACAGTGGCACAAGTGAAAACTCGGGAGTAACAAACAGGTCACCCTTGGAAAAAAACGAAAATGGCAGGTATTTGTACCAGTGGAAAATGCTGCCTGATAGTGACAGATATTGGAGGCCATTTTAGAAGGGTTATAAAGCATTAAAAGAAGTTGGTTTGAATGGGTCAGCGGGAGGGGGGGCAGGGAAACACTGCTGCCGGCGACTAGGGCTTATTTTTGGGGGTAGGACTTATATTAAGACCTACCCCAAAAATCATGCTAGGGTTTATTTTCGGGGTAGGTCTATTTTGGGGGAAACACGGTAATAGTGTGAACAGATTCTAAATGCTTCCATACTCACCCATTTTATTATTTCTATGATATTTCTTATATGAACAATGTTAAGTGAATGAGACTGACAGGAATACTATTTCAGAGCCTCTTTATAGATTTTTAATAGATTAATAAACCCTAGCACCAAAGTATTGAATAAGATAAGGGGGTGGGATTCTGAAGGATAATAATTGATCATTGTTATTTATTGGTATATGGGCGGGAAGGGTGGGCTTCTTATAATTATTTATTTGGAGTAATACAAATTGGTATCTGGGAGGGAGGGATGGGTTTCTTATATAATTATTTATTTGGAGTAAAACAAATAAGAATGTCAAGTGATGAATTAAGGTATTTCTGAATGAATGTTGTACACTTGTAATTTTTGAAAATGAATAAAGATTTATAAAAAAAAAGATTTTTAAGAAAGATAACTTGGATTATAGTAGTTATTTAGGAGGGAACTGGAACATTAGTTTAGTTACTGTATGTATAATTTTTTGTTAATTTTGTAATAAAATCTGCTCCAGCCCCCTAGTGAGAGTGAAGGGAGAGTCAAATCTAGCAGGGATCTAATAATAATAAGTAAGAAACACTGTTTAAACACCAAAAAACTGCATCGTTAAAGTGCTTACCAGTGCCTAAATAACACACACTGGAATCGTGCCTATATAGGCGCTTTAGGTCACCGAACGCCACTACGGGCATGGCTAATGCCGAAGTGGTGTTAGGCGGCCTAAAGCACCTATGTAGGCGCGATTCACGACAAAGATAGGAACCTATTTTTCCCGGAAGTGCAATTCTTTATAGGACGCCATCGTGTAATTGATACATGATCGGCGGCCGATATCAGCACCCTATAGAGAATCCGGGCCTTTGCATTTATAATTATACTGTTCTATATTTTTATGATTGACGAATTATATTGTTAAATTGTTTGTGTGTATTAATAGGTCCTCTGCAAAAAACACTGCTTGTACGTTTCCTACATTATTTTTAGCTTTAACCAATGAATACTGATAAAATACCTCCAGTGCAAAAGTAAAACAGTTGTTTACTGGATAAACACTAAAACCTCCACTTTCCCTAGTATTCGTTCATTCTTCTCCAGCCTGCCTTGAATCTTCTTCTCTGTTTATATGCCTCTTCTGTGTGGACAACTCTTCAGCTGCACAAATGTATGTATTTGATTCTATTAGAAAAGATACTCAGCAACATAGCACTTTTGCCATGTAAGGAAAGATTAGGTTCTTACCTTGGTAATCTTCTTTCTTGTAAACCCTCACTCTATTCCTGAATCTTTGGGTAGTCAATCCCTTCTCACAAGAACTCTTGTAGAAAGCTTCATTTGCATACTTTTGCTCCTCCTCTCTTACCTCTGGGCGGCCATTCAACTCTTCAGAGCATTACAAAATAGACAGTTTTATCTGGAGAGGAAACAGAAGGAGGCATATGGGGATACTCCCCGAGAAACATGTCTAATCTGCTCAAATTATCACACATCAAAATAAATAACCAAATTCAAACATTTGCAAGAAAACAGAACAAACAATTTAATAATTAGAGCTCAATCTGCACTAAAAGTATGGGAGAATGCTGTATAGAGACCTCTTGGAATGAACAATGTGGAATACGTGGATTGCTTCTTGGTAAGGCTGGACAAAGAAACAAGAAGTCCAAATTGCTAGTACCTATTGAGGCAGACAGCAGGTGAGTTTGTAGATGACAGAGTGGGCTTCAGGAGTAGAGTGAAGGTTTACAAGAAAGAAGATTACCGAAGTAAGAACCTAATCTTTCCTTCTTGTACAACCCCACTCTATTCCTGAACCTTCGGGACGTAACAGAGCAGTTCCTCAAACTTAGGGTGGGATCAATGAGAATGCTATCAGAATCGAAGATCCAAATGTGGAATTCCGCTTGGCTGCCACGTCTATTCTGTAAAACTTTGTGAACATATGCAGAGAAGATCAAGTGGTGACTCTACAAATCTCTTCTGGGAAACCCCCGAAGACTCCGCCTATGAAGAAGCAACACCTCGCATGGAGCTCCTACTGAGGAGTTGAAGTCCAGCCCAGAGGTAAGAGAGGAGATGCAAAAGTATGCAAATGAAGTTTCCTACAAGAGTTATCATGAGAAGGATTTGACTACCCAAAGGTACAGAAATAGTGTAAGGTTGTACAAGAAACACCGATGAACACTGATTTTTTTTTTTTTAAATTGTCAAATAATCTTTAGTTAGTTAGAAAATAAAAACTTAAAATTTACAATTTATAAACGCTTAACAGTAGGAGTTCTAATTATATTACATTACATTCAACCAGCAAGTTATCTGTGATCATCTATGGATCCAAGAATTAAACCAGATTATAAGGTAAACAACTCACCTGATGATCCTGAATTTCTACTTTTAGAGCTTCCTGCAGAGTCTGCAGCTCCATCCTCTACCTTCTCCACGTTTTCTCTCACAAATACTCTCAGTTTCTCCCACAGCTTTTTTTCTTGTACTCTGGTCTTCAGGATATGGGAACTTTTTTCCTTGATTTGCTACTAGCAAAAAAATATATATTTTTTTTCAAAAATAGTACAAAATGAGGACAATTAGCAAACAAAGCAACAAAAATGTACAGTGTAAAAATATGAGGTTCACCAAGGATTTCTTCCCCAGAGAGAGAATGAGAGATTTACGATTCATATCCTTAGCAGCATTACAGAAATATTATGGTGGAGGCTCAGGTTTGTTGAAACCATTTGGGGGCTAAGATGCACCACTTCTTTAAACTTTGAGAAACCTCTTAATTGATTTTGAATTATTAACACTGTACTATCCAGGATCAAACCTTTCATTCTTATAAGAATGCTTGAAATAAGTTCCTATATTTACAATATGCCCCCCCTCCCCCCTTTTAAAGCTTTTAAACAAATGCATGTGCTTCTGACTAAAAGAGGAAAAGTCAATGAATATGCACCCTAGGGCAGGGGTAGGGAACTCCAGTCCTCGAAAGCCGTATTCCAGTCGGGTTTTCAGGATTTCCCCAATGCATATTAATTGGGGAAATCCTGAAAACCTGACTGGAATACGGCTCTCGAGGACCGGACTTCCCTACCCCTGCCCTAGAGGGTCCTTTTACTAAGGTATGCTAAATGCTAATGTGTGGCAATGCATCCATAGGATGTAATAATAATAATAATAACTTTATTTTTATATACCGCCATTCCACAAACAGTTCTGAGCGGTTTACAAGGGAAGAGACGGTATACAGACAGCGACTTTACAGAGTTTAGTCAGGTTTATCTGGAAGTGTTTTGGAAGTACATCAGGTCGAAGTGGGGTCAGAGAAATTTGTCAAAGAGATCAGTTTGGATTGACTTCCTAAACGTTTGAGATGAAGTCGGTTAAACATTTGCTCCATTTGCCTGCTTGGAACGATAGTGTTCCGTCGAGGTATCTCTTGCAGGTGCAGCCCTTTAGGGGTGGAAAAGCGAACAAGTAGGTACTGCGTGAATTAGTTGCGCCTGGGGAATTCGAATTGGTTGGGGGGGGGATGAACCTGTCATGGTTTTGAAGCCAAGGCAAGCAAACTTAAAAATGACCCTTGCTTCCACTGGCAGGTTTTTTGTAACATGGGCTTACGTGCTCTGATTTCTTGAGGCCATAAATGAGACGGGCCGCAGCATTTTGGACGACTCTCAGTCGTTTGACGGTTTTCTCGAGAGATCCCAAGCATATAACATTGCATTCGCACGTGTTAGCATTCAGCGCGCACTAAGACGCACTAGCACGCTTTAGCAAAAGGACTTAAACTTATGCCAGAAAGAAATAGCATCAATGAAAATTCCCTGTCCTCTACCATATTCTTAATAAAAGAAAACTGAAGTAAGACGAAGCGTTTAGACTACATGGGCTGATTTTATAACAATGTCTAAGTGAGGAGTCCTAAAGGATGTCTATTTTAAGCTTATTTTACAGAGCAGCCTGTGCGCTTAGGTACCCTGAACCAGCCCCAGTAGCATTTCAATACTGGTGCACAAATTTACATCTGCTCCAAAGATGGTGCAAAAGCATGCATGTACGCTATCTGCGTTCTTGCATTATTTTATAAAATGCAAAGAAACATCACAACTCCATTCTCGGGAATTTCTATACATAGTACATGTCATCATGTTAGTGAATGTATATGACAGGGAATTTTATTAAAGGCCTTTGCATGCAGAAAAATATTTATATAATTAATCCTTAGTATTATTATTATTATTATTATGCTCTTGTATACCGCCATACCCAAAGAGTTCTAGGCGGTTCACATCAATTAAATTAGGATCCGATCTGAACACGGATTTACAACATTTTGTCGGAATTATAAGCAACGAGGAAGGAAGTGTTGGGGTTTTAGCAGAAGTTTAACAGAGTTGGATTGGAAGGAACGAGGGAGGGAGAAGGGAACCAAGGGAAGGGAGCGGGAGAGAAAGGAGGGGGTGGGGCGGGAGATGGTTTATAGTAGAAATGGTCGCTCTGAAGCAGCAATAAGCATTACATTTTATCTTAGCACTGAAGAATCAACAATTAGCATGACTGCTCACTAGTTATAAATTTAGGTTAACAAAAGTAGATTATTTTACATGCTCATATAGATATTTATAAGATTGCATGTGAGTATACATGCTTAAAATACATGCATTTAAACTGGCGTTATTTCTACGGTGCTTTACTATTCTTCTTTCAAGTTCAATGACTGGTTAGACTGTATGTTCACAGTATTTTGAAAACACTTCTTTTTTGTCTTTTCATGAGACCTCAGAACCACCACTCCTCCGTCCCACCAAGGTCTCGCAACACTAATTGATATGAGGTGGATGGCTGCGATAGTGGGTAGACCCCTGACGAAACTTCAGTGAAACATGTCGGGTCTTACCGCAGAGTCCGTATGAAAAGCAAGATTTCACCATTACTAAGTTAAGTGATAATAACAATACGTTAAGAAATGCATGATGTTTAAATTTTTAAGAGATCGGTGAGGATTTCACTGCTTGTATCTCCCCGTGTTTACACCTTGGTGGGACGGAGGAGTGGTGGTTCTGAGGTCTCATGAAAAGACAAAAAAGAAGTGTTTTCAAAATACTGTGAACATACAGTCTGCAGCAAAAGAGAAGAAAATATGGACCGAAGCACAGGGAAAAGAAAGGAGGACAGCAAAATACCAGGATCTAAAGTGCATATATGCTAATGCAAGGAGCCTAAGAAACAAAATGGGGGAACTAGAAGCCTTGGCCAACGCAGAAGACATCGACATCATTGGAATCTCTGAAACATGGTGGAATGAGGAAAGCAAATGGGATACAGCACTACCGGGATACAAGCTCTATCGCCAGGACAGAACAGGACAAAAAGGAGGTGGAATAGCCCTATACATAAAAGAAGGCATACAATCCACACAAATGGACACAGCAGAGACAGCCAGCAAGCCGGAATCTCTATGGGTTAAAATACCGGGAAGGAAAGGGCCTGAAATAAAGCATCGGGGCTGTTACCACAGCAATCAACAATAATCTTAGCACACTATGTAGAATCCCTTTTATGGAATAGGAACATTTGTAAATTGTAGTGTGTATTATAATAATGTTGCAAATAGGTAGAGAAAACCAGATATATTAAACTTTATTTTCATTTGGAATTCTGATACCTCTTCCTAATTGTGAACCCCTGTTATTAAAATTGTGGGGATTAATATACAGATCATTACATCTGATACATTTGTGAGGAGTATCTGTTTGAGAATCCCACTGGTGTAGATAACAGTGGTACACTGAAGCAGGTACAAAATATAGGGTGCCCTGGTCAAACTTTTGTGGATGCCCCTTCTTTCACAGTCTAGCCCCATCCTCCAGTCCAACCCACTCTCCCCCTGCCCATCCCCCTGAACAGTGCAGTTCACTTACTTTCCAAAGATAAAAAGCAGCATAAAGACGCAGAACTACTGGAGAATTTGATTAAATCAGTTAGCTTAGCGGGGTTTAAAAAAAAAGTTTGGATAAATTTCCTAAAAAAGAAGTCCGTAGGCCATTATTGAGATAGCTTGGGGAAATCCACTGCTTATTCCTAGGATAAGCCGCATAAAATCTGTTTTACTACTTGAAATCTAGCTAGGTATTTGGGACCTGGGTTGGTCACTGTTGGAAAGCAGGATACTGGGTTTGATGGACCTTCGGTCTGTCCCAGTATGGCAATTCTTATGGTCTGCACCATTGTTAGTTCTCTGCTGGACCTGCCCTTCAGAAACAGGAAGTGATATTAGAAGGGAAAAGACTGGTAGAGCCATCAGTGTATGGACTGATGGCAGCTCCAAGTCTCTGTGCTGCTTTTAATCCCTGGGAAGCAGCTGTACTGGGAAAGGGAAGATGCAGGACAAGAACAGATTCTGTACTCAGGGTCAATGTTACTTATAGAATCCCTGTTAAGCTGGGCTCAGGACAGCTGCCCCTTTTGTCCACAGGTAAAAGAGTGTCTTACATCAGAAAGTAAGAATGATTATGTCATCCTCACACCTACTTTCTTCCATTGGCCTAACTCCATGACTAAAATAATGCAAGCTATGAACTACATGCATGCCTACAAATGGAAAGAAAGGTTAATAATCGAAAGGCTTAAAAAGCTTTTTTTATTGGCCTCTGTTAGTTTACATTAGAAGCTGATAATAAACATGATCTTCCTTAAAACATTACTGAACATTTAGAAGTGCTACATGAACGATGACAAAAGCACACTACACCTGTACAGCAAAAATGACTCACCCGACTGGAAGGTTTTCCAGTCAGTTCTCCAGTTCCCCCCTGCAACAACAGACAAAAATAGTGTTAAAACAGAGAATAATCTGGGTTATAAATATATATTTAAAAAATGTTGGCCTATCAGACTTGCACTTTATATATTCTGTGAGAGGTTTTCTCCTTATTTTTCCTTTTCTGGAAAAAAAAAATAAAAATCTCTGACTAAACTATAAAAACAAAACTTGCCAAAATCAGTTAAGTTACTAACATCTATATAGCAAACATAACACTGAAATCTTAGTGGAAATGTCAAAGCGTGACTTTTCCCTCTTTATAAAATAGTTGTATAGACAGAAAATACATTATTATTAATTTAACTCATCAAATGAGTGACCTTTTCTTATGGATTACAGATAAAATAATAATGAAATGACAAAGAATAGCAAAACAGCCCAATATTCAGAAAATCTAGGCATCTAACTTTAAGAGGTAGGTGTCTATAATTGATTCTTTAAACATTTTCCTGCGCTTGGAATCTAAATTTAGGTCCCTTCATCCATAAAGCATCTAAATTTAGGAAACTAATAAGGGGATAAGGACAGGTCGTTTGGGGAGGGTAAATGAGTTAGAAACTCAGTGCTGAATTCTGAAGCTGGTTTCTAAATGAGGAACTTAAACTTAGCAGAGTGTGTGGTGCAGTGGTTAAAGCTACAGCCTCAGCACCCTGAGATTGTGGGTTCAAATCCCACATTGCTCCTTGTGACCCTGGGCGAGTCCCCCATTGCCCCAGGTACATTAGAAAGATTGTGAGCCTACCAGGACAGATAGGGACAAATGCTTGGGTACCTGAATATAAACCACTTAAGTTATAAGTGGTATATACTTGAATAAATAAACCGGGGGTCCCAGTTTATATTTGGGCCAGCATCCAGCGCACACCTGCCCCCCTCCCAGACTTATTGCAGGCCTTCACCGGGTCGCCAGGCTCTGCACCCTGTCCCCCCCCTTCCTGCCCTATCCATCTTATCTCCTCTGCCGCTGGAATCCCTGGTGGTCCAGAGGTGTAGCGGGCACGAGCAAGCTTTCCAGGGCTCCTGCCCCACTGCTAACCCGGTCAGTTGCTGCTGCAAGTTCCAGCTTCAGCCACTGAGCGGTACCGAATGGGAGCGCACTCTGGCACTGCTGCTTGGCACTGAGTGGCTTCCTGAATGACTCCCATGAATTCTCCCGCTCAGCGGGCTGAAGTCGGAACTCACTTGTTGGTGAAGTCCTCTCACTGTGCTCCCCTAGCTTTTGGCTTACTGAGCATGTGCAGGATGCCCGATACTGGAGCCCCTCCCCTCAAACTATCAGTTTTGTCTCTAGCAATATAACAAGTCGAGACGAGGGGACGGTGGGCGGGCGAGTGTGGTTGCATTTCCCTGCTGTTTACAGCGAACACCTAAGCAACTTTGCTTTCTCTGGAGACAAGTGGGGGACACGCAGGCACACTTGTTGGTGGGTCCCAAGCTGAAAAAGCAGACGGGCAGTGGGTGTAAAATTAAATTGCAAATAAATTACATAAGACGGATTGTTCAAAACAAACGTCTTGTGCTAAGCTTTGGTCTAAATAACAGTGCTTTGCAAACGTATGCACCGAAGACCAGGATGCTGCTCTGCAGATATGTTGAATTGGGACTGATTTCAAGTTTGCTATTGAAGCAGCTGTAGCTCACAGTTTATGTGTCCCAATTGAACTAGGAGGCTGTATATGAGCTCTTGGGTAACAAAAGTGGATGCAGCGTGTAATCCATGATGATATAGCTCTTTTAGGCCACAGGTAGCTGGATTGCAGGACATGAATAGGTGGCTTGATTTGTGGAATTGAAAAGTCTCCTTCAGGTATAAAAGAAGTGCTCTTCTGCAATCTAATGGTATGAAGGGACTCTTCTGCTTCATAGGAGTGAGGAGGTAGAAAGAACAATGGCAAAGTGATGGTTTGATTAAGGTGGAATTCTGAAACCACCTTGGGAAGAAATGTAGGATGAGTCCGTAATTGCACTTTATTTGGGAAAAAAATGTAAATAAGGATAATACGCGACTAAAGTTTGAAGCTCACTAACTCTCCTAGCTGATGTGAGTGCTGTAAGAAAGGCTGTTTTCCAGGAAAGAAAGGTGAGAGATGCAGATCCCAGAGGCTGAAAAGGGTTTTTCATCTATTATGCCAAGACTACATTGAGGTCCCCAGGATGGAGGAGGGTCCCTCAGTGGAGATCTAATTGTTAAGACCTCTCCTAAAGCAAGAAATAAGAGGGTTCTGTGAAAGTGGTTTACCATGCACCATTAGAAACATAGAAAGATGACGGCAGAAAAGGGCTATAGCCCATCAAGTCTGCCCACTCCACTGTCCCACCCCATTAAGTCAGAGTGCTGCTCGACCCACGTAGAGATCCCACGTGGATGTCCCATTTATTCTTAAAGTAGTTTGTTCCAGTGATCCACCACCCTTTCTGTAAAGAAATACTTCCTGGTGTCACCACCAAATCTCCTTCCTCTGAGTTTGAGCGGGTGCCCCCTTGTGACTGAAGGGTGGTGAGTGGTATGCTGAAATGGCTGACAAATGAAATCTTAAAGAGTTTGTCTTTAGGCCGGAGATAGGCTCTTGCAGATATTGTGTTTAAAAGTGCTCCAATGAACATGAGGGAATGAACTGGAGTTAGCTTGGACTTCTCAAAGTTGATTATGAAACCCAGTATTTGAAATATGTGCATTGCGGTTTGAATGGTGAGTAGCAGATGGTCCTTGGAATGGGCTACCAACAGCCAATTGTCTAGGTAAGGGAAAACTATATGGTGCTGTTTTCACAAATGCGCCACTACCACAGCCAGGCACTTTGTACTGGAAATGTATGTTGAGAAACTTGAAGCTGATGAAAGGCCAAAGGATAGGACTTTGTACTGGAAATATATGTTGAGAAACTTGAAGCTTAGAAAGTGCCAGTGGGAAGGATGAATGGAAATGTGAGTGTATGCATTCTTGAGGTCTAGGGTGGCTAACCAATTGTGTTGTTTCAGTAAGGGAAGAATTGTTGGAAGGGTTATCCTTCTGAACTTTTCCTTCTTGAGGCAGGCGTTGAGAGATATGCGATTGAGGATCGGGAAGAGACCTTGCGTCTTCTTGGGATTAGGAAAAATTTTGAATAAAACCCTGATTTATTTGAAGAAGTGGTAACCTTTCTATAGCAATGTTCTGAAGAAGAAGAAATAACTCTGCTGCAAGTTGAGGAATGTGCTGATGAGACATAGTGGACGGTGGTGGTGTCTGAGAGGGTAGGATATAGGGGAGGAAAATTAGTAAATACCCTTGAGAAATCATACTGAGGCTCCATTGATCTGTTGTGATGTCCTTCCAAGCTGAAAAGAACTGGGTTAGCCACGAACTGGGTTAGCCATCCTCCCATAGGCAGAGGGTCAAAAACTAGGCGAAGGCTTAAGTGCAGGCAGTGGAAATACAGAGGACTGCTTATGGTCTCTAGAATGTTGTTTTGGTGCATAAGAAGAAGACTGTGATCATTGTGTGTTGGTTCTAGTATAAGGCGTGAACCATTGCCTAGGATAATATTGTTGAAAGAATTGTTGATGGTAAGCTCTACGATAAGAAAAAGCAGAGGCTTGGCAACAAAACTGCCGGGAGTGATCCACAGTTGATTTTAATTAAGTGGCAAGTAGACTCCTGAAGTGTTACACAAAGATTTGGAATGTCCTCAAGAGAAGCAGTGTCAAGTGGTTGAAGGATTGAATGTTGAAAATGCAGGATTTGAAGCTGATGAGCCATAATCCTAGAAGAAAGCACAGAGACCTGATATACCTTGTGGTCGGCGGAATCCAGCAGACAACAATCTTTTCCTGGGGGAGCATTCGCAGGAAATTTTGATGTTTTTGATTTTTTAATAGCTGATTCTGAGACCATGGAATGGTGAGGGAGTTGAAGCAAGTCATGACCAGGTGCCTCTTTCACCTTGTATTTTAATTCAAGTCTCTTAGAAGCTGTGGAGACTGATAGGGATTTTTGCCAGTTAGCCAGTTGTAGGTCTTGTAATATCTGATGTACTGGCAATGAAATTATTTCCTTTGATGGAGTTTTACAGGACTGAAAGATAGCCTGAAAATCCTTACTGCCAGTGGGCACAGTGGCCTGATGAACATTCAGAAGAGCAGAAACCTTTTGTAAGAACTCAGGATAAGAAAACTTCTCTGTTGGGACAGGCTGCAAAAGAGGTAAAGAAGGTTGGTCAAGGTTTGATACAAGGACATCATCATGATCTGACCAATCTTTAGGAGAATCTTCCTGCGCTGAAGATGAACAGATGGCAGTGCAAGAACCTCAATCCATGCTCTGAGGAATACCAACAGAGTTTGATAAAACAGGACTGTCTCATGAAAGTTGTTCCACACAAGCTGTGCTTCAAGGAGAGGAATAGAAGGAGAAGAAGGCACTATCCTGCATAAACTTTTGTAAAAGATTGAAAATATTAGAAAGTGACTGAATAAGACTCAGAACCCTGAAAAGAAGATTCTGGAGATAAAACAGGCAGAGCAAGATGTTTAGCTAGTACCTGGTTGTGGTCCAAAGGAGCTGGAGAGGCAACCCGTTTAGTCTTAGCATGGGTTTTTGCCGATTTTGACGTGGTTTTCAAAGTTGCAGCCAAATCTTTCAGCATGGAGCTGGGAGAGGACTGTAAGGCAGAAACTGAGCCCCCGGGAGCCTTCTCAGAACATCCACTGTTAACAGTGGCATCCCTGTGTCTTTCTGTGAGGGAAGTGCTGCTAAAGTTGCCGCTGGTTGGGAGGGAGTATCACCTCTCTGGATAGGCTTCTTTTTATGTCCTGCCACAACTGCCAGTTTTTTCTTCTTTGATGGCGTCGGCAGTGCTGAGCTTCCCTCCCTTGGCGGTACCGAGATGGGGCCCTGGGAGGGAGCAAGCTGAGAGGATGGCAGCCTCGACACCTTCGTTACAGTTCCGGCGCGAAGGGAGAGAGAGCTGCTGTCAGCCTCGAAGTAAAAAAGATGTTTTTGCAATCTTAAAGCCCGCAGTATTTAGGTGGTTTTTAAATCCGTATAAATTGTATGTCGATATATATATATTTTTTTCTGTGTGAGACTTTCTTCACTCTCTCTTCTTTTTTTTTTTTTTTTTTTAAATTAACAGAAAGAACTAATGCCCTAATGGCTAGAAAGGCTTTTGGCTTTCTTTTTCTTTCTTTCTTTTTTTTTTCTGAGGAAATAGAGGGGAGAGCTGTCACTATACAGGAGCGGTTGAAGAAAAAACTGACAGGATGAGGGGAGGCGCTCCAGGTGTAGGGCATCCTGCACATGCTCAGTATGCCAAAAGCTTACAATAGCTAGGGGAGAGCACCGACACACAAGCTCAGTCAGAGGACTTCACCAACAAGTACGTCTGCATATCCCGCTTGTCTCTGGAGAAACACATACACACATTCTTACCATAAACAAATCTTCTCAAACAAAGCAGTGACACATCACCGAGATTATTCTAGCATTGTTGCACATCTAATTGCATTTCTTGCTATCTGTCATGCCATTACCACAGCTAACTTTACCCTCCCAAATCTCTTGAGGAATGTTCTCAACCGTTACTGGAGAGGTTTTTCACCCGACAGTGTCTTAAAGTCTTCAGTTAACACGCATTAGGTGCAAAACCTTAGTGTACTTTAGCAAACAGGCCTCTATGGTTTCTTTCACCTACATTTGTGTTCAAGTCACAGCTTTCAAGTCTGGGCTCTTCACCCGCCATAGTAAACAGTTAATTTCTAACATTACACACATCACCCATGGCAACGAGCTGCAATGTCATCAACACTATGAAGACTGCAGTATCAAGATTGAGGAAATGTTAAAAATGCTAACAAAGCATACTACGGAAAACAGCTGAAAGTGACAGTGTTTCGGGGCCTTCCTTAATGCTTCAGCCTTTGACCATAATGCAAAGCTGTAGATCTATGACATCACTTCCAGTGGTTTTGAAGTGACTTTAAAGCAGGGTCAGAGAAAGGGAAGGCAGACTGTGACCCTGATTCTATAAAGTCCGGCTAACTTGGTTGATCAGTAGACTTAATTGGTGCCAATAGTGGCACACAACACCTCACAATTGGTTTTAATTGGACTTAATTGAAAGTTAGGCACCTAATTCAGAAACCTTAGAAACATAGAAAGATGACGGCAGAAAAGGGCTATAGCCCATCAAGTCTGCCCACTCTACTGACCCACCCCGATAAGTCTAGATGCTAGTGATTCGTCCTACGTAGGGATCCCACGTACATGTCCCATTTACTTTTAAAGTCAAGCACGCCGGTGGCCTCGACCACCTGCACCGGAAGCTTATTCCTTGATTTCTATAAAAAGTAGGCACCTAACCCAAAGCACCTTAGGTGACTCTAAGCGTGATTCTATAATGGGCACTTAAGTTTTATAGAATAGGGCCTATATGACAGAGAGGGAAAACAAGATGAAAAATTTGAAACATAAATGGATTTCTACATTAAGTACAAGATAATAGGACTCATTTTCAAAGCACTTAGCCCTAGATTCACTAACAACAGCAACTCAATCGCTGTTGACCGATTCTCTGAGCGATTTTCCAACAGCAATTGATTCACTATTAAGTTCTCATGCAAATGATTTGCACGGAGGCAGAGGGTCCCCTTAGAAAGAAGATATCATCTTCCACCTCGATACGTCCTGTGATGTATTTAAATGTCTCAATCATGTCTCCCCCTCCCCTCACCAATGCACTAACCACTGGGCTATTCCTTTACAAAGAATGAAAAAAAAAAAGAAAAAGTTTGCTCTAAAATCAATATAATCGATTATATTCTACTTACCTATCAAAACAGAAGGGCACAAATTAAGCCATCACCTAACCATGTAAAAATCCTGAAAGTGGATTTCTTTTCCTCAAGTTTCTTCAACAGAGCAGAAGGAAGTCCCATTAGGCACCCTTTTTATGACTGGCATCTTAAAAATATCATCATCTGCTCACTATTTCCATGGAAACCAAGTAAGGGAAAGCTAACTTAAATGAAGAACGACTAAAAGAATTATCATGGGAAGGCCTTCTCTGCAACTAGTTTTTAGCTAGAGTTATTAACCTGCGTAATGCAGTTATCGCACATTATTTTAATGTATGTGTGCATTGCACAAAATGGGACTCTCATTAAAATAATGTGTTGACTGCATTATATGTTAGTAATTCTAGCTAAAACCTTGTTGCAGAGAATGCCTTCCCAAGATTATTCTCTTAGCTTAATCAATGGGTCTGATAGTCCAAAAACACCTACATTTCTGTTCAAGTCACAGCTTCCAAGACTGTGTTCTTCACCCGCCATAGTAAACAGTTAATTTCCAACATTGCACTCCTCCTAAATTTGTGAAATATTTTTAGTCAAATGTAAGGAACCTAAGTTTTCAGCTGAAAATTCATTTTTAATTTAGGAACTTAATAGTTATGGCATAAATATTCAGCTAAATTAACTACCGTGAAGTGGATAAATGTAAATAATTACTGTAAACTATCCTGCTCCGCTTAATCAACTGAGAGTAACGCCCAAAACGGAAGAAAAAGCCTCAGGTTTGCTTAGGCAGGGCATACGTGCTCAAGTCTCCTCCACCCACATCACTGGCTGAAAAAACTTCCGTAAAGACTCAACTAGAGAATGACACGGTGACAAAATTCATCACCGTTCCCGTCCCCGCGGATAACCGCGGGAAACCATCTTCATGTCATTCTTTAAGGAGAGAGGGAAGAATCAGAGTATGAATGGCCACAACCACTGACCCGCAAGCTTTGCTTTGAAGAATGCTGAGATTGAGCAGCAACATTCCAGAGCAGATATTGTGATGTCATAATGCCTCATTCCACCAGTGTCTAAGAGCCAATCACATCAGTGATGTCACAATGGCTTCATTATCCTTGGCTCACATAAGAATCAGAGTATGAATGGCCACAACCACTGACCCAGAAGCTTTGCTTTGAAGAATGCTGGTGTAGAAGGACTGAGGTTGCAATAGACACTACAGAATGACAGTCTCTGGCATCCAGAGCAGATATTGTGATGTCATAATGCCTCATTCCACCAGTGCCTAAGAGCCAATCACATCAGTGATGTCACAATAGCTTCATTATCCTTGGCTCACATAAGAATCAGAGTATGAATGGCCACAACCACTGACCCGCAAGCTTTGCTTTAAAGAATGCTGGTGTAGAAGGACCGAGGTTGAAATAGACACTAGAAAATGACATGGGATTATTTCCCGCGGTTATCCGCAGGGACAGGAACGGTGACAAATTTTGTCACCGTGTCATTCTCTAGACTCTACCCTTGTGGCTAGGCTGGTTTTCAATGTGGGACCAAAATCGCTTAAATAGAAATGTTGCCAAATGTGTTGAAGTATTAACGGGATGTCTCTTTACAAGCCAACGTTTCACGGTTTACTACCGCTTCTTCAGGGCTTTCCGACTCCCCACTTCTTCATACAACTTTGTGCTGCTTACTTATACGATCTCTACAGTCTGAAGATGAAGCTCTGCCCACCTGAACAGTAAGCGAGCTTCCAGGCTCAGCTGTACGCTCTTGGTGCCTCCCTGGTGATTGACATACACCATTGCTGTAGCATTGGCCAAGAAGACACAAACCGCTTCTCCCTCCAGAATCTTCTGCCATCTCTACAATGCCAGCTGAATGGCTCAAAGTTCTAATCTGTTGATCAACCACTTCCTTTGGGAGGCCGACCAATGCCCCTGGATCAGGTGTCCATTGCAGTGAGACCCCAGCCGAACAGGCTGGCATCCATCATCACAATTTTCCATGAGACTATTTGGAGGGGCATGCCCCTTGACAACGCCTGTGGGTGGAGCCAGCAGTCCATATTAGTCAGGCTTCCGGTATCCATGGCAGAGGTGATAGCAATGAGTTCTGATAGCAATGAGAAAAGTTATCAAACATCATCTGGAGAGGATGCATGTGAGCCTTCGCCCAGTGGCCCACATCTATCGTGACTGCCATGGAGTCTAGCACTTGGAGGTAGTGCCATGTGGATGGAGCATGTTTAGCTAACAAACTCATTATTTGACTGCAAAGCTTCTGTCTGTATGCCTCTGGTAGATAGACATGATTTCTGCCGTGTTGAAAAGGCAACCAGGTATTCCAGAGATTGGGATAGAACCAGTTGTCTCTTTCAGAAATTCACTATCCAATCCAGGCTTTTCAAGACCCAGACCATGTGACTCATCACTTGTTCTCCTTCTGGGAATGACAGAACACTAATCAGCCAGTTGTCCAGGCATGGATGAACCCGTGAGACCACCTTGCGCAGATGGGCAGCTTCCACCATCATCACCTTGGTAAATGTGCGAGATGCAATTGCCAGCTCAAAAAGAAGGGCTGAGAACTGGTAATGGTTTTCCAGGACATTAAATCTCAGGAACTTTCTGTGGTCTGGAAATATGGGAATGTGTAGGTAGGCCTCTGTCAAATCCAGAGAGGCCTGAAATTCCCCCAGCACTGCAACCACTATGACTGACTGTACTGTCTCCTTGCGAAAGAATGGGTCTCCAATTGTCTGAGCCTTTTTTGGGAATGACGAAGTATATGGAGTAACTGCCCCAGCCAGAATCTTTGGGTGGCACAGACTCTATGGCCTGAATATCTAACTGCATCTGAACTGTAGCCATGACCTTGCTTGCTTTCTCTGGTTGCCCCACCAGGGAGTCCACAAACCAGTCCGCTGGGCAAATTAGAGCTTGTAACTGCTCTGAATGATCTCCAGTACGCAATGGTCTGATGAGATCTGCGCCCAGGCCTCGGAATAGTCTGAGAGCCATCCCCTTATCTTTAGGGGAACTGCCCCAGACCTGCATTGTGCTTTCTCGAAGGTTGTAGCAGAATAAGAACTCTGTCTGGATCCCTGGAAGGATCTCTGAGAGGAGGCTCCTCCTGAGAACTGCCAAAAGCACCTGGAACCATGAAAATTAGACCACCTGGAGCCTCTTGAAGTTTGTGGTCTGCTGTCAGGCAGAGATTTCGGCTGACGATCTGCTACGCTAGTCATGAGATCGTCTAGCCCTTTTCTGAACAACATTTGTCCCTTGAAAGGAAGTCTGCTGAAGGTAGCTTTAGAGGTGAAATCTCCTTCCCTTTGCCTGATCCAGAGCATTCTGAAGGCCGAGATCAAATAAGCAGACACTTTGATCATGACTCTGATGATGTTGTAGAGAGAATCAGCTACATAATCCATTCCAGCTAATAGGAGCTGGGGTAAAGGCTCACTCTCCGCCGGCTCAAGACTCCGCAACCTAGTATGACAGGCGCATATCACAAAGGAAGTTACTGCAACTGCTTTGATTTCCAAGGCCAGCACTTCGAATTGTCTTTTAAGAATCACATCCACTCTGTGATCCTGCATATCCTTTAATATGCCACCTCTCTCACTTGGTAGGAATGTGTGCTTGGTTATCTGCACTACCAAGGAATCTACTTTGGGCTGACACTCCTATGCCATCAGATACAACCAAGCCATTGTCTTTGCTACTTTAAGGGACCCTTCAGGAGCATCCAACTGCTCCATGACCAATACAGTCATATCAAGATACCAGGGAAACAAAGAAGACTGGGCTCTCACTCCACTTATTATATATAGAACATGAAGCAGAAGGGACCTGCTGGGAGTCCAAGTTTTAACTCCCACAGAGAGTTAGTGATAAGCTCTAACAGAGCACAGGATCTGAACAGCCATCTGACTGTGGGGTCATCCCCTTGATTGAGGACCACCACTGTAGCTAGTGCATACAAGCCTTCCTGCAATTTGAAAGTCTTTTTCTGTAACATCGCTGTCTGTGTACAGTCTCTTCCTCTGTGAACCGCTCTGAACTGCTTGTGGTATTGCGGTAATCAAAAATAAAGTTGCTGTTATTATTATCTCCCGATAGAGAGGGCTTGCTCTGTGACAGTAAGGGCATAGAAATAGACCCTTAATTCTCTGAGTCTCCCTCAGAAAGGCCCACCACATCCTGGCCAGGTTCTAATCTTTCTTTTTCATAGTATCTCCCCACCTTGAAAAAGTTCAACGAAACGCATTGGCAATGGGGATTGAGAAACTTACCTAAACTAAGTACTGTTATATCCTTAACTTAAAAAGGCTGTAAATGAAAATACAGTAAGTTAATTATTATAAAAAAATATTAAGCTAGCTTTAACGGGATCAATGAGGATGCAGGCCACTTGAAGTTATGCTACTCGGTGGTGGTCTGAAGATCCTTGAAGGTTGAAGCTTTGCTCTATGCTGTAATAAGGAATGATTGATGTATGAGAAAAACAAAAATGGCTATTTTTCCACACAGCCAACTATATTACAGTGGTAAGGAATCTTACTGCTCGAGAATTTAACTGATAATAAACTCTTTTGAGAGGAAGCCTTTCGAGGAAAAAAAGCCTTTGAAAATACCTTGGCATTTACCAAATTACCATATGTCCTTCATGGCTGCTCTACAAATTGGCTGCTGTCAGAAGTGAGCCTAAGCCCGGTATCCTGTTTCCAAAAGTGGCCAACCCAGGTCACAAGTACCTGGCAAGATCCCAAAAGCGAAAAAAAAAAAAAAAAAAGACAACAAATACTGGTAACAGTACAACTTTTATAGAACAATTATTTTTAAAGAGGGCTTATATCCAAACATACAAAGTGGATTTTGCAGTTCAGTACAGAAAAAAAAATATTTATTTTGTTTGAAAACTGAAGGCTCAAGGTTCAAGATTCAATTTACTTGAAATGCCCCAAAACTTTCAAGAAAAAAATCTAAGCGGTTTAAACAATAAATCTATCGATGAGGAGGGGAGGAAGTAAGAAGTCTAAAATAAAAGCAACACAACATAAGAAACAGAAGGCAAAGAGGAGCAGGAAAGATTATAATTTCAACATCATATGTTATTAGTTTATCTTGTTGGGCAGACTGGATGGACCATACAGGTCTGCCATCATCTAATGCAACGTACTTCATTGCAAGGCCGGTGGAACAATGGCAGCCCTTGGGGTCCTTTGGGGTGGCCCACACCATTGTTGGGTTTTTCTTTTCCAATTAATTTATTCTCCTCACTACTGTCCTCCTCTTCTGCCAGATCAGTCTGATCCCATCTGAACTTTCCCAGCCTCCTCTCCCTCTATCCTTCAGCACCCGGCAGTCTTACAAAGTTGGATTTTCTCAGCAATGATTCATCCAGGCTTCCTCCAACCACATCTTCCCTTTGTGCATCCTCCCATGAAGTTGCAGTAGAGAGAAGGTCCCCAGGGTGGCTGGAAGAAGCCAGATGAATCGGAAAACCCAACTTTGTTAGACTCTTGTGTGCTATGAATGGCAGACAGGCCCACCGAAGGGGAGAGGAGGCCGGGAAAGACCACATGGTACCAGGCAAAAGAGGGGCAGAGTCGCTGGAATCAGGGAGGAACCGAGTGAGCGATTGAGATTGTGGTTGGGGAAAGTAGAGGGAAATATCAGAATTGTAAAAAGGGGAGGAAAGAAGGGCTGGGAAAGAGAGAGACTACATCAGACCAGGCAGAAGAGGAAAGCTGTCACACTCGGGGAAGGGGGGCCATAGTGAGAGATGCCAACCTGCAGGGGATAGGGGATAAGGAGTACAGGAGGAAGGAAATTAAGCTGGACATGGAGAGGGAAAGAGACATAAGCTATAAAAGTAAGGAAGACAGATTGAGACATCTGAGTTTTACTTCCATTGAAAGCAATGGAATTAAAACCAGGATGTCTTAATCCGTCCTCTTTTTTCTGTAGTCATATGGTAACCCTATACACATGAATGGAGGGGAAAGGGAAAAGAGCTGGAGGAGATGGTGTACATGGATGGAGGGCAAGGGAAAAGAAAAGAGCTGGAGGAGAATGTGCACTTGAATGAAGGGGAAGGGAAAAGAGCTGGAGGACATGGTGCACATGGATGGATGGCAGGGGAAGGGAAAAGAAGAGAGTGGGAGGAGCCAGAAAAGTAAATAGGTTTTGAGGAGGCAGAAAAATGGGAAAAAAAGCTGTATTTGTAAAAACAGCGCCAAAAATCGATGTAAGGCAGAAACTTAACAAAGGAAAGAAGAAAGAGAGCAAATTAAGAGCACAGACAGAGGAAAGCGCAATCAGAGACTGAGAACAAGATGAATAGAAAAATATTATCACCAGACAAAATAGGTAGGAAAGATAATTTTATTTTCAGTCTAGTCACAGTGAATGAAATATGTGAGTTTTGAGTATTTGCATCTGTTGTCTTTGTATTTTGGACTGCATACAAATAAATATATATTTTCTGTTTCTCTGGTGGTGTAGTGCATTTAGAATCTGGCATCTTAGGACAGGGAACATTTCCAAGTCACTGTTCCTGTCTTTAATTTGTGGTCACTTATTCTGTATTTGAAGAGGAGCTACACGTGTTCTGCATGTGTGGCCAAGAACAGGTGTTCTGGAGGGACTGGATAGTAACAGTAAATGACGGCATGTATTGGTCGATGTCACGGTCCCATGTAGGAAGATATATCTGGCTCTCCTTCAGCCCTTCTGGATGCAAAACAGCCCCAGCTTAAAAATTAGTGAAGACCACTGACCTACGCCTTCCAAGCTGCCAAACTAAACTCTTGGCTAACCCAAATGGTCCTCAAGGCCTACAACTACCTCGACTTCAGAAAATTACTCAAAACTCACCTATTCCGAGACCAAGACCCTTAATGCCCCTTTTCAATCCTCCTCCTCCCCCTCCTTCTGATCTACTCCCCTCCCCCGTCTCCCCCCTCTTCTCTCCTTGCTGTTCGCAACTCTATGATCAATTTGATATGTAACCACTTGTAATCTCTGTCTAACTAATGTGAACCGCCTAGAACTCTTCGGGGTATGGCGGTATACAAAAATAAAGTTATTATTATTATTATTATAATTTGTTAATATGTATCCAACAGGTGGATAACATAAGGACTGATGCTGGAAAGTGTGTTGGGTATTTGATGTGCTTCCATTTTGTCTGCAGAGATTTTGACTCCTGAAGCAGGCCCTCAAGCTGAAACACAATTCATGTTGAGTCAAGAGTTAAGTGAGTCAATTCCGTTAATAAAGCCTACAGTTAGAACACTGCTGGTTTGGCCTTGTTGTTTCTATCAGCCTCACTGTTTCCTCACCTATCGTGCCACTTTATAGAATTGCCTCCAATGTAATTTACAGGTTTCTAGGTCTACACTGGCACTGGACACATTTCTCTTTGCACATATCTTGCTTTATTGTAGAGGTAGGAAGAAGTATAAGAGATCAAGGTGGGGGGGGATGGAGAATGCGGCTAGGGTAGGAATATGGAGGAAAGGTGGGCAAGAGTAAAGATAAGAGGATGGGTTTGATTATCTGATTGTAAGCTATTTCCTCCTAAAGTTGGACTTCCAAACTGTTTTCTTTCCTTGTTCGTATACTGTATGTTTCTTTTAATAATTTACTGCAAGCCACATAGATCCTACTGGGACTTGCAATATATCAAATTATAAATAATGATCATAACGATGCATATGTTCATGAAGTGTAATTCACTTCAAACTTGCACTTGAGGAAACGTGTAAATAAGTTAAAATAAATAAATCACACATATGCATATTTAGCTTTCTTCTGTTCATCTTATCAAGTAAAGCCTCTCTACTTCTTACAACCTCACTCTAAAAATTTGTCCCCATCCCAGCGGGATCTATCTCCATCCTCATCTGCACAAGTCTCGAATACTTTAAAATCAGGCCTCCACAATTAACAGATATCAAAAGCAAATCAACAAAATCATGTAGCTCTGTATAGTATAGTCCCTAATATTCAAAATCAACATCAAAAATACTAGTTGTGTCAAACAAGTCACCAACACAAAGAAAAAGAAAGAGAAAGATATATATCCTGAGTTCCAATGTATCCCCCATGTGTTGTGTCTCACGCCCCCTTTTCTCCACCAACTTCCCTCCATCCCTTCTTATCTTACCCCTCTCTGGAATGGAAATAAACTGACCTCTACAGCCCTATGTCTGGCCCCTTTGAGCACTCTTTTCCTACCTGCTGAGGGTTACAAAAGAACAAGCTCATCATAGCCAAGGCCTGTTTTGTTCAATACTGAGCTGTGTTGTTCCTCACCTCTGCTGTTGCTTGATCCTAAAATGATAACTCCCATGCTCTCTCTCTCAACATAAACAAAATAAGAACCTCTGGGTTTCTCCAATCATGCCCAATGGAACCAATTTTTGTAGAGATTTTAATTTCCAATTTAACAATACCGAGATGTGTTTTAAATTAAGGCAACCTGCATAAGGGAATCTGCTTAACAAACATGGAACCTAGACGCTTTCAAAATAAGTACTGATTAATGCAGTATCAAGGGCAACTTTAGGGCTAAGAAAGACAAGAAAAAAATAGATACATTTCTAAATACATTACTGCTTACCTGGTGGAGGTCTACATTTATCAACATGCAACTTATACCCCCTCTTCTACTAAACCGCGCTAGCGGTTTTAGCGCGGGGAGCTGCGCTGAATGGCCTGCGCTGCTCCCGGCGCTCATAGAGTTCTTATGAGCGTCGGGAGCAGCGCGGGTCATTCAGCTTGGCTCCCCGTGCTAAAACCACTAGTAGAAGAGGCCTATAGTGTTTAACAAAGATCTTTTGAAACAAAAAAAGTGTACATCGAAGTTAACTATATGGGTTTTTCTACAATATTAGCCACCATTTTGACTTACAAAAAGATAAAGTTTCAAACCAGTTTCTGTATGTCTTTCTCACCACAAAAGAACATTACCCATAGAGCAGAAGTCAAAGTCTAAGGATTACCAACCTAGTCTCATTTTAATTCATAAGTCCTACAAGCCTGAAAGCTCAGAGAAACCTATAAAAGGGGTAAATTCTATTAAGGTTGCCCAAATTTGAGTGCTAAAATGCAGGGCACTGAACACAAATTCTTTAAGGGCATTTGAGTGCCCAGATTTCATTACAGAATAAGGCATAAGTTGGCATTTGCATGCTATCACTTGTGTCATCTATAAAGCAGGAATAAATGTCAGAGCATAAATGTTGCGCTGTAGTATGTAATTTATAATATTCTATATGTCACACACCCAAATGTGGAATCTGCCCATGCCCCATCCATGCTTTGCCCACATGTACACTATGCAGGTTGTATACTAAGCTTTGTGGAATACTGCTTCGCATACATTCATACGTGACAGTGCTAGTATTCTATACTCTTAGAACACAAATAACATAACATTGTGCTTATTGACTGCATAACCATTAGGTCAACGCGGTTTACAATGAAAATGAAAATCATAATAAATGGGATGAAGAAAGTTAATTGGTCAAGTATGAGATCTAAAGTCTTTGTAAGAGTGAGCTGCAAGCAACAAAGCTCGGAACTCCTTATCATGAAGGGCTGCCTGGGATGCCAAAGCATAATTGAGAAAATTTATACTTTTACAACCCTGGATTGAAGGAGAATTAAACAAAGAATGGGTTCTTCTACTATATCTGTATGAAGCCAAGGAAAATCTATTAACCAAGTAATGAGGTGCTTCCATTTAGTTTAGTTAGTAAATTTCAGGCTTGATATACCGCCCTTCACAACAAATCAGAGTGGTGCACAATTCAAACAATAATATCATAACATGAAATGGAAAGGAACTACATAAAATCTGAGAGATAGGGATAGCACAGAGGGAACAAAGAAGGGTGCTCTGGATCAGGATCAACATCAGCAATGGCTACATAGGTATTAAAAAAAAAAAAAAAAAAAAGAACAAGAAGATTAATGTAAAGAGATGGGTTTTAAGAAGGATCCAGAATACAGGAAGAGTCTGAACAGAATAAAGTGCTACAGGAAGGACATTCCAAAGAATGCTGAATGGCATGATGATTCAAGACAAGAACATTGAAGTGGTGGTAGCAGATCACAGGGACCTAGCAGGGATATAAGGAGAGATAAGTGTAGAAAGATAGAAAGGCTTATCAGAATGTAAAACTTTATAGGCCAGGATGAGGATCTTAAACTGAATCTGAAAAGGTATGGTAAGCCAAAGGAGAAAAGTGTTCAGAACTGTAAGCATGAGATAATAATCAGAACTGTCAAAATTTAGGAAGACCAGTGTACACAATGCTAAAATAGTCCAACTGGGAAGACACCAAGGAACAGAGAAGAGTAGTACAGGAAGAATCATCAAGGGAGCTACACAGAAAATGTATAAAGCAAAGAGAGTAGAAGCAAGATTTTACAACAGTAGAAATATGTAGAGAAAAGGATAGCAGGGAGTCCAAGTCACTTCCAAATACGAGATGGCGAATCAACTGGAGGGGGTATTTTGAATAGTAAGTGAGATCAAAGGGGCATGGGACTGACTTGTGATCCAAACTGCCATTACCTTTGTAGGGTTAAGAACTAGATGATTAGCTGAAAGGCAGATATTAATTGAATTCAGGCAACATTGTAAAGCAGACAGATTCAAGTTGGAGGTTTTGTGAGGAAGAACCAGTAGAATATCGTCAACGTACATACAGAATTTGATACAAGTCAACTGAATGAGTGATGCTAGTGGACTCAAAAAGATGTTAAAATCGGTTAAAGTCCCTGAGGGACTCCACAGAGAAGTGAGAAAGAAGATAAACAAGATTGTGGTAATGTTACAGAGAATGAACGATCAGAAAGAATTAAAAAAAACCAAGCAAGCACCATGCCAGAAACGATGAGAGGTCAACCTTTTAAGAAGAAGGTTGTGACACACCAGGTCAAAGGCTGTACTATGATCTAATGAAATAAAAAAAGAGCATAACTGCCCCAGCCCCTCCCTTCCAATTGTACATCCTGTAAATGTCTTACTATTCTATGGATTTTATGGATTTCCCTCCATATCCCTCTATCTCCAATATGTCTGTTATGTCCTGTCCGTTTAGTTTTATATTATTAGTTTGTAATTCTCCTATTTTTTGTTTATTTTATACTCTGTACACCACTTAGAAGTATGATAAGCAGTATAACAAATTGTCGTTTTCTTCTTTCTCCGTGCTAACCATCCATCTTCCATCTCTGTCCCGTCCCCCCCCACCCCCCCACACACACTTCTGTTTCCCTTACCTCCCTGGAGGTCTGGCATCTTTCCTTTTTTCGTCTCCATCCCAGCAGCTGCAGCAATGTGCCCTACCATCCCCAGATCCACCCTCTCTCCTTTTCCTAATTGCCCTTTCAACCAGCATCTCTCCCTCCTTCCCCATCACCTGAGGGGTCCACCATCTCTCCCCTTCTCTTCCCAACTACCCTCCTATCCAGTATCTCTATCTTCACCCTTCACACCATCCCTTGTGTCCAACTTCTCTCCCTTTCTATTCCTTCCCTCCCTCCATCCCATTGTCCACCATCTTTCTCCCTGTCCTCTATTTTTAGACCCATTATTTCTTCCCCTCCCCCCAACCACCCTCAGTTCAGCATATGCATGTCTCTTTGGACCCCTCCTTGTACTTCTATACCAGGGCCTGCATGTTTTCCCCCTTCTTCTTCCCGGTCTCACCTTCGAGATTTGGCCTGCTGTTCCTTCCCTCCCTCCATCCCAGTTTCCTGGGATCTTCAAAGCAGCCTGGCTGTAGCAAACCTAGCAGGCTGCCTCAACCTCCGCAGCACGTTCCCTCTGCCGTGGTCCTGCCCCTCCTCTGACATATGAGATCAAGGCAGAGGGAATGTGCTGCGTAGGCTGAAGGCAGCCTGCTAGGTTCGCTACAGCCGACTGGCGATCCTCTGCAGGTTGCTTTGAAGATGAGACTGGGAAGCTGGGATGGAGGGAGGGAAGGAACGGTGGGCCAAATTTAATTACCCTGCAGGCCAAATTTGGCCCTTGGGCCCGAGTTTGACACCCCTGATCTAAAGAATCAGAGGAAAGAGAAGTATAGTAGTTACTGAAGTAGTGGTAAGAAGAAACAGAGAATAAGTGGAGATATGTAAGAACAATGGCCCTAAAACACAGGGGTCAAAATCAATGAGAGAAGAAGGCAGAATACCTGCAAGGACCAAAAGAAAAGACTTGACCAGTGATGTTCTTGTCATCACCCCAAGGAGCATATCTTGCACTTTGTGCACGGTCCTTTGGTCCAGGCCACTGCAGCACGGATGCCACTAAAGCAGTGTCCACAGCTCGAGGCATCCAGAAGTGGGCAGATGTCGGCATCCGAGCATGTGCGAAGGTCCTCTAGACAGGCCCTGAGCCGCCAGCTGGGGGTGCCGGAAGGGAAGATGCGAGGAGAGGTGCCGGCTGATTGCCTACAGGACGAGGCACATCCTGTAGGCAGTCAGTCGGCGCTGACGCTTTTCCTCTTCCCCAGCATCTCACAGCACATCTGAAATTTCAGGAGGCACACTATTTAGTGGACTCGGACTAAAGAAGACTGCGAAGAATTGCAAAGGGACTTGAACAAACTAGGGGAATGGGCGACGAGATGTCAGATGAAGTTCGACGTTGAGAAATGTAAAGTATTACATGTGTGAAGCAAAAACTCGAGGTACAGCTATATGATGGGAGGGATGTTATTGAATGAGAGTACCCAAGAGAGGGACTTGGGGGTAATGGTGGACATGACAATGAAGCCGACGGCACAGTGCGCAACAGCCACTAAGAAGGCAAACAGAATGCTAGGCATAATCAAGAAGGGTATTACAACCAGAACGAAAGAAGTTATCCTATCGTTGTATCGGGCGATGATGCATCCGCATCTGGAGTACTGCGTCCAATATTGGTCGCCATACCTTAAGAAGGACATGGCGTTACTCGAGAGGGTTCAGAGGAGAGCGACGCATCTGATAAAGGGGATGGAAAACCTTTCATACGCTGAGATTGGAGAAACTGGGACTTTTTTCTCTGGAGAAGAGGAGACTTAGAGGGGATATGATAAAGACTTACAAGATCATGAAGGGCATAGAGAGAGTAGAGAGGGACAGATTCTTCAAAACTTTCGAAAATAAGAGAAACAAGAGGGCATTCGGAAAAGTTGAAAGGGGACAGATTCAAAACGAATGCTAGGAAGTTCTTCTTTACCCAACGTGTGGTGGACACCTGGAATGCGCTTCCAGAGGGCGTAATAGGGCAGAGTACGGTACTGGGGTTCAAGAAAGGATTGGACAATTTCCTGCTGGAAAAGGGGATAGAGGGGTATAGATAGATGATTACTGCACAGGTCCTGGACCTGTTGGGCTGCCACGTGAGCGGACTACTGGGCACGATGGACCTCAGGTCTGACCCAGTGGAGGCATTGCTTATGTTCTTATGTAGGTTGCCGCAGCACACAGTTTGCGATGCACTGCACTAAGAGAAATAGTGCTGATGGAAAATATCACTCACCACGTGACTGAGGTAGGCGGAGCCTCTAGAGGATGTGAATCTCTTGGAATAGTGAGCCAGAGACTAACGTAATCCTGGAATAAAGAAGACTAGAGACTCGGTTGACAGTACAACCACAAGCGAGAGGTAAAACAATATACAGTGCAGACGCCGCTAAAGCCGACAGTGGAAGGATGTCACCAACAACGTGAATGGTTGGCGAAGCCTATACAAGATGTGAACCTCATGGAACAAGGAGCCAGCGACTAACACGATCAATGTGACTGGGGAAGGCCCTTAGACTTTGATATTCAAAATGATTTAAAACGGCCATTTAATCTGCCTGTCTAGGGGTAACAAGGCATTTTCTGTATACTTAGTAGGATAGAGCCATTGAAAATGCTGGTTAACGCCCAAGCTAAATGACTATTTTGGGTTCATTCTAGGGTGGAATTGGCATTTAGCCAGTTAAGTACCAATTTTCAGCATAAAACTGTACTATCTTTATGTGGTTCTTCATACCCGGTTAAATATACTTAACCGGCTATGCTTTCACCTGATCTGTATGCATAGAAATTCAGTGCCAGAGCTCAGACATGACCTGGCACTGAATTTCTGGGTATAATGGTGGCGGCAGTTAGCAAACAAACACTGCCACTGGCTGAATATCAGGCCCTAAGATTATAGAATTAGGGGGACACTGAGAAAAAAAAAAGTCACAACGCTTTTGTAGAAAATCAAAATAGAAAAAAACTACAATTTGTAGTTTGTATTTTTCTTTCCTGCCTGCTGCTATACTATTGAAGGCCAGATGAATTTACTGTGCAATAAAGCAAACTGAATGCCAGGCACCCAAAAAATTTTTTAATCCTAACGGGTGTCATAATATGAGCAAATTAAAACAACTGCCACTTTATTTTTTATTTTTTTTTGCTCCCTTTGGAATTAATGTGACATCTGTTCCAAGTAGAGTCTGATAACATTTGCTAAAAGATATTTTTATACTGCACTTGTCTCTAGTTTGCTTTTTAGTTGCTCCTGATTTTACTTCATTGGCATTTTTTTTTTTTTTTTTACCATATATTGCACTACAAGTTTGGTGCTCCTAATCACAAAGGCCTACTCAAAACCAGATCAAACGTGAAAGCTCCTTGTTCAACAACCCTATGCTATGCTTCGGCATTCCGTCCTGAATGAACAATGTAAAAACAAGATTTTGAAACTGTTTTGGCTGCGCAGTTTGAAAAGTATTTGCGCTGTTTAAAATGCTAGCTAACTGATATCAAAAATCATTAGGCAATCGGATGCTGTCACTTTGTCTACGTAAGTCTCATTTCTTAGTTCTCAACCCTCAGTTAAAAAAGTACATAATATCATATGAAAATGTAATGGCTCCAAACAATATCCCCCAGATTCTGTAAAGGGCACGGATCCCAGATCAGTTCCCAACGTCATTTGTTAATGGGCTCCAATAATTCAATTACTGGAGTTAGCATACACTTAATTGGCCCTACTTATGATTTGGGTGCCGATCTGGATGCGTGCTATTCAATGGACGCCTATATGGGATTGTACACAATTCAACAGGGGGCACCTTATCATCCTTCTAGCTTTCGCCGTCACCTTTTCAACCTGTTTGGCCACCTTAAAATCATCAAATAGTCTACGTGGTTTACATTAAAGTGCTCAAGCATTTTCCATATCTGTCCTGGTGGGCTCCCAGTGTATCTAATGTTCCTCGGGCAGTGGAGGATTAAGGCCCAAATGGTTCATTTACAATGGCGCGAAACACAAAAGCGCGCGCCAACAATTGAGCGCAGCGCGCACCGCTCTAAATTACAGTTTTTAGGGGCTCCGACGGGGGGTTTTGTTGGGGGAACCCCCCCAGTTTACTTAATAGACATCGCGCCGGCGTTATGGGGTTTTGGGGGGTTGTAACCCTCCACATTTTACTGTAAACTGAACTTTTTCCCTAAAAACAGGGAAAAAGTGAAGTTTTCAGTAAAATGTGGGGGGTTACAACCTCCCACACCACCCCCACAACGCGGCGCGATGTCTATTAAGTAAAGTGGGGGGGTTCCCCCCCACACGCCCCCCCCCCCCGTCGGAGCACTAAAAACAGTAATTTAGAGCAGCGCGGCGGCGTGCGTTGCGCTCAATTGTCTGGGCGCGCCTTTGTCCCGGCGCGCTTTTGACCTGACACCGGCCCAAATTCGGAAATGTTAGGCACCTATTTCGGAGGCGCCCATCTAGACAGGCGCCTATCTAAATCAATTAACAAGCTCAATTAAGCTTTTTAATCAGCACTAATTGAAACTTAGATGCCTATCAAGAAAGAGCGATTCTGCAACAAGGCGCCGCTAAAAATTTAGGCGGCCTTCAACAAAAATAGGCGCTATGCAGGTTAGGCGTGGGCGTGGCTACAGGTTAGGCAGAATCGCCGCTCTTAAGCTAGGCGCCTAACTTTTAGTTGGGCCTGGAGCTGGCCTATTCCTTGGGCGCCTCCAAAATAGGCTCCGCTAAGCGTGATTCATTAAACCGCACCCAGGTTTACTTGAATCGCGCCGAACAGTGCCTAAGTAGGCGCCAAAATTTTGGGCGCTTTTTATAGAATTTGCCCTTAAGTTTCAAGTTTCAAGTTTATTGGCTTTTAATATACCGACCATCAGCAAGTATCTGGCCGGTTTACAATAAAAATTTGAAAGGAAAAATTAAATCAATAGATAAATTTAAAATAATCAAAGTGTACACTGAAGACATTAACTAGACAAACTTAATCACACACTAGTCCTTTATACTTTGATCCATTATTAGGATTGGAAGTTAGCCTAAATGTTATATTTTCTTGATTATACTTTCTGTACAAGTTATGCTTGATAATAATGTAAAATCTTATAAATAAATAAATAAAAAAAATATATATATATGCTAAGTTATGCACTATTTATGCATACAATTAAAATAATAGCTTATATACAGCACCTTCTACAATCTTTAGCATGAAGTACAATCTACAACTTAAACCACATATAAACTTCACAGTTCAATATATCAATTAGTATGTCACCATGGACTTCAGTGGCTACCTTCGGTTGGCTTCCGTTATCCAAACTGAATTGCTAGTAAGCCAAACTCTTCGCCAATCCATTTTAATAAATGCATAGCTCTTTCCACTGTTTGAATATTAGAGAGCAAGACTATCTTCCCCCCAAAAGAAGAAAAAAGCAGCCAGTAAGTTGAAATTTCTCCTACTTGAAATCGATATGCCTGCCATCTCATTGCTTTCACTTCCCAAGATGCCACAGTGCTTTCTCTTATACTATTTAAACACATATGTAAATGAACTAAAACACGTCACCAGAGATGGCCAATAGCAGAGTCAGAGGTTCTAAACCAGTGATATCCATTCAATCTCAGTGTTAAGGCCGAAAGGTGTCAAGTTTCAAGTTTATTTAAAAAAAATGTATTCAAATTTCTAAGCGGTGTACAGCAATAATAAAAGAGATATCATTAAAAGAAACAAAAAAAAATTAATGTTAAAATATTATACAATACAGTATCAAGTTAGTAGACTTTAACATAAAACACATATACTAACTATACACAATTAGGAAAGTAGGACTGAACTACAATAATTAAATAAAGCACACTTAGGGATAAAACAATAGGTAGGGAAAGGGATTATAGTTGGTTTAGTCCTAAAAAGTTTTAAGACTTGGCTGAAGTACAAGTCACAACTACCCACAACAGGTACCAGGGGTCTCAAGCGCTCACAGTTAAAAGCCCGATGTTTTTTTTCAGGCTAATAACTACAATGTGAGCTATCATTGGTCCCATACACTCTCTTTTAAATAATTTTTATAAGTTTTTTATATATTTTTTTATTTATATGATTTAGTGATTTCTTGTGCAATATTCTCTCATTATAAGATTTGATATAAAAGTACTTAGCGTCAATGTGTAATCTTAACGACGGAAGATCTCCGTTTCGCTCCTAGCATTTATACAAGAGCTTCATCAGGACAGGCACCACAAGCAGCACTGTTCACACCGCCGGCGCTGCAAAATCACATTTACAAATTTAGTAAAGAGTCTACATTACAGAGACACAGTCACTACAGTGTCCAGCTCCAACTCCGAGCTCGGAGTTGGAGTTGGATCTTCCGTCCAGGGCTGTGGAGTCGGAGTCGCAGGAAATTTCGGGTACCTGGAGTCGGAGTCGGAGTCAGAAGTACAAAAAACTGAGGAGTCGGAGTCGGAACATTTATCTACCGACTCCATTTTTGAACTTGGCATACCAATCACGAGCGATTCTTTCAGCTATAGCACCCACTATATACACAGCACAAATGTTGCGAGCAGCTTCTGCGGCCTTAGAACCTTGATTAAAAGCAAAAAGAAGGTGGTGTCGAAAATGCTCATTTCTCTCAACTTGACATTCCATTGTAACGATCTGAAAATTAACCAGTGCTGTGGAGTCGGAAGTCGAGGAGTCGGCGGAAATTTCGGGTACCTGGAGTCGGAGTCGGAGTCAGAAGTACAAAAAACTGAGGAGTCGGAGTCGGAACATTTATCTACCGACTCCATTTTTGAACTTGGCATACCAATCACGAGCGATTCTTTCAGCTATAGCATCCATTATATACACAGCACAAATGTTGCGAGCAGCTTCTGCGGCCTTAGAACCTTGATTAAAAGCAAAAAGAAGGTGGTGTCGAAAATGCTCATTTCTCTCAACTTGACATTCCATTGTAATGATCTGAAAATTAACCAGTGCTGTGGAGTCAGAGTCGGAGGAAATTTCGGGTACCTGGAGTCGGAGTCGGAGTCAGAAGTACAAAAAACTGAGGAGTCGGAGTCGGAACATTTATCTACCGATTCCACAGCCCTGCTTCCGTCGTTAAGATTACACATTGAAGCTAAGTACTTTTATATCAAATCTTATAATGAGAGAATATTGCACAAGAAATCACTAAATCATATAAATAAAAAAATATATAAAAAACTTATAAAAATTATTTAAAAGAGAGTGTATGGGACCAGTGATAGCTCACATTGTAGTTATTAGCCTGAAAAAAAACATTGGGCTTTTAGCTGTGAGCGCTTGAGACCCCTGGTACCTGTTGTGGGTAGTTGTGACTTGTACTTCAGCCAAGTCTTAAAGATTTTAGTGTGTTTCACAACAATTTGGAGAGTTAGTCCTAAAAAGGATAGTTTTATCCAAAAGCATCCTTAAATAAAAATGTCACCGAGTTCAACAAAAAAAAAATCCAATGTTGTTCTTTATAATTGAGAAGTCTCTCATAGTTGCCACCCTCCTACCCAACTATGACTTGTTCTATAATTCTCCAGTGGATATCCTCAACTGCATGACCACTATCGATCCAATATTGGACTAGTGGAGCCTGCAAGTTCTGAGCGGAAATTTCTAGATTTATGCTCTGTCGATCTAAGCCGTACAGAACAGCTACATGATAACGTATGCCCACCCACAAGTTTCAAGTTTATTAAAAATCTGATATACCGCCTATCAAATATTTATTTATTTAAAAAATTTCTTACCCAAGGCGGTTTATAAAAGACAATCATAAAATGGATACAAACAGGCTTACACAATAGTTTCATACAAACAAGCATCACATACACTAGTTTATTCAAAGAGACAAAATGCCTAACATCGCCATCTATATATGTGTCAGTGGCAATATCCTCATGAACCTTGAATACATAATCATTTAAATGCCTCCATAAATAGAGTAGTTTTTAATACTTTATAAGCGCTGTACATGTTTAAAAAGCTAATACAAAATAAAAAAAGAGGTAGTCATATTAGACAAGAGTAGGAAAAGGAGGAAGAAATACTATAATCGAGAGGAGAGACATTAAGAGGAAAACACAAGAGAAAGGGCATTAAAATAAAATATTAGAAGCATATAGATGAAATAAACAATCAAAAGCATAAATAATTCTAGCATAAATAGTTCTACCTGTTTGAAAGTCCATCCAATTAGGGCCTTGCAAAGCAGAACTGCCCATACACTCTGTGAGTATACTCAATCTGAGATTCACCCTTATTGTCTTATTTATGATGTCAATCATTCTGGTAAGCTATAATCGGACAACAGAAGGGAGCGGATTACATATTATATATATGTCCCTATTTTGTACATGGGCCAACTGAGGGTTAAAGTGGCCTTGCCGAGAGTCACAAGGGACTGCAGCGGGAAATAAATAAATACAATAAATTAAAATAAAAATGGCATTTAATTGTGGGTTTAATTATGATTAAAAGTTTTTAATCACGTGATTAATTGCAATTCAAAATTTTTAATCTACAGTCTTAGAAAGGTTCTAAACTAATATTATAGACCCTTAACTGTAAAAAGTAAATAAATAAAAACCTCCATAATTACACTTAACATAAAAACAATTATTAACAATGGTCCCTGAAGAAATGATGGGACCATCATATACTAGGCTCTGCTTATGAATAAATCCACTGAATATTTTAGGTACAATGCAATTGAAATCTCTCCAGTTTTCAAACTTTTTCAGTTATTTTTGACATTTAAACATACAGTTTTTTGCTCATTTTTTTCTGCGGTTTGCTTACTTATTTATTTTTTGTTGCTTTTTTTTTTTTTTTTTTTTCCTTTGGCAGGTTAATAGTATGAGTATTTGATTAGTTTCCAAGCCATCTGTCCCCCTCGACTGTTAAACAGACAGAATGGAGGGCCAAGAACTCAAGAACAAGACAAGAGAATTAGGCCAGCTGTATTGCAAAAAAAAAAAAAGCTGCAGAGAAAATCTTCATGAAGCAGGACCCAAATATGATACCTACAATTTTTATAAAAGCGTTCCTCGATATCACAGTGCCTCTAGCTGAACACCATGGTACCTTATTTATGTCACAGCAGCTCTGACAAATCTTTTAGCTATAAATAATTATCATCAAATAACTATCTTTTTGTAACTACAAAACAGCACTTAAGAGCATCATGTTTTTAATAAACACCGGATCTAAACGTGATTAGAGCATTTGCCCATTCATAATTTAAATTGAGGTAACTCTGGAAACTATCTGGGATCTTGTGGCGGATTTGATTAAAACAATAAATCCTCGGCTCTCTCAGTTAGAGCAAAAAATTAATACTCAAGAAAGTGAAATTAAGAATATAAAAGTTGATCTAAAGGATTTGAAAAACTCAATATTAAATTCATCCCAAGAAATGAAAGTATCCAAACAGATTACAGAAACACTGGTGAGTGACAACACTAACTTAAGAAGAAAATTGGAGAATTTAGAAAATTTCTCTCGTAGCAATAATCTTAGACTAATTAACTTTCCAAGAGTTGTTGCGGTAACCCCGAGAGATATGTTGAAACGCTACATGATGGAAGTGTTGGAAATTAATGAAGAGCTATTGCCGCCATTCACCCAAGTGTATTATCGACCCATTAAAAGGGAAGAAAAGTCAAAGGATGAAGATCAACAATTGCTAAATGTTTCTACATTGTTGGAACTTTCAGATAGAGAACTAGCAAAGCCGGCAACACTTCTTCTTACCGGATAAAAACTGGCTATTAAAACTTTTCTTTAAAAATAAACAAAAAAATTTTCTAGGGTACAAAATACAAATGTATCCAGACCTGTCACGAGACACACAAATACATTGACGCAAATTTCTCTTGTTAAAGCCAGGTGTTATAGCTCTTGGGGCGACTTATTTTCTTCATCACCCATGTAAATGTGTGATCGTGTATCAAAACCAAAAATATGTTTTCTTTGATCCTAGCCAGCTGACAACCTTCTTGTCAATGGCTCGACTGAAATAGGGGGAGGAATATGAAGCACTCTTAAAATTGATTGTTTGACTTCCTGTCTCAGCCAATATAATTCTTAACTTTTTATTTTTATTTCTTTGGTATTCTCGCTGATTCTACATTTTGGACCCATTTTTGAGGACTTGAGTTAAAGTTATGAAAATTTTGGTTATTATTTCCTGTCTAACTTTATCTTTCTGTACAAGTGGATACTTGATAATATTATTGAAAAATGATAAATAAATTAAAAATAAATAAATAAATTGATATATATGGGCTCCTTATACTTAACTGCAGTAGAGCTTCTAAACACGGGCCAATGAGGTAAATGCTCCAACGTTCAATCAATTCCTGTGAGTATCAGAGCATTCACTTCACCAGCCCACGATAAAAAAGCTCTACTACAGTTTTTTTTTTTTCTTCCTCTCTACCTCCTATTTTAAGTTCTTGTAAACCGTGTCGAGCTCCATACTCATGGAGATGATGCGGTATATAAACTTAAGGTTTAGATTAGATTAGATTAGATTTAGTAAAAGCCAGTGTATACCAATATCATACAGTATCATATCTCTCTACTTACTTATTCCTTATATGCAAATTTTGTGCAATAACTTCCCTCCGCTGAAAATCAGGGAAGGGAAGTTTCATGGCGACTCCAGGAAGTACTTCTTCACCGAAAGAGTAGTGGATCATTGGAACAGACTCCCACTCCAGGTGATAAAGGCCAGCAGCGTGACGGATTTTAAGAGAAAATGGGATACTTTAAGGGAGTAAATTCAGGGGAGGGGATACTTGGAATGGGCAGACTTGGTGGGCTATAGCCCTTTTCTGCTGCTTTTTTCTATGTTTCTAACTATAAACTGCACCTAAGAAAATTTATTTTTAACTAACAATACGAGTTTTAAATTATTTTTTTACGTTTTTAAGATGGTCTGCTAGGATGTATTTCCCTAGCTGCACTGGTGGCATCTACTTATTCTGGACAATGCAGGCGTTAGCGGCTAGCGCGGCAGGCGGTTTGACGCGCGGTATTACACGCGTTAAACCCCCACCGCGGCTTGATAAAAAAAACCCTAAGAATTTCCAAAAATCAAAGTGAAATTTATAAAAAGTAAAGCTACAGTATCGTTATTTACAAAAGGAACAGCTGATGTGCATACGTATGTCGCACTTTTAAAATGCAAAACCTACCCTTTCTCTTATTTATTTTGATTTCTCTTTTTATGCTTCTTACCGCGAGTATGTATTTGCTTCAACAATGCTACCTTATCCTTCTATCCCCCCCCCCACTTTTTCCTTCTCATCTAAATTATGTAACTTCTCCCCTCCTTCCCCTTTTACCCTCACTTTCTAGTTTGTCTAGTCTACGTCATTTACGTTCACTTCGTATTATAAATTTTTAGCTTTTTCAAAATATTGTTAACCGGCCAGACATTTGCTTGATGGTCGGGATATTAAAAACGAATAAACTTGGAACTTGGTGCGCCATAGACTAATATGCATGCGTTAGCGTTTAGAGCGCGCTAAATCAATAATCGGTTAGCGCACCTTAGGAAAAGAGGGCCCTAGTCTCCAATGGCTGTAAATTTGGGCAGCTCACTTTCTCGCCCTGTTCCTCAGCTTACCAAGTGTAATTAATAACACTGTTGCTTCTTCCTTTCCCTTCTGAAAGCTTTCACATGGACCGTGGAAAAAAACATTGGTAACCAGAACTTCATGTGCTTCTGTCCTTTTAGCTGTTACAGTTTTAGCACAAAAAATGCTACTTATCCGAAGAAGTTTTGTAGGTAATGTACCGTATATATATATATATACTCGAATATAAACCGACCCGACTATAAAACAAGGTAACCTTTTAAAGCCCCCCAAAAAGGAGGCAAAAAAGCTGACTTGAATATAAACTAGGGGGTGGGGGTTATTATTCAAGTGCAGTGCTTTGCCTTGCCCTGCCAGATTCTGCATCCAGCCCCACTCCCTCCCTGCCAGGTTCTGTCCCCTGTGCCCCACCTCCCTCCTGATGATTTGCAGGCCTCCACCGGTCCCGTGAGATCTCAAGGCAGCCAATCAGCTAGCAGCTCTGCGTGGACAGGAGCGAAGGGAGGTCACTCCTGCCGTGATTCACCACAGGACCACCAGGGTTACTAAAGGTACGAGGGGAAGGCAAGAAGGAGGTAGAAATTCTTAAAATCAGCTGGGACAGGAGGTGGGAGGGATCCCTCCTGTCCCTGCCACCGCTGGACACCAGATCTCATGGCAGGCCCGGCAGAGGTCTGCAACAGGTTCAGGAGGAGGGGGGGGGGGGCAGCACTGACCCGAATATAAACTGAGTTTATATTCGAGTATATACGATAGTTATTTTGAATCATTTTCATTTGTGGAGTGTGTGGCACAGGGGTTTAGAGCTACAGCCTCAGCATCCTGAGGCTCTGGGTTCAATCCCTCACTGCTCCTGGTCAAGTCCACTTAATCCCCTCATTGCCTCAGGTACACTAGATAGAGTTTGAGCCCACCAGGACAGATAGGGAAATATGATAAAGTACTTAAGTGGTATAAAAATATAAATAATAAAATAAATACATAAATTTACTCCTTTAAAAGAAGCTCACAAGCAACAACCTTCAGTTACTAAACATCATACAGTTACTTCTTAGTAAAAGAGGGGAAGACCTCGTCCTATTTTTCCTAAATACTCTTTAAAGATAATTTCATAAACCTATTTGGGGGGCTTTTTTTTTAACCAAACAGTGATAAAAAGTGGCCTTAATGCACACTTACGTGGGCCATCCCTTTGCATGTAGTCATTATTGTATGATCTCCTACTGCCACCTAATTTTTGAACGTAGGGACTCTAGCACTTAACCTCTGCTAATCGGTTCGTGTGAAGCAATGCGTGCTAACCAAGTAGCACAGAACACACCCATCTCCACCCTAACACGCCCCCTGCAGCAAAATATAAATATTTTTTAGCATATGGGTAGCGCACACACAAGGTAAAATTATCGCGCCCTGCAGTATACCATTTTTTTTTGCTGCAGTAAGCATGTATTACGAGGGGGTGCGGAAAAGTTCTCAGCCTAACCAACTTCCTTAATTCTGAGGGTTATTCTGCACCACGCCAATCTGCAGAATCATAATGCAATGTTTTGACATTGTTTCAGATCACTGATGGAGACCATGTCAACGAAAAGTATGGAATTTTCAAGTGTGGAACTCCGAGTTGTCATGAAGTTCCTATTCCTGCAGAAGAAAACTCCAAAGGAAATCCATAAACGTACGATGCAAACAGGAAAGAAGTGGTGTGAAACACTATCATTTGAGACCGAAGATGCAGCAAATTCTGGGAGGCCTCAAACTAGTGTCAGCTCCTGAAATTGTTGATAATGTCAATGATAATGACTTTTTCCGACGTTTCATTGCAGTTGGTGAATTTCGACGTCGCTAACACTTTGCTGCTACTCTACAATTTTTTTGTGATTTTTTTTTGTTATCCTTTTTACCATGGACCCCTGACGAATGTTTGTCCGAAACACGGACCGTGTCGGGTCCCTTGATTGTTAAAAGGGTTTACATATATTTATTTTGTCACAATAAAATTTTGCCTACGTCTTGTACAGATCTGCAGTTTTGTTTTGTTTGCTAATGATATGATTTTAGCAGACTGACGAATATCGACTAAACAATTGCCGAGACGCTACAGATATCCAGGGGACATGGGTGTAGAAACTACAAGCAGCTGGACATGCAGAGGCTGTTCAACCAAGTGGGTGCCCAAATGTTTGAATGCTGATGAGAAATGACATCGAGGGGACACTTCCAAGAAGTTCTGCAGCATTTTCAGCGAACTGGTGCCAACTTTATGGAATGACTAGTTACTGTTGATGAAACATAGTTGCACCACTATGATCCTGAGACAAACAACAGTCCGTGTTTTGGCAGCACTCAGGTTCTCCAAGGTCAAGGAAATTAACGACCCAAAAGTCAGCAGTGTTTTCAGATCAGGAAGGTGTCGTAATGACTATCTTCCAAGGGGGCCAAACAGTTTAAAGCAGACTTACTTCTGTAACTTGCTGTGCCGATTAAAGGAGGCATGGAAAGAAAAAAAGGAGAGGGGAAGCTGCAGAGAGGAGTTTTCTTTTTGCCAGCCTTCACAAGGCTGGCAAAATGATGAATGCTTTGATACAACTGAGGTTTCAGTGCATAGACCATCCCACCCTACTCACCAGATCTTGCTCCATCTGACTATTTTTGGTTTCCAAATCTTAAAAAAAGAGTTTGAAAGGGTAACAATTTTCAGTGACTGAGGTGTGATTGCAGCAGCGGAAGCAGTATTTCAGTGACCAGATATCAGAGTATTTTTTTTTTTTTTGGAAGGTTTAGAGAAACTTCAGACACGATGTGCAAAGTGTATTGAACTTAGGGGTGAATATGTAGAATAACTTGTAAGTTTCATGGCTCCACATCATTCCCTTCTTGGTTGGGCTGAGAATTTTTCAGCACCCTTCCCCCGGCAAAGCTTACCATAGTAGAAAAAGGTCACTTTTGTGTATAAAATGCTGATTTATACACATAAAGGTGAAACTTATTCATTCCTGTTAATTTCCTTTCATTGAATCCTGCTAGACCAGTCCAGACCAACAATATGAGACCCCTACCAGCAAATGGAAGTAGAGATACCAAACTATTCCAGTACCACCAGTATAACGACTTGCATAACCTGGAATTCTCCAGTATGTCACCACCAAAACAAACCCCAATGAAACTACTGCAAAAATACAAACAGGAAGAACTATGTACTGACTCCAAGAGAAAACAAGCAAAGCCTGATAAATATCCTCTACCCTAAAGTCTTCCAAAGTGGACCCTGGACTGATCTAGTAAGACTCATGGAAAAGAAATTAACAGGTTATGAATAAGTTTCACCTTCCTTATCATCCTGCTAGATCAGACCAGACCAACAGGATGTACAAAAGCAGTACCTTACTGGGAAGGGATTACCAGGCCCCTGAATCATTGCTCTACCAAATGATGCACTGCCCCTGGGTTCATAGACAACTCCGCGAAAGACAAAGGCGCGCGCAGAAGAAAATTACAGTTTTTAGGGGCTCCAACGGGGGGTTTTGTTGGGGAGCCCCCCCCCAGTTTACTTAAGAGAGATCGCGCCGGCGTTGTGGGGGGTTTGGGGAGTTGTAACCCTCCACATTTTACTGTAAACTCTAACTTTTTCCCTAAAAACAGGGAAAAAGTGAAGTTTTCAGTAAAATGTGGGGGGTTACAATCCCCCAAACCCCCCACAACGCGGCGCGATCTCTCTTAAGTAAAGTGGGGGGGGTTCCCCCCCCACGCCCCCCGTCGTAGCCGTAAAATCTGTAATTTTCTGCGGCGCGCACCTACGCGCTGCGCTCAATTGTCTGCGTGCGCCTTTGACCTGACACCCTGCCCCTGTCTAGCACATCAATCTTGTAGTGCTTCACAAAGGAGTGTAGCATAGATAGACCATGTCACAGCCTTGCAGATGTTTTCTGGAGCAACCACCCATGTATCTGCCCCAAGAAGTCACTTGAGCTAGGATGAAATAGGCCCGCAGGCCCACCAGTACTACCTTCCAGCAAATGATATACACTGCCTCAATAATAGCTTTAACATATCACACTATTAAGGATTTATAGTCCACTTGCTCTTTGCATGGCCCCTGAAAGAGCATGAAAAGCTAATTCGACGTGCAGAAGGAGCTGGTCACTCCAAAAAGTGCAATAAGAGTCTACAGGCATCTAGCTTATGAAACTTCCATGATGAGTCTGACCTCCCTTGTTCAAAAAAAAAAAAAAAGGCGGAGAGAAAAACGACCTGATGTACATGAAATGGGGAGACCATTTTTTGCAGAAATGAAGGCACGGTTTCAAGAAAGATGGCATTGTCTGTCAAAGGCAACTAAAGGACAAGGCTTGTAATTCAGATACTCATCTACATAACTACCAGACACCACTTTCAGGGTGAAATCCTTCACAGAGGTTCCCCTTAGAGATTCAAACAGAAGAAGTAAAAAAGCACTTGTTACCAGGAGGTTCCACTGCAGAACTGACTAAAATGAGGGCCTGCTACGCTTCACCCCATGCAAAACATGTACAATGTCCACCTGCACCACCAGTGAGCTTCCCTGGACCTTTCCCTGGAAAGATGACAGAGTTGACACCTGGACCTTCAGAGTAGCAGAAATTTAAACTAGCCAGGGAGAAAGTCAACGCTCCAAGCACCAGCTCTCAAAAACCTGCCAGACTTGGACATAAGCCAAAGATATTACTGCTTCTGGACCCTGAGCAGAGGGAAAATAATTGAAGTTAAATAGACCCTGTTCTTCAGGCACTCCTGCTCAAGGATGAGGTCATAAGCCAGAAAGAAGTGGAAGCCTCCGTGACCACTGGTCCCTGACTCAGGAATCCAATGGTAGCACTAAATTCATGTACCAAGGATGGCAGGGCCAGTCTAGAGAGACCAAAATTATAAGGATGGAATGGAGAAGACCTTCCCTATGAAGGAGTCTTCTGATCAGAGGCCAAGGAGGAAATACATAGAAAAGATAGTATTGTAGCCAAGACTGCACTAGGGCAGTGGTTCCCAAATCTGAACCTGGAGGCACCCCCAGCCAGTCAAGTTTTCAGTATATCCACAATGAATATTCATGAGATATTTGCATGCACTGCCTCCAATGCATGCAGATCTCTCTCATGAATATTCATTGTGGATATCCTAAAAACTTGATTGGGATGCTTCCAGGACCAGGTTTCTAAGGAACCACTGAATTAGGACATTGATCCCTGCCAAGGCAAAGTTCCTCCTGTATCTGAAAAACTGAGAAAACACTTGACATTCCATTGTGACACCAAGTTTGAAGCATTCCATACCAGTGATCCACTAGGAGTGGAAGGCATAGGAGCTCAGCTTTCACTCCTCCACATCCAGAATATTCTGGCTGAGGAAATTTACCTGCACATTCTCTTCTCTGTGATGTGTACTGCCAAGATCACTGCCAGATGAGATTTGGCTCAACTATAAAATCCAGTTGGCTTCCAGGACTACCACTGTACTGTGGATTCCTCTCAAGTTGCTGATATCAGACAATGCCACAGTACAAGCATACATCACCTAGACCACCTTTCCCCTCAACAAGGGGAGAAATTTCCACAGTGCAAGGTGAATGGCCCTCACCCCCCAAACAACTGATGGGCAATGCCGATTCCATTCAGGATTCTCGACCTTGTCCAGACAAGGGATTCCCCATCCTTGGAGGTTTGAGTAAGTGGTCAACATTATCCACTCAGGGGAACCTGAGTAGATAGTTATTGCCCCACCAAGCCAGACTCTGGCATAGAGTCCTTGAAAACGGAAGACACACCTAAAAGTCCTGGAACCAAGGGGCCCAATGAGAGAGCAACACCGTCAAGAACCCAAGCAGCTGCAAGTAATCACAGGCCCAAGGAGTCTCCTAGGCATACACTTCCCACTTCTGGGACTGCAGCTTGTGCCTTTTATAAAATTAGGAACAGGAAAAAAAAGTAGATCACAAGGATGGAAACTTAAAGATGGGGCTATTTTAACAAAATACTGTACAGTACATCTGGAATTCATCAAGGTGTGGTAAAAGATTGCTTTTTTATTGTATCTTGACTCCCTGCTGGATCCTGGTACCACAGGTTGCTGAATCATATGGTAGAGGAATAACGCTGCTTGCACCTTGAAAGTATCATTATACTATGGGGCTGCAAAACCATACCCTAATGCTTTCAAAACACCCGAATCAGGGCCCTCCCTCCCAGCTTCCAGGCTACCATGACAGAAGTCCCACTCACCCTCCACAAGTACAATCCTCTACCCCGAGGATAATCCTTGCCCTCTCAAAGAGTTACCTAAGCACCATTGGCGGTCTAGGGGGTAGAGAATGACAATGTGACAAAATTCATTACCATTCCCATCCCCATCCTGTGTCATTCTTTAGTATCTATCTCAGCCTCAGTCCTTCTACACCAGCATTCTTCCATGCAAGGCCTGAGGGGCAGTGGTTATGCCCATTCATACTCTGATTCTTCCCTCTCCTTAAAGAATGACATGGAGATGGTTTACCACGGTTTTCCTTGGGGACGGGAACGGTAATAAATTTTGTCACCGTATCATTCTCTACTAGGGGGGTCCTCAACGAACTTCAGACAGCGATGCCCGATCACTCCTGTCCAGTCTAGAACCACATCCAAAATGGTGGGACTACCACTAGGGGTCGTATAAGCAAATGTTTTCTTATATGGACATATGACCCCTAGTAGTAGGCAAGCAAAACTGATGCTAGAGGTGCCATTTTGACTGCAACTCCAGACTAGGCATGAGAAACTGGGTATTGCTCCTGCCTGAAGATCTCGGAGGATCCCCAAAGGCTTCTGAAGCATCTCAGAGGCCCCCTCAGACCAATGATGTTATGGTAGCCCTTTGATGGGGTAAGGCTATCTTTATGTAGGGGCCTGTACTTGTAGGGGGGTGGAAGCCAGGGGAGATCCTGCCCTGGGGTCCCAGAAGTGCTAGGCCGCATGCTACCAAATGGTGAAATAAACCCAAAAAAAGCTGGGGTATTTTTTACCATGACCAGTGTATCACCATAAGTCGCGTTAGGGTATTTGTATAGTAATGAGATAGAAAAACATGTATTTGCACCGCATTAACATTTAACCCACTGCGACTTAAATATCGTCAAAGTATTTTCGATCAAGCGGCGTTAGGGCAGTTTATGTTATGTTAAGGGTCAAATAATTCAGCCCTATGCTGCTTGATGAATTTCCCCCCCAAGTTTCCATCTTTGTGGTCTACTCTCTTCTCCTGTTGCTACAGAATATGAATCTTTGTTATTTCACCTTTTATAAAATTAGGTCACACCTAAAAGTATACACACAGTGCAAGCAGGCACATATTTGTAGAGTAGGCATGCAGAGAGAAGAGGTTCAAGCAGAGTGTGGGCACAGTCATGATTTGTGTATACGCGTGTACTTCTGAGCAGGCGTAAATGTCAGCATTCACAATCTAGATGCTATAAAACAGGATAAAAATAGGTACCCTGATCTAAAATTACCCTCTCTAACTGGGAACACGTTTATTACGCTGTGGTAAAAAGTGGCATTAGTACACACTTATGTGGGTTTTTCCAGAGGGCTAAAGTCATTTTTACTACAACTGTAAAAATACTTTAAATGTATTTTTTTTGGACTAATGGCCGTGCACTAATGTTGCCATTAGTGCACAGCCATTAAAAAAATTTACCATGAGCATTTAACTCTACCCATTTCGTACGTAGTTAAGGCCCGTATTCTATAAACGGCGCCTAAGTGCCAGTAGGCGCCCTACTGGCACCTAAAATAAGTGAAAAACAATATTTAAAAGATGTTTTAAAATAATTTTCAAGGTGCCTACCAGTGCCTAAAAAAAAAAACAACAAAAAACAGCGCCGGAATTGTGCTTACTTAGGCTCTTTTACGGCACCTAAGGCCGCTGTAGGCGTGGCTAACTTCAGAGCTAAGAAGTAAAAATTTTAAAAAAATTTAAATTGAATCAGGTTGGGCCAACTGGATGGACCAGTCAGGTCTTTATCTGCCGCCATCTACTATGCTAGGTGCCGTAAAGCGCCTATGTAGGCACAATTCACATCAGAGGTGGGTGCCGGAATTGTAGGCCTTGAAAAGCCTGGCCTAACTTTGCCAGAGGCGCGATTCTCTAAAAGGTGCTGTCACGCGACTGACAGCCAACAACGGCACCATTGTTTCCCCTCCTAATGTTTTTACCTTAAATATATTGAATTAAAAATTGATTCTAATCCCTTAATAATTTTCCCTTTATTTTGATATTGTTTGTATAAGTCACTTAATTCAAGTAATTCTAACTTTGTATAGGAATGTTTGTATTTGTCATTTTAATTTGTTTGGATTTATGTCTGTGTAATTTGTTACCCATATTTGGCTATTTTAGCAATTGTACGTCGCCTAGAACTTGGAATAGGCGATTAATCAAATTATATAATAAACTTGGAAACTTGGATTTGGAGAATCCAGGCTCACACGGTATCCACGTGCTAACCAGTATACTTTAAAATGTGTTAATTGATTAGGACCACCCACTCTCTGCCCCCAGCCATGTCCTGCTCTCCCCCCTCAAAAAAACCCAAAAATGTTAGCATGCCGTTAGCATGCACAGATTTGGCAATTACTCCAGAACGCCTGACAGCGTCCTGCAGTATGCAATTTTAAGCTGAAGTAGGTGTGAATTAGCGGTTCATAGACAACCCCGCGAAAGACAAAGGCACGCGCCGACAACTGAGCGCAAGACGGAGGCGCACGCCGAAGAAAATTACAGTTTTTAGGGGATCCGACGGGGGGGTTTTGTTGGGGAACCCCACCAGTTTACTTAATAGAGATCGCGCCGGCGTTATGGGAGGTTTGGGGGGTTGTAACCGTCCACATTTTACTGTAAACTTAACTTTTTCCCTAAAAACAGGGAAAAAGTGAAGTGTTCAGTAAAATGTGGGGGGTTTCAACCCCCCAAACCCCCCACAACGCCCCCACAATGCGGCGCGATCTCTATTAAGTAAAGTGGGGGGGTTTCCCCCCCCACACCCCCCCATTGGAGCCCTAAAAACAGTAATTTTATGCGGCGCACGCCCCCACGCTGCGCTCAATTGTCTGGGCGCGCCTTTGACCTGACACCGAATTGGTTGACCTGACACCGAATTAGCACCCATCTAAAAGCTGAACCTGGGCCATAGATGGAAGATTTGCCCTATCATGTGCTGATAAAGACCATTGTTATTCAACTGCCAGTACAATCAGTGCATGCACAGATGTTGCTATTATTAATAGCGATAGAAGACAATTTGCCACCAATATACAAAACTCTCAAAAGTACTAGTGGAAAAGCAAATAATATGTCCTGCAATAGAAATGCCCTGTATTTCAAGTGTGAATCCCCTCTACATTTTATAGTCCAGCAGCAATTACAGTTAGCATTTTGGCTATGTTAAATCTAGAAGACCCGACACCCGCAAAATCTTTTTGGCTTCAAATTTGTCACAGTTTGGAAAAAAAAAAAAGTTATTTGCTGCGCACAGAAGCTACCACAAATGCTCTATCAGCACTCTCTACTTTTCCCACAAACACCCATTCACCCACGTACGCGTACGGAGCGCTGTACATTTGACATTTGTAGACGGTTCCTGCTCGGAAAAGCATACAAACTAACTTGGACAGACAGACATGACATATAGGGTTGGGGGGATGCAGAACCCAAGGTGAGAGGAATTAGGAATCGAAAGCACTCTCGAAGAAGTGGGCTGACATTTATAGATGGTCCCTTCTCAGAAGAGCTTACAATCTAACTTGGACAGACAGATATGACACATATAAGGTTGGGGATGCAGAACCCAAAGTGAGAGGAGTTAGGAGTTGAAAGCACTATCAAAGAGGTGGGCTTTTAATTATCTGATTTCATTGAACAAACAAATGTCCTCCATCCTAATCAGATGGGTTTCCGTAAAAACCATTCCACAGAATTATCCTTGATAGGATTAACTACTAAAATCATCTATCAATTAAATCATCATAAATCAGTTTTACTTATTCCATTGGATTTATCATCAGCCTTCGATACTATAGATCATCAATTGTGACATAGGGATCTCTGATCAAGTGTTCGACTGGTTTAAATCATATTTTAAAGATCGCTCTTCGAAAGTCCAGTTTAATGGCGCTACCTCTGACACTTTCTCTAACAACTATGGGATCCCACAAGGTTCCATTCTTTCCCCAATGTTGTTTAATATCTTCCTCGCTCCACTTATTACATTAGAGCAATCTATTGGGTTCTCTATCTTCGCTTACACGGATGATATTCAACTTACCCACCCTGTTGATCTGGACAACCCTGCAGATATTTCATATATAAACTTGAAACTGGAACAAATCAGCCATTGGTTAAGCACTAAATATGTTAGCCCTCAACAATCGGCCAAAACCAAAGTAATGATTTTTCCAGTCCAAGGACGGTCTTACCCTTCCCTGTCCCATAACAATAAAATCAGTTTCAATTCAGATAGTCACCTCTATTAAACTTCTCGGTGTTACTTTCGACGGAAAACTCATCGTTCCATGAACAAATAAGTTCAGTAGTTAAGACATGTTTTCTACCGTCTTCGATATGATTAGATCTCTTGTCATCTTATTAGATCAACCTTCATGAAATATTTTTTATTTCATTTGCTCGTTATTTCATGTTTAGATTACAGTAATGGATTATAGAAAGGAATCACTAAGAAAGAACTAAAACGTCTTCAAATTATTCAAAATACTGCCATTAAAATTATTTCAAAAGCACGAAAACCTCTTTTGATCAATGCTCACTGGCTGCCTATAGATCATCGAATTTCCTAAAAAATAATGTTACTGACATACAAGACCATAACTTCCGGCCATCTTGCTTTTATTAACAGGCTACTTATTCCCCCATACTCCTCATCGTACTTTACGTTCATCTAATCAAAACTTGCTATCCATTCCCTCTCTAAGATAATTAACACTATGCGTACTAGCATTTTTTTCTGTTACGGCCCCTACTATCTGGAATTCAGCACCAAATTATATAAGAGAAATTACATCCCTTGATAAATGTAAAAGTAACTTGAAGGCTTTTCTTTTTAAAAATGCTTTCGGTGTATAATAGTCCTTCTAAGGACGGTCATGGAAACCTGTTCTGTGCCATTTTTTAATCATTTTAGCCTATTTTACAAAATATTAGACTATTTATTTTATTGTTCCCCTTCCTTTTTGTTCTGGTCCTTCTCCCCTGCTTTCTCTTTTTACAAATTGTATTTCCGCCCTTTTCTATCCTGTATCGGTAAGTTAATGTTTGTCAGTGCGTTTTATTTGTTTGTAGCATTATTTGTAATTTGTTTTTAACGTACGCTCTTTTTATATTTTGTTCTTATATTATGTAGAACCGCTTTGAATTTTTGATAAAGCGGTATATCATATTTTTAAATAAACCTGAAACACTGCCAGAGACGGAGCCTGCCGTAGGGATTCAGGCAGCTTATTCCAAGCTTTCGGCGCAGCAAAGTAGAAGGGACAGAGTCTGGAGTTGGCAGTTAAAAGAGAATGGCACAAATAGAAGGGACTTATCAGCTGAACGGAGCTAGCTCACGGGAGGGGGGGCACAGGGGGAGATATGCGAAGAAAGATAGTGAGGGGCAGCTGAGTGAGGAGTATGAATTGAACTTTGGAAACAGATGGGAAGCCAATGAAGTGACTTTAGGAGAGGGGTAACGTAAGTATAGCAACTCTCCCGGAATAGGAGTCGTGCAGCCGGAATAGGAGTGAAGCGAAGCGAAATAGGAGTGGAGGGAAGCGAAATGGCTAAGTGGAAGGCCTGAGAGTAGCGAATTGCAGTAGTCTAAGCGCGAGATGATGAGGGTGTGGATAAGTGTGCTCAAAGAGGACAGTTCGGATTTTGATAATATTATAGAGGAAGAAGCAGCAGGAATATACTGTATAATACATTTTATTTCACCTTATGGCATCCATAGATTCAAGCATAGTTGCTTGTACTCAAGACAAACTTACATTTGGAGAAAATACAGGAAAGCTATATGGATCACATCATTTTCTTTTATTAGATAACACACCTTCTCCAATTTTTAAACACTGGTTAAAGTTTCTTATTTAAAAACTATCCCCCCCTTCCCTCCACTTTTACTAAGCCGTGATAGAGATTCTACCACAGCCCGGAGCGCTAAACGCTCTAACACTCATAGAATTCCTAGGAGTATTAGAGCATTTAGCACCCTGGGCCACCGTAGAAACCTCTACTGTGGCTTAGTAAAAAAGGGGGAGGGAATTTATTGGGTTAGTGCCATTATTCCAACCAAAAAATGAAGTAATTTCTCTTTAAAACCACTCGAGCCTACCCAAGCTCATAAAGCATACATAATCTCAGTCTTAGTCTAGATTTTGCTTGTGTTCACAATTTTGCCACTTGTTTGTCCACACTCAGCCACACTTTAAACATCCCTGCAGTTCCTATACTACAAACCTATTTACATACCGCATCTATTGTACATATTAGCTAGTGAAACATGAAGAACCCTTCTCAAAGATTATGGATCCCAGGACCATAAGTAGAGAATGGCATGGGGACAAATGTGTCCCTGTCCCCGCAGGATCCATCTCCATCCCTGTCCTGTCCCCGTCCCATCCCTGCGAGCTCTGTGCTCATCTGCAATTTAAAATCATTCGTGTTCGAGGCTTGTGCAGATGAGGACAGAGCTCGCAGGGATGGGGCAGATCCTGAAGGGACAGGGGGACAAACTTGACCCGTTGTCATTCTCTACTATAAGGATAATATCAGTCATATAAACTAACGTACATATAAGAGAGATCTTCAAAAAGTTTCCGCACTTTTATTTTTTTTTTTTTTTAACACTATATATTAATATCTCAAAAGCAAATTACATTGCTACCTGCAATGTGAGCTGGCATGCCTGACTAGTCACATGACATTCTATGCCTGCCCTCTTACCACTTCTCCCACCCAACCATTTCCCGTGAAAGTGTGGAAACTTTCTGAAGAACCCTCGTATATAACGCATGCTACAAGCGATGGTTATAATGGACAAATGTCTTGCGTTCTATCATGATGCTCATATATTAAGGTACAACCCCCTATAGAGGTGCTTTTCCTGGATAGATTAGCAAATATAAAAGAGAATTATTCAACTTATACAGTTTTCTCAGAGAAGTTCAGCATGATTACAGTAAGTAATGTATACTTTTTACATTATGTTTATGTTCTATTAATATTTGAAATACTGCTTAAGGATATTACAGATCTATGATCATAATGGGTATAATTTTTTTACCGTTGTTTTTAATGTTGTTCCTGTACCCCCAATCCCACTTCAAGACACACGAATACTTATAAACCAACCAATATTCAAACACTCTAACAATACTTTTATGGGAGTTCAGAATCCACCAATTCTTACGAAGTTGGCAGTAGTGGTACTCTTCATTAATCTCCTCATAACTGTTGTAGCATCTTATTTATATTTTTTTAAACTTTTTACTTTGCTTTACTTATTATAAATAACTTTTAAGAATCAAAGGGACTTATATAAGATATAAGATAAGTCCCTTTGATTCTTAAAAGTTATTTATAATAAGTAAAGCAAAGTAAAAAGTTTTTTAAAAAATATAAATAAGATGCTACAACAGTTATGAGGAGATTAATGAAGAGTACCACTACTGCCAACTTCGTAAGAATTGGTGGATTCTGAACTCCCATAAAAGTATTGTTAGAGTGTTTGAATATTGGTTCCTGTACCCCCCCCCCCCCATATCTCTCAAACTGTGTGCCCCAAAGAGATTCCGGGTGTGCCATGAGAGATTCCAGAATTTTACTTTATTATTAAAAATTCCCTTCATAAGTATACACTAGAATAGATGACATGTACGTCGGTCGCGTACGCATGAGTCTGTCAACGCTATGAGCGTCTGCGTGCATAAGAATACAACCACTAAGACAAGCATCATTCTTTGAAGTGATTAGAAGATGGAGAATAGCTTTACTGGATCAGACCAATGGTCCACCAAGCCCAGCAGCCCGTTCTCACGGTGGCCAATCCAGGTCACTAGTACCTGGCCAAAACCCAAGGAGTAGCAACATTTCCATGCTACCGATCCAGGGCAAGCAGTGGCTTCCCCCGTGTCTTTCTCAATAACAAACTATGGACTTTTCCTCCAGGAACTTGTCCAAACCTTTCTTAAAACCAGCTACGCTATCCGCTCTTATCACAACCACTGGCGATGCGTTCCAGAGCTTAACTATTCTCTGAGTGAAAAAAATATTTCCTCCTATTGGTTTTAAAAGTATTTCCCTGTAACTTCATTGCGTGTCCCCTACTCTTTGTAATTTTTGATGGAGTGAAAAATTGATCCACTTGAACCCGTCCTACTCCACTCAAGCTGAAAAGCCCTAACCTTTTTAGTCTTTCCTCATACGAGAGGAGTTCCATCCCCTTTATCATCTTGGTTGCTCTTCTCAGAACCTTTTCTAGCGCTGCTATATCTTTCTTTGAGATAAGGAGGGACAACAAAAAGAGGCTCTTTGTGATAAGGAGACCAGAACTGAATGCAATAGTCCAAGTAAGTTCACACCATGGAGCAATACAGAGGCATTATAACATTCTTAGTCTTGTTAACCATCCATTTTTAAATAATTCCTAGCATGTTATTGGCTTTTTTTGGCCGCCACCGCACATTTGACGGAAGGTTTCATCGTATTGTCTGCAATGACACACAGATCCTTTTCTCGGGTGCTAACTCCCTAGTATCCGCCAATCCCCTAGAATCCGGTAACTGTGATTTGGGTTATTCTTCCCAATGTTTCAGTCCTTGAAAACTCATGGCACATAATTTTAGTTTTATTTTTTTTATGCTGCAGTTATCCAAACTTGAGCAACAAAGCAATCAAGACTCTGTTACCGTTTGGATATTCTTGGATTTTCAGCTCAGAGAGAAATTAAATCGAAAAAAAAAAAGAGACCGACTGTAGATGGTGGATGATGAAATGTGTGTTTGTTTGTCGAGTATTGAACCGCATTTTGAGTTAGGGGTCCTTTTATTAAGGTGCACTAGCCAATTTAGCGCATGCTAAATGCTAAGGCGCCCTTAGAATACAATGAATGCCTTAGCATTTAGTGCGGGCTAATCTTTAGCCTACCTTAATAAAAGGACCCCTTAATTTGAACTCAAAAAACAGGCTCATCCATCGCACTGATTAGCAATTCTATTCTATCTACTTTAGTTTCACCGTTGTTACAATTACCCATACATAGCTTAAAGAATTTTAAATAAATAACTCCCAAATTTAATTTTGTGTCGGTTTTGCAATTTTATAATTTCAATTATAATGTGCTACAAAAAACATTTGCTCCGTTTAGTGTGCCAGAGCTAAAAAAAAGTTTGAGGGACACTGCTGTACCCTATCTGCTGAATTAGAAGAATGTTCCTATAAAGCAGGGGTGTCCAACCTGCGGCCCTGTGAAGTATTTTGTGCAGCCCCGGTCGAGGGCGATTCAGTGTTTTCCTCTGCTGCCCCCGGGTGTTTACCGTCTTGCCGGCTCCCTCCTTTGTCTTGCAGCAGCGTTTGTGCGGCCCCAGAAACATTTTTTTCAGCCAATGCGGCCCAGGGAAGCCAAAAGGTTGGACACCCCTGCTATAAAGCCACAGGGGGTTTCGGTGGGGAGCCCAGCAGGGCCATTTGACCTGGGCCTCGCACAGAAAAAAAGTCTCCATTAGGGAAAATATTTGTTTAATTTTTTTAACTGAACAAAAAAATTAATTCAGTAACTGGATTTCTCCTTAATTATAAACAACTTTGCACACTTCAACACCTAATGATCTGCCTCTGTGATTCTCTGAAAAGTCCAAATTGCCCATAGGTTCACCACAGCAATTACCTAGCAAACACCTGACCTTCTAAACACTGGTTCTTACAACATTCTGCAACTGACTTCTCCCTACCAAAATCTTACAGTTAAGCCCAATATCTTGTTTTATTCCTTCGTGAAAACTTCCATAATTTTTGTATATCTTTGTTACGGCCTTATTGAGTGAAATGGTGTGGTGGGAGTGTTAGTCCACTTGACAAGGTAATATAAAAAATAAATAAATAAAAGAGTAAACAAAATAAATAAGGTGATACTTTTTTTTAATTGGACTAATGATGAGCTTTCGAAGGTAACCTTTCTTCTTCGGATCAGAAAATGCTTTGAGTTAGTCCAATTAAAAAAAAGGAGAGCTAAACGCTAAACGCGTCCATTATATTCTATGGACACATTGGCTATCGCGATTTCGTAACAGAGGGGGATATTTCCTCTGTTTTTTGTTTTATTTCTTACCTTACTGCCTTATAAATGTATTATTTGGCATGACAAATAAAATGTGTATCTTTTGCATATTTTTATTTCTCCGTGGATTCTTCCAGTGTTAAGTGAGTGAAAATGTTTTGAGTATATTTAACCGAGGCAAGGTGATGACTGAAGCGCGGGCTAGTGCTTTTAGCGCCATGATCACAGCTTAAACAGACATCACTGTGTTTAAAACATTTTCCCTCGGCCCAAATCTAGATGCTGATGATGGCAAAAAAGCAAATCTGCGCGTCAAAAGAGAGATACGGAGGCTCAGGTATCATTTAATGAAGCCGATAAAGTGCCACCTTCATTTCTAGCCACGCTAAAGACAGCCTAAAAAAACACTTACCTCCCCCCTCCCTCCTTTACAAAGCCGCGCTAGTGTTTTTTAGCGCCAGTCGCCGCGGTAACAGCTCGGACGCTCGTAGAATTCCTTTGAGCGTCCCAGCTGTTACCGCTACGGCTGAAAGAAGGGGGGTTAGAGTTTACTCAGCTTTTTCAAGACATACCTGGCTGGCCTCTATGATGTGTTTTGTTTTGTTTTGTTTTTTAAATACTGGATGCTATCATTTTTATTTGCCAATCTCTAGGAATATTATTCTGCTGAAAAGTTTTCTAAATCACAAACGTGGATGAATCAAGCCCCGGGTAAAGCATTAAAAAAAGCACTAGATTTGACGAATCTAATAGCGTGAATAGATAAAAAAAAGAACAGCGATAGAACAGTTACCGCCTTTTACAAAGCTGCGCTAAATATTAGTGCGCCTGCATGTTATCCTATGGACCCATTAGCAGTCAGTGCACGTGTTGATTTAGCGTGGGCTAAATCTGCGCCAAAACGCTTAGCGCCTTTGTAAAAGAGGGCCCTGGGGTGCTTTTACTAAGCTGATTCGGGCGCTAACGCTAATGCAGAAAAAAAAAAAAAAAATAGAGTCTCTTGTGGTCCCTTGGAAATCTGCATGTGCGAAATAATTTTTCAAATTTTGGGGAGGGGTGTGTGTAAGGGTACAGAATGGGGATTCCTGCACTAACCAATCAGTGCGTCTGCATTACCACGCACTAACTGGTTATTGCAAAGATACCACTGGAGCCCTGACTACCTACAAATTGGGTGGTGGTAAGGGCTCATGCGGTGATTAAAAAAAAAAAAAAAAAAAAGGCCTCGCACTAAGAGCAATATTAATGCACGACTCAGCACTAAACAGTGGAAAAAGTCCCTAATGTTATCAAACAAACGTTATAACTGGACTTTTCACACAATTGCTTTCCAATATGTGTATCCTTGGCACAGTTCGGCGCTTCCGGTAAATTGATTCCGGAAGTGATGTAAGACGCCCGGAAAGAAGCTTCGGGGGAAAGACTCTTTTATGAGTCTTTGATATAGTTTGAACGAATGATACCCCGCATGGGGGCCAATAATTTGGACAGTGTTAATTAGTATTAACCACTCTGGTCCTGACGAAGCTCTCCTATTGTAAATGAGAGCGAAACGGAGATCTTCCGTCGTTGTTGTGGTCAGAGGGCCGGGTACGAACACATACACCCGAACTAAGTATTATCATGTTTACATTATAAAATTGAAATAAGGACAAAAATGAATCTAAGGAGTTGTATTATACAACAATGGTATCACATAGGATAAAAAGAAAATTTTCATATACTTTAAAGTGAATAATAAAAGATGCAAGGATCGATGATAGCTCGCTCATTAGTCATGAGCCAAGACTAGTTCTGTTAGCTTATAACTGCGAGCGCTTAAGATCCTAAGTCATCAAGTTACCGTAATCCAATTGGAATTAAGAATATGAACCTTTGGATCTAACATTCGCCTACTTCTTGAAAGGGAATCGTGTATTTTTTTATAACGCAATTAAGCTCTCAGATACCGATCAGTGCAGGTATCTCAGAGCTCAATTGTGTTATATAAGAATACACATCTTGGAAAGCAATTGTGTGTAGTCCAGTTAGAACGCTTGTTTGATAATATTCGTGCATGGCCATTAATGCAAAAAAATAAAATAAAAAGGGAAAAAAAACATTTTTACAGCCACAATAAAAAAGGCCTTAGCATGTGGGAAACAAGCTAAGGCCTACATTTAAGCCCTGCTTAATATAAGGCCCTCCTAATTACCATACAGGATACCACTACTACTACTTAAAACTTAGATAGCGTTGAAAGGTGTACACAGCGCTGTACATTTTCACTTTTATAGACGGTCCCTGCTCGGAACAGCTTACAAACTAACTTGGACAGACCGACAGTCATGACATATAGGGTTGGGGGGATGCAGAACCCAAGGTGAGAGGAGTCAGGAGTCGAAAGCACTCTCGGAGAGGTGGGCTTTGAACTGGGCCTTGAACACTGCCAGAGACAGAGCCTGCTGTAGGGATTCAGACAGCTTGTTCCAAGCATATGGCGCGGCAAATTAGAAGGGACGGTGTCTGCAGTTGGCGGTTGAAGAGAAGGGCACAGAGAGGAGGGACATACCAGCTAAGCGGAGCTGCCGGGAGGGGGAGGGGGGACACAGGGGGAGATAAGTGAAGAGAGAGAGTGAGGGGCAGCTGAGTGAGTGCATTTGTAGGTCAGTAAAAGGAGTTTGAATAGTATTTGGAAATGGATGTGAAGTGACTTTAGGAAAGGGGTAACGTGAGTATAGCGGCTCTCCCTTTTTACAAAGTTATGGTAGCGATGCTGCCCTGGTAAATTTACCCAGTCTCCATTCAATTCCTATGGGCTTCAGTGCATTTACTGGGGCAGCACTGCTTCCGCAGCTTTGTAAAAAAAAACCTAAGTCTTCTAAGTAAACTACTAGAATGTGCTAGAATCTAGGTTTAGCAATTGGTAACATGGGATTTTACCAAGGGCTAAGCCCAGATACAATGCAGCACTTCTGAGGGATCTTTAAAATATATCTTACTGCAGTTTGTGTGCTAATGTTGTCACTAATACATGGTATCTGCTTAGAGTTAATGCAGGAGCACTTAGGGCCTAATTCTCAAAACACGCGTCACGCTTGCAGGTGGCATCCTACCGCCATCGGGATGCACAGTTTTGGGGTTTTTTTAAGTGTCTGAGGCAAGGCACCTACATTGTAAGGCCTCTATAGTGCATCTATGGAGACACGTACCCAAAGTGGGGTGTGGGTGTGGTTTCGCCCGGAAGTGCCCTTTGGGGGGGGGGCTTACGTGCGGGTACGCGTCTCCATAGATGCGAGACATACGCCTTAAACGTAGGCCTGCAAAATGCTGGCCTACACACAAGGCATCTGTCTGGGAGTGTAGACATGATTCTGAATAAGACGCCTATGCGTGACTGACACGTAATCGGCAGCCGCTTCTTAGGCAGCCACCGATATTGGCGTCCTACGCAGAATCGGGTCTTTACTGCCTCCTATTTAGGGGGCGCTAAGTGCTCCTGGGTTAACCTGCTTTAGCCAGTCAGCACGCGTTAAGTATTAATGCGCTAATTGGTTAATGCTTCCACAATCACTACACACCCCCTGCCAAATTTTTTTTTTTTTTTTTTTTAAATCAGTAATATATGGGTTAGTGCGTGCAAACAGGCAAATGACTGCAAAATGCTTTAAAACAGTGTTCTTCAACCACCGGTCCATGGACTAGTGCCGGTCCACAGAAATTTCCTGCCGGTCCACTGGGCCAGCACGTGCATCAGGCCCAAAACAGTGTTCTTCAACCGCCGGTCCATGGTGCGATCGACGCGGCGTTACCTTCGAACCGGCTCCTTCTTCCTAACTGATTCAGTGCACAAAGCCACGGACAGTGGCTCCTACGGGCATCCTGCGCCTGAACCGGAAGCCTTCTCTCTGACGTTGCAACGTCAGAGGGAAGGCTTCCAGATGAGGCACGGAACGTGCAAGGTGCAATTAGTACTATTATGGGGGCGGGGTCTGGGGTGGAGATTGGGTAGAGATGGGCGGGGTCTGGCCTACAACTTAGCCTAGTGTTCTTCAACCGCCAGTCCACGGACCGATGCCGGTCCACAGAATAATTCTTTTATTTCTGCCGGTCCACACGTGTAAAAAGGTTGAAAAATACTGCTTTAAAACATGTTTCTGTGGTAGCTTGTTTGCATACACTAACCACATGTTAAAGCAGGGGTGTCCAACCTGTGGCCCTGTGAAGTATTTTGTGCGGCCCCGGTCGAGGGCGATGCAGTGTTTTCCTCTGCTGCCCCTGGGTGTTTACCGTCTTGCCGGCTCCCTCCTCTGTCTTGCTGCAGCGTTTGCGCATTTGTGCGGCCCCAGAAACATTTTTGGGGGGGCCAATGCGGCCCAGGGAAGCCAAAAGGTTGGACACCCCTGTGTTAAAGGCTTAACACCCTTTAGTACAAGGGCCCCTCATAGTCTTGCGTAATACTCAAGTTCTCAGAAGAACAAGCACTGACTACACTTTAGCAAGAAAAATGTATAAAGTCCCCCAGAGTGCCTTCTGAATGTGCAGATTGGATTTGGTTCCTGAGTTCTATTTTTAATTGAGTTATAAAACCAATAAAACATATCTACGTTAACCAATCTATCACATAAATTACTATGATAAATAACGATATAATAAATAAATATATTTAAATGATCTGCTGAATGGATTCTCCAACTTTTACGGCTTTTTTCCTCCAATATTATGCCTTTGGGCAAAAAAAGTTTTAGGGCGCCTTTTACCAAGCCGCGCTAGCGTTAAACCGCCGGCTGCGCTAGCCGCCACCGCCTCCTCTTCTTCATCGGGCGGTAGCTTTTAGGCCAGCGCGGGGGGGGGGTTTAGCGCGCGATGAAAAGTCACGCGGGTTAACCCCGCTAGCGCGGCCCGATAAAAGGAGCCCTTAACGAACAAGATCCTGTGCAACCGGTTTGTGACAAGTAGTTCAATCTCTTTTAGTTGAAATAACTATATGCTCTATATCCTACTCAAATAAAAACAATTTAAAGATGCCATAATTAAAAAAAAACTGTTCACAAACGACCGGTTAAAAATACTGCTTTTTAACTATTTAGAATAAAATTACTTCCTATGACTGTAAATATGTCTACTCATGCTTAATACCACTGGACTATATGTCTCCTCTTTCATAATCTGCACGGCCCTGCTACTTTTACACTAATCACAATTAAATACTAAAGCCAAAAATACACTGGCGCAGTCTATGTTCCTACCTTTATTAGCCCTATATTTGACGAGATATCCACAGTGAATAAACTGCCTCAAACCAATAGGTCCAGTTCCACAGCACTTTGTCAAGTATTCTTGCTCTGAGCAGGGCTAAAGTTCTCCTGTACAAAAATCACTGGAACTAGAAAAATGTGTTTAGTTGTTGGTTCTTCAGTAAACAAAAGCTCTGTGTCAAAACAATGGCACTACTTATAGTGTTCAAAACCTGAAATCTCACATTTGTTGATCACATACCAGTGTTTTATTGATACCTGTAGCAATTGTCAGAGAAACAAAGAAAAAGGACTGAACAATTATTAAAGCTAATCCTCGCCACAAAAGCAACTAAACAGAGTCCACTTTAGAAAACCTGACAGCTGTCCCCCACACAGGACCATTGCTGCCAACTCTTCTTTACAATATGATTTTGAGAGCATTAAGTATTTCCTAAGTTCACTGCAAGCTCCTTGTGCACATCTGCTTGAACTAAAACCAACTGGATAAGGTATGACACAGATGACCTAACCCTAAAAAAAATAGCTTGAAAACGAATAACGGTTAAGCTCTAATGATCACAATGCACATGAAAGCTATCCCAAATCACAATTCTGCCCCAAAATGCACACATGTGCACTTTTCAAACCAGTACAAGAAAGCATTCTTAAGAAAAGAAAATGTCATTTTTAAAAAACGGATTTACAAGAGAAAACACACATTCAGAAAATGGATTCTAGAACAATCACAAAGCCACCCCCCCCCAATAGTGAATTTTTGAAAATATGGAGAGGCATGCATAAACTAGAGAGCCAGAGTTAGAATAATAAGTTGAAGAAGAAAAAAATTTGCTGCTGCCGCCACCACGTTAGTAGGGCAAGAAAAGGATGCATCCATCATCCCAAGGTTACTAAAGACTTCCTGACCATGCTCTAACTCCATCACAGCCCCAACTGCACGGCGCGCTAAGAGAGCAGCATTTTCAAGCAACACCAACCAGAGGAAGAAAGCCCTGCTGCTCCCTGGAGCCCCCCCCCCCTCCCTCCCTCCCTCCTTCCCTCTAACAGTCTCAGCTCCAGCAAGTTACTTGTCCTCTTCATCCTCTCAGGCAACTTCTCCTCCTCTGCAGAACAAGTTAAGCGCCTGCTGGACCTCCCCGCATCCCTCCCCCACCACAAGCAGCAGCAGCAGTTCCCCCCCCCTTACCCCGAGATAGGGGGGGAAGCAAAAAGGCGTCTATTCCCAAACAGAAAGCAAGCAGCATCCATCCACACACACACACACAAATAATCCAGCACCAAAAAAAAAAAAAAAAAGAGATTCCAAAGAGCTGGATACTCCACCCTCCAACTGGATTCCCAGGCAAGAACTCTTAAGGAAAAGTCTTCATGGAAAAAGCCTTCCTTGGCCTCTGGAGCCTCCCTCTTACTTTTCTCTCAAAATATTTTCTTTTCACAGGGAAGGAGAGAAAAAAAAAACTGCTAGGTTGTTTCCTTTTCTCCCCTTGTTCAGTCCCTTCTTATTATTATTATTGCAGGCTGTCCAAGTCTCGTGAGCTTTTTTTCCCAAGAATCCTCTTTCAGGGGAGGGGAACAAGAAGAAGAACAAAACTGATCACAATAAAGCTCAAAACCAATTTTGGGGAAAAAAAATAACAGAAAGAGAGAAACTGTGATACAAAAACAAGAACTCTTCTTCAATCTCATTCACCCCGGGCCGCAGCGCTCCGAGCGGGATCCCTCCGCGCACAGTCACTCTCCGGCTGGGGCGGGCGGGGGCGCGCGCGCGCGCTCGGCGAGCAGGACGGGGCCGAGCGGCGAAGAGGAGGGAGGGAGGGGAGAGCGTTGCGGGCCGGCCGCGCGACCCGCGAAGCCGAGGCTAGCGCGCGCGCGCTCCCCCCCCCACCCCTCCAAGCGGGCTTTCGCGGCGCGAGGGAGGGAGCGCGCCGGCGCGTGCGTCACAATCCCTCCCGAACCCGTATATTATAGAGGTATATGTGTGCACAGATAATATAATATATAAAAAAGATGTATTGAGGGGGGGCGCGCACGCTCTGAACAGGGAGCGCGCCCGGGAGAGACACTGACAGAGTCAAGCCAAGAGGCACTTTGGCTTTCAAGCGGGGGAGGGGGAGCGCAGGGGAAAGTTGAGGAGGAGGGCGATCTTGAGGGAGCCCCTTCGATTTGACGCCCGCCCGCCGCAAACCCTCCCGTAGCGCGAGAAAGGCGAGGGAGGAGAGGGGAGGGGGGGGCGCGGAGGGGGCAGCGAAACGACGGTTCCTCGAGCGCGAACTACTTGACGTGTCAGTGCGGCGAATTTATTTCACTTTGCCTAAGGAACGGGGCGCGCTGCGGCTCCCATTGCCTAGGGAAAAAGCCCGGATGTAAAGTGAGTGAAACTAAAGTCGAGCGAAGTAGGGCAGCAAACTCTAGTGGAGCGGCGGCGGCGGAGAGGCTTGGCGAGGCGCGCGGCGATGGGGGGCGGGGGGGAGGAAGGGGAGGAGAGAAAGCCGAGCCGCGAGCCAGGACGTGCGGGATCCTGCAACGGGCGCAAACCTGCAGGCCCAGAGAGAAGGGGGGAAAAAAAAAAAAAGACCCGGGGAAGGCGCTTGACTGTAGTCAGGACATAATCGAGAGCAAAGGGAACAGCGGGAAGAACTCACGTCCCCGCTTCCCGCAGCCCTGAAACAATGCAGTTCTTGCTGTCCCAGTGGAAATAAGAGAAAAAAAAAAAAAGAAATCCTGGCCTGGCAGGTTCTACTTGAATGAATAGAAGTAGCAGTAGATGCCGACAGGGTTGCATCCCCCCCCCCCCCTATAGTAAACACTGATTTGGAGTCCATCACATTTTCTGTTCACATGAATTCTTCTGCCCAAATACAATGCAAGGTTGCAACTTCGAAAAAGTGACCTGGTATGTTCTAGAAAGATGGAGGGAAGGCAGACAGGAGCCACAGAAGCAAGAGGGCCCAGCAGAACAGAGATCCCACACCTAATACAATGGGGCATAAAAAAAAAAGAGGTAATATCAAATCAGGAAAAAGAAAAGAGATGAAAATGAGCCAATATATCTAAACCACTTTTCCCCTATAGGTTTATGCAAATGTTTTATTCAAGTTTCAAGTTTATTTATACTTAATGAATCGCCTATTTTAAATTACTAGGCATTATTATTGCGAATTTTTACTAGGAATTATTATTGTGAATTTGATTGTAAAGAATGTCTTTTTGTATCATATTGTTATATATTTGTTTGATTCCTTCAATAAAATGCTATAACATAAAATTAGCCTATAGAAAGAGAAAGCCTAGTGGTTACAGTAGCAGGCTGAAAGCACCGAAAATCAAGATTCAGCCCCCCCCCCCCCCCCCCCCACACACACTTATGATAAAAGTGCTTTCCCGCTTTTTGTGACCTTAGGCCATTGCCCAGGTGCGGCCATAAGCGTCGTTCTACAAAAAGGGCGGCCCACTGTTCGAGAACCGAGAAATTGGCTGATACAATTTGCTTGAACAGATTTATCGAAAAACCCCAAGTTCGGTCAAATTGAAATTGTCTACGTTTCCCCAAGTTTTTGTTGAAAAAGGTGATAATCCGCTTACCGGTTTTCTGAGCGCGTACATTGCTAAAAGAATTAGGGATACATTGAACAAGACGCACGGATGTACGTGGCATATAAGGAGAGAGGGAAGAATTACATCACAGATAGGAAAGGAAGACAAAAGGGGTCAAAACACGAGGGGTGGGACCCGGCTGAAATAAAAATGAGTAAGCAAGAATAAATGCTTGCCAATAAAAAACAAAAAAGTCATTTGTCTACTATGTTTTATGAACTTACTTAAACCCAGTATGAAGAGAGACGTATTTATAGGGCTCAATTATAGGCATGTATTATTTTTAATTTTTATTATAGGCACTTTGGACCAATTGTTACTGTTTTATGTTGCTTTGAAATTTTGTAAGTAGTTTTGTGATCTAGTATGTGTCAAGTTAGGATAAAACTTGTAACTATGGCAAATTGTAACCTAACTATATATTATATATGTTAACCTATAACCCGTTCTGAGCTCTTTGTGGAGAATGGGCTGGAAAACAAATATAAAAATCTGCTTCAGACTGAAACAGAATATAATTTAATAAACCATAACCATAAATGCCAGTTGCAAATGGTAAATTGGAGAATACTGTAACTACATGCATGGTTTTGTTATCTATGTGCAAACATTTACAGAAATAAGTCTGCTGTAAATGATTGCGCCTAAATTATACAATAATTATATAATGCCTGGTGGATGCCTGAATTGCGCTCCCGAAAGAGGTGGTGGAGAGGAAAACGGTGACGGAGTTCAAAGAAGCGTGGGATGAACCCAGAGGATCCAGAATCGGAAAATAATATTAAATATTGAACTAAGGCCAGTACTGGGCAGACTTGCACGGTCTGGGTCTGTGTATGGCCGTTTGGTGGAGGATGGGCTGGGGAGGGCTTCAATGGCTGGGAGGGTGTAGATGGGCTGGAGTAGGTTTTAACGGAGATTTCGGCAGTTGGAACCCAAGCACAGTACCGGGCAGAGCTTTGGATTCTTGCCCAGAAATAGCCAAGAAGAAAAAATTTAAATTGAATCAGGTTGGGCAGACTGGATGGACCATTAGGTTCTTTATCTGCCGTCATCTACTATGTTACTATGTAATATTAGCAGGTGCTCTTAGAGTTCTATTTACTAAGCATTTTTCCCATAGATAGAAAAGGTGGATTTTAGGGAGGATTTACAAACCCGGAACTGAGGCCTCCCCGTCAAGACGTCTCAAGTTCCACTGGTACCGTATTTTAGAACATGGAGACATAGAGCCTGTTCTAAATTACAAGGGGGAATGGACGTTCATGTGCTGGTTATATGTGGCAGGAGCATCTGTTTAAGAATCAAAGATGGCTAAAATATCAACAGGTTGACATGAGCACGTAAATGTTTATGTTATATAAAATAACAGATAAATATGTATGTGCTGGAATATAAACTTTTTTGTGTTTATGTTCAGCCATTTTAGAAACATAAACATCTATTTTTTTTTCTCCTGAAGCTGTCACAGAGCCTTGCTAGTTTCACTTCCAGGAAGGACATCAAACGCTTGAGGATTAATAATAATAATAACTTTATTTTGTATACCGCAGTACCACAAACAGTTCAGAGCGGTTTACAGTGTAAGAGACTGTACATTTACAGCGAAGATACAATGAGGACTGTACATATTCAGTAAAGGTGTTATACAGCGAAGAACAATGTAGATTTACCATGCAGGAGACTGTACATATACAGCAGAGATATATATATAGTGGAGAGGCAGTGCGAGAGGCTTATAGAGCCAAATGCAATGTAAGGGACAGAATAATGCGGTGAAGCGATTTACTATGCAATAGTTGTTACATATCCCTAAGTCCTACAGTTCCTTTCGTTACAATCAAGAGTAAAGCAGTGTACAAAAAACAAAACAAAAAAACCCCAATGCAGGGTGGTGAATGTCAAGAAAAGCAACCAGTATCAATTACAGGATGGGAGTATTTGATTATTTGGTGATGGGGGGGGGGGGGGGGTTCGAGAAATTTGTCGTAGAGGAAAGATTTGAGAGATTTCCTGAAGGATGAGATGAGAGTGGTCAGGCAGTTTAGGTGCCATCGACTTGTGCTTGAGTCCTAGCGACTTGAATTACAGATCTGAAAAGAAATCAGTTTTTTGGTAGTCCAGTAAGGTCCTCCAGCGTCATCCCCATGGTTTTTTCAGTGTGTCCAGCCAGGTTGCCTTCTTTGCCTGGTTCCTGCCTCACTACCTTATGGGCTTACATATGTAGGTTTGTTAAATGGTGCAGCCACACGTGGAAGTGGCACCAATTTACACTTGCTTGTGTTAAGTTCTGACACCTGCATATGGAAGCTGCTGGGCGGATAACCGCGGGAGATAATCCCATGTCATTTTCTAGTGTCTATTTCAACTTCAGTCCTTCTACACCAGCATTCTTCAAAGCAAAGCTTGCGGGTCAGTGGTTGTGGCCATTCATACTCTGATTCTTATGTGAGCCAAGGATAATGAAGCCATTGTGACATCACTGATGAGTTTGGCTCTTAGGCATTGGTGGAATGAGGCATTATGACATCACAATATCTGCTCTGGATACCAGATACTGTCATTCTGTAGCTTTGCTTCAAAGCAAAGCTTGCGGGTCAGTGGTTGTGGCCATTCATACTCTGATTCTTATGTGAGCCAAGGATAATGAAGCTATTGTGACATCACTGATGTGATTGGCTCTTAGGCACTGGTGGAATGAGGCATTATGACATCACAATCTCAGCTCTGGAATGTTGCTGCTCAATCTCAGCATTCTTCAAAGCAAAGCTTGCGGATCAGTGGTTGTGGCCATTCATACTCTGATTCTTCCCTCGTTCCTTAAAGAATGACATGAAGATGGTTTCCCACAGTTATCCGCAGGGACGGGAACGGTGATGAATTTTGTCACCGTGTCATTCTCTAGTCCATACCATCCATTTTTTCAATGTGTATATATTTTTTAAAAGGCTGCTCCCAATGTGCATACCAGCAAATACATCTGCGGTCCTTTTCTGAAATACCCTTGGAACTAAGTTCCAGTCTGGATTTCTCAATTCTGATTCTAAGTAAAATGGAGTGTCATGTGCTCCACAGTAGAGAATGCCACGGGGACAAATTTTTCCCCGTCCCCCGCAGAAACTCATTTTCCCGTCCCGGTGAGTTCTTTTCCTGTCTCTATTCCATTCCTGCAAGCTCCATCCTCATCTGCACAAGCCTCAAACACGTTAAAATCTTAAGTGTTCGAGGTTTGTGCGGTTAAGGCAGAGTTTACAAGAAGGGGGCGGGACAGGGAAATTGAGTTCCTGTGGGGTTGGGGGAAAATTTGTCCCCGTGGCATTCTCTACTCCACAATGACTTTTTTTTTTTTTTTTTTATAACTACTAAAAAACCTTACTCACATTTCAATATCATAGCTTACCTATTAGTGTAAATCTACTCTGTATACCGCAAGACAGCTTATCAAAGACAAGCCGCCGCGTCTACACTCTGGACTTAAAAACCCCCCTTACGTATGACGACCCAATTAGGGGAGGAGCTACTCACATCATTACAACTCAAAATTTAAAGGGACCGCTGATCTTAAGTATCCGACTGTGCTAACCAATCGGAAGACTCATTTAGCCCCTTAGGAGACATAGTGTCTAAAATGAACATCCACCGGAGCTCACAACGGTTTAACCTCCGGGCAGTGTTCCCACCCTCCCACCCTACATTAATATGATCTAAAACCCGCCATTTCAAATCCATCAACGTATGTTTACAACTAATCCAATGGCGAACCAGCGGAGAAGATTCATTGCGAGTATGAACTCTGGAAAATAAAGTAAAAGAAAATAAAGAAAAAGTTAGAAAAAGCAGCAATACGGAGGAGGAGGAATCGCGGGTACATGAGGAATGGTTTCCCTTCAAGCTGTATCAGCTGGTAGGGTGGTCTGATACCCTTTGCGAACCTCTAATATAAACTCATTAAATTGTGGGTTTATTACTCTGTGAACTCTTGGACCTTCTGTTGTAAGATCTTAACGAACAAATAGGAGTAATTGGTGTGTAGACAGAAAAGATCAAACATGCATAGCATGACACCATAGTTAGTCCACTTTCTTGTCCCTTAGTATTTTTTTTGCTCCTTCAGCTTGTCTGCGGTGTTCTTTGCTCACAGGTTTAAAGACAATAGACTGTTTTCAGTCCAATTCTTTATATGTGAGTTTCCAAACCATTGGACCCCTGAGAAAGGCGTGTTCACCAAAACATGGACCGTGTAGGGTCCAGTTGGATTTTCATCACTGTATTTTTTATCATTGTACTTTTTTAATTGAATTTTCATGGTTTTATATGTCAGTGTTTAATAAATTATCTCCAGAACATCTGTATCCACAGTTTTTGGTTTTGTTTTCATTGGTGGATTGTTCACTGGGTCTCCCCATTTTTCTTTGTGCTTTCTTTGGGGTTCCAGAATCTTGCTACTCTTTGGGGATTCTGAATGGAATGTTGCTACTCCTTGGGTTTTGGCCAGGTACTAGGGACCTGGATTGGCCACCATGAGAACGGGCCACTGGTCTTGATGGGCCATTGGTCTGACCCAGTATGGCTGCTGTTATGTTCTTACGTGAGCCAAGTATAGGACAATCAAGCCATTGTGACATCACTGATGAGGTTGGCCCTGAGGCACTGTGGAATGAAGCATTATGACATCACAATCTCAGCTCAGGAATGTTGCTTTCTTTGGGGTTACAGAATCTTGCTACTCTTTGGGGATTCTGAATAGAATGTTGCTACTCCTTGGGCTTTGGCCAGCTACTAGTGACCTGGATTGGCCATCGTAAGAACAGGCTACTGGTCTGGGTGGGCCATTGGTCTGACCCAGTAAGGCTATTCTTATGTTCAGATCCACCTATGTTAATAACAAATTGGGGGGGCTCTTTTACCAAACTGGGATAAAAAGTGACCATAGTGAGTCCTTGTGGGGGTCATTCCTATGCGCTAAGGCCATTTTTACTGCAGGGGCAAAATGGCAGTATTTTCTCTATTAATGATCTTGCACTAATTTTCCCAGCAGTGTGTGAGCTATCCGAGTCCCCCATCCTTACTCCTTTTCCCTCTTCCTCTTTGATCTATCGCCTTGAGCTTGTGTAGGTTTGTGCGACTCGCAAATGGAAGATTAGATTAGACTATCCAATGCTCTCTCTACGTTTTGGCCGGGTGTAAGCAAAAAAATTTTTCATGTGAGTGACAAGATCTAAAATAAATTTTTGCGTGTGAGCAACAAGTTCTATTCCCCCCCCCCAAAAAAAAAATAAATTTTACAGATTTTGCAAGTATTTTTGTGAGCGGCCATGTCAAATCTGTGTGCGACGCTCCTAGAATGTGTGAGCGATTGCTCATGTGCTCCACTTAGAGGGAACATACTGCCACCTATTATGTACGTGGCAAAGGCTCATGTACTAACCACCTGCTAATCGGGTAGCAATGTAGCTGTAATAGAAATAGACGGCAGATAAGGACCACGGCCCATCCAGTCTGCCCACCCTAATGTCCCTCCCCTACCTTTGCCCTGTGAATAGATCCCATGTGCCGATCCCATTTGGCCTTAAAATCAGGCACCGATTATTTATTTAATTTGTTTTCTATGCCATTCTCCCCAAACAGCTCAGAATGGGTTTACAAGCTAACATACATAATATGCAGTTAACAGGTTATAATTTGCCAAGTTGTTGGTTTTTTTTTTTTTTTGGTATAAGTTTTTATCCTAACAACACTTACTAAGGGGCTCATTAAAAAAACAAACCAAAAAACATTCAAAAAGTGGCCTTAATCGGTACTTGATGATCAAAAAGACAGATGGTCCAAGTACTGATAATCATAGAAACATATAGAAACATAGAAGATGACGGCAGAAAAGGGCTATAGCCCATCAAGTCTGCCCACCGTACTGTCCCTTCCTCTTAAGTCTATACCCAGTGACTATTTATTCAGATTGACTCTCTTAGGGATCCCCTCTTTCCTCCTCTGACCCTCGTAGGGATCCCCTCTTTCCTCCTCTGACCCTCGTAGGGATCCCCTCTTTCCTCCTCTGACCCTCGTAGGGATCCCACATATGTATCCCATTTATTCTTGAAGTCCAACACGCTATTGGCCTCGATCACCTGCGCTGGAAGCTCATTCCAACGGTCAACCACTCTTTCTGTGAAGAAGTACTTCCTTATGTCGCCACGAAATTTCCCGTCCCTATCTAAAACCACTTAGGCCAGCTTAGGCCTTTACCCTGCCTCTGAACGCCTAGAGTTAAAAGAGGTGTTTTTAGAGGAGGGGAAAGGGCAGGATGTGGGCCGACCTAGACTTAGTCATACTGCAAGTATAACCAAAAGTCTAGGGAGATGGCCCAGTTGGAACTTATACATTTTGACTTAGATCAAGTCAAAACGGGTATAAGTTCCGAATAGGGGCCACTGAGCTACATGCTCTACGGCAGTGGTCTCAAACTTGCGGCCCGGGGGCCACATGCGGCCCTCCAGGTACTATTTTGAGGCCCTCGGTATGTTTATCATAATCACAAAAGTAAAATAAAACAGTTTCTTGATCATATGTCTCTTTAGCTATAAATTACAATATTATTATTAAGACTTAGCCAAAAGGAAAGATTTATATGTATATATATATATAAAGAGTTTTACCTCATGCAAAATTGTCATTTCTTTAATAAGACATTAACTATTTTTTTCTGAGGCCCTCCAAGTACCTACAAATCCAAAATGTGGCCCTGCAAAGGGTTGGAGTTGGAGACCACTGCTCTACGGGGTACCATGCACCGATCCTAAAACTACTAAAATGAACCAGGTGTAGCAAAGTTGCATCAAACAGAAAGTCATCCTGACAGGAGAGGAAAATGGGCTTGTCTGCACTCTCGATGCGACCCCCAGGACTAGTGGAACTTGAGAGAATTTCATTTTTCCTCTGCAGATCTGTCACCTCTTCCAGCTCTTCACAGCTACCTAAACAACAGACTACACCGTAACCTCTCACACAGATTAAGGAGAACCCAGAGCCTATTCACTCACCCCCCTCTCAAAGGAACACGACGAAAGAAACTATATGACAGCCTTTTAGCGACACAGGCAGCAAAGATCGATACTACCATCACCAATCTACTGACCAAATCAATAGACATTAAAGCATTCCGAAAAGAAATCAAAACTCATCTCTTCAAAAAACACTTCCCATCATCATAACCTCACAAAAGTATTAGAAAATACTCTCATGACTACCCAAACACCACCACCAGCAACACCCGAATCCGGACAGTATTATCTCTACTCGTCTAAACAACAGAATCCGGACAATATTATCTCTATTCGCCTAAACAACCTATCACTATCTACTATATACTACCAATTTATCCTGGAAAAGTCCAGAACAACAATTGTAACTTAACGCATTCTTGATTATATGTACTGCAATGCTACTGGAAATGTCCAGTCTTCTAACTTGTAATCCGCTTAGAACCGCAAGGCACAAGCGGAATAGAAATCACTAATGTAATGTAATGTAATGTAAAGGTTTGTTTCTTGATTTAAAAACCTGAGAGTGAAAAATGTGCTTTTTGAGATTCAGCAACACGAGCGAAAGGCAAATGAGATGTCATGAAACAACCAAACAGTTACTTTATTAAAACAGATGATAAAAAAAAAAAAAAATCACTTAAAATCAATAATAACTATAGGGACCTCCCTCCCCTTCAAAATCACTGAGCTCTGGAACAACCTTACCTCCCCTCTTCGGAACTTGAGCTCTCTCCAAGTTTTCCGCAAACATCTGAAAACCTGGCTTTTCTTAAAAATGTAAGCCTCTCTCCAACTTTGGTATCCCAAGTCCTCAAAACTCTTCATATCTGGCATCCCAAGTCCTCTAAATATTCTTCATACTTTTACCTCTAACCCTTTGTTGTAGTTCCTTCCTATTTCATCTACTGTAAACCGCACCGAGCTCTACGAACGTGGAGATGATGCGGTATAGAAACCTAAGGATTAGATTAGATTAGATTAGATTAAAATCGATGATGACTATAACAAAATGTCCATCTTGATAAGGGTTAGGACACTCCTAAATAGTCCTTACTAGGAACCCAGTTTCGGCATCCATACATGCCTTCATCAGGGGATAAATAATAATAATAATAACTTTATTTTTGTATACTGCCATACCCAGGGAGTTCTAGGCGGTTCACATCAATTAAACAAAACTTAATAAGAAATTACAATAAACTATATTTACAAGTAATGAAGATATTGGAACAAAATTAACAAGAAATTACAATTGATCATAGTTACAATTGATCATAATTACAAGCAATGAGGTGATGAAGGTGAGCATGCGAGGGGGGAATGAGTAGGTCATTGGAGTTAGTGAGATGGGGGAGATCAAAAAGAGGGGGGTACCGGGAGAGTTGGGTCGTTTGAGGGAGGGGTGAGAGAAATGGAAGAGAGGGGATTAGGGATATTGAGCGTGGAATAAATGAGTTTTGAGTATTTTTCGGAAATCAAGGTAGGTGTGGGCCTACTGTAGATGAAAGACAGCATAAGTCAGCAGGAAAAATATGAACAAGCTTTTTTTCACTATTTGGCATGCTTTTGCTGTTATAGACACTATCCCATGCTAAGTTCTTTGGAGGAATAAAAGGACTTTCATGAAATATATTGAGTCCACCAGTCTGTATAGGACACTGTTAATTCTCCTCACCACCCTGTTCTATCGTTGTGCCTCTCTTCATGCAGATTTGCCATGTTTTGATTTTTTTTTTAGTTTCTTTATTCATTTTAAAGCCATAAGTAAGTGCAAAATAAAATACAATCATAGAATTCTATAAAAGCACTTAAATACAATTCCAATTATAATCTATGACAAAAAGATTATCACCCCTCACCCATAATTATATCTAAAAACAACACTCTAATTGAGAATTGAAAAATACATTCCAACCCACCCTGGACGTGCATGACCAAAGGGCATAATCAGCAATCACTCTTTGCAAAATTTTGTCAATGGCTCCCCAAATCTTCAGAAACTTCTTATACTATCCCTGATGTATGGCCATATTGCGTTCCATCTTAAAAACATGACAGAGAGACTCCCACCAAAAGGAATAGTTCAGTCTATCCCAGTTTTTCCAATTCCTTAGAATAAGCTGTATGGCAACCCCTGTCATAATAAAGAGAAGTTTATTATTATGGGATGATATTTGACTTTTAGCTCTCATCAAAGTGCCAAATAGCATAGTGTCATATGTTAGTGCCACTGGATTTTCCATTACTTTGTTTACCTGATCCCAAATGGATCTCCAAAATTGAAGTGTCAAGGGACAATAAAATAATAAATGAGCTAATGTCCCAGGTTCGAGATGACCTATGAAAATTTACCCCACCCTCCACAATTGGCTTTTGTAAGGATACTAAAGCAATTCTTACTGCTTTCCCCAGCCAAATAAATTTTGTAAGAATACTGTTTAATTTTTTGTAAAAGGACCCCTGAAAAAACACTGTTTTCATTTTAGCGCAAGATTGTAATTTTGATTTTAATGTTAAGATTGTGATTCCTGAAGATGGCCAGTCTCTTATTAATTTGAAAATCGCATTGAACTCCTATTGGGGTATATTATTGATTCATCAATATTTTTGTAATGTAATGTCTAAAGCAGTGGTCCCCAACCATGTTCAATTGGGTTTTCAGGCTCGCCCTAATGAATATGCATGAGAGAGATTTGCAAATAATGGAAGCGATGGGCTTGCAAATCTGGTCCTTGCATATTCATTAGGGCCAGCCTGAAAACCTGATTGGCCCGGTGGTCCTCCAAGACAGGGTTGGGGACCACTGGTCTAAAGATCTGTGCAGTCCATCCAGTCTGCCCAGCAAGGCGGAATAAAATTTGTATATTTGATCCTGATCTGTCTTTTGCCATTTTCAGGCCACAGACCATGGAAGTCTGTGCAGCGTTGTCCCCTTCATCCGTTTTCTGGACCTGCCTTCAAAGCACTACTACTTAAAAACCGCGCTATGGTTTTCGTAACAAATCCGATGCTCACAGAATTGCTAAGAGCGTCGGAGTTGTTACCGCAGTGGCCAGCGCTAAAAACCACGCTACGGTTCTGTAAAAGTGGATGGATTAATTTTAAATAGAATTTCGGGTCATGCAGGCAACCCGCTTCCCTTTTCATTTTGAGATGTAACTACATTTGTGTACAGGTTACTTCCTCTTTGGAGGGGTGCATTTGTCACTCCATGCAGGCTACCTCCCCTCTTTTGTGGTGACCCATCAAAAGTGCACCGGACATTGGTGCACTATGGATTTGTTAAACGGGGGAGTGCAATAATGTGTACGTTTTTAAAAGAGTTGAACAAGAGAATATTTTAAAAGCAGTTAGCATAGCAGAGTTTTAAAAAGGGTTGAACAAGTTCCTGGAAGAAAAAAAAATCCAAAAACCATTATTAAGATGGATGTGGAGAAAATCCACTGTCAATTCCAGGGACAAACAGCATGAAATCTGTTTTACTCTTTTGGGATTTTGTCAGGCACTTGTGACCTGAATTGGCCACTGTTGCAAACAGGATACCGGACTCGATAGACCATCAGTTTGGCCTAGTAAGCAATGTTTATGTACTTCATGTAAAGTAAAATGCCAGCCATAAGTAAATGATTTGAAAGGGAAAATAAATGGCCTTGCAGTATTTCTTTTCCTTGCATTTTGGAAAACTAACAACACAAAATAAAAACAGTTGTAGAACAAGAAGCACATCCCTAAAATCACCTGAGGCCTCATTTCTGGTCTGTGGACATCTTTAACTCATTAACAATCGTGTTCACATTTCTGTACCCAAAATGCCTTACTGCCAAGTTGTTGATGGCTCCTTGAGGATTTTTTGATTGCTTCTGATTCCTTCTGCTCCCTCAGGCCTCAGATAGTTATTTTCTGTTTCCACCTCTGGAATAATAGACCAGGGAAGAAGGTGGGACCTGTATGTGTGAAGTCTCTTCATCACCCCAGTGAATGATTCAGGCAGCCCTGGTGAAGTCATCCTAATGCTGTGACAAGCTTCCTGGTCACTCAAGATGAGTAAACGAAAGAAGGATTCATCAGGGATCAGCTTTTTCATATGTTTTGGGAGTGAAGGAGCTGGAAAATCTCAATAGATGTTACTTTTTCTTTTCTACAAAAGAAACTTAAAAGCCTGTTTTAGAAAACATCAGTGTATGATTTTGTATTGAATTGTATGTATTTTATGAAAGGAAGGGGAAACCTTCACACAGCACAATTACACCCCCAAACAAAACAGGTACACCGTTGAAAGTGTACAGGACAAAAGCGTGCCACCGCTTCCGCCGGTTTGAGGCCTTTCTGTTTGTATTCTGAGGGGGGGGTGTGTGTGGAGGAAACCCCCCACTACACTTAAAACTCCTCGCGCTTCCATTGGAGGGAGTTGGGGGGAAACCCTCTCCCCCCCAGTACACTGAAAACTCCTGTTCTCCTTCCCGTTTTCGGTCTTTGGGAGTTTTCAGTGTAGTGGAGGTGGGGGGGGGGGGGTTCCTCCTCACACACACACCCCAGCAGGAATTTGAGGAGTTGTAAGTGAAGGGGGGGCCTCCCCCCACACCCACCTCAGAGCACAAAGGGGAAGACCTGAAAACGGTAGAAGCTGTGGCTTGCATTTGTCCCGCGTGCAAATGTCGGGGCAGGATTGTTGGCGCACCAATGTCCAGCGCGCTTTTGATGGATCACCACAAAGGGGGGGGGGGGGTTTGTAGCCTGCATGGAGTGACAAATACACCCCCTTCCCCAAAGAGGAAGTAACCTGTACACAAATGCAGTTATATCCCAAAATGAAAAGGGAAGGGGGGTTGCCTGCATGACCCAAAATTCGATTTAAAAATAATCCATCCACATTTACAGAACCGTAGCGCGGTTTTTAGCGCTGGCCACTGCAATAACAGCTCTGACACTCGTAGGAATTCTATGAGCATGGGATTTGTTACCGCCACAGCTGCGGTTTTGTAAAAGGGGGAAAGTTTATTTCCAATATCTTAAAGCTATTTTCAGAAGCTGGAACCCCTTGCAATTACTCACAGTACAACAGGAAATGCTAGTCCCTAGACGGCAGCAGAATTCCCTGTCACTCCTGCCCGGCAGGTCTGAAGCACTGTCCTCCTGTTTCTCTATGTTGTTGGAAGTTTATACCAGGACCGGTATAAAAGGAAGGCAAAAAAGGGGGAACTACTTTATCTCTGCAGTTAAAGATTCTTGTGTAATACATTCGAAACTAGAAATAATGGAAAATTTATATAGGTCTAAAAATCTCCGTTTGGTCAATTTCCCAGTGTCCCATCTGTTATCACCTGAGATACTGTTGAAAAAATTATTGAAGGAAATACTGGGATTGCCCAATGCGGAGAATTTTCCTATTAATAGTTTCTATTATATTCTTCAGAAAAGAAGCTCGAATCTAATCAGGGAGTGGACCGACTGATATCAACCGAAATAAATTTGACAGATTTTCTAGAGGATAGTCAAGATTTGATCCAGACTCGTTCCACCCTGGTGATAACTTGCATGAGTGAGACGGATAAGATGTTACTAATGAAATTGTATTTCAAAAAAAAGATTGACAGAAGTTTGTGGAGATCTGGTGAGGATTTGTCCGGATGTCTCCAGAGCCACCCAGTTAAGGAAAAAAGGATTTTTGGAGTTGAAAACTAGATGGGTGGCTCTGGAGGCATCCTTTTACTTAAAATTTCCCTATAAGTGCCTTGTTAAATTACAAGACACTGACCCCCCTCTTCTACGAAACCGCGCTAGTGGTTTTTAGCGCAGAGAGCCACGCTGAATGGCCCGTGCTGCTCCCGATGCTCATTGAGTTCCTTTGGGCGTCAAGAGCATCGCGGACCATTCAGCGCAGCTCCCTGTGCTAAAAACCGCTAGCACGGTTTCATAGAAGAGGGAGTGAATTTGTGTTTTGGGACCCGATACAGTTGCAACAATTTTTAGTGGCTAGCCAATATGATTACTGTTTACCTAATAGATTGAAGAATGAATATGAATAAAACCCTGATTTATGTGAATGGATTTATGGTCCGCTTGGGATTGGATTATTTGTCCATTCAATCTTTTCTTTAGTTTAATTTCCTAAGACATGAAGTTTGTCTCCTCAATAATGTGGGCTTGAAAGGAATTTATGATTTCTATGGTTTATTATTGGTAAAAATTGTGATGATTTGTCCTTCTCTTTGTTCCTTATGTAAATGTAATGATTGAAATTTATCAAAAATTTTTTTTAAAAAAGGGCAAATGCTCTGGGGCTACCTAAAGGTAAACAAGATGCAATTTCTGTCCTGGCCCCCATCATGTTTCACATAGACCAGGGGTGGGCAACTCCGGTCCTCAAAGGCCGGAATCCAGTCGGGTTTTCAGGAATTCCCCAATGCATATGCATGAGATCTGTTTGCATGCACTGCTTTCGATGCACATGCATTGGGGAAATCCTGAAAACTCGACTGGATTCCGGCCCTCGAGGACCGGAGTTGCCCCCCACCCCTGACAGAGACCCTGATTTACACTTCCTGCGCCATAGCACTGGCCACTTTGAAATTCTTACTACTCCTGTTCCAATGACTGTCCACTACAGCTTACTCAGACCGCCTTTGCATCAGTTTACCTAGGAATTTTCTTTGTCATTGCTTTCTATTTTCTATCCTGTTCTCCCAGGAGAGCTCAGAACGGTTTACATGAGTTTATTCAGGTACTCAAGCATTTTTTCCTGTCTGACCTGAAGGGCTCACAATCTAATGTACCTGGGGGGGGCGATGCGAGGATTAAGTGACTTGCCCAGGGTCACAAGGAGCATAATGGGTTTGAACTCACAATCTTGGGGTGCTGAGGCTGTAGCTTTAACCACTGCGCCACTCTAGAAATCAAAATATAGCAAAAGTGAGCCAAGTCTAGGACAATCCAGCCATTGTGACATCACTGATGAGGTTGGCTCTTATTGGTGGAATGAGGCATTATGATGTCACAATACCAGCTCTGGTTATCAGAGGCTGAAACTTTTCACACTATTTATTTATTCAATTTTTTTCTATCCTGTTCTCCCAGGGGAGCTCAGAATGGTTTACATGAGTTTATTCAGGTACTCAAGCATTTTTCCCCTGTCTGTCTATCTAATGTTCCTCGGGCAATGAGGAGATTAAGTGACTTGCCCAGGTTCACAAGGAGCAGGGTGGGTTTGACCCCACAACCCCAGGGTGCTGAGGCTGTAGCTTTAACCGCTGCACCACACTCTGTCTTGCTTCTATTTTTCTCTCAGGTGTCCCTTTACTAAAATGCAGTAAGAATTTAAACTAACGCACTTTGACAATCAAAATCAATAAGTGATGCGTGCAAAGGTTGTGCAGATATTGATGGGGGTCTGCTAAAATAATTGCATGGGCAGAATTTTGAGTTTACGTAATGAGTGGCATCAGAGTCACGGAGTTGGAGTTGGAAGCAATTTTAGGGCTGTGTCAACTCCAACTCCTAACAGAGTAAAATTGTATGTCATGCAAATATAATGCTTAAATTTTTTTTTATTTCACAGATAATAATTTGATTAACCCATTTGCTTCAGGATATGTTTTACTTTTAGAATATATTTTGATATCAAGTTCTTTGATTACAAAATGTAGTCTATTTTATGATATTTATATTATTGAAAGAGGCATATAGAGAATGACGCGGGGACAAAGTTTGTCCCTGTCCCTGCCCCATTCCCGTGTGCTCTGTCCTTATCCCTTATCTTTGCGAGCTTTGTCCCCATCCTTATGAGCTCTGTTCCCATCCCTGCCCCCGCAAACTCCTATATAGATATATAAATAAAGAAATTGGAGTCAGAAGGTTTTGTGTACTGATTCCATGACCCTGGTAATGAGGAAAGGAGGTTCCTGGGCAATGGCACCCAGTATCACCTTGCCATCCACCCGACCTCTGCACTCCTCCCCAACATGGCCACCTACCCAATGTACCTCTTCAGATGATCACTGGCAGTGAGCAGCATCTCTAAGCTGCTGCTCATGCCAGCTTCGACTCTTCCTCTGACATCACTTCCTGGTTCAGGAAGTGATGTCAGAGGGAGGGCTGAGGACGGCACAAGCAGCGGGTTAGAGATACTGCTCACTGCTGATGATCATTGGAAGAGGTAGGTAGGTGGTGGGTGGAGAGGAGGAGACGTGACAGCACCCCCACCAAGATGGCGTCCAGGGCAGTCCACCCTGCCCCCTTGCGGGGTGTATATCCCATTATTTTAATCATCTATGTGTGTAATCTGCATGTAAATATCAGAGCCCTCTTTAAAGAATTACTGCCAATTTTACTTTTGATATTGGGCAAGCCACTTAATTGTCCTTTGTCTCAAGTACCAAATTAGATTGTGTGTTTTCTGAGGGCAGGAAATTTTTTTTACTTTACCTGAATATAACTTGCTCTGAAACACTACTGAAAAGTCTTGGTTATGTAGAGGAAGATGTAGATTTGAATGTCTATGAATATGAAAATGTTTCTGTTGATTGTATTGTTTTCTTTTCTCGTTTATTAAGGTCTTGTTTTCATTTTTGTTTTGCTGGGATTGTCTCTTAGATGTTGAATGGAAACTCAGCAGCAAATCTCATCCAGCTCTTCTCGACAGCATGGTCCACCTCTCGCAGAACCCTCGACAGGATATTACTAAACCTTCCTGCCACAAAAAAATCTTCCGTGCTTACCTTTCTAGGAGTAAAAAACCTGGAATGACCTCACTGAAATGACCCGAACGGAGCCCAGCTACACCATATTCCGGAAAAAAACTGAAAACCCACCTCTTCGACACCTAATCTCCTGATACCCCTCTTTCTCTTCCAATTTCCACTTTCTCCTTCTAGCCTCCCCTTCTCCCTCCCTCCCTACCTCTCCCCCTCTCTCTTACTTCCCTCTATAAGTCGCCTTGAGCCTGTCCAGAGAAGAGCAACTAAAATGGTTAAGGGGCTGGAGGAGTTGCCGTACAGTGAGAATTGGAGAAACTGGGCCTCTTCTCCCTTGAAAAGAGGAGACTGAGAGGGGACATGATCAAAACATTCAAGATACTGAAGGGAATAGACTTAGTAGATAAAGACAGGTTGTTCACCTTCTCCAAGGTAGGGAGAATGAGAGGGCACTCTCTAAAGTTGAGAGGAGATAGATTCCGTACGAGCGTAAGGAAGTTCTTCTTCACCCAGAGAGTGGTAGACACCTGGAACGCTCTTCCAGAGTCTGTTATAGGAGAAAACACCCTCCAGGGATTCAAGACAAAGTTGGACAAGTTCCTGCTAAACTGGAACATATGCAGGTGAGGCTGGACTCATTTAAGAGCACTTGTCTTTGACCTGAGGGCTTCCGCGTGAGCGGACTGCTGGGTAGGATGGACCACCGGTCTGACCCAGCAGCAGCAATTTTTATGTTCTTATGTAAAGGCATGCGCGACACACCAATAGAATTGGATAACATAACATAACATTGTGCTTATTGACTGCGTAACCAGAAGTTCAACACGGTTTACAAAAAATTATAAAAGTAAACATGTTACATGAAATAAGACGATTCGTTCAACGGTCAAATATTTAGAAAAAAGATAGGTCTTCAATTGTTTTCTAAAATGGCCATAGGAATGGGTAGTAAGCAACAATATTCGGAATTCGTTGTCATGAAGAGCACAAAAAGGCGGCATAAAGATAGATGTCCTTGCGGTCTGGACGAACAATAGCCTGGACGTCCAGATAGATGATTTTCGTTAAAAAAAATATTCTAGATGTTTTTTTTTGTTTGGTTTTTTTTTTAAATGGGCATTTTCCCACTGCCGACTTTGAGTGTCTAGTGCCATCCGCTCAAATCAGACGTAGACATTTGTTTTGATTATGTCCCTCTTACTGTTCTCAATGAGTTGCTTGTCAGTTCTTATGTTGTGTTTCTGGGTTTCCTTTCCCATTATTACTCACTGCTGAAACACCCCTGTAGACCATCATCAGCTCTTGGGTATGCCATTAATTTGTGCATGTTACATCACAGTTCTCTGGAAGTGATTTGGACCTCACTCAAGAAATCTAGCAGGAGAAAGAGCTGCCAGTTCCTTTCACAGAAAGCTCCCCAGTCTTTTTAGGGCACGATTGGTTTTCCCTGCTGTTTGGATGATACTCTTAAGTGTTTCCCAGATGTTGCTGGCAGAGGGCTGGTGAGCAGGAGCCATCGCTCCTTGGTCCCCTCTGAGGTCAGATCCAGGGAGAGGGAATTGGTTTTTGCAGTTTGGTTGCAGTCTTTTAATGATCAGCAGCTAATCTCTTCCTGGCACTGAGCAGGATTCCTCCTCAGGAGAGGGAATAGAGGCATTAGGCGTTAGGGAACCGCACTGCAGACCTTTTTCAGTCAGGAGGGGAAACCCGGGTCGTTGAACTAACAGCCGTCCCTTGTTTGCCACAAACCTAGGCCCAATGCAGCGAGATCAGGCCTGCAGGAAATCAGCTGATTTTGAGACTTGGTATCAGGTTGCAGACAGGAAGAGTTTGAATAGCATATGAATTTTACCAGTATAGTAGGATCTTAGTCTAAGGTTGACAGCGTAAGGGCAGAGGACAAGAGATCAAAGTGAGGCTGTGTAACACCTGTAAAAGACAAGGCTTTCTCGTATGTTACAAGAGGAGACTGAAAGACACACAATTTAAAAACTGCCAATAGCGCTTCTATGGTTCAACATATGGGTGGCGTTTTCCCAAAGAATTAGACCCAAATGTATGTAAAAAAAAACCCCAAAAAACCTATTAGACAAATTGCAATCTGTGTTGTAAGAATTGTTGGGCTCTCATACATACACACAATAGACTGAAAACAAAAGAAATAATGAAGTGAAAAGTGGAGAAAAGCAGACCTCAATACACGGCTCTTGAAGGTACGCAATATTCACTAGAGCAGTGGTTTCCAACCCTGTCCTGGAGGACCGCCAGGCCAATCGGGTTTTCAGGCTAGCCCTCATGAATATGCATGGAGCAGATTTGCCTGTCTGTCATTTTCATTCTATGCAAATCTCTCTCATGCATATTCATGAGGGCTAGCCTGAAAACCCGATTGGCCTGGCGGTCCTCCAGGAAAGGGTTGGGAACCATTGCTCTAGAGCACAAATCATCACAGATCTGAAAAAAAAAACCAAAAAACTTCACTTACATCAAAAACAAAATCGTTCACCCACAACTTCGGTCCACATTATTTAGTGAGAGTCCACAAGCAACTGACTTGTAAATATATACAGACAAACCTTGGCTTTGCGAGCATAATTTGTTCCAGAAGCATGCTCGTAATCCAAAGCACTCGTATATCAAAGCGAATTTGCCCAAAGGAAATAATGGAGATGCAGACGATATGTTCTAGAACCCAAAAACTTTAATACAAAATACTATACGTACTTGTATTGCAAGACCTCGCTCATTTAGAACAGTCACTACACTCCCGCAGCATCAGAGAGAGAAGAACCATCCGCTCAGTTGTGATGTTATGACACTTGTATAGTGTATGTACTTGTATTGCAAGACTTTGTTCGTTTAGAACAGTCACTACACTCCTGCAGCGTCAGAAAGAGAAGAACCATCCACTCAGTTGTGATGATATGACGCGGGTATAGTGTATGTACTTGTATTGCAAGACTTTGCTCGTTTAGAACAGTCACTACACTCCTGCAGCATCGGAAAGAGAAGAACCATCCACTCAGTTGTGATGTGTGTATACTGTATGTACTTGTATTGCAAGACATTGTTTGTATATCAAGTTAAAATTTAATAAAATGTTTTGCTTGTCTTGCAAAACACTTAGAACATAAGAACATAAAGAACATAAGAAGCGCCATCTCCGGATCAGACCTTCGGTCCATCAAGTCCGGCGATCCGCACACGCGGAGGCCCTGCTAGGTATACACCTGGCTTATTTTATAGCCAACCATATCTTTATATGCCTCTCTCAAGGAGATATGCATCTAGTTTGCTTTTGAAGCCTAGGACTGTCGATTCCGCAATAATCTCCCCTGGGAGAGTATTCCAGATGTCAACCACTCTCTGTGTGAAGCAGAACTTCCTGATATTAGTCCTGAACTTGCCCCCCCTTAGCTTCATTTCATGTCCTCTTGTCCGTGTCAAATTGGACAATGTAAATAGTTTTTTCTGCTCTATTTTGTCGATTCCTTTCAGTATTTTGAAGGTTTTCGATCATATCCCCACGCAGTCTCCTTTTCTCAAGGGAGAACAATCCCAGTGTTTTAAGTCGATCCTCATATTCCAGTTTCTCCATACCCTTCACTAGTTTAGTTGCTCGTCTCTGCACCCTCTCCAGCAGTTTTATATCCTTCTTTAAGTAGGGAGACCAATGTTGGACGCAGTATTCCAAGTGGGGTCTGACCATTGCCCTATAAAGCGGCATTATAACTTTCTCCGATCTACTCGAGATTCCTTTCTTTATCATGCCCAACATTCTATTTGCCTTATTTGCCGCTGCCGCGCATTGTGCCGACGGCTTCAGGGTCCTATCTATCAGTACACCCAGATCCCTTTCTTGTTCACTTTTTCCCAGAGTTGCACCTGACATTCTGTACTCGTATTCCTTATTTTTACTGCCTAAATGCATTACCAAGGTTTTACTGCAATGGCAACAGCTATGTATTTGGATCACAAATGGGTGAAAAAGTGTAAAATAAAAAAGCTATAGTGTAGTCTTCCAGCAGCGTTATATCAAACTACAAAAAGTAGCAGCATACAAGTTTAAACCCCCCCCCCCCCAAATTACTTATCTTCATTATTGGCTTCACCAACTTGTGCTGCTTTCAAATAACTCTGTTTTTCCCTCAGTATCGCTAAAAGCCAGCTCTTGGCGCTGTTGCAGTGCTGGGCTTTGCCGCTCCCTGCTGTGCACAGGATTCCTGCTATTTTAAAGAATCACATCTGGGCATAGGTGGCAGAACTGAAAGGCATCCCGTGCTCACTCCTTCACAGTGAGCAGCAGCCTTTATCTAATGGCAAGGCGGTGGCATATCAGCAGACATCCTTCTGCTTCCAGATGCTACGGCCGTCCACACATTTAACTATGCAGAATCCATCTACAGAGATGAAAAAGCAGAAGGTGAGAATTGACTTTTCACCTTATCGGTCCTTTTCCTAATGAGCTAGATAGATTGCAGAGCCAACTTTAGAAGAAAAATGTGTAAAATGCAGCTTTATAATAATAATAATAATAATAACAGTTTATATACCGCAGTACCGTTAAGTTCTATGCGGTTTACAAAAGATTAATGAAGTACAAGTTGAGAGAAGTTAGGGGATTGGTCAACAAGAGGGGGATGGGAAAAGAGAACCGTTGAAGAGGGGGAAAGAGAGGAGCGGGTCAACTGTCTAGATATTTCAAGAACAGGTGAGTTTTGAGGCGCTTCCTGAATACCTCGTAAGTGGTGGGCGAGAGCAGTTGTACACATGTGTGTATATATATATATATATATATACACTAATAGAGTTGGACACCGCCTTATAGAAAATCGTGCAAACATTAATGAGGGTCAATTAATATCAATAATCAGTTGCTAACACCCAATTTGACGGTTAAGGGCTTGTCACTCAATTAATTTGTGTGCGCCTCTTAGGCACACAAATGGAGTGGCTAGAGTGGCTTATGGGCCTGGTTCCCTCCCCTCTCTGTAGTTCACTAGGCCATTAAGACACCTGAGTGCAACTCTACTAGGCTTCCCCATACCAGACAGGTATGTACCTGTTTGTTCTCATTTTTGAGTGGTGGAAGGGGGGTCAGTGAGCACTGGGAGAACGGGGTAGGGAGGGTGGTGTTTTATCTTGATGCAAGCAGTGTTTATCTAGTTAGTTTGGGCACCTTTGTGGCACTTAGACCCTTCTAAAAAGGGTCTAGTTCCAAACCCTTCCTACGCCACTGTGCCCCGACCATGGCCCACCCCCTTGCCGTTATGTGTTAAAAGCACTTTTTTTGCTTCCTTATAGAATAGCGCTTAAGCGTAGTTATGTGCAAATCTTCCCTTTAGCCCTATTTTGGCATGTAACTTCCGTTTTAGTCAAAACTGACGTCCAACTTTGACACGCTGTATAGAATTAGGAGGAACATTAGAGACACAGGCCCAGATTCTATAAACAGCGCTTAAACCTAGGCGCCTGGATTGGCACGCTTGTCCAATCTAGGCGCGTAACTTAATTTTCGTAATTGGCTCAATTGGCGTCGTTAATTGAAAGCGCCATTAAAAACCGATTTAAAATAATTCGGAAAAAAAAAATTAACCGGTAGGTGCCTAGCTTGCTAAGAACCTACCACTTCGAGGTGAGGGGTCTACACCGAGGCGACTACCAGCAAGCAGTCGTGGCTAGGGGCAGATTTTGGGCGTGGTTTGATTTAGACGCCTAACTTAGGCGCACTTATGTAGGCCAAGAAAACCCTGGTCTAAATGGAAGTGCACCTTAGGATTCAACACCTGCTGGCATCTAGCAGAAGATTGACAATCACACTTAATAATAATAATAACTTTATTTTTATATACCACAATACCATAAGCAGTTCAGAGGGTTTACAGAGGAAGAGACTGTATAATAATAATAATTTATTTCTTATATACCGCCAAAGCCATAGAAGTTCGAGGCGGTTTACAGTGAAGAAGAGCTAGACATAAGAACATAAGAAATGCCTTCACCGGATCAGACCGAGGTCCATCTAGTCCGGTGCTCCGCACACGCGGCGGCCCATTTAGGTACTCCTTTCTGGAGACCCGACTTTACCGTATCCCTCAATATGATATGCAAGAAGGTGTGCATCCAACCTGCGCTTGAACCCCTGTACAGTAGTCTCCACCACAACCTCCTCCGGGAGTGCATTCCAAGCACCCACCACTCGCTGTGTGAAACAAAACTTCCTGACATTTGTCCTGAACTTGCTGCCGCTCAGTTTCAGGCTATGTCCTTTTGTCCGTGTCACATCAGAGAATGTTAGCAATGCTGCTTCTTGGTCTATTATATCAAATCCTTTTAATATTTTAAAAGTCTCTATCAAATCCCCTCTCAGTCTTCTCTTCTCGAGGGTAAACAATCCCAGTTTCCTGAGTCGTTCTTTGTAGCTCAAATTCTCCATTCCTTTGACAAGTTTCGTGGCTCGCCTCTGCACTTTTTCCAACAGAGTAATATCCCTCTTGAGGTATGGAGACCAGTGTTGGACACAATATTCTAAGTGCGGTCTGACCATTGTTCTATAAAGTGGCATTATGACATCTTCCGATCTACTCGTGATCCCCTTCTTAATTATGCCCATCATCCTGTTTGCTTTCTTCGCTGCCGCCGCACATTGTACAATCAGCGAATGGGTACAATCAGAGAAAAGGTACAATTAGCAAGTACAGTCAGTAAGTGGAACAATCAGCAGAATAGATACAATTAATAGAGGTAAGAAGGGGGGCCGGAGCAATGTAAGGATCAGGAGAAGGTGAGCGGGAAGGGAGGAGAAAGGAGGTCTAAGGGGGAAGGGTAAGGTAGACAGCGATATTACCAAAAAACCTTTCAAAATTACATTAGCATGTTAAGATTAATCAAATGTATCTGGAAGTATTTTAAAGATACATCAGGGCATAAATGGAGTCAGAGAAATGTATCAAAGAGAGAGGTTTTTAACCGACTTCCTGAAAGTTTGATAGGAAAGTGCATTTGAAATAAAGTTGGTTCAACATTTGTTCCATTTGCCCGCTTGGAATGATAATGTTCTATCGAGGAATCTCTCGCAGATACAGCCCTTCGAGGATGGAAAAGCGAACAAGTCAGCTGTGCCTGGAAATTCAAAATGATGAGATAGATAGATTGGGGATGAACCTGTTATGGTTTTGAAGCAAAGGCAAGCAAACTTTAAAATGACCCTTGCTTCCACTGGCAGCCAGTGTAGTTTTTTTTGTAATACGAGCTTACATGATCCGATTTCTTGAGGCCATAAATGAGACGGACAGCAGCATTCTGAACGATTCTCAGTCGTCTGATGGTTTTCTTAAAAGATCCCACGTATATGATATTGCAATGGTCTAAGACAGGGGTTCCCAACCCTGTCCTGGAGGACTACCAGGCCAATCGGGTTTTCAGGCTGGCCCTAATGAATATGCATGAGAGAGTTTTGCATATAATGGAAGTGACAGGCATGCAAATCCGCTCAATGCATATTCATTAGGGTTAGCCTGAAAACCCGATTGGCCTGGCGGTCCTCCAGGACAGGGTTGGGAACCCATGGTCTAAGATGCTTAAGATCAAAGATTGAACCAGCAATCAAAAAGAGAATAAAATCAAAATAATGTTTAATGGTAAGAAGTTTCCATAAAGTGATAAAGCATTTTTTTAACCTGCGAGTTAGTATGATCTTCAAAAGTCAAGCTTCGGTCCAAGATGACACCAAGGATTTTGATAGTAGAATTAATTGGGTAACCTAACCCATTTAATCTCAAAGAGGTATTTATGATCTTGTTATTAGGACTTGCCCAAAAAAATCTTAGTTTTATCTGAATTCAGTTTTAATTGTTCTACCTTAGTAAGGACAGATGAGGTGAATTGTTCTTTCTCTTGAGTCAGTGAGGTTTATAGAACCAGGCCCACACTCTTTATGTACCTTCTTTTAACAGTTGATTTGGCTGCATACTTTTATAAAGAGCTCTTTTCTGTATTTAAAGCAGTTTATAAATTATACCCCCTGCCATGTGCACCAAAACCCAAAAAATGTATCTGCTTGGCTCCTCCAGTTCTTTCAAGAGTCCTATCACCCTATCACACTCTCCATTTCTTACATCAGAGTCAGATAACTTTACTGGCTTAACAATTTTAAAGGTGGTGCAATGTAATTTATTTATGAGTAAAGTGAAAAAAAGAAAAGGGAGATTAAAAAATAAAAGACAAAAGAGGTCATTTGCAAAGAGCCGGTAGCATAAAATTACAATGTACAGAAGTTAATGAAAATGAACAATCCCCGGCTTCTCCAGATGAAGGTATAGGAACAGAAAGCAAAGTTTAGCTCCAACCTTCAAATTATTCCAAAGCGTAACATTTTTACTAAGAGCATCTCCCATGACTTGAACCCCAATTCATCTGTCTCTGTCGAATGTCATCTGTGTCTCAATTATGGCCCTGCTGCCTGCAAAGCTATTTAATGGCATTCAGAAAGGAGAGCTGATTTCGGCGTGGGGCGCTGTTCAGAGAGACTGAGCAATTCGCAGTGCCCAATCTGTGCCATTCCCTGAGCCACTGCAGCAATGAAAGGCTCACAGTCGTCTGTTCCTTTCTCCTGTCCTTAAAATACACTCTGCCTGCGCCGTGTTGGGAGCCGCGCTTCGGCATCTGCCGTGGTGTGAAAGAGCCGGAGGATCTGCGGCTCTGGCATGAATCAGCTGAGCTCGCAAGCAGAGGAGGACTCCTTTGCTATTTGTAAGTCCTTCTTTCTGTCGCCTTTATTCTCGATCGCTTTTAGGAAGTTGAGATCAGCTGTGACTACTGAGGCTGAGTCTGTATTTACTAGGGGACCACAGGGCCGCTGCCGAACCACCATCTGCATTTACTCACGTTACTAAAGGGCCTGAACTCCACTATCCAAAGCATTATGCAAGGAACCACAGGGCCAGTCCCTAACCATCATTTACCAGGAGGCCTTGCTCCTATAACTAACCATCCCCTGCATTATCCTTTTCCCTCTGCTCATCTCCCACTTACACTGCAGTGTAACCATCCCCTGCTAACTGTAACCATCCTGTTGGTCTGGCTGGATTGATTTGGGAGCTCATTCCAGCAGGGACTGTCTCCGTGACTATTTGCAGTGCTGCGTACATCTGGTGGCGCTCTAGAATTTGACCGTTTAAACCTACTCTCTGTTTTCTGTCTTTCAACTGGATCTTAATCCATATTAGGACATTACCCCCCCCCCCCCCCCCCCCCTTCCCGTGACTTTCTAATCTCCTCAGAAGCCTTTCATGAGGTACTTTGTCAAATGCCTTTTGAAATTCCAAATGCACAGGATCATCCGCATCAATTTATCCACATGTCCATTCATCCCTTCAAAGAAATGCAGTACATTGGTGAGGCAAGATTTCCCTCGACTAAAATCCATGTTGGCTTTCTCTCAATAATCCATACTTATGTCTATGTTCTGTCATTTTATTCTTTATAAGAGTCTCTACCATTTTGCCGGGCACCGACGTCAGATTTTCCGGATCAACCATTCATTGCATTATCCAGGGGAGGTCAGGGCCTGTAACTCTGTAAACTGGATTCAGAACCTAAAGCAGACGCGCCTAGTGGTATTTATCACTATTTGGTTTTCGCTGAGATAAATCTATGACATTATAAACCCTCCAGATTATATGAACGAGTGAAAAAGTGAAAGGAACGCCAAAGATCAACCGAGGTCTATAGCGTTTCACTAGGAAGTAAATCAGACAGACTGAACGGGCCCTTTATTCCTAGAGAAGTTCCCCTTTGCAAATATGGTTGGTGCCATGCAGAGAATTTTCCCCTTATTCTTCACAAAGTATGGATGCAAAGTAGGAGGAAGCTAATACAGCGATTTCAAAATGAAAACTTACCCCGTACGTGCACTGGCTTGCCTTGGCCCTGTCTCTATCCATGCCTACTGTTCCCTAGGGACATCTATATATGGAGTAAGCAACACATTTGCTTTTGGTTGTTGCCGTTTTCTGGGTCTTGTTTCATTCGGTTCGGTAGAACCGACATTTCAGCCGTCATTCTGTGGCTTTCTTCAGGGTATGCTGTGAGGCCTACAGTTTGTCTTTATGCAGGCAATCCCTGAGTTACAGACACCTGACTTAAGTACGACTCATACTTAAGAACGCAGTTGCGGTTTCATTTGATTTCACTGAGCAGTATTTCCAGTGGCATAGACTCCTACATTTCTCTTGTAGCAGATTCAGGAATGATGCATGGCCACATTAAGAAGTGTGTGTGGTTGTGTACGCTGTACTTTAGAGGGAATACTGGTAGGGACAGTTGGCCCTTTTGTCAGCTGGGAGCAGAGGTAAGCGGCAAGAATCTTAAAATCTACAAGTTCTGAGTTACATACAAATCCGATTTAAAAACAGCTTTAAAAACGTAACTCATTCTTAACCTGGGACTACCTGTATATAGTGGGTTCACTGACCTGACTGAGAACAGGGAGGACTGTTGGTCATGAATTTGAATTTTGGCGGGAAAGTGTGTGGGTCATAAATTTGAAATGTGGCGGGAAAGTCTGTTGGTATCAGATTTGAATTTTTGCCGGGAACATTAGTTGGTAATACAAATTTGAATTTTGGCAGGAACGTCTGTTGGACACAATTTTAAATTCTGGTGGGGAAGTCTTAGGGCAGAGAAATGTCTACCGTACCTCACTGGAACTTGCTTTGAGCTACCACTTAAAGGCCCATAAATAAAAATGTACTTTTACTATGCAAAAAGTACGTAGACTTAGAGGTTAGGTTGAGGGGAGTAACAGTGCACCAAGTTTACATTTTCCAAAGTATCTCCTGAAGAGGTGGGTACAAATCTCTGTGAGGAGCTTTTCTTTAGGCAGTTTTCAAAGTGAACGCACGTGAGGATTGGTGAATAGAACAGACCTTCCTTTTTGGAAAGGACCAGAGCTAGCCTGGGTGGTGTCTTTCCACCCCCACCCCATATACAATAGAGTTTTTAACCTTCCCCTCTGTCACTACATCCAACATCTCTCCTGTTTTTTCCCTTCCATCCCTTCTGCCCCAATTCACAACATGTCTGGACCTCTTCTTCCTTGAAAAGAGAAGACTGAGAGGGGATATGATCGAAACATTCAAGATATTGAAGGGAATTGACTTAGTAGAGAAAGAGAGATTGTTCACCCTCTCCAAGGTGAAGAGAACGAGAGGGCACTCGCTAAAGTTAAAAAGGGATAGATTCCGTACAAAGGTAAGGAAGTTCTTCTTCACCCAGAAAGTGGTAGAAATCTGGAACGTTGTTCCAGAGGCTGTTATAGAGGAAAGCATCCTCCAGGGATTCAAGAAAGGGTTAGATAAGTTCCTGCTGAACCAGAATGTAAGCAGATAAGGCTATACTCAAATAGGGCACTGGTCTTTGACCTAAGGGCCGCCGCATGAGCGGACTGCTGGGCATGATGGACCACTAGTCTGACCCAGCAGCGGCAAATCTTATGCTCTTATGTTCTATCCCTCTCGTCCACATTTACCCTGGATCTGCTACTCTTGTCTCTGAACCTTCCTCCTCCACTAGTCTTCCTCAGAGCTGTCACTAGTGGCAGTAGCTATTCCTATATGCGATTTGCCAGTCCCATTGGCTTCCCTCTGCTGCTTCCCGCTCTCGCTGATGTCACTTCCTGTTTCTTCACAGGTGATATGTGATAGAGGGAAGCCTGGGGGGCTAGTGCAGACTGCATATAGGAATCACTGCTTCTTTCGGCAATGGCTCTGAGGTAGAAGATGAGAATTCAGAGAGAGAGAAAGATATAAAAAGGATGGAGTCGGTCCAGAGGAAGGCTACTAAAATGGTGTGTGGTCTACGTGATAAGGCGTATGGGGACAGACTTAAAGATCTCAATCTGTATACTTTGGAGGAAAGGCGGGAGTCAGGAGATATGATAGAGACGTTTAAATGCCTACGTAATGTAAATGCGCATGAGTCGAGTCTCTTTCATTTGAAAGGAAACTCTGCAATAAGAGGGCATAGAATGAAGTTAAGAGGTGACAGGCACAGGAGTAATCTGAGGAAATACTTGTTTACAGAAAGGATGGTAGATGTATGGAACAGTCTTCTGGAGGAGGTGGTGGAGGCAAAGACTGTCTGAATTTAAGAAAGCGTGGGATAGGCACGTGGGATCTGGGCAGACTGGATGGGCCATTTGGCCTTTATCTGCCATTTTGTTTCAGTAAAAGCCCCTGAAAACAGTGCTGTTCTTAATTATTGTACATGAACTGTGTGAAAGGCATTGGATTGGTCATAACCCTCAGCAGCCCTCCACCCTAGTGGCATAGAAAGGAGGGGCGGGGGCAGTCCTTGGGTGCCACCTTGGTTGGGGCACCGTCACCTGTCCTCCTTCTCCGCACCTATTTAAGGTTCCCAGTGCAATCAGGAACCCCAACCTACTGTTCACACTAGTGTCAGCTCTTCCTCTGATATCACTTCGTGGACCCACGTCTAGGCGCGAGCAGGAGTTTGGGGTTGCTGCCCATGCCGGGAATGTTAAAGAGGTATGGGGGAAGGGAAGGGGCATGAGCAAGTGGCAAGAGAAGGAGCAGATGGTGGGGTGGAGAAGATGGCAGGGGAAGGGTGCTAGCGCCCTGCGATAGGGGAAGGAGTGGATGGGATGGGGCGAAGAGGGCGTGGCGGGGAGGGCTGCTACAGCCCTGGGTGCCTCTCTCGCTATGTCACTACTCCACCCCCACCGCCATATCATTCACATAGCATTTCAAATCACAGTAGGGAGAATGGAAAGCATGGGAACAAAGGCATGACTGCAGAGTTTCCTTGGCCTAAACTATCCATTTTTAAAATATCTGTTTAATTATTACTTCTGCCCTGGGCAGAATTTGCTTTCCTTGACTCATCTCATTTACCAGCGGACATAGAGCTGTTCTCTCAGTTCAGAGAGGGCGGGCCCAGTTTGTGCTCCTCTGGTGACCTCTAGTGCTGCTTCTGTGAAATAACAGAGAACCAGACGTCAACATTGCATTATCTAAAGGAATTCATGATAAGTAAGTTAGGAAAAAAAAAAAAATGGAAGAGGATTTCTCGCACTGAAATGGAAAGGGCAAGATACAGCTATGTTAGTTTTATGAGTAATTGGTAAAGATGGCATACTACTGTAAATAATCTACATACCTATGTCAGATTTGTCCTTCTGTGTATGGAAACTGTCCTGCTCCTACAAGAACTCTGTACTCACGCTACTTCCATTATTAGATGTCTCTACGCTCACTTTCTTACCACTGAACGCTACTAGTAATCACTCCCCAAACTCTCTTATCGCTAACTGTTACTATGTATGTAACCCTTTCTGGGAGGATGGGCTAGAAAATCGACTCCATCCTTGACACTAGTGCTGCCTGATTTGCTGAAAAAATTGGACTCATCAATTCAGCAACCCCCACCCCTGCTGCTTTAGGAGGCCTCATTGTGGGGAGGATTGGTGGGGTTCTGCTGCACAGGGAGGGAGGGATAGAAAGATGCTGCACAAAGGGATGGGTGAGAGGGGCGGAAAGCTGCTGCACCTGGAGGAGGGGGGGAAGGAAGAAAGGAAAGAGGAAGAATTGGGGTGGAGGAGAGGAAGGGAGAAAAAAAAATAAGACATCCCCGAAAGTAAGCCCTAGTGCGTTTTTTGGACCCACAATTAATATAAGACACTGTCTTATTTTCGGGGAAACACGGTACATGTTTTCAAAGCTTGTGGGAAATCGATCAACCCGCAAGATGTTTGAGATCTGATGGAGGGATGTTTCTCATAGGTTTAAAAGAAAATGGGATTCATTATGTGAAATCTAGACTATCGATTTTCTCACTTGGCGGAAAGAATCTCTGGAATTCCAATTCCAGGTATAATGAGGTTATGCAAAAATCGTGTACCTTGTAAGAAAATGTTAAAAACACTGGGGGTGGGGGGGTCTTTTACTAAGGTGCGCTAGCTGATTTAACGCATACTAAATATTAGCATGCACTAAATGCTAATGTGCCCATTATATTCTATGTATGCGTTAGCATTTAGCGTACGCTAAATCAGCTAGCACGTCATAGTAAAAGACCCCCCACACACAATTATTGGTGGACGCCTTCCTTTAACTCTGTGGTTATTATTTGTTTTAGATTTAAAGAATTCTGTATTGAGAAAATTTTGTGGGGAAGACTTATTTTTGTGTACTGCATTTTATAATGTTTGTTTGTGCTTGAAATTGTGGTTGTAAATGTTTTGTTGAAGATGTTTGTTTTGCGCGGTGTTTTTCTGAAGGGATAGGGGAAGGTCACCTCCTTAATCTTCCATGATTTTGTGCCTCCTGCGAAAAAAGCCAATGCTCGCAATCGATATTGGGCTCAGTGATACTTGGGGAAACATAGCTGGCAGACATACACGTGTAGATGTGTCGCATATCCATGTATGTTGCCGTGTTGACCTCGTTGATATTTTAGAGGTTGGCATGGGTGAAATGGGAACTGCTGCTACTAGAGGTGTTCTAATACTGTCCACATTCTCCACACCATTAAAATATGTTATAAAAATTATTATTCTCCACCAATAAAATATATCACTCTCATAGAGAGGAATATATTTTATAAAGAAGTGAGTGGACAATTAAATGGTAGATGAGCTTCAGTGTAGAGAAATGTAAAGTCTTGCACATAGGGAAAGGAAACCCAATGTACAACTATACGATGTGGGGGATGGTATTGGGGGAAGGCAACCTAGAAAAGGGCTTGGGGGTCTTGGTGGATAAAACAATGAAGCCGGCAGCACAATGCGAATCGGCCTCAAAGAAGGCGAACAGAATGTTGGGCATTATCAAAAAAGGTATCACTACCAGAACGAAGGAGGTTATCCTGCCACTGTATTGAGCAATGGTGCGCCTGCATCTGGAGTACTGCATTTAATACTGGTCGCCTTACCTTAAGAAGGATATGGCGACACTCGAGAGGGTCCAGAGAAGAGCAACAAGGATGATAATAGGCATGGAAAACCTTTCATATGCTGAAAGGCTAGAGAAGCTGGGGCTCTTTTCCTTGGAAAAGCGGAGACTTGGAGGTGACATGATAGAAACTTATAAGATCATGAAGGGTAGAGAGAAGGTAGAGAGGGACAGATTCTTCAGACTAGTGGGGACAACAAAAACAAGAGGGCATTCAGAAAAATTGAAAGGAAACAGATTCAGAACAAATGCCAGGAAGTTCTTCACTCAGAGGGTGAAGGGGACATCTGGAATGCGCTTCCAGAGGAGGTGGTAGGGCAGAGTACGATTTTGGGTTTCAAAATGGGATTAGATGATTTCCTGAAGGAAAAGGGAATTGAAGGGTATAGTTAGAGGGTTACTATACAGGATATTAAATGATTAGGGAATAACAGGTTTTAGGTAAAAGATCACTTACATGGACCTGGGGGGAGCCCGTCGCGGGAGCGGACTGCTGGGCATGATGGACCCATGGTGTGACCCGGCAGAGGCGATGCTTATGTTCATATGCTTGATTAAAACAGCTCTGTAATAACAATTAAATATATATTTAAGGACCAAGACCCAGAACATTTATAAGCAAACTGAAATTTTAATCAAGCAGGTAGGCAGTTGTTTGCACAAGACAAATGTTGCTAAAGCGGAAGGAATAATTTATCTGGATTCAAAAAGTTACTCGCAATGTGAATAGTCCTTAAAATGGAGCAGAGGCCACATGGCCTAGTGAAGCAGCATGGTGATCCAGGGAGGAGAAGAATTGTAGCTTGATCCAGGCTAGCTCCAGAGGGAGAGGGAGAGTGAGCATCTTTCCCTCCCCTGAGAATGGATTTTGCTTCATTTTTATAAAGTTGAGAATCCATTCTCTGTTCCTAGGTGGATGATGATTGAATTACAATGCTTGAAAGGATGTCCCAGTACAGAGTATTGTTACTTGTCCTTGTGAATCTATGTAAACTGGTGATTAGCTTCTGTTGTTCTTGCTGATTGGAGTAGCCCAGAGATGAATTTGGTGTGAAGGGCTCTTGTTTGATCTTGCAGTACAGAGATGAATTTAAAGTTCTGTTTAGCTCTGGTATCTGAATAGGTGTACTTAACACTTTCTGAAGGTGATGGCTCAGTCCTTCCTTTTGTGTTCTATTGAATGGGGGCATTTAACACCTTTCTAACAGATAGATGTACTGGCTCAAAGACCATATCAGAAATTCCCTTTTAAATCCATCATATTAATAATTATAAACCATCTTAACTCCAAGCAGAATTATAAAACCATATCATTTTTACTTTAAGTCCCTCAGAATAAATGATCTATTGGGTCAGGCAATAATTCAAATTCAAAATTCATAACTTCAGTAACATTAACTATATCAGGCTACATATTTTAAGATCATATCAGAATTATAAAATCATTTCATGCTACAAAGGTAGCCAGCACATATGCATCCATTCCTGCGTGCATTTGAGAAAAGGCTTTATGTCAGCAGATCCTTCTCCCAAATGAAAGACACACTTTCAGCTGAAAACATAAGGAGCAATTCTCTAAGGTGCGCCTAAAGCTAAGTGCCCATAACAAATACATATTCATAGAATAACAGTACATACATGCATGATTTGTACCAGTAATTGGAAGTTATGTGCATAAGTGCTAGGCACTCTTTTAGAAAATGTGCACTTAAGTCCCTTAGCATGCAACTACATGGAAGGTGTTAGCCCGGATGGTCAAAGTCATAAACTGTTCAGAAAAGGAAGTCTTTATTGATGCAAATTGATCTACAGATGCAGATCGATTTGCATCAATAAAGGCTTCCTTTTATCAACAGTTTATGAATTTCAGTTTCCTTCACTTCCATGGTTGAAGTACTGCTGAGGCTCCACTTTTTGTGTTGCTTTGGTTGCCCTTGTGGAGATTTGAGTTCTTCTTTTCTGATTGTTAGCTTGAATGGAGCATAGACACTTCGCTTAGTAATGTACACAACATATAGAATAATATAAGTTGCATGCGTGGGATGGTCCATTCACTCGTGCCTGCCATTGAGTTGACCTAAGCAGCCAGTACTTATACTTTGGTGCACCAATGATGCCTTATGTCTGTATTCTAGAACAGCTTATGCATTACCTAAGCACCACTATAAAATTGGCACTGAGTATAGCTTTTCTGATGCCTCATTTTTGGCGCCATTTTGTAGAACTGCCACCATAGGTTTGGCTGAAAATAAGGCAAACACATAAAGATAGACTAGGTCAAATCACCCCACGCAAAGCAAAGCAGTAAAGAAACTAAGTGGAGAGTTATTGCAAGAAAGCAATATATCTCTAGAAGACATTTGCCAAGAAGCTAATCTGCACAATGAAAATTTAGATAAAGAGATGGACAAATTACATGCTTTGGTGGAAGAGTTGCGAAAGGAAAATATATCGCTTCAGGGTTATCTAGCAGATGCTCGGGATCAGATTCAAACTCTGACATCTATAGTGGAAGAAATGGAAGAACAGCTGCAGAAGGTTCCGAAGAATCTTGAACATTTGTTGGAAGAAGCAATCCAGCTTGAAGAAAAACTGTAGGTATCGTTAACTGGAGTTGAAAATTCTCTGGTGTTTATTGACCATATTTAAAGCGATGTTGTTTTGTAATAATTGAACTATGTATGTTCATATTTTGTGCCTGTTATGTAAATTGTATAGGTATTATACGGTATATAAATTTTTAAATAAATAAATCAACCTGGGGCAACAAAGACAAAGGACTGTACATTTACACATTGATATATATGTACGTTGGGTCACCAACAAAAAGGACTTTATATTTATGTGCTGATATTGTGTATTTTATTTGAGATCATATTAATAAAATTTGTTGTTCCAAAAGGTTGATGTGTACTGTCCCACTCCCCACTTGGTTTACAAAGCATTCATTTAGGAGCTCAGCTCTTTTTGATAACAGGCCCATAAATTATCTGTTTAATGGCTGAATATTGCCACTAAACAGATCACGATTTGACCCACAGATACAGGAATAAAGGAGTTTTGGGATGTCTATGCTTATCACCTTTTGAATGTTGACCCACTTCATTTTACTCAACATGTGTGTGTGTGTGTGGGGGGGGGGGGGGGGGGGGTTAAAAATCTTCCTGGCCAAGAATACAGTGTCTATTGTCCCTGAATTCACACTGAAATACTGAGAAGATGCTACTCACAAGTTGCTCAGTTCTTTCACTAAGAATTGTTCCTGCCAGCTGCCCAGTGACAGCAGAAACATTCCACGGTGGCGTGCTCTGTTGCTCTGTCTCTTATATAATTATACAATGTTGTTCGACATATTTCACACAAGTGATAACACCTACTGAAAAGACTTCATCCATTTGTCTGTCTTCTTATCTGTCCGTATGTGAACATAGGCAAAAGCAAAGACACTCAAATGGCAGAGACACACACACAGCACCTGTTACCTTAATGAGACCCACTGTACCGTGTCTTTCCACACCCACTCCCCAAATAGACACGCGTGAGTTTATAAATGGATGAAGGGGAAAGATGTCTTTTTGTCACAGTATGTGTGCATTTTTTTCAACTTGTTTATTTTGAAACGGTTTGGGAAATTATGAAGTAAAAGTTGTTGTTTTTTTTTAACGATGATAGAAAAGTAACTGCTGCTGCTTCCAAATATTACAGGCTCAAGGAATAAAGTACCACAAAACACAGGACTCGTAACATTTTCAAACAAGAAGGATCAATAATCCAAAGAGGGCATAGGGGGTATAAATGTGTTTCACAGCTCTTTCAGCACCATGATCTGGACAGCTCCTGTGATAGATTGATGGACAGATGACCATCTTAAAATTTATAGCGATTTTCAAAATTTCTGACGTACACTAAAGTTGAGGTGTCTGAATCGGGTAATTTTTGTTTCTCAAAGTTAAAATCATAGCGCATTGTCAGATTTGGGTTTCTTTTCTATTAAAACTCAGTCAGCTATATTTTCATCTTACTCTTTTCCACTCAAAATGTTCTCTTGTCTATTTAAAAGTGAGCTTCATTGTGTGGATGCTCATTTTAGATAGAATGCCCCCAAATCAGAATTGAGACACCCGGTCATGTCAGGTTCAGCTAGTATTTTAGAACAGGATGGTTGTGGTTTATTGATAACTTGATATAACACCTTTCAATTGAATGCAGGAATCGAAATGTGACTTGCAATGGAAGCATTTGTTTTACAAGCACCAGTGTCTATAAAGGCAGCTCCACATGGAATTTCTACGTAGCGCCCAAATGTTTGGTGCCTAACTGTAGCCAAACCTTCACTCTGAAGCCCCCAATATCTCTCTTCACTTATCTCTCCCCATGCTCCGCCCCGTGAACTCCATTCATCAGGCAAGCCCCTCTTATCTGTACCCTTCTCCTCCACTGCCAACTCCAGACCCCGTCCCTTCTTTCTTGCAGCACCGTATGCCTGGAACAGGCTGCCTGAATCAATATGTGGTGCTCCATCCCTAGCAGTATTCAAATCTAAGCTAAAAGCCCGCTTTTTTGAATCTGCTTTCAACTCTTAACTCCCTCTCACTGCTCTCAGATAACTAGACCCACTGTATTATCTCCTCCACCACAGTCTCCCCAACCCTGAGATGTTCTGTCTGTCAAAATTAGATTGTAAGCTCTTCTGAGCAGGGACTGTCTATTGTATGTTAAGTGTGCAGTGCTGCGTACACCTTTCAGCACTATAGAAATGAGAAATAGTAGTAGTATTTGATAAAATATGTGTGTACATTAAATCTCTGCCCAGGAACACCTGCGCTTGGACCGTGGAAAAGCAGGTGCATTCGTTTCATGCCCCTACTTATGACACAGGTTACAGCTGAGCAGTTTATCGAAGCCCTTTTCTGCTTTCAAAAGTGATCCCCTAAGGGCACCCCCAAATTCAGGTACAATTAGTACTTATGTGCCCCAAGCACTGTTCTATAAGGGAATCTGTAAGTTGCAAGGGGGGTGTACATATGGGCAGAGAGTGGATGTGATATGGGCAGGGCCCTTGCTGCATTTAGAAGCCCACAGTCAGGCAAGGTCTATGGCTAGCAAAACCCTGGGCATCCACATTTTAGGCGTGCTGAACACAGGTTACGCTAGCATTCTACTACTAATCATTCCTATAGCGCTACAAGACATACACAGCGCTGTACACATTCTATATGGGCACTTTCTCTGTTCGTAGTGGACTCACCATTTATTTTTCGGTCCCTGGGGCAATGGAGAATTCAGCGGACTTGCCAAGGGTCACAAGGAACTGCAGAGGAAATTAAACCCACTTCCCCTGGATCTTAGTCTGCTGCGCAAATTAGGCGGTACGCCGTCAAAAGCGCGGAGGACGACATGCCGACAATCCTGCGCCGACATTTGAGCGCAGGAGAAATGCGCGCCGCTGTTGCCGCTTTGAGGCCTTCCGCGTTGCGCTCTGAGGGGGTGTGTGGGGAGGGGAACCCCCGACTACAGTTAGAACTCCTCGTGATCCCGTTGGGGTTGGGGGGGGGAACCTCCCCAGTACACTGAAAACTCCCGTTCTCCTTCGGGAGTTTTCAGTGTAGGGGGGGTGTTTCTCTCCCACACCCCTCCCCAATAGGAATTCGGGGACTTCTAAGCGCAAAAGGGGAAGGCCTAAAAGCGGCGGAAGTGGCGGCGTGCAACAAGAGGGCATCCGCTAAAACTTAAGGGGGGAAGATTTCATGGTGACACCAGGAAATACTTCTTCACCGAAAGAGTGATTGATCGATGGGAATGGTCTTCCACGCCATGTAGTCGAGGCCAGTAACCTGCTCGACTTCAAGAGACGATGGGACAAACGGGTGGGGTTAATGTAGAGTTATGCTTAAAAGATGGATTCTCAAGGGAGGGAGGGTTCTTGAGTGGGCAGACTTGTTGGGCCGCCGGCCCTTTTCTGCCATCATACTCTATGTTGGCGTGGGATTGTCAGCACGCCATTGTCCTCCGCAGTTTTGAAGCGTCACCAAGTAGGCTCATAGAGTGCATTTCTCTTGCATGGTATCAGGGCACCAAAAGGAGGTAGAATTGCCCCTTGTATAGTGCTGCGTTCATCTGCTATGCACCATGCATAGGACGATAACAGTAACAGAAATATGAGCAATATTGTGCAGTGAGCTTCACTGTAGCGATTACAAACAGACAGAAGCCCTCTTATTAGGTGTGCTTTGCTCAAGCAACTTAACACCTGTTAGGGACGGTCTGCCCCAGAGGCGTGGCCAGCCCTCTGGTTTGGAGAGGGGAGCCCAAAGGTGGACCCAGAGGGCAATGTAGTCTCTTCACCTCCTTCCCAGTGTGCTAAAAATAATGCCTTTGTTGACGGGGATGCTAAAGCATCGCCAGCCAATGAAATTCCATGCCAAGCCGCTCCCCTCCTCCTCGTGCCGTTGCAGTGGCCTGCAAGTCAGTGGGGTGCCTCGGGGGCTCTCCAAACATGCTAAGTTTTTTTTTTTGCACAAACGAGTATGAACAAGGAGTTCTGGCATCAGCAGCTTCTGGGTTACTGCGGAAGCTTGAGGAGCAGAGAAGCAGCTCAGCAGGGAATTTCTTTGGCTGGAATGGCTTTGGCATTTAATGGCTCAGATGTGCCCCTTTGATGTGGTCTTCTGGGCCTGGGGGGAAAAAAATGCCGCCTGCTGTTCTACGCAAGATGGTGAACTGTCAAGGAGGAAGAGAAAAAGGGTCTATCCTGGATAAGGAGAGATATTTGGGAGGAACTCATACTCTGTGGCAGACGGTCGGAATAAATCCTTGGTAGTGTGAAAAGGATGACTGCTTAGGCTGGATGGTTCGGCTGGTCTTTGTCTGAAATCATCTGCAACAGTTGCTTTCGGCCCAGTTCTTGGACCCCGTTCAGCCATTCTGTAGCCTGTGGTGCAGGGACGTCTTTTTTTGTTTGGACACTAGAAGCAGTAGTTGGCCACAGCTGAGACTGGCATTCACCTGTACCTCGGGGGCAGAGTAAGAATTTCTATTGAGACTTTCAGCTAATTTTAGAATTGGCTATCGGCACTGGCTGGCTGCACACTAAGGGTTAGAAAAATCACTGGTGGTTTTTTGGGTTTTTGTTTTTTTTAATAAGGCCATTTTTAACACTAAGTGTGCTCATAAGCAATTTCCAGATCTTAGAACTTGCTCACTCAGCTCTACCATCACATTGGGTAGATGCAAGAAAGAGAGTCAAAAATGTGGGTCCTATGAGGGGGGGCCACTGAAAAGTTCTCAGCCGAACCTACAAAGCTGGAGCAGTCTCCATCGAGGGCTATACACGTACCCCCTCGTTCGGCTTGTGGCTAGTGCTCTTTCCATCTTATAAATATGGCACAAAGAATTCCACCAAAATTGTAGTTTAATCTACTCCAATTCTTCCAATTAAATGTAATATGTTGAATGGCGACTCCAGTCATAATTAGCAAGAGCCTGTTATTTTTTGAGGATATTTGACTCTTTGCCCTCATTGACATGCCAAATAAAATAGTATCATATGATAGGGCTACCGGATTCCCTAATAAACAATTTATTTGGCCCCATATTGATTTCCAGAAAGCCAAAATAAATGGACAATAGAATAATAAATGATCTAAAGTCCCCGCTTTGAGATTACAGTGCCAACATCTATTAGACTTTGAGCGATCTAATTTTTGTAAACGAACAGGGGTCCAAAATGCTCTATGCAACAGAAAAAAACCATGTTTGCCTCATAGACGCAGGCATTGTACATCTCATCCTCCAAGACCAAATTCGTGGCCATTGAGATGCACTAATTTGATGCTTAATCTCAATGCTCCAAATGTCTCTGAGACCAGTCTTTGGTTTTTTATTCATGAATCCAGATATCAATTTATACCACTGTGCGGCCTAGTGTCCCAGGAAGTCTACCTGAAAGCATAAGAATTCTAAACTAAATTGATTATTAAGATTTTTTTCAATCAAGGAACCCCGCCTGAATGGCCTGCTTCAGCTGCAACCATCTAAAACTTCCCTCTCTCATTTAAGAATGATATAGGGATGGCTTCCCATGGTTATCTGTGGGGACAGTGACAAATTCTGTCACTGTGTCATAAGATGGCAGGATATAAAGCTTAGGAACTCACCATTCCTAAGCTGTATGAACAATACACACATCTTATTGGAACGGCATTTCTGCCTTTAGGGCACAGCATCTCCTGAGATTGCCTCCAGGTGGGAGGAGTGTCCTGGCAGCACTGTGGGGTTTCCTGCTGTCTCATGCAATATTTTAAAGAGTGGAAGGTGCTGAACACTGCTCCTTTCTTTCCTGCTCCAGCTGGCTGCCTTCTCTGCTCTCACTTTAACTTAGTCACCGTTATTGCATGGAAGGAGCTCAAGTTAGTGCCAAAAGAACTCAAAATAGCCATCTGCAAAAACAAAGCAAAAGAGAAAGCCTGCCTGGAAATGGAAGAATGTGGGGGGCCCAGACCATCCAGAAGCAGTTTCTTCTGGCCTTCATGAGTTTTCTCCTGAAATGTTCTAATTGCCTACTGCGCACTGGAAAAACTCGGGAAGCTTATAAGTTTTAGCCTCCTCTGTCTGTTTTCTTTTCATTTAATTTATTATTTTATTACTGTGCATTTTATTTTCATTTTCAGTCATGGAGGACGTTTGATTGTTGATGTATGGGAACATTATGGCAATGCAGAACATAACTACATAGCAAATACAGTAGATTTGATACACTTCCTTCCTGCACTATCTCATATATCGAGGGCCACAGATGCTACAGAAACAAAACAGAAAGAAGATTGACTCATTTGAGCTTTGATGCTGGAGAAGGGTTTTTATGCGTGTCGTGGACTGCCAGTAGAGCTAACAGATCAATTCTGGAAGAGATCAGACTGGCTATGTCACTCGAAGCCTAAATGATGAAGTCGCGACTGTCTTATTATGGTCATACCGTCAGAAGAGAAAGACCATTGGAGGAGGAAGACATCATGTTTGGGAAGATCGAAGGAACCAGGCGAAGAGGGCGATCTGCAACCAGATGGCTGAACACATTGAAAACAACCTTGGCGATGGCGCTGGAGGACCTTACTGGACTAGCACAAAGCTAATTTCATGCGCACAGTAGTGGGGGGGGGGAGGCATGGAAGGAGCGGGGGGCAAACATAGAAACATGATGGCAGATAAAGGCCTAATGGCCCATCCGCAACATCCACTATCTCCTCCTCTCCCTATTGGTTAAAGCTCTTAACATTTGCATCTCTTCTTCCTATTGGTTAAGGCTCTTTACACCCGCATTGTGATGCCATAGAACTGTAGTAACATAGCATGATGGCAGATAAAGGCCAAATGGCCCATCCACAGCATCCACTATCTCCTCCTCTTCCTATTGGCTAAGGCTCTTAACATTTGCAACTCCTCTTCCTATTGGCTAAGGCTCTTTACACCTGCATTGTGAGGTCATAGAGTTGCCCATCCGCAGTAAGCATTAGCTCTTTCTCTCTCCAAGAGATCCCACGTGCCTATCCCAGGCCCTTTTGAATTCAGACACAGCCCCCACCAAGACGGTGCCTGAGGGGGACTGCCCCCCCTTACTACCCCACTGATTACACTTCTTGCATTTTGATATTTGATCAAATAAATCTGAATAAAATGTCTCATTTTATGTTCCATGATCTTGTTATGTTAGTCACATATTTTGTTCCTCCCCTCTCTTATATTCTCTATTTGTCTCACTTATTATTTCCCTTCTCTTTTTTCACTCCTCTCTCTCTCTCACACACACACACAAGCTTTCCCTTTCTGAATTTAGGAAGCTTTACTCCAGATGTGCAAGTAAATGCTCGGGATTTTTTTTTTTATTATTTTACTTTTGGCAACTACATGGTGTGATCTGAGTTCAATTAAACCTCTCCCCTGGCAACAGCTGACTGATTGACCTCAGCCAAAAATGAATCGAGAATACCAGCACTTTTCAGGAGAAAACCAGATACAAAGAGAAGAATCCAGGGAGACCTAAAGAGAGAAACAGGAGGAAGTTAAACCTCAACAAGAAGAGAGGAAGAGGAAAACAGATGTCACAGGGAGGAAATATTAAAGAGAGAAAGGCAAAGACAGGTGGAGGGGGATAGAGAATCAAACCTCAATTAAAAAGAAGAGGGAGACTTAGAGAAAGGAAAAACGTTGGAGAGACTGGCAATCAAACCTGGATTAATGGAAAGAGAGATGGTGAAATAGCATATACGGTAATTAAAATTAAAAGCAAAATATACAAATAAGAAAGAGTAAAATATGTTTACATGTACCCTTAAAGAAGGAATTGGTGTAAGATGGGGGTTAGTGGTAAGTAGAGTTACCATATAGCTCAGGAAAAAGGAGACATCCGGGTTTTACTTCCATTGAAAGAAGTGGAAGTAAAAATCGGATGAATCAGTCCGGCCTCCTTTTTCTGGAGCCATATGGTAACCCTAGACTGGTAGGATTAAAATTCCCAGAAGACAAACACTGGAGCATTAGGGTTAGAGTACAGAATGACAAATTTTTCGCCATTCCCGCGGAAACTCATTTTACCATCCCGTCCCAGCGAGTTCTTTTCCTGTCACTGTCCCATTCCTGCAAGCTCCGTCCTCATTTGCAAAAGCCTCGAAAATCCTAAGTAGCAACATTCTAGAGCTCAGATTGTGATGTCATAATGCCTCAATCCACCAATGCCTAAGCTCCGTCCTCATCTGCTCAAGCCTCAAGCGCTTTAAAATCATAAGTAGCAACATTCTAGAGCTCATGTGATGTCATAATGCCTCATTCCACCAATGCCTAAGCTCCATCCTCATCTGCACAAGCCTCGAACCCTTTAAAATCATAAGTAGCAACATTCTAGAGCTCATGTGATGTCATAATGCCTCATTCCACCAATGCCTACGCTCCGTCACCTGCAAAAGCCTCAAACCCTTTAAAATCCTAAGTGTTCGAGGCTTGTGCGGTTAAGGCAAAGCTTACAAGAAAGGGGCAGGGACAGCAAGAAAACTTGAGGGGACGGGACGGAGAAACTGAGTTCCTGCGGGAACGGTGAAATATTGGTTCCATTTGTCATTCACTAGGTTAGAGTTAAAATACTAGAGCGTTAGGGTTGCATAATGGGCATCATTGTGTAGCCTGAAACTGCTGCATGGGCCGAGGGCTGTTACCCGGAATGTCACACGAACTGAGATGAGTGTCATAATATTGACCAAGCACAGCTGCAGGGACTGAAAGCTGCCATACACTTGAGGCTGTTTTACATTACTGTCTTGCTTTGGGAGGAAGAGATCTTTAAGAGGGGGGGGGGGTGCTTGCTAGGTCCCCACACAACCCGTCCTCCGTCCTCTCCAGCGCATCCTGGATCTCCCAGAGGAGCCCAAACTCAGGAATGTGTGCTTCCCTCTCCTCACAGTACGAGCTCTGTTCCCCTCCCACGGCCTGGAGCTGCTGCTATCGCTGAGGCAGGCCTTGGCCAGTCGGAGCCCAGAGACTGTAATCAGAGAGCAAAAAAATGTCAGACCACTTTATCCAAAATTAAAGCTGTCTGGCTCTTTCCACAACACTCGAGTCCGCAGGCTGCAGAAGAAGGAGCGAGCTTTCAGCCCGCCTTCTTTTTTTAAATCTGTTTTCTTTCATTCTTTTTCATGATTTTCTTATGTCTTTCTGTCTCTCTCTCTCTCTGTGCAGTGTCCACACCCAGCATTTCAGCGTTTAGTATTAAAACCACTGTTCAAACACGGGCTTTCATAATTGCGATGCTTTGAGGGCAAGAGGTAATAGTAGTGCTGGGCTCTTTGGGAAGGTCTGAGATAAAAATAGCCAGTTGGGTTCGGCGCTCAAGATGTTGGTTTTGGACATTTAAGGACAGAAAACACGCGCTGAAAAGTTCAGGGCAAGACACAGTGAGAGCAGTGGGGAATATGCCACCCAAGCTGGGGGGGGGACTATCAGGGCAGGATTAATTCGTCGAGGGCCCCTAGGCGCACAAGTACACTGGGCCCCCTGCCCCGCCCCGCCCAGGCGGAAACAGGAAGCTGCGTCAGAGGGAAGCTTTGGCCAAGCAGCACCGCTTGCACCGTTACGGTTCCCGTTGCCTTTCTTACCCGCGTTGCTTGCTTGTCTTACTTTCCGTCGACGGGGGAGGGATGCGTTGCCGAACGATGCTGGAGGGGCCCATCGCCGTTTGGAAAAAAAACAACGTTGATGCCCTGCTTCATCGGGCCCCCCCCCCCTGACCATTTCGGGCCCTAGGCACGTGCCTACTTGGCCTATTGGTTAATCCTGCCCTGGGGACTCTACTACCCAGGAGGGGGCAATGGGCAAGAAACACAACCAGTGGATATCTGCCCTGAAGTCAGAATCTTTGCAAGTGTTCTCGTTTTTACATTCTGTAGTTCAGTGGGGGGGGGGGGGGGGTTTGTGGCACATTAAAATGGAAATGATAAAATTGCAAAACCAACAAAAAAAATTAAATTTGAGTTATTTACTTATTTAAAAATTTTTATACCACCTAGAACTATGCGGTTTCCATACCACAAACATGAAGGGTTCCTTTTACCAAGGTGTGCTAGCCGCTACCGCCTCCTTTTAAGTAGTTTTTGGGCTAGCGTGCGCTAATCTTGTGCGTGCGCTAAAAACGCTAGCGCACCTTAGTAAAAGGAGCCCCAAATCTTTAAGCTATATGTGGGTAATTGTAACAATGGTGAAATTAAAGTAGATAGAATAGAATTGCTAATCGATCCGATGGATGTGCTTGTTTTTGATTGCAAATGAACTCAAAGCGCGGCTCGATAGTTGACGAGCAAACACGCATTTCAGCATCCACCATCTGCAATCATTCTCAATCTGTTCCTTGCCATTAGAATTAGAGAGGTGTCTTTTTTAGGAAGTAAGATTTCCATGTTCCCAGACGTCTCGAAAACAACTCAGACCAGGAGAAAGAAGTTCCTGGAGTTACAACGACATGTGATATCCCTGGGAGCAAAGTTTCAACTTAGATATCCTTGCAAATGTACGATCCTTTTGGATCAGAATTCCTATGTATTTTTTGAACCTTCCCAGCTACAGTTTTTTCTTGAAGGGGAATGGATACCAATGCATAGTGCCTCGGTGTGAGGCGATCCTAATTGACTCCAATGTAGAAGGTCCAGTTAACAGTTAAATTTGAGGAAGTATCATTACAATTGTGTTTAGTTTATTTTTTGTTTTATATTCTCTCTAAGATGTGAATTGTCTCTCCCTCTTATGAGTTTTGACCATTTTAATTTTTTAGGGTCTAAGGACCGGTGATTTGATTTTCCTTTGTTTAACTTGAGGGTTAAACTCTTTTCTGTTACAAAATGTTTAATTTATGTATATAAAATCATTAAATAAATAATAAAAAAAAAACCACCCCAAAACACATCAGAGATTACGACCTTAATTTGGGGCCTAAAGAGCAACACCCTCAACTCGCAAGCATGATTTGAGAGGGACAGGCTCGTTTAACGGGAACCCTACCTTGTTCCCCACGTCTGTATTTTATCACCCCTCTACTCTAATTACCAGGTTTTTTATTTTCCATTCCTTCCCTTTTACCCTGAACTTGCATGTTAGGAGAGAGACTTTCTTCCTGGCCTTTCATCCGCTGCCAGCCTATGCTTGCATTCCAGATTTTTTTTTTTCCCTGCCCCAAGGGGCTTGGTGGCCTGTATAGCCATCCTTCTTGTGGCAGAGATCTCAGATTGTATGCTGCCAGAGTCCTCTTTGCTTGGGGCCCTCAGAAGACAGTGGTTAAACCTCGCTCTGCCCTGCGGCCTCCCTGCAGCAGTGAGTCCCTTCCAAGTCAGACACCCCAAAAGCGGAAGAGCTTTATTTAAACACAATGCTGCCTTGCCTACCCTCCCTTGCCATTTATATAAATGCTAGTTAGTCACAGCTCCACCAGTGTGGCTGATGGCCCCAAACCACTGGCAGCTGCTCTACAATTTAAGGTCGGTTGTCCCTGGGCTGTAGAGCGGTGCTGGAAGGGCCGGAGTTGTGTGTCTGCACTGCAGCTCCGGTGAACATTTCTTCCCTAGCTAGGGCTATGAGGATTGCAAACCAACTCGTCTAATCCAGCCCTAGAGGTGAACTGACGCATTCCTGAAAGAAGCTGCACCCTGTACATTATTTCAAAAATACACAAAAAGTACTACCGATAGCAGCGAAACATTGTTTCAGATCATTGATTGAACCATATCCACGTCATTCTCTTCTCGGGTGGGCTGAGAACTTTTCAGCACCCCCTCGTAGTGTGAAGAGTTTCTGTTTCTGATAACCAGAGCTGAGATTGTGATGTCATAATGCCTCATTCCACCAATAAGAGCCAGCCTCATCAGTGATGTCACAATGGCTTGATTGTCCTATATGAGAGGGTGCTGAAAGGTTCTCAGCCCAGACAACCAACTTCCAAAATTCTGAGCGTTATTTTGCCACTGTATCTAAAATGAGCGCTATCATATTTCATTATGTGCCAATTTGCAGAAACAAAATTCTGTTTTCTGACGTTATTTCAGATCATTGATTGACCCTTATCCACCTCATTCTCTTCTCGGGTGGGCTGAGAACTTTTCAGCACCCATCTGTACTCCTTCCTAACTGCATATACCTAGTTATGTCAGTATTCTGTAAAGAAACCGAATGCCTACGTACTTTCCTTTATCGAGTTGGTGCCACATAGGCACCCCTTTATAAAATTACCCCTTTTGGGGTGCATTCTATATATGGCACCAAAAAAATTGGTGTGGAAAAAACTTCACTTCGTGCTACTCTCTAAACCAAGCCAAAGTTAGGCCCACTCCATAGAATAGAGAGGGCATCCGTGGAAAATCAGGGGCGGGAAACCACACGGTGACACCAGGAAATACTTCTTCACCGAAAGGGTGGTTGATCGCTGGAATAATCTTCCGCTACAGATAATTGAGGCCAGCAGCGTGTCTGATTTTAAGACAAAATGGGATCGTCACGTGGGATCTCTTCACAGGGAAAGGTAGGGGAGGGTTATTACGGTGGGCAGACTTGATGGGCCGTGGCCCTTGTTTGCCGTCTGTTTCTATGTTTCTAAAATCTAGCGGCACTACCATTTACGCTAACTAAAACCTGGTGTAAAGGCCCGCACACAAATTCTGCGTGGATCAGGCGTATTCCATAACAGCGCACATCATTTTTAGGAAGGACCATGACCCGCAGGGTTCTGGAAAGAGCCCAGGCATATCACTAGACTAGACTGAGCGCGGTAGAGAAATCCATAAGCGGTTGCAAATGGAGGCCTGTGATACTGTAACCCGAAAGTGACTGATTCTGATTGAGCAGAAAACCTCCAAAGTGCAGAAGGAATCTGCTGAGCCGGGGGAAATAAGAAACCCCCCTCCAGGAAATACATTTTTGAATCTCCTTTGCTGCTGCAAGGCGAAATCTGCCTTCTGTTTCTATCTTTGTCTGCGTCTCCCTCCCTCCCTGTCTCCATCTCACTTTTCTGGGGTATTACATTGTGTGATGTCTCTCTTTAGTGTGGAGGATAAACCCTATAATAAAGGATCGCAGTCTGTCTTTCTCTTCCCCCCCCCCAGTAAATGTCTGTAATTAGCACACGAGGGGTGTGGTAGCCACCAGACTAAAGCAAAGTCCACAGGATGGCAATGAGACCAAGGCGAATTACTAGTCTGTATGTTCCCCTCTGCCAGTTTTATATACAAACCGAGGCCCATTTTTAACCCTTGACGAGAAGGACCATTCTAGTTTCCTTTGACTTGCATCTCGGAGCATGACTCAGCTCCAGACTTTCTCTCAAAGACCTGGCAAGATTCAGTGCTGCTCCGCGCGCTTCAGATCATCACCCTGCCTCATTCTGAACTCCTGACTTTCTGCCCATGTCTTTCTATTTCTTTGAAGGATGCTTTTTTAAAAAATGTATGTAATATTTCTTAGATTTCTTTATGGATGAGGATTTATTTACCACCTTTTTGATGGAATTTTACTCAAGGCTGCGTCAGGGGCGGCCAAAAACAACCCCCCCTTTTATGAAGCTGCGGTAGGCTTTTTAAAAAAATCACCGGCCGCAGTGTTACCGCCGCAGCCTGCAATAAAAAAGCCTACTATGGCTTCATTTTAAAAAAAAAGGGGGCGGGAGGGTAAGAGGTATAATATAACAGGTATCACCTAATACCTGTTATATTATACCTCTTGTTTTTTACAGCCCCTGATGCAGCTCTTGAAAGGGCAAAACATGGCCATGTCGGGCTTTTAGCTATTTCTATATTTATTTTATGTGGTGAACAAACTATTGTATTGCTATTCTGATCTGCTGTTTTGTTTCTGATTTGCTGTTTTGGGTTGTTTTTTTTAAAAAAAAATACCTACCTAACATTCAGGACAGGTAATGGTGAGATGAATCCTTTATGAGATAGCGGTCCCTGTGAGCAGTGATCAAGCGATAGGTTCCTAAGCAAAGCTCAGAGCGGACGAGGCAGTAGCATGAACCGGGCTTTGTGGGGGGCTGGCACAGGCTGAATGCAGCTTTAGGGGGCACACAGACAAATCCGCACTCGACAATTGCGCCCCGTCAGCTGCGCCCCGTGAAATGCGCACACCAATATGAATCTGCCATAAGTGGATATCTGGAAGGCCCTGATTTGCTCAGACTCCTCAGGCCCCGTCCCTTGGGAGGGGCCTGAGGAGTCTGAGCAAATCAGGGTCTTCCAGATATCCACTTATGTAAAGGATTCCCAAAATCATCATCTAAATCTTACCCTAACACTAGATACCAAGTGAATCTTTTAAGTGTAGTGTGTGAGTGTGTGTGGGGAGATGTCCCTCCTCCCCCCTCAAAAAAGAGGGTTACTTTGTATTGTAACCCTGAAAAAGACAAAATAGTATCTGCTGTGGATTGTGAATGGAGTAGTATGGAGCGCAATTGTGGGGACACATTTGACGGGTCACCGCTTTAGGGCACCATTTTATGGGTGCGCACAGATGCAAAGGATTGCAAACCAACTCGTCTAATCCAGCCCTAGAGGTGAACTGACGCATTCCTGAAAGAAGCTGCACCCTGTACATTATTTCAAAAATACACAAAAAGTACTACCGATAGCAGCGAAACATTGTTTCAGATCATTGATTGAACCATATCCACGTCATTCTCTTCTCGGGTGGGCTGAGAACTTTTCAGCACCCCCTCGTAGCGTGAAGAGTTTCTGTTTCTGATAACCAGAGCTGAGATTGTGATGTCATAATGCCTCATTCCACCAATAAGAGCCAGCCTCATCAGTGATGTCACAATGGCTTGATTGTCCTATATGAGAGGGTGCTGAAAGGTTCTCAGCCCAGCTAACCCTGGAAGCTAACCCTGCACAAAGCCTTGTGTTAGATACCAGTACATAACATATTACAATCAATGGTCAATTCTACTGCAGATGCAGAGAGCGGCCCAGAAGACCTAAAGGTTGAGTTCAACACCTGGACTTTAATGCCAAGTCTGAGACGGCACAGAAGGGTTACCTGGTTCTTCTGCAGTGTTGTCTAAGGAGTTACACTCTCTATTTAGAAGGTCTTGTTCTTATAAACAGTACAGAAAGTTATTGAAATCATTTCTGTTTATAAAATCTTTAGAGAATTGAATTTATTAATGTTTACTCTGTAGTTCACTAGGAATGAACAGTTTTCTATCATTTGTGAACCGCATCGATCCGTGAGATTTTACGGTCTAGAAATGTAATGTAATGTTTCTTCTTTCTGCCAGGAGCTAACAGTACCTGCAATGTTTTTCTTGGTCTCCATGAAGGCATAAGAGGGAAAAGGACAGAATGGGGAGAGTGCGGCACAGTGGTAAAAGCTACAGCCTCAGCACCCAGAGGTTGTGGGTTCAAACCCACACTGCTCCTTGTGACCCACCCCACCCCCCCAATTTTCCCAGGTACATTAGAGAGATTGTAAGCCTGCTGGGACAGACAGGGAAAAATGCTTAAGTACCTGAATAAATTAATATAAACCGTTCTGAGCTCCCCTGGGAGATGGGTATAGAAAATTGAATGACTCAAATGCGGAGGTGGGATATTGAGGGTACACAGATGATCTGGAGGCTGAATTTTAAAGGTGTGATTAATATTTTTATGGGGGGGGGTGTCGGTGATCACTGGGGTAGTGTGTGGGAGGTCTGTTTTATGTGTTTTCAGTGCTTATCTGGTGACTTTAGGTGGGTTTTTGTGACTTACATGGTCTAAGTCACAACGCCCAAGTTCCGTTGATCGTGGGCTGTATAACTTTCGGTTATACATGCTGTATGTCTAAGTCTAAGCCGGCCCACGTCGCGCCCAACTCCCGCCTTCAACACTGCTCCTGAAACGCCCCATTTAGCTTTGGTCATTCAGTGGCACTATGAAGGCCTAGGTGGTTTAGAAATACGTCCAAAGCCCGGTTTTATTATCGGCACTTGGACGTATTTGGTAAATGTTCGTCCAAGTGCCGACGTAGGCCGGTTTTTGGACGTTTCTCTCTGTCGGTTATGAGCCTACCTGTTCGCTTTTCCATTCTTGAAGGGCTGTATCTACGAGAGATTCCTCGATAGAACGTTGTCGTTCCAAGCGGGCAAAGGGAACAAATGTTGAACCAACTTTATTTCAAACGCACCTTCCTATCAAACTTTCAGGAAGTCAATCAAAACTTATCTCTGTGATAAATTTCTCTGACCCCCCACTTCTGCCTTGATGTATTTCTAAAATACCTCCAGATAAATGTCATTAATTTCCATCCTATAAGTTCATATAGAATTTTTCTTTTTTCAACCATCTTTATTTTCTCTTCTTTATTAATTTCCAGGTACTTTAGTTAGATTGTGAGCCTTCGGGACAGTAAGGGAATTTTTTAAGTACCTTCTTACTTCTCATTTATAATCTTAATGTACACTTTCTTCAAACCGCTTAGAACCTAACGGATGTAGCGGTATATAAGAAATAAATTACATTACATTACATTACATTAACCTTAACATGTGAATGTAATTTCAAATATTTTTTTGTAATGCCACTGTCCTCTTTAAACCGCTCTGAACTGTTTGTGGTATTCTAATCTAATCTACCATTTGTGAGACGCACATACCTATACAGGCTCAAGGCGACATATAAAAATAAAGTTATTATTATTTATTTATTTTTCACATCAAAGGATGGGGTTTGAACTGTTGTGTGCTATAACAGAATTCATTAAAACCTCGCGGGAGGGGTGATTTATTAATTGCTCAGACATGATGGCGGCACTAGTCACCCTTAGCTCAGAACTGTGCACACGAGTCCAGCTCGTTCTGACCAGTACATACTCAAAATTCCTTTGTCCTAAATCTTTAAATACACTAATTCGTTCAATGATTATCTCTAAAATGGACTACTGTAATGCTTTATTCAAGGGGATGGCTCAAAAAGAAATTAGAAGATTGCAAATCATCCAAAATGCTTCCATCAAATTAATTATGGGAGCCAAGAAGTTCGATCGTGTCTCTCCATTACTCCAAAAGGCACATTGGCTCCCAGTTGCACACCGAATCTTATAGAAATTACCCTTACTCACTTTTAAATCGCTACTATACAAAACCCCAGCTTTTATTTACAAAGTTTTAATTCCATATACTTCTCCTAAAATTTTAAGATCCAATGAACAGCTTTTATTAGTCATTCCCACTCTTAAAACCATAAATACTCGAAGACAATACATTTTTACTGTTACGGCACCACAGATTTGGAATTCACTTCCACTTTATTTAAGAGAGGAGAAGAATCTGGATAAATTCAAGAGCCAACTTAAGAGCTTTCTTTTTAAAGATGCTTTCAGTATCTAATTGAAACGCTAATTGCTCTTTCTATCTGCTCTCTATTTTACCTTTTAAAGTATTTTATTTCTAATACTTTTATGTTTTTCCCATTCCTTTTGCATTTTACCTTAATTGTTCTCTCTTTCCTGTCATAAATTGTATTTCTTTCCCTTCTACCCCATTGTTTCCTTGTAATAGTTTAAATTACCTTGTTTTAATTTGTCAGTTTTTAATGATTTTTATATTGTTGTTTTTGTTTACCTTGTATTTTTTGTATATTTTAAAAATTTATGTTATTATTTGTACATCGCTTAGTAATTGTGATAGGCGATTAATCAAATAACTAATAAACTTGAAAACTTGAAACTTGAACTTGAAACTTGTTTTTGCACAGGTCTTATTTGCATACAATTTGCATTTTGGAAGTCATTGGTGCACGGCTCTAACAAGAGCTTACTGAATGGGCTCCAGAGTGAGTGAAACTGTCACCAAAGTACAAAGACCATTCATAAATCTCTTTCTTTATTCTGTCTGTTTCTTAATTATATTTGCTGTGCTCATTCTGTTTACAGTCTGGGAGGTGGAGATTTAGTAGGAATTTAAATCTCTGTAATTTATCAGCTATCCTGTAAGGCCTTTTCCTCCTTCTCCCCACAAAATAATAGCAGGCATGAAGGCCTACCGAGGGAGGAGGCACTGACAAAGGCAAATAATTAGTGTTTGTGTGTGGGGGGGGGGGGGCAAATATTATATGAGGCATATTCCTCACTGAGATCAATTGGAACAACAATTAAAATGTCTTTCACCTCTCCCATGATTACCTTCTCCTCCTCATCTTTCTCTTCACATTTTCTCCCCTCCAAATTTTCCAAGATTTCTTTTTTTCTCAGGGGCCACTAATGCCCTCAAAAGAACATATGATGTGCCAACAGCAGTTACATCAGGGCCGTTTTGGGCCCAAAAGGAGAGCTGACAAATATCTTCCGACCCGAGGCCTTGACATTCTTTCCTACCAGAACGCCTGGCCTTGGTCGCACGTGCAGATCACCGATATACCCTGTGTAAATACAGAACTACAAAACTGAAAGTACGAATATACACAAACGAAAACCCCCAAATGCCAGACTTTGCATTCAGTCCAGCGCCAGAGCACTAGAAAGAAAGCCATTTCTTCCTGAACAGTGCAAAACAGAGACAGCAGATGTAAATTCTGAAAACTAACGCATTTCAATCACTAACTTGAAAATAAACTCATTTTTCCTACCTGTGTTGTCGGGTGATTTCATTTTTCTAATCATCTTTACCTAGTCTCTGATTGCACTTCCTTCTGACGGTGTTCTTAACTCAGTTTCCAGGGCCTTTGTATTCATTTGCCCGGTTTTCTTTCCTTTTTAACTTTTTGCCCTACGTACAGCGAGAGATTAGAGAAACTGGGCCTCTTCTCCCTTGAAAAGAGGAGACTGAGAGGGTACAAGATCGAAACATTCAAGATACTGAAGGGAATAGACTTAGTAGATAAAGACCGTATCCTGCTTCCAACAGTAACCAATCCAGGTCACAAGAACATGGCAGAATCCCCAAAAGTAGCAAAATGTCATGCTCCGGAATAAGTAGAGGAAGGGCTGTGGTTCACTGGTTGATCTGCTGCCTCTGCGCCTAGAAGTTGTGAGATGAAATCCCGGTGCTGCTCCTTGTGACCCTGGGCAAGTCACTTAATCCTCCGGTGCCCACTGCTTTGAATGTCAGTATCCTGTTTCCAACAGTGGCCAAACCAGGCCTGGCAGAAACCCAAAGAGTAGCAACATTCCAGTGCTGAGATTGTGATGTCATAATGTCTCATTCCACCAATGCCTAAGAGCCAACTTTATCAATGATGTCACAATGGCTGGATTGTCCTGTACTTGGCTCACATAAGAACATAAGAGTTGCCATATTGGAACAGACAGAAGGTCCATCATACCCTAATATCCTGTTTCCAACAAGGGCCAACCCAGGTCCCAAGTACCTGGCAGAAACCCAAAGAATAGCAACATTCCAGTGCTGAGATTGCGATGTCATAATGTCTCATTCCACCAATGCTTAAGAGCCAACTTGATCAGTGATGTCACAATAGCTCCATTGTCCTATACTTGGCTCACATAAGAACATAAGAATTGCCATTCTGGGATACACCGAAGGTCCATCAAGCCCAGTATCCTGTTTCCAACATTGGCCAAACCAGAAACCCAAAGAGTAGCAGCATTCCAGAGCTGAGATTGTGATGTCATAATGCCCCATTCCACCAATGCCTAAGAGCCAACCTCACCTGTGATGTCATTATGGCTTGATTGTCCTGTACTCAGCTCACATAAGAATTGCCATACTAGGAAAGACTGAAGGTGCGGCTCACTGGTAGAGCTGCTGCCTCTGCACCCAAAGGTTGTGAGCTCCTTGTGACCCCGGTGCTGCTCCTTGTGACCCCGGGCAAGTCACTTAATCTTGCAATGCCCACTGCTTTGAAATGCCAGGTGACAAAAAGGTGGTATAGAAGTCCCTTCCAGGTTTAAATCGATTACATACAAAATATATATATCTTTTTTTTGCCTGCCCTCCAAAAGGGCAGCCCAGAATGGGTTCCAAATCAGATACTCAAGCATTTTCCCTATCTGTGCTGGTGGCTTCACAGTATAATTTAATGTATCTGGGGCAGTGGAATATTAAATGACTTGCTCAAGGTCACGAGGAGCAGCATGGGGCTTGAACCCACAACCTCGTGGGTGCAGAGGCTGTAGCTCTAACCACTACCCTACACCCTCCTCCCATAGCTATGTTAAAATAACACTACAGATGATAAAAGACCCTTATGAGAGGCAGGTGTACCCCTGGCAGGGCCTCGGAGTGTGCGGATCACCGGACTTGATGGACCAAAGTCTGATCCGGTGATGGAAGTTCTTATGTTCTTATGACTCATCGAACCCCCCCCCCCAAAAAAAAAAAAAATTAAAAAAACCCCAAACAAACAAACCTGCAGCCAGGCAATCAAATAAGTCCAGAAAACGAATGCAGAAAGTGGCCACACCTTCAATTACAATCTTTTAATATCCTAACCAACAATTTTACATCAAAGAAAAAACTTCAGCAGAATAAACATTCTATCTGATCCGAAAGTCTGGGAAGATAATACGGCTTTTAACTTCTTCCTAAGGAATCAGACTTGGACCTTGGCATCCCAGGTAAAGGAGTCCACAAAGGAGGGCAGAATTTCTCATGTCACACAATGCCCTTTTCCTTTCTTTCTTTTCTAAAAATGATTTCTTCATTCGAGTTGATCAAATTATGTCCACGATCTATTTGTTGAGAACAGCGTCGAATTTTCTCCCTATGATAATACGGAAAATGAAGTAACTTTCATTTCAATGCTGGAGTTCCATCAGACATAATGAATGCTAATTTACAGTAACTGCCACCCATCTGTCTTCCTCACAAAGGGGATCATTTACTAAAAGTTTATCAGATGCTAATGGCATTATTGCATGTTATCTGCTGCAGAGCCCCATAAGCAGGTTCTCAGGGGCCAGACAGAGGAGATAGTGGTGATTAAGTGATATGAGAGATCTGTGTAACATGATGGCTGCAAATCCTAAACCAGACGGACTGCTTTGTGAAATATTTATTTAGGTTCAAGTACCAGATTTATTTTTTAAACACTAGCCATAGAGTTAAAAAAAAAAAAAATACCTGTATGTCCACATATTACTCATTATTGACTATTGTAATCTAAGGAAATACTTTTTTACAGAAAGGGTGGTGATGCGTGGAACAGTCTCCCAGAAGAGGTGGTGGAGACAGAGACTGTGTCTGAATTCAAAAGGGCCTGGGATAGGCACCTGGGATCTCTCGGAGAAAGAGATAATGGTTACTGCGGATGGGCAGACTAGATGGGCCATTTGGCCTTTATCTTCCATCATGTTTCTATGTTTACATTGTACAATCTCCATATCATGTACAGTATATTTGATTTTTTTTAAATTGAATCTTACATATTTTCAGAAAGTTGACCTATTTGGCCTAATCTTACAATTCTGGCCTCCCAAATTGACTTGATGATTTTCGGTTAGGATAATACAAACCTGGAGTCTTATATTCCAGGGTGGAATGTTGAGTGTTGCTCCGGTTGGGATGCAGGTTGAGTTGGGCGGGTAGAAATCTCCACCTCCCATCAGCAAGAGAACACTGAATTGGCCATGCCAGATGGTGGCAGCCTATGATTCAGCTCTCCTTCTGCTCTTCCTTAAAACTGGTATTACAAACACATTCAAACCAGAAACGTGATGGCAGATGAAGGCCATATGGCTCATCCAGCTTGCCCATCCGCAGTAAACATTAAATCAGCATCAGGAAGTGCTGGTCCTGCTACCTCATCTTTTGAACATGTTCCCATTGCAAGCCTTAAGGAAGGGGGGGAGGGTATGAAGTTGGGGGAGAAAGGGAGATTGGTGTAATATAAAGAAACAGGGTTTTAAAAAAATTCAAAACAGTAACAGGTCAAAAGAAAGCTCTCAATGTCCACCACAAAGCTATGACTCTTATATCACCATCGGTTTAAACGCATTGAATTATTTGATATTGCGTTCAAATCAAAACCTTAATAAACTTAATAAAACTTGTTTATTGTTTCTGGTAGCGCTATAGAAATAATAAGCATAGTAACATAGTAGATGATGGCAGATAAAGACCATCCAGTCCATCCAGTCTGTCCAACCTGATTCAATTTAATTTTTTTTTTTTTTTTTCTTAGCTATTTCTGGGCAAGAATCCAAAGCTCTACCCTGTACTGTTCTTAGGTTCCAACTACCGAAGTCTCCGTCAAAGCTCACTCCAACCCATCTACACCCTTCCAGCCATTGAAGCCCTCCCCAGCCCATCCTCCACCAAACGGCCCTACACAGACACAGACCGTGCAAGTCTGCCCAGCACTGGCCTTAGTTCTTCAATATTTACTATTATTTTCTGATTCTAGATCCTCCGTGTTCATCCCACGCTTCTGTGAACTCCTTCACCGTTTTCCTATCCCACCACCTCTGTCTGTTAACTGGAACTCAAGCAACCAGAACTCTCAAGGAACCTGCAAAAAAACAAACAAACAAAAAACCCCCGTAATATTTTAAATAAAAATGTAAATAAAATCAATTTCTGGCAGAAATTTAAGTGTAAACTTGGCACACAACACCTGAGTACACCCATGCTTTGCCTACCAGATGTCCAGTAGTTTGGAACAGTTTATGGTATGACACAGTATGGGGTATAGTATCATTTTATTTATTTATTTCTTCCATTTGTGCGTCGCACAAGCTCTAGGCGACATTACAGAGGAAGGGGTTAGAAGAGGGTAGGGAGGACAATGAAGGGCAGGAAGGAGAGGAGAGAAGCATGTCGAATATTTTATAGAAATTCCTAACTTTACTATGTGAATGATATCGAAATGAATTAAAGGAATATGTACAAAAGGAATAGAAGGGAGGAACTGTCAAACAATAGAATTCAGGGAAATTCAATTAATTAAAAAAAAAAATAGGGGTAAAAACAATGGAATAAATTTTTTAAAAAAAATCAAATAAGTCTGACAGAAATCCAATTTCCTGAAGTAGCTCTATTGCCCCAACATATTTTAAATAATCCCAACGGCAAAAGTCCAGACGGGACAGATATCAGCTCGGGCTTTCCAGCTGCTGCAGCCCCCACTCATAGCATTAGTTATGCCTATGGTTGATAATAACTCTCACGCGCGCGCAAAACACAGGGGAAACAAATCCACAGGAAACAGAATAGTAAAAACAAGTGGAATTGTCCAATAAGAAAAGGTGCAACAAATAAAGGTGTCTTTCAACTCATCTGGATAATCAGGTTATTCTTTATTCTTCCAAAAATACTCGACCCGACATGTACATGTTTCGGCCCTACGGCCTGCGTCAGGAGTCTATAGGTAATGTATAAAATCATATAAACACATATAGAAAGAATAACTCTCAAACAACCAGAAACGACATTTACCCGGCATCTACCGATCCCCATGGGTGCCGGTTAACTGAGAGTCTAGGGTTCCTATTACTAAGCCACAGTAGAGGTTTCTACCGCAGCCCGTGGCGCTGCTCATAGAAATTCTACACGAGTTGGAGTATGTAGCGCTCTGGGCTGCAGTAGATCTGAAAACATTTTTATTCACTGATGCTTATTCTTGAGCATTTTGGGGTCCTTTTATGAAGGTGTGCTAACCAATTTATTGCACGCTAAATGCTAAGATGCACATAGGATATAATGGATGCCTTAGCATTGCTATCATTAGCGCGTGCTAAATTGGTTAGCGCACCTTAATAAATGTACCCCTTTATAACTTACCATATTTTTCAGTCTATACGACGCACCTGACCATAAGACGCACCTACGTGTAGAGGAGGAAAAATTTGGCTCAGAATTTCTTTTTCTTGGTTTTTCCTCCTCTACACGTAAGTGATCTGGTGCATCTGTTGCTGGGAAGCCCACAGCCCAATGCCCGCAGCCCCCGGTACCTAAGTAAAATGGCGATGGTCCAGCGTGGTCTCCTGCTGGATGGCTGCCTTTCTCACTGCAGAGCGGCTCATCAAGCAAGAGCACAACCTTTGCGCTTCCTGCCTGGTCCCGCGCCGCTCTGTGATTGGCTGCCATCAGGTTTTGTGATTCTGCCTTATGCGCCGCTCTGCAGCGAGAAAGGCTGCTATCCAGCAGGAGACCATGCTGGACCTCTGCCAGTTAAAAAAAGCTACCGTTAAAAAAAGCTACCGTGGGTGGGGGTAGGCGTATTCCTTCCATAAGATGCACCCACTTTTCCATCCCCGTTTTAGGAGTGGAAAAAGTACGTCTTATGGAGTGAAAAATATGGTAGGAGCATATAGACTTAACCCCTTGTGTTTTATCTCCCCCCTCCTTTTCTGTCACAAATTGTAGTTCTTCCCCTTTTCCCGTTTGTCTATGTTATGTTTTATTTGATCATTTTTTCTTTATTTGCTTTGTTATACTAATTTGTATTGTAAACCACTCAGATATGATTTGATTTGCGGGATATCAAACAATAATAAACTTGAAACTCTACCGCAGCTTAATAAAGCCCAGCGTTAATTATGCTGATTAGTCTGAACTCAATTTTATCATTTATTAATATATATATTTACATTCATATATTTATTTAATTCATTTTCTGTCCCGCTGTCCCCAAAGAGTGCAGAACGGGTTATAGGTTAAACATACATAATAGGCAACAAGCAAAAAACAAAAGGAATTGACCCCAAAATATCCACAAAGAAGAAAATCCAGAGAAAACCAAAAAAAAAACCCCAAAACCTCTGTGGAGTGACGATGTTCCTAAATGGACTTTATTTGAAAGTGTCAAAGTTCCAAAGGTACACTGAAATCATCCACATAAAATAATTTCATCCACATAAAAATGAATCATCCGCATAAGAGCCCTAAAGGACCTAGTCCGCTAGGGATACAGGACCCAACACGGTCCGCGTTTCGACAAAAAGTCTTCTTCAGGGATCCCTGGGGTCCTATAAAGGTGAGTAAGTGGGAAACAATTGTGTGGTGAGCCGGAAGTGAGACACTTGCATTTTATGTGGATGATTTCAGCAGTGGTGTACCAAGGGGGGGCGGTCCACCCGGGTGCAACCTTAGGGGGGGGGTGCACAGCCGGATAGGTCCGGAAAATTCCTGGGCTGTGACGGCACTCAGCGGCATCAGCAACCCCCCCCCTCCGTGATGGCACTCAGCAACATTGGTGCCCCCCCCCCTCTGTGACAGCACTCAGCGGCATCAGCGCTCCCCCTGCCCTGCGACAGCACTCAAGTTTGGCCTCCTTCTCCCGGCATCAGCAGAACTTCAGATCGGCAACAGGTGCTCAGTCAAAAGCTTCCCCTGACTGAACTGCCTGGGCGGAAACAGGAAGCTGAGTCAGGGGAAGCTTATGACTGAGCACCTGTTGCCAATCTGAAGTTCTGCTGATGCCGGGAGAAAGAGGCTGAACTTGAGTGCTGTCGCGGGGCAGGGGGGGCGCCGATGCCGCTGAGTGCCGTTGCAGCCCAGGAATTTTCCGGACCTGTCCGGCTGTGCATCCCCCTAAGGCTGCACCCGGGGCGGACCGTCTCCCCCTTGGTACGCCACTGGATTTCAGTGTACCTTTGGAACTTTGACACTTTCAAATAAAGTCCATTTAGGAACATCGTCACTCCACAGAGGTTTTTGGGGGTTTTATTTGGGTTTTCTCTAAACATACATAATATCAGTACAAGATTTCAATGCAAGTTTTCATCCTAGTTGGCACATATGATGTGTCGTTATCCTTACGTGACACAGACTGGTTCGGTTACTAATATACCATTCTTTGTAGTCCATGGATCAAGCGCAGGGGGGGGGGGGTCAGATGAAGAGGTATATATTTACAGTATTTGCTATACACTCCTCACTCCGTATTTGCGGTGGTTAGGGGCAGAACATGACCATGAATATGGAAAACCACGAATAACTTTTTATATGCTATTCGCGGGGTGGGGGTGGGGTTGTAACAGCCAGCCTTTAATATATTAAAATCGTGAATAGCAGCGATTGTGAAAGCTGGGAAGCGCCAAACTTTTTCTCGGTACAGTACTTTACTCATGATGTAATTTCTTGGGTGGGGAGGGAGGAATCAGCATGCAAAATATCACGAATAAGCGAAACCTCGAGTGCTGAAAGCGCAAATACGGAGGGAGAAGTGCCACCATTTTTATTCTTTATTTTGAATGGTGTTTTTTTAAAAACAATCGCTATGTTTTTATATTGTTTTTGTACATTGTTTCTCTATTAATGTTACTTATACCCTATTTTGTATACCGTATGTAGATTGTCTTCCAGATGCAGGCGTCTAAGTGCTGAAACAAGTGTTGAGTCGTAGCTTTGTGTGAATATTGAGCTCTTCTAACCTATTATTTAATCGATAAAATTGTTATTTGGACCTCTCCTCCCCTCCCCCCTTTTTTTTTTAAGACCATTTATCTTACCCTACTTTTCTTGATTGGTTTACCACTGTGGGGGTCTGTTGTTTTCTTTGTTTTTTTGTTATGTTTTTACTGATCTGGCTCTACCCCCCAGTGACTTTCTTAATAAATAAATACTTGAATTTCTAATCGGTATTGAAAGGGTTTAAAAGATCTGCTGTCCCTTATCAGAATCTTCTGCAACTGTCAATCCTGAAGGGTAAAGAATGCAGCTGGAACAGCTGCGGAATTCAATTAGGTCACATGAAATGGTTTTTTCCAAAGCATAGCTACAATTAATACTCTAAATCTTTTTATTGGTTTTTAAAAACCGCAAAAAAAAAAAAAAAGAGAACTAAAGAGGAAACAGGAGACAAAATCTTTTGAAACTCTAGATCCGCTGAGAGCGTTGACAACCCAACTTTTTCTGGAATGCTAATGATTTCAGAATCTTTGGAAGAACCAAAGCCGATCTGCGTGCCAAAATGCGCTTGGATTGCGCCAGATATTTCACAGCCTCGAAAGCGGCGTCCTTCGGCCAGCTCCAGCTCTTTGGCAGCTGGCCCGCCCCTTTGGAAGGCGTGGGCGGGGCCTGCGGTGGGGGCTTCCCCCGGCTGAGCTGAACCTTTCGGCTCTGCGGGGAGAGCGGAGACTGCAGCTGCCGAGGGACTGCTGCCGGCAGCGATCGAGACCTGAACCCCACCTGCACCCCTCTGAGGCACACCTGAAAGGGGGGGGGAGAGGAGCACCCCCCCCATCCCAGCTCTCCTCTCCCTCCAGTGCACAGAGCTTGCATTCCTCGGGAGCAAAGGCAATTTCGAGTCCCGGCGGCAGGATGTCCAGGTATCAGGCAGCGGGGGCGATCCGGGCCGGGAGAAGCGGCAGCCGCCCGAGCGGATTCGCATTCTGACCTGAGGAGCTCCCCCGGGGGAGGAGCGTCCGCCTCCCTGCGCTCTTTCTGGCTTTGCCGAAGTCCTTCCTCTCTTGCGCTGGACGTGGGTGCTCCCGAGGTCCGGCACCATGGACAGCCTGAGCCTTCTGGAGTATCCTGCTTTCCCGACAGACAGGATCTTTCCCACCCCCAACTTCCTGGAGCTGGAAGACCTAAACGAAGCTGATTTTTTAAATAACGTGGTAGGTAGGAGAGAAATCCGCATAAGACATGGGCCTTTCTCTGCTTTCGAAGTGAATCGGTCGTTTTGCTTTTCTGCCTGCATGTGCTAAACAAGTATTAGACGTGTATATCGTCTTGCATGGTGGGTTTGTTATGTCTGCATCGTTTAATATTTGTATACCATATAAGTCAGGGGTTTCCTATGATGCATTTGGCTTTAGTGTTCATATGTGTAAATATATGCCTTGTGTATGTGTGTTCACATGCAATATCTTTATGCGTTTGTGCATTTTCACATACACGTGTAAAGTATGCACATATGTATAAAATATTTATACAGTATATATGTTATGCTCATGGGGTTATTAACAAGATAAAAATGGCAGATAAAGACCAGCAAGGTCCATTCAGTATTAGCATGTAGCCTATACGGTGCCATGGCCACAGTGCATCTCTGTGCGTTCAGACTGCATGCAGTATACATGTGTCTGTAGCCGCAGACTGAGTAGGTTTCTTTCATAGCAGGGTAGGATTTTTCATTTCTGACACCTTCCTTCATGGCTGTTCCAACAGCCAGATCTTCCTCCCCTCTCCTCCATATCTGCAGCGAAGCCAGCCAGGGGCAGGCTGCAGCGCCTGGACCCCGTCTAGGGTCTGAGCCTTAGTACTGCTGTTATGAAAATGGATCCCTGCTAGTGACAGACTGGGCTGTGTCTGCAGGGGGAGGAAGAGTCCTGCAAAAAAAAAAAAAAAAAGCAGATTAGTTACAGCTTTACATCTGGACTCTGCATTTGTTTTTCTGCAGGTTGTGGGAATGGACTTGGGGAATATTATACACTGGACTGGAGGGTTTCCTCTTCCATACTAGGCTGAATCCAATGTGACACTGCCAACAGATTTTTATTCTGCTTTGTTTGTAATGGGGAGGAAGGTAGGAAAGGCACGAAGAAAGAGGAGAAGGGGGAAACGTAGGCACACAAGTATACAGGGAATATGCTTCCTACAGATTAGCTGGGGGCGAGGTGGCGGCAGGTATGGGCAGCTGGAACAGAGGAGGGGTTGGATATTGACTGTTGTTGTGTGGAAGTGGAGAGGGGTTGAGCATTGATGGTTGGGTAAGAGGTGAAGTAGGGTATCGTCTACTAGAGGTGACGATGGGGGGAGAAGAGGGGTTGGGTATGGACTGTCGGTTGGGGAGGGGAAAAATTATGTACTGACCGCTAGATGTGAAGATGGAGAGAGGAATGTTTGTGTTCTGAAGGTTTGTCGAGGAGAGCCGATTTAATGGAGATTCAGCTGGGGATTTTTTATTATTTTTTTTAAAATCTCTGGCGTTGCAATCCTGTGGGGGATTTCTGTGCTTTCCAGCTTCTGTTGCCTCTCTCTCTCTCTCTCTCTCTCTCTCGTGGGCTATTGGTAGCCAGCTTGTACTGCTGACTTGAAGCCAGGAACTGCTACTGCTTGGAAACGCCTGGGTTTGTTCAGCTGAGGAATGCATGAAATAGGAGAAACGGGACAACAGATACTAAATGCACTGGAATGAAAGTGGAATCTCGATGCCCGTGGATGATTCAGCAAGCCATGCACTTCGATGAGACCTGGGACGGTCACAGGCAGATGGTCAATACTATGAAACCACTTAGAAATGTACAGGGATTTGATCTTGCTCTAGGTCAGTGGTTCCGAATTTTTGGAACACTCCTTTAACCCTTTCAGGACCAAGGGACATATTTGTCCCATAACTTTAAAATCCTATAAATTTTGATTGGGATAGTCTACAGTTCTTTTTTTTGAGTTCAAACGTTTTTATTGGTTTTATGTATTGCTTCAGTTACAGAAAAGAAATAACAGGTAGATAAACATGAACACAATTCAGGGAATACATTTCAACATGTTGTACAAGTATTAATAAAAATAATAAGTGTGATGAGGATATCAAAAATCTCATTAGTAACAACTTCAATTATTACTACGTAATATATGTGCATAAGCAGATATCAGAATAGGTACAATTAACAAAGTTATATATGATGAGCATATCTACATACACCAGTTTGAAAACAAAAGGTCAATTGCCACAATAATCTATAAGAGGCTTCCAAATGATGTTAAATTTAGATAGTGTATTTGATCGTTCCGCAAGAATACGTTCATACTTTCCTATTAAGCATAATGAGTTCCACCACATGTGGAAATCTATTTTGGAGAGATCTTTCCAACAATATAGGACTGATTGGATTGCTAATGATATCATAAGCGTGAATAATCGAGACATAACAGAATTAATAGAGCCTGAGAGAGCTTGTTCTCTACCTATGATGATAGCATAAGATAGAGTATCATTTAGACCCAATATATTACTAATAGTTAACCATACTTTACTCCAATAGTCTTGAATTAAAGGGCATGAGAATATTAGGTGTTCCATCGTTCCTGTAGTCTCTTTACAGGACCAACAAAGTGGGGATGTAGTGGGATTTATTTTGTTAGACAGTACAGGAGTCCATATAGCCCTATGTAATACGAAGAAGGTGGATTGTAACAATGAAGCAGATCTAATTGATTTAAATAATGTTGCCCATAAATCAGACCAGTCAATTGCATCCGAAGGTAAATTGAGATCTTTGATCCATTTCACCTCCATTTCCAAGGGTTCCAGAAAAGAGGCTTTCTGAAGAAGTTTATACCAAAAAGAAGCTTTAGCTGTCTGGACAGGCAGTGAGTTCAGTAATACATATAGACCAGGTTCAGAAGTTCGGTGGAGTAGGTTCGGTAGTGAGTGGCTTATGCAGTGATAAAGTTGGTTCCACTTGAAATATTGGGATTTAGCTAAGTCACGAGAAAGTGATAGTTCAGGAAAGGGGATCCATTTATCCTTATTCAGAAGATCCCTCACTAGCCATATCTCGGTATTTTGCCATTCTTGCCAGACCAGCTGTTTGTCTGAAATTTTAAGCTTTTCATTGTTCCATAAGGGAATCAAAGAGGAGTCTGCCCATCTGGATGTAAAAGTAGAGTCTGCAACATCAACAGCTGTTTTATATGCCAATAGAATTTTATCTGACCTATCAGATTTTGATAGTGAGGCCCCAGCCAAGAATTTCAGTCTTTGTTCTCCATACATTTTATGTTCAACTATCCGCCATGCTGGTGAACAACATTGCAGAGTATTATGGTGTCCATATGTCCATTGACGTAAAAGAAAAGCATGGTGATAATGTAAGAAGCTAGGGAAGTTAACCCCACCAGCATAGCGTGGGGCCGATAGTCTACAGTTCTAAATTTGATATGTACGGATTCCATAGGATACTGCCTTTATGTAAACAAACTGGTTCCGACATTCATTCATTAGCGTCGTTGCCAGATTGAAGAGAAGATTCACTTGCCACACTGTCCATAAGCCAGAAGCGTGATTTTTTTAAATAAAAATAATGATATTTCACAAAAAAAAATCAATTTTTTGGCATCTGCAAGCCCTTTTTACCATAAAAATGTCGTCAAAACCACAAAAATTGGCCTACGATCCTTATGGTCCTGAAAGGGTTAACAGACCAGTGAAATCTTTGCATCTCCTTTAGTGGCGTAGTAAGGGGGTGGTGATGGTCCATCCCGGGCGCCATTTTGGTAAAGACGCAGGCACCCATCCTCCTCTCTGTCCCCCCCCCCCCCCGGGAGTGAGCAGCAACCCCCAAGCTGCTGTCACGCCAGGAACATTGCAGAGGGAAGCGACGCACGTGTGGCAGGAGAGGGCAGGGAAGGAGCGTGGTGAGGTGGGGGAGGGCGTCCCTTCCTAAACCATGTGTTCGCTAGTGGCAGTTACGTATGTCACTGGTAGCCACCAACAGTGCTAGCTGTTAAGATGTCCCAAAAATTAAATGGCAGTCGCTCTTAAAGTCACAGCGCTACATGAATTGTAAATAATGTTGAATAAAATGACCAATGTTATGGACTAGATTTCAGGACCCACAACCGCTCCTTGCTTGACCTCTCACAACCCTTGGAGGGATGGCAACAACTGGTTAAGAATACCTGCTTTAGATGATCACACAAATTAGGGTGGCCTGAGAAGGTAACGGGGTGGCCACATGTATAGAGACTTATTGTGGGACCTCATCTGCAGAAATCAGTAGGGACCAAAAAGTTGGGCTGCCAGAAGTAGGGCTGACCTCCTGGATCCTGGTCTTCTAGCTTAACCGACCATGAAATGCTGGGTAAGAAGCTAAGGACATTGTGCTGTGAAGTGAAATGACAAATAGAAAACGGAAAAGCTTTCTGGACACTCCAAAGGGCCATTATGCTCTCCGTGGCTTCAGAAGATACAGGGGAAGCACAGAGGGACAGACAGTTACACTGTTCAGGAGAGTCCTCCGCCTACAGACCTGCCAGTAGGGGTGCTGTTTCATTATCACATTTCAGTAATGAGGGAAACAGACAAACTCTACAGGACTCCAGAGGACCTGCCTGTCCCTAGCGATTGAAAACACATTATTGAAGTACCCCTCCCCCCCCCCCCACACACACACACTGGCGACAATACAGCTTGAGGGCTCCTTAGAAACAATAGTGGCACAGTTACCAATGTCTTATGAAGGGGCATTCACTATCTCTTTTCCACTGGGAAAACACTCTTGAAGTTTATGTAAAAACTCAAGGCTCCCAGCATGTTTTCCATGTCCCTCCATCTCTCTGATGTACTTCCTCTGGGGCAATTTCTCCAAATGGGTTATTTTTGCTACGTGTATATCCATCTCTGCTGTCGCCATATGTCTTCTCTTTGTGCCTCGATGCCTTGTGTTTTCTGTAAAATTCCTGGTTGCTCCATCTCAAAAAAAGATATAGCAGAGCTAGAAAAGATAGAAAGAAGTACAAAAAAGATGATAAAGGGGAATGAACAATACATGGGTTACGGCTGTTCAGACGGAGAAGATGCGGACAAGAGGGAATACGATGGAACAGGGAAATAGGAATTTTACCCTTTCGGATCAAATTTAAAGAAAACTGGAGAAAGGAGTTGCCCACTGAACACATACGAAGGCCCAGATTCTAGAAACGGCACCATCGTCTGCCTAAAAAAACGGCAGCTGACCGCGAGTCAATCACGCAACAGCACTGCATATGGAACTGCAGCTTCTGGCATTAGCCCCGCCTACAATGGCACTAGGAATCGTACAGTGGCTCCATAGCCACGAAGCAGGTGCTGCTAACAATATTATTTGGGTTTAAACAGTATTTTCCACTTTAAGTTACGCGCCATTTATAGAAAATGGGCCATAGTTGCCAAGTGTTCCAAGGCAGCTAACATAACTGGATTTAAGAGAGCTTTGGACGAATTTCCAGAGGAAGAGGACCCGTCAAAAGCGCACAGGACTTTGGCACACCGACAATCTCGTGGTGACATAAGCGTGCAGGACATATGCGCGTCGCTGCTTCCGCCGCTTTGAAGCCTTTCCGTTAGTGCAGTGAGGGGGGGGGGGGAACCCCCATACACTGAAAACTCCCAAACGGTGAAAACGGAAAGGAGAATGGGAGTTTTCAGTGTACTTACCCCTCCCAAACAGCAGTGCAATGACTTGTAAATGTACTGGCGGGGTTCCCCACCCCCCCTCACAGCGCTAACTGGAAGGCTCCAAAGTGGCGGAAGTGGTGGCGCACAAATGGCATGCAAATGTCACCGCGGGATTGTCAGCACGCCAAAGTCCTCCTCGCTTTTGACGGTGTGCCCAATTATTAGCCAGATAGTTTGGGAAAAAAAGCCATTTGGTCTAGTCCTTTCAATATGTGGGTACCAGCAGTGGCGTAGTGAGAGTAGGAGGTGCCTGGGGTGATGGTGCCACCTATACATTTCTCTCCTCCCCCCACACACACTCCTTTCATGCCCTCCTCTCCACCCCCTCGCTCCTTCTTCATCCCCACATCACACTCACACCCTCCCTTCCCTCCATCACGAGCAGTTTCTCCAGTCTGCTGCTTACGCTGCCATTGGCTTTCCCTCTGACATCATTTCCTGGCCCCACGACCTGGAAGTGATTTCAAAGGGGAGCCAGACTGGTGCGAGCAGAGGTTGCTTATGCTGGCAAAGGTTTAAAGAGATATGATGGGGGTGGGAAGGGAGGGCACGAGCGTGGTGTGGGGGAGGTGGAGAGGTTCTGGTGCCCAAACCAAAATGGTACCTGGAGTGGTCCCCCCCCCCACTGTACCTCCTTACTAAGCCACTCGATACCTGTGACTTAGACCAGGATACTGAGCTATGTGGTAATTTTGGTCTGATGTTGCATGACATGTAATTTCCTTCTGCTTGTGGGTCTGTGTCTGAATTCAAGAAAGCCTGGGATAGGCACATGGGATCTCTTAGAAAGAGGAAGAAATAATGGTTACTGCAGATGGGCCTACTGGATTGGCTATTGGCCTTTATCTGTCATCATGTTACTATGTTTCTATAACCATAAAGTTCTATGACATCACAATGCAGCTGTAAAGAGCCTTAGCCTATAGGAAGAGGAGATGCAAATGTTAAGAGCCTTAGCCAATAGGGAGAGGAGGAGATATTTATTGGATGCTGCTGGATGGGCCATTTGGCCTTTATCTGTCATCATGTTACAATGTTTCTATAACCATAAAGTTCTATGATATCACAATGCAGCTGTAAAGTGCCTTAGCCAATAGGGAGAGGAGGAGATAGTGGATGCTGCGGATGGGCCATTTGGCCTTTATCTGCCATCATGTTACAATGTTTCTTTAATAGTTGTATGACATCACAAAGCAGCTGTAAAGAATCTTAGCCTGTAGGAAGAAGAGATGCAAATGTTAAGAGCCTTAGCCAATAAGAGGAGAGAGTGGATGCTGCGGATGGACAGACTGGATGGGCCATTTGGCCTTTATCTGCCATCATGTTACAATGTTTCTATAACCATAAAGTTCTATGACATCACAATGCAGCTGTAAAGAGCCTTAGCCAATAGGGAGAGGAGGAGATAGTGGATGCTGCGGATGGGCCATTTGGCCTTTATCTGCCAGCATGTTACAATGTTTCTATATTTCTTACTTAATAGGGAGATAAAACTTAATCTTCTGTGTCAGAAGTAACTATATAATATTGTAATCACAGCTATAATCTCTTGTTAATAATATTGCTTTCTTTAATTTATTTTAAATATTATTGTGAAGTGCTCAGACCAAGTAACCCAAAATACAGTGAAGTCACTACAATGAGGTTAACAAGGGGACCATCATCGCCTTCACCTGTCCCCTGCCCTCCCTACGTGATCACGAACTAATACAGATCAACTTGATGTACTTATCTGAATAGGGGGGTAGTTGGTTTCGTTAATTCTCATTGGTGACTGTATACCAATAAAATTTATGTGCTCCGTTAAAATCCTAGAACTGTTCGTTCATTCTTCCAATCCCGTCCCCCCGACTCGAGTTTCACCTCTTCATCAGGGAGGGACACTGGTGAAGGCTCACTGAGATCAGGCTCACTCAAAGCAAACGGGCCAGACCCTGATGAAGAGGTGAAACTCGAGTCGGGGGGACGGGATTGGAAGAATGAACGAACAGTTCTAGGATTTTAACGGAGCACATAAATTTTATTGATATACAGTCACCAATGAGAATTAACGAAACCAACTACCCCCCTATTCAGATAAGTACATCAAGTTGATCTGTATTAGTTCGTGATCACGTAGGGAGGGCAGGGGACAGGTGAAGGCGATGATGGTCCCCTTGTTAACCTCATTGTAGTGACTTCACTATATTTTGGGTTACTTGGTCTGAGCACTTCACAATAATATTTAAAATAAATTAAAGAAAGCAATATTATTAACAAGAGATTATAGTTGTGATTACAATATTATACAATGTTTCTATAACCATAAAGTTCTATGACATCACAATGCAGCTGTAAAGAGCCTTAGCCTATAGGAAGAAGAGATGCAAATGTTAAGAGCCTTAGCCAATAGGGAGAGGAGGAGATAGTGGATGCTGCGGATGGGCCATTTGGCCTTTATCTGCCGTCATGTTTCTTTTTCTCTCTGCTCTTTTTGCCCCTTTGTTTGTAGCCTTCTTTGCCAGCAGAGCCCTCCCATCCTGTTTTCTTCTTTTTGACTGTCTCTTTTCCTCCCTTTTCCCTTCCCCAGTTTGATATTTTCCATCCTGGTTCACAGATCCTGGAGCCTTTGCAAAGCGCCTACAGTGTGGCTCTGTCTGGCGTGTGCTGGCTCTTTCTTTGAAACACAAACAGAGGCACTAGCTTAAGACCATTTAAACAGTCATTTATACCCCCTTCCTCCCCTTGGGAAGAGAGGAGGGGGTAGCAGTCGAGCATTAACAAGCTGAATCCAGCTGTTAGTGCGCATGCAGTGTGGACTTTTTCATAGCGCTGCCTTATCAGTGCCAGCCATTGTGCTGCTGCCTCCCAAGGCTTTCCTTGGGCTCTGTGTTCAGTAATTCTCTCTTTTTCCTGGTGTTGTTTTTGCGTTGGGGTTTGGTTTTTTTTTCCTCAGTTAAAGTACTGTAGTAGCACTGTTCCTTGTAGTAGCATTTGCTGGATGTGACTTGCTCCTTTTTTCAGTCTGAGTTCTTGATTTGCAGTTGTTCTCCTGTATGAGCACGCCAGGATAGCTGCCGGAGGAGCTTGTGAAGTAATTCTGTGACCCTGGAGCAGATGACAGGTGTATGAATGTGTGATGCCTCGAGGCGGGTTGTGACAAGGCGCTGAGAAATCACTGCTCTTAAGATGTGCAGTACAGGTCTGCACGGGAACGGGGATCGCAGGAATCCCCCCCTAACCCACGGGATTCCCACGGGGACCCCCCTCTGGCCCACGGGACTTCCATAGGGACCCCCCTCTAGCCAACGGGACTCCCACGGGGACGGAAGGCTTTGGAAGCAGGGTTCGTCCATATAATATAATGGACAAGTCAGCCTTAGTAAAAGAGGGGGGTTTATAAGTTAATTACCTGAACAGAAAACAAAAAAAAGAGTTCCACCAAAGAGATTCCACAAGGAAAACAGCAGCGCAAACACAAAAGAAACGGTGCAATTGATGATCCTGTCAGAAGTAATTGCTGCTTTTTATGGGGACGGGCGGGGATGGAGGTAATTCCTTGCGGGAATGGGTGGGGACGGAGAGGATCCTGACGGGGACGGGTGGGGACGGAGAGGATCCTGACGGGGACGGGTGGGGACGGAGAGGATCCTGACGGGGACGGGTGGGGACGGAGAGGATCCTGACGGGGACGGGTGGGGACGGAGAGGATCCTGACGGGGACGGGTGGGGACGGAGAGGATCCTGACGGGGACGGGTGGGGACGGAGAGGATCCTGACGGGGACGGGTGGGGATGGGTGGGATTTCTGTCCCCATGCAACTCTCTAATGTGTAGTCAGAATGGCCCAGGGGGGTTGCTCAGGGCCACCTTCTTATTCATCTTCCTGATATGCCAAAGGAGAGTAGGCGGCTGCCTTTGGAATCAAATCCAGGTTCTTCAACCTTTGACACCTGTGGACCGGCGGAAATAAAATAATTATTTTGTGGACCGCAAATATAAAAAGATCCAAACGGTAACAAAGCCTTGATTGCTATGTTGCTCAAGTTAGGATGACTAGTGCACTAAAAGTTGAAGAACACTGGGCTAAGTTGTGGGCCAGACCCCACCCATCTCTACCTAATCTCCGCCCCAGACCCCGCCCCCATAATAGTACTAATTGTAACTCCATTTTTTCCATTCATTTTTCATTTATGCACACACACAATATAATCGTATTAACAACACATAATGGTTAACTACACAATTAAAATACACAAAGCACACGGTATGCTTTTCAACATTCATTCCTACCAGAACACAGATAACCCCTTGTAAATGCAGGATCAAAAACTAAAAGTACTACTATTTGCAAACAAACCCTAAGATGCAAGACTCTGCAAGCAGTACAACCCCAGAGGAAAAGAAACAAATGCATTTCTTCCTGAACAGACAGCAGATGTAAATCAATCACTAAATTAAAAAAATATAAGCATTCCCCCTACCATTGTTGTTTCTCTCGCTCCATGCTGTGCCTTGTCTTCTGGCCTGCCCCCCCCCCCGGTGTTATCTTCAGGCCAGTCCATGGTGCGATCAACGTGGCGTCTTCGGACCGGCTCCCTGAGTGCTGCATTGCACAAAGCTGTGGGCAGCGGCTCCTCACGCACACCCAAGGCCTCATCTGGCAGCCTTCCCTCGGACGAGGAAGCGGGAGCCGCCCCGAAGACAACGCCGCATCGATCGCACCGAGGACTGGCGGCTGAAGAGCACTGTCTGGGGCCCGATGCACGTGTGCCGGCAGGAAATTTCTGCGGACCGGTGCTTTAGAGAATCACGCCTAGCAGCACCTAAGTCTTTCTCCTTCCCTAAACCGAGACGGTGATTGCAGCAATCCTAGAATACCTACGTAACTTATTCAGCAAGGGACACAAAGCCTTAGTGATGCAATTCGACATGAGCTCGGCCTTCGACTTGGTGGACCACAAAAAACTACTACAATGTTTAGATTTAATCGGCATCGGAGGCGAAGTGCTGGACTGGTTCCGAGGTTTCCTATAACCCGCACCTATCAAGTTCGCTTCAATGGCAATCTCTCTAAAACATGGAGAAACCCATCAGGCATGCCACAGGGGTCCCCATTATCCCCACTACTCTTCAACGTCTATATAGCTTCACTAGATACGCAGCTAACCCAGCGAGGCATAAAAGTATTCAGCTATGCAGACGACTTCACAATCATAATCCCGTTCACTGCATCTCCCTCCGAAATCACCCCCACAGCAACTGAAGCGCTAAACACGATGGAACAATGGACCACAGATTTCAAACTAAAACTCAATTCAGATAAAACTAAATTCTTCATAGCCTCGCCTCACGCACATAATACGACAATATCATTACACATTAACAATCTAAACTACCCCATTCAACCAACGATGAAGATTCTAGGAGTAACACTAGACCAAGGACTAACCATGAAAGACCACATAGACTCCTTAATCAAAAGAGGGTTTTTCACTCTCTGGAAACTTAGGTCCATTAAGGCGTACTTCCACACTTCAGCTTTCAGAATTCTAGTACAATCCCTAATATTAAACCACCTGGACTACTGCAACATCACCCATCTGACAATCCCCCAGAAGCAAATGCAAAGACTACAACTAATACAAAATGCAGCAGTCAGGATGATCTTCGGGCTGAAGAAGTCCGATCACATAACCCCTTCCTACCGACTCCTACACTGGCTGCCGATGGAGGCACGCACGAAGTTCAAGCTAGGATGTCTCTGCTTCAAAGTATTAAACGGTCTAGCCCCAAAATACATAACAGACCTCTTCTCATTCCCAACCAACAGACATGAAAGAAAAACACACATGAAATTTGTCTCCCCAACGGCTAGAGGGTGCAAATATAAGAGACACCATCAACAACGGCTATCATATCAAGCAGCCAGATGGGGTAAAGACCTAGAAAAACTAATTGCGCACACAAACAACTATGAAAAATTCAGGAAACACCTAAAAACTTATCTATTCTTGAAATACCTAGGTAATGAACCGGAGCATCAACCCCCCTCGTAACATCATCACACACCTGTACTTATAAACTGTTAACCTCAACCCCTAATCACAAACCATGAACACTCTATTCAATTTACGGAATATTTCTACCTCTGTGTAAGCAGCCTGGCACTTCCTGGCCTGCAGCACACATACTGTCGTAAATATTATCAATGTTATCAGATGCACACTGCTATACTCTTTAATTCGTTGTATGTACAGTTTCTCTTTATTGTATTTACAGTCTCTCGTTTTGTAAACCGCCTAGAAGTCGCAAGATTGCTGGCGGTATATAAGAATAAAGTTATTATAAAGTTATTATTAAACACGCCTACTTTGGAGATAATCCCCGCTAGGCATCTTGTGATAGGCACCTATCTCCCAATTAAATTTTTTTTCAATTATGAGTTTGTTTACTAATTTACTAATTAAATTAGCCTAACTATAGATACCTCTTATAGCAGTGTCTCTCAAACTTTTTTTTTTTTTAGCTCTGGCACACTAAACGGAGCAAATATATTTTGCGGCCCATTATAATCGAAATTATAAAATTGCAAAACCAACAAAAAATTACCCCCCCCTTATACGAAGCCGTGTTAGGCTTTTTTATTGCCAGCAGCGGCGGTATTAGCGCCAGTGATCATAGGAATTCTATGAGCGTCGGAGCCAATACCACCACGGCCGTAAAAGGGGAGTAAATTTGAGTTATTTATTTAAAGTTCTTTCATCTACGTATGGATAATTGTAACAATGGCGATACTAAAGCAGATAGACTAGAATTGCTAATCAAGGCGATGGATGTGCTTGTTTTTGAGTGCAATAGAGCAAAAAAAAGAGAAAAAGCTCGCCTTAATACAAAAACAGGAATCCGCACAAGGAAAGCGTAGCAAGAATATCTTGTTTTTTTGAGCGCAAATGAACTCAAAACGCGGCTCGACAGTCGACAAGCAAACACGCATTTTTCATCATCCACCATCTGCAATCGTTCTCTTTCCCCCCCCCCCCCCCAATTTAATTTCTGTCAGAGCTGAAAATCCAAGTTCGAAAATATAAAAAGATCCGAACGGTAACAAAGCCGTCATTGCGTTGTTGCTCAAGTTACGATAAGTACTGCATAAAAAACTATAATTACTTTAGGTTAATTTTCCAGGACCAATCATGTCAAAGAATGATGCTTGTCTGGGCGGTTGTATCCTTCTGCACACAGACGCTCGTAACATTAACAGACTTTTGCAATGTACATGTCATCTAGTCTAGTGTATACTTATGAAGAGAATTTTTTTTAAAAAAAATGAAGTAAAATTCTGGAATCTCTTTGGGGCATACCACTGTGCCATGGCACATAGTTTATTTAAATATTTATAACCTGCATATCCAACAGGCCGTCAAAAGCGTGGAGGACAACGGCGCCACAATCCTGCGCTGACAGTTGGGCGCAGGAGAAATGCGCACTGCCGCTTCTGCCGCTTTGAGGCCTTCCGTTTTGTGCTCTGAGAGGGGGTGTGGGGGGGGGGAACCCTCAACTACAGTTAGAACTCTTCGCGCTCCTGTTGGGGGGAGGGGTTGGGGGGAACCCCCCAGTACACTAAAAACTCCCTTTCTCCTTGCCATTTTCGGTCTTCGGGAGTTTTCAGTGTAGCGGGGGAGGTGGTTCCCCCCCCCCCCACCCTTAGAGCAAAAAATGGAAGGCTTCAAAGCGGCGGATTCGGCTGCGTGCAAATGTTAGCACGGGATTGTCGGTGCGCCGTTGTCCTCCGCGGTTTTGACACGTCACCACTAAAACAGATATAATAGGAAAAAAAGGGGGGGAAAAGACACTCTCTTCTAGAATTCCCCCCTTAATCCCTTCATTGCCCCAGGTACCACAGATAGGGACATAATTAAGAGTCCCTGATTACTATTCGGTGTATTGTAAACCACTTTTGGTGAATCTCTTCATGAAAAAAGGTGCTTAATAAATCTTAGCCTGTGGTTCTGACTGCTTTTTATTTATCGCTGTTAACACTAGGGTTTATTATGTTACTGTTTTGCATTGCTATATTGATTCCATAGATTTTTCATATTTCTCACACCTGCCAATCTGCTCCGGGGTCCCAGATTTACTTTCATTTCAACTGTGCCTCATTTTCCAATGGTCCTTTCTATGAATCTGGATCTCACCTGCTCCCACTGTATTATCGCTTCACGTGCACCTGTATGGACTGCTTGTCTGCCGATGGGATGAGGAACAGCACAGCAGCACCTCTGGTATTGGTAAAAAATCTCAGCAGTTGACGATCCCAGTCTCCCAGTGCTGCTGTAGCTTTACCAATACCAGAGGAACGAGTGTCTCTAAAATGATAAGTGCTGCTTTCCTACTTTTATATGACAATCTATAGCGATACGTCTTTAAGAAACGGACTGAGGAAGTTGAAATTTAAAACGGAGTTTTTGTAGACCAAGGATGGTTTTTTTCCTATGACTGCTGCATAGCGGTCATAGAGTTTTTCCTGGTGATAAGAATCCCTGGAAAAAACGGAGGTCTTTTCTCCATAATTGACAGGAAGCCGTATCTAAATGGTTTGGTTAATTTCTGTGAATATCTTTTTGGTGGCTTTGCAATGTTTCTATTTGGCCTTTATCTGCCTTCATGTTTCTCATGAAATAAACTTGGAGAAAATTTTGTTTTTATATTACTAATTAGATTCACTCTTTTCCTGTAGACAGACAGACAGAGTCACACATTCATAAGGACATGTACAATTACAAAACAAACAAAACATGCACCATTTAATGAACACTTTTCTTAATCTGAACATTGCTAAATAAATTAAAAAGTCCTCGGGGACATCCGTGTTCTCAGGCACTCGGTGACAGCCCCGATGGTGGCAATTTTAAAGGTACAGTATTTCCAGAGTCAGACCGTTGTTTTACCCACATGAAGAGAGTTTACTGCAACCGGGGCAGGGGTTACCGTGTGCATGCATACTTCAGAAAATACAGCCATTTGTATTCAGCGTAGGCTGCATGGATGTGCGCAAGGGCTTTGTGTGGGATCATTTTCACAGGGAATGCACGCGCAGGCATTCGGTTTGAAACCTTCTGTAACCTGTGCGTATTGTCAAAGGGGATAACGTCCTCGGGACACACTACTGTTACAGCTATTTATCATTTACACAGTGCTGAAAATCATACACAGCGCTGTGCAATAAACAGGCAATCGACGGTCCCTGCACAGAAGAGCTTACAATCTAATTGGGACGGTGTTGGGGAGTTTCTTGCAGAGAGAATGGCAGGATGGATAAAGGTAATTTTATGGTGAACGGGAGTTGGGAGTTGACGGCAGCATTGCAAAGGTGGGCTTTTAATACACAACTTAAAGTATTATCACCCCAAGTGGCATAAATAATCAATATAACATAATATGCAGTATTCCGCTCAATTCAGGACAGTGTTGTGTTCCATATAACACCTTCTCTCTATTCAGGAAAAAGGCCTCAGAATTGGAGCCTACGCGCAGTCTTATCATAGACTGAAGGGTCAGCGTAGTTTTTTCTGCTCCATTCTCCAGTCATTGGCCAAAAAACCTGAAATCTATATTTATTCTTAATATCTAAAATATTTTTACTTTTTTTCAAATTTTGATTTTTTTATGACTTAATCTATAACTTAGGATATCATTCAGCATTTAAAATCACCAAAGATGCACTACTCCATTGGTTTCAAAAGCATTTCACAGCTAGTTACTTATCTTAATCAATGTTTGTTCGGTATTTGTTCTAGAATGCCATTGTTCTAGAATGCCAATGTTCTAGATAAGTAACTAGCTGTCAAATGTTTTTCAAACCAATGGAGTAGTGCATCTTTGGTGGGTTTAAATGCTGAATGATATCCTAAATTATAGATTAAGTCTTTAAAAAAATCAAAATTTGAAAAAAAGTAAAAATATTTTAGATATTAAGAATAAATATAGATTTCAGGTTTTTTGGCCAATGACTAGAGCATGGAGCAGTAAAAACTACGCTGACCCTTCAGTCTATGATAAGACTGCGCGTAGGCTCCAATTCTGAGGCCTTTTTCCTGAATAGAGAGAAGGTGTTATATGGAACACAACACTGCAGATGCACCTCCCGAACTGGGGGGGGGCTTTTAATACAGCCAGAGACCACGCTTGATGTAATGACTCGGGCAGTTTGTTCCAGGCACACGGCACAGCAAGGCAGCCTGGTTTTCAAGATAGCCTCAGTAAATATGCATGCCCTACCTCCATTGCATGCAAATCTATCTCATGCATATTCATTATAGGGGTCCTGAAAACCTGAATGGCTGGCTGAGAACCCCTGCTCTAGACAAATGGTCAGAATCCCGCAATGCTGTCCCAGCAATTTACATCTGCTCTGCTACTCTGTGCTTGGACTCGGTGAATTTAAGCACTTAGTTTTATTCTCCATTCCTTTCCAAATTTGTTTATTTAATTCGATTTGTATCCCGTCCTCCCCAAGGAGCCCAGAGCGGGTTACATGGTAACACTGTTAGCAAACAAGACGCATAATAATTAACAAGGAACAGAAGACTAAGGCGATAGGGTACAGTGAAATGTGTCTAGTTCAGTTGTTCTGAGTTACCGTGTTTCCCTGAAAATATATTAATTTGGGGCCCAAAAAACACACTAGGTATTATTTTTTTCATTCCCTTGTGCCTTCCCTCCACAGCTTCCCCTACCTCCCATCCCACTATGCAGCAGAACTCTTGCCCAGCTTCTATCCCTCCCTTCCGTGCAGCTGCAGCAGAACCCTTGAGCAGCTCCCCCACCACGTAGCTGAACCCCCGTTGACCATCCCATCCTTTCATTTCTTTCTCTCCCTCCCATCCGAACCCCGCCGACCACGAGACCTACATACCTCCCTCTACAAAGCAGTGGCAGCAGCACTCTAAACAGGCTGCTTTGTGGCCTTCTCCCACTGCGGCCTCCTGTGCGCCGTGTTCCTGTTTAGAGTGCTGCTGACGCTGCCCTGTGGAGGGAGGTAGTAGGTCTCACAGTCGGAGGGTCGGCGGGGTTCGGACGGGAGGGAGAGATGGAAAGATGGGAGAGTCAGCGGGGGTTCGGCTACACGGCGGGGGCAGGGGGAAGCACTGCTGTTGGTGAATCCAGGGACTAGGGCTTATTTTGGGGAATGGCCATATTAAGACCTACTCCAAAAATCATGCTAGGGCTTATTTTCAGGGTAGGTCTTATTTTCGGGGAAACATGGAAGCAGACACTTGGAGCCTGTAGCATGCATAGGGAGTGAGTTGGTGTGTGCAAAGAGGGAGAGAGTCAGTTGAATATCTATTAAGAATACAGTGGTTTGGGAGTCCTATTTGCCTCTTTTTAAAAAATTTTTTATTTCTTAAAATTTTACAATTTTACAAGCATAAATCTTGGCAATGAAAATAGAATCATAATGCAATAAAGTAAATTCCTTATCCAACTAGGAAAAACAACAAAGACCTATTTGCCTTTTTAACAACTTCCACAAGTGTGAATGAATAGAAAGAGAGAGGGATAGCGAGGGACGGGAGGGGAAGACGAAAGCTCAGAGTATTTCTGATACATCTGGACGCTGCTGGCTCTGCTCCAGCTGGCGGGCGTGAGTTGTCTCTGGACGGATGATGCAACCGTCGCTATCTGTCTCTTTCTGTGCAGGGTGATCCTTTGCATATTTGGGGGGAGGGGGGGAAAGCAGGGTGTTGTGGTCCCTCTCTGCCCCTCAGGCCTTGCTCTTTGTTTCCCTTTGCTCTCTCTTTCTGCCTCCCCATGTCCCATTGCTTCCTTCCTTCCTGCCTCTCGCCCCTCTGCTCCTGGGGTTTCTCCACTTTTGGCTCTTCTGAGTCCTGAGCCTTTGAGCTCCTGCCAGTTGGTGGAGGAGGTGCACTAGTGCTTTGCATGACTTGGTGCCGGGACTGGAACATTCTTTCCAAATCCACACCATTTTCGTTTTTTGAATTTTGGATATTTCTGACTCAGGAAACAGTTACTAGTTCTGCCGCTGTATCCCTGCCCTGCTTCCCCTAAAACCCAATAGAAAAGGTCAGATATTTAAGAATGAGACATTGTCTTCTTTTCTCACTGCCCCCCCCCCCCCAATCCCCTGGGCCTCTAACCACTGGCCACAAAATCTTGGTCATGATTATGTACTGGTGTTTGCTGAGTAGAGTCACTGCATGTGCAGACTGAGTGCAAAGAGTAGAACAAGTACTGTAAGTGCAATTTGTGCTGTGTATTTTCACCAGATGTAATAAGCTCACTTTTTATTCTGTCAAACCCAATAGAATGTACATATGTGGTCAGAAATGTCAGGCTGCAAATAACGTTCTAAAAACGTAGTGGAACAGAGTGAAATTTAGTGTGGGGTGGGGAGGAGAACCAGGGGAAACCGACATTGAGTTAAAAATGAACCAGGGGTTCCAGAGACATAGTCCCCCCAAAATATGGCCAACGTGTTTCAGTGGGAGAAGGAGATCCAGCAGCTGCAAAATAGAAATATTAAAATATAGTGGTTAGAGATTTGCTCCTTTCAAACCAGACCATCTGCTATACTCTCAGTCACTTGCTCCATTTGTGAGCGGCTTTATTTTTGGCAGCGTTTTGGCGAATTCAACAGTCAGGCTTTTGTTGTTATCTTCATTTCATGCGGTATATTTTATACCTTATTTACCATGGACCCCTGACGAAGACGTGTTGTCCGAAACACGGACCGTGTCGGGTCCCTTGGTTGGTAATAAGGATTTTATCTTACTGCATTTTAACTTTAGTACAATAAATTCTTGCCTGCATCGTGTACATTGTCTGCAGTTTTTGTTTGGTTTTTCTGTTCCGGTGTTTTTTCTGCAGATTTGGTTGGATTTCTTTTTTGATACTCTCAGTCACAAACATACAGAAAGCCAACGATGGTAACATCCTCAGTAGGGTTGTAAGATTTCCCCTTAAAAAATGTTAAAAAGAGGACACGGCCCCGCCCCCATTCCACCAGCTCTGTCCCAGCCATGCCCCCAGATGAACCTCCCGTCTCCTTCCCCCGAGCTCTGGAGGGCCCTCTGCACGTGCGCAGACATCGGCGTGATGACATCATGTGTAGGCGTGTGTGCTTATAACATCATGCTGGCGTCTGCACATGCGCAGAGGGCCTGCAGACGTGGCCACGAGCTCGGGTACTTCCAAAACACGGACAAACGGCTGGGTTTTGGAAATCCCATCTGGGCACCCGGACAGACCTCTAAAAAGGGGACATGTCCAGGTTTCCCCGGGCATCCAGTAACCCTAAGCCACAGAGATTCACACACATGGAGAAGGGTTGGAAATCATTCCATGAAATATGTCCTGCATGCTTTCCACACCAGGAGCCCCCCCCCCCCTATGCTGCCACACCCTTGTTGTTGTGGGGTAGATCATATGTATAGTGACTCAGATTTGTGTTTTATTTTTCAGTGATAAATTCCACTTGGTGAATGAACCATATAGTTTTCCTAATGGTTGCTATGCATATGGCCTTCTAGTGGTGGAGAAGCACATCAGTACCTGTTGCTCTGCTATATTAACAACGCCATGGTTGTAAATGAAACCCCATAATCCCTTATTTTCCTGTTTGTCTGTCCTTAAATGACTTGTAAGCTCTGTCAAACTCTATAGAGATGATAGGTAGTAATAGTAAAAAGTATAATAATTCCTTTCTGATTTTGTGACAGTGACCTCTAATGGTCAGATATGTTATCACAATTGATTTAATATTATTCTTCCCATAGTAAATAATGATATACTAACATAATAATTGGGGACCATGCCAGTAATACCATCTGTGCCTTCCAGGACAGAAACACACACAGAGACGGGACAGGAATTCTATGAACCATGCTTTCCCTATTTGTCTGAGGGTAAGAAAATTAGGATGGGGTTCCACGAGCTGACATCTTGTTTTAGGAGAGGATCCACTTAGGGGTTGCACGTATGTGACATCCCAGGCCAAAGGATCAGAAGAGAAAGTGGTTAAAACAGGAACAGAAAAAACGAAGGCAGATAACGAGCAAACCAGGATGGCTAAGTGCGCATTTCTTTTTTACAGGATTGCTAAGTTTAGTGATTAGTATCTTAGGGGGTTTGTGGGGTGTAAGGCTGAGGGTTCATCTATGGCAGAGCTTCCCAAACTCTGGGTTGGGACGCCAAAGGTACCTATCAACTAATTATTATGTAACTGTAATGTTAATCTAGAATGATCAAACCATGTCATCCATGTGAATGTGGAATTTAGGATAGGAATGTAAATTCTGGAACTGCAAGTGTTAATTTAGGACATTAAAATGTACAAATTACACTGTAACCTATCATTATGGAACTCGTTTGTCCAAATATGTACGTTACCTTGTAACCTGTTCTGAGGTCTCTAGGGAGGACAGGCATATAAAAACAAAATAAAGAAATGAATATGGTTTATCCAGTCTACCCCTCCATGCCATCTACTATCTTTTCCTCTCCCTTAACGATCCTCTATTCTTGTCCCAAGCGTTTTTGAATTTAGATACAGGTTTCGTCTTCACCACCTCTATTGGGGGGCTGTTCTGTGCATTCACAGTGGTACCTTGGATTACGAGCATAATCCGTTCCAGGAGCACGCTCGTAATCCAAAATGCTCGTTTACAAAAACAAAGTTCCCCATTGGGGATAATGGAAACTCAGATGATTCATTCTAGAACCCGGGGTCTATACCTGTCGGGTACCGGGTACTGCAGTGCCATCTCCTCCGTGGGTCATCTGACGAAGAACCCCACAGTGCCGCTTCGGGGGGGGGGATGCCAACCGCCGGCCAGCCCTCTACGTCGGTTGCCCCTCGCATGCTGGAGAGCCCCGACCTGAGCCCACGCAGCCGAGCGCCGCCCCACCTGCATGCCACGCACAACGCCGATGGTTGACGCTGTGGGCATCACACGCAACGCGCAGGCGGGACAGCACCTGGCTGCGCAGGCCCAGACAGAGGTCCTGCAACCTGCAGAAGGCACCCAATGTAGAAGGCTGGCCGGAAGACGGAACAGGAATCCCCCGAAGCGGCGCTTCCTGGACTGTAAGTGCTCGTTGATCGGGGCAGTGCTCGGTTTGCGAGTCAAAAGTTTGCTGAGTGTTTTGCTCGTCTTGCAAAATACTCGCAAACCGAGGTACCACTGTATTTTCTTAGGTTGCTCCTGAGTCTGTCCCCTTTCACCCACATCCTGTGCCCTCTCCATCCCAGAGCCTCCTTTCAAGAGACTCACCGCAGCTGGGACAGTTTAAAATGTTTTAAGATCTTTACGTCTCTGCCCGTACACTTGACGGCACATTGACCGTTTCAGTAGCCACCCTCTGGATCACTCTATCCTGTTTTAGAAGGTGCAATTTTCAAAACTGTGCACGGTATTTTAAATGTCTCAACGGAGGCTCATACGAAGGCATTATCATTTCCTTTCTCTTGCCCTTTCTCTCTGTGTGAACCCAAGTATTCTTCTGGCTTTTGCCATTGTCTTTTCTACCTGTTTGACCATCTCTTGATTGCCACATGCATTCACACCCAAGTCATGGGCAGAGATGTACTTCACTCCCTAAAGTGTACTGCTCCCTTAGGTTTTTGGAGTCCAGATGCACGACTCTGCATTTTTTAGTATTAAATTAGCGAATGACACGGGGACAAATTTTTCCCCGTCAACACAGGAACTTATTGTCCTGTCCCGTCGAGTTCTTTTCCTGTCCCTGCCCCATTCCTGCATGCTCCGTCCTCATCTGCAAAAGCCTCGAACCCTTTAAAATCCTAAGTAGCAACATCCTAGAGTTCAGATTGTGATGTCATAACGCCTTAATCCACCAATGCCTAAGCTCCGTCCTCATCTGCACAAGCCTCAAACCCTTTAAAATCCTAAGTAGCAACATTCTAGAGCTCAGATTGTGATGTCATAATGCCTCATTCCACCAATGCCTAAGCTCCGTCCTCATCTGCACAAGCCTCAAACGCTTTAAAATCCTAAGTAGCAACATCCTAAGCTCAGATTGTGATGTCATAATGCCTCATTCCACCAACGCCTAAGCTCCGTCCTCATCTGCAAAAGCCTCGAACCCTTTAAAATTATAAGTAGCAACATTCTAGAGCTCAGATTGTGATGTCATAATGACTCATTCTACCAATGCCTAAGCTCCGTCCTCATCTGCACAAGCCTCAAACGCTTTAAAATCCTAAGTAGCAACATCCTAGAGCTCAGATTGTGATGTCATAATGCCTCATTCCACCAATGCCTAAGCTCCGTCCTCATCTGCACAAACCTCAAACGCTTTAAAATCACAAGTAGCAACATTCTAGAGCTCAGATTGTGATGTCATAATGCCTCAGTCCACCAATGCCTAAGCTCCGTCCTCATCTGCACAAACCTCAAACGCTTTAAAATCACAAGTAGCAAAATTCTAGAGCTCAGATTGTGATGTCATAATGCCTCATTCCACCAATGCCTAAGCTCCGTCCTCATCTGCACAAGCCTCAAACGCTTTAAAATCCTAAGTAGCAACATCCTAGAGCTCAGATTGTGATGTCATAATGCCTCATTCCACCAACGCCTAAGCTCCGTCCTCATCTGCACAAACCTCAAACGCTTTAAAATCACAAGTAGCAACATTCTAGAGCTCAGATTGTGATGTCATAATGCCTCATTCCACCAATGCCTAAGCTCCGTCCTCATCTGCACAAGCCTCAAACGCTTTAAAATCCTAAGTAGCAACATCCTAGAGCTGAGATTGTGATGTCATAATGCCTCATTCCATCAACGCCTAAGCTCCGTCCTCAAGCCTCAAACCCTTTAAAACCATAAATGTTTGAGGCTTATGTGGTTAAGGCAGAGCTTACAGGATCAGGGACAGTGACAAAACTCACAGGGAAGGGGAAATTGAGTTCCTGCAGGGATGGGGGACAAATTGGTCACCATGTCAATCTCTGTATTCAATCTTACCTGCCAAATTCTTGACCTTTCTTCAGACTTTTGCTAGGATCCACACCATCAGGAGTGTTCACTTGATTGCAGACAAAGCTTGCCAGACACCCTTCAGCAATATCGCTTACAAAAATGTAACCTCTCTCCCCCCAAAAAAACCAACCCAAAACTGAACCAAGAACCGATCATTGAGGCTCTCTAGCTAATTATGACATCTCTTTCCTCAGCCTGAGCAACATTATTATTATTATTTCTTGCCTTCCATTCAACCAGTTCCTGACCCAGTGAGTCGCATATGGCCCATTCCAAGGGCACTCAGTTTATTTATAAGTAATCTAATAAGAACATAAGAACTGCCTTCTCCGGATCAGACCTTCGGTCCATCAAGTCCGGCGATCCGCACACGCGGAGGCCCTGCCAGGTGTACACCTGGCGTAATTTATAGTCCACCAAATCCTTATATGCCTCTCTTAAGGAGATATGCATCTAGTTTGCTCTTGAAGCCTAGGATGGTCGATTCTGTCATAATCTCCTCTGGGAGGGCATTCCAGGTGTCAACCACTCTCTGAGTAAAGCAGAACTTCCTGACATTAGTCCTGAACCTGTCCCCCCTCAGCTTCATTACATGTCCTCTAGTCCGTGTCAAATTGGACAATGTAAATAATCTTCTCTGCTCTATTTTGTCGATTCCTTTCAGTATTTTGAAGGTCTCGATCATATCCCCACGCAGTCTCCTTTTCTCAAGGGAGAACAATCCTAGTGTTATAAGTCTGTCCTCGTATTCCAGTTTCTCCATACCCTTCACCAGTTTTGTTGCTCGTCTCTGCACCCTCTCCAGCAGCTTTATATCCTTCTTTAGGTAGGGGGACCAATGTTGGACACAGTATTCCAAGTGTGGTCTGACCATTGCCCTATAAAGCGGCATTATAACTTTCTCCGATCTACTCGAGATTCCTTTCTTTATCATGCCCAACATTCTATTTGCCTTCTTTGCCGCTGCCGCGCATTGTGCCGACGGCTTCAGGGTCCTATCTATCAGTACACCCAGGTCCTTTTCTTGTTCACTCTTCCCCAGAGTTGCACCTGACATTGTATACTCGTATTCCTTATTTTTATTGCCTAAATGCATTACCTTTCATTTCTCCACATTGAACTTCATCTGCCATTTCTCCGCCCATGTTTCTAACCGACACAAGTCGCTCTGGAGTTTCTCTCTATCCTCCTGCGATCTGATTGCCCGGCATAGTTTTGTATCGTCTGCAAACTTGATGATCTCACTGGATGTTCCTTCCTCCAGGTCATTGATATAAATATTAAAAAGGATCGGCCCAAGTACCGAGCCCTGGGGTACACCACTAGTCACTTTCTCCCAGTCGGAGAACTTCCCATTTATGCCCACTCTCTGCTTTCGGTTTTCCAGCCATTTGCCTATCCATCTTTGTATATCCCCCTCTATGCCATGACTTTGTAGTTTCCTGAGAAGTCTTTCGTGTGGAACTTTGTCGAACGCTTTCTGGAAGTCCAAGTATATTATGTCCACCGGCTTCCCACTATCAATTTGCTCGTTCACGGTCTCGAAAAATTGGAGTAAATTAGTCAAACATGATTTCCCTTTCCTGAATCCATGTTGACTGGGTTTCATCAAGTCGTATGCGTCCAAGTGCAGGACTATGCTATCCTTAATCAGGACTGTGTCAGAGGCTTTGCTTCAAATCTAAGCACAACACAGAACTGTTTTGGTCTATCCTTTAGCGACTGAGAGAGACATACAAAATAGATAAAATGGAGGGAAAACGGCAAAATTAGGAAAGACAGACAAAGTGGAAGGACAAGCATGAGTAACAGAGATGAAGAGAGTGAGAAATGTATCCAGAGAACAGCTCTAGAATCTTCTCTAGATCTGTCTAATGGAGATTATACGGCAGTTGGAGCTCCCTCGCATGATGTAAGTTTTACTGATAGGGAAGAAGGGTCTTTATGCTCTTGCTGACAGATCTAGGACTGCCCCCCCCCTCCCTCCAACCCTGACCTCAGGTTGAATCCGAAGTGTCTCAGCCAGAAGCACTCTCTGGCTCCCAGTGCACAGTTCCAAGGCATCTGCAGAGTTCCAGTGCTAATTGGGGACAGCTTTGGGAGAAAAGCTGTTTTTGATTGTCCCCAGTTCTTGGCTTCCAATACCGGAGCATTGCACAAAATTCACCCTCAATGTACCAGACCCTCTCAAGCAGAACTGAGCGAACCGGTGGCCCCTGGAGCTTCTGCAGGGCCACACTGTACTGTTTACCATGTGACGGCAGCCCAAAAAGTACACAGAACGTTAGGAATTATTAGGCATCAAACAAAGAATCATATAAGAGCGTAAGATTTGCCGCTGCTGGGTCAGACCAGGGGTCCATCGTGCCCAGCAGTCTGCTCCCGCGGCGGCCCTTAGTTCAAAGACCAATGCCCTATTTGAGTCTAGCCTTAGTTGGGTACGTTCTGGTTCAGCAGGAACTTGTCTAACTTTGTCTTGAATCCCTGGAGGGTGTTTTCCCCTATAACAGCCCCCGGAAGAGCGTTCCGGCTCTCCACCACTCTCTGGGTGAAGAAGAACTTCCTTACGTTTGTACGGAATCTGTCCCCTTTCAACTTTAGAGAGTGCCCTCTCGTTCTCCCTACCTTGGAGAGGGTGAACAACCTGTCTTTATCTACTTTGTCTTGAATCCCTGGAGGGTGTTTTCCCTTATAACAGCCTCCGGAAGAGCGTTCCAGTTTTCTACCACTCTCTGGGTAAAGAAGAACTTCCTTACCTTTGTACGGAATCTATCCCCTTTTAGCTTTAGAGAGTGCCCTCTCGTTCTCTCTACCTTGGAGGGGGTGAACAACCTGTCTTTATCTACTTTGTCTTGAATCCCTGGAGGGTGTTTTCCCCTATGACAAACTCCGGAAGAGCGTTCCAGTTTTCTACCACTCTCTGGGTGAAGAAGAACTTCCTTACGTTTGTACAGAATCTATCCCCTTTTAACTTTAGTGAGTGCCCTCTCGTTCTTTCCACCTCGGAGAGGGTGAACAATCTCTCTTTCCCTACTAGGTCAATTCCCTTCAATATCTTGAATGTTTCAATCATGTCCCCTCTGTCTCCTCTTTGAGTATTATGTGCAGTTCTGGTCACCATATCCCCAAAAAGATATAGTGCAACTTGAAAACCACAGTCCTAGACATACTGTTTGGCAAAAATCTAAAAACAATCTAATCTAATACACAATTTATTAATCCCACTATACCAAAAAGGTTACAAGGCAATTTACATCCAAAGAAGCCGTAAAATCTACAGAAGAATATAAAAGCAATCAATAATTAAAATATTATCGTACCATGAATATTACAGAAACCTTAAGTAATTTATATCCAAATGTGAACAGGTAGATTATTCCAAATTGTAATGGCGGCATAAGCAAAAGAGAAGTTGAGCTATCGTTTATACCGTATTCCTCTAATCTGTGGAAAGTGTAATAATAAAGAACCACATAAAGGGTGGGATTGGGATCGGGAGTTAATTTTTGAATTGTCTTGTGGAGTTTCTTAGTCTCCGTGCAGAAAACCCGCGGAAGACTCTCTTATCTTCTGTTTTGTACCAATTTTCTATATGTTCTGACTGTTGTATTTCATTTGTAAGTGTCCTTTTTCAAATAAAACAAAATTAAAAAGAAGAAAAAAAAAGAACCACATAATTTAGTGGAAGAATAATGCAGGAGTCCAAAAAGACTCAGAATGATAATACAAATAGTCTGATTCAAAGCCAATGTTAATGGTCAGCTGCTATTTATGATATATTACCTCAGACTGTATGTATAATTTGATAACTTTAAGTAGAATGTATAATTCTTTGTAACATATTTAACTCCATGCAAAATTCTTTGTAACAATATGTTGCCTGTAACCCACCTAGAACTCTAATTAATGATGATTTGGTGGGACATAATATAACATACAGAAAGATGACCAAAATGATTAAGGGGATAGAATGACTCTCATATGAAGAAAGGCTAAAGAAGTTAGGGCTCTTCAGTATGGAGAAGGCAGAGCTGAGGTGAGGATATGATAGAGGTATGTAAAATACATAGTTGCATATTTATGAATGCCAATAAATTTAGACTCCTTTTCTGTCCCGTTGTTCCTTGCTTTATAACAATAATGTAAACTGAGTTGAGCCCCAGTATCGGGGGGATGATTTGGTACGTAAATGTAAGAATTGGATTTTTTTGCACCCAATACATTTTTAAGCTCCGGAACTCATTTCTGGAGTAAGTGATAAATGCAGTTAGCTTAGCAGGGTTTTAAAAAGGTACTAGCTACTTCTTGGTATTCTGCCAGACGCTTGTGACCTGAATTGATCATTGTTCAAAACAGGATACTGGACTAGATATACCTTTGATCTAACCCAATAGGGCAATTCTTACGTTCTTTGTTCTCATGTGCCATTCCGCACATGTGGGTCCAGTCCTGCTTTTGTTCTAATAGACATGAGCTAAATCCAAATCCGTTTGTCAGTATGACCCTACTAGAAACCAAGATCATCTCTTTATCAGCCACGTGGAATACAGGAGCTTTATAAAATAATGCTTGAATACCTGAACCAAGTTTAAAATTTATTTGAGATTTGATAAAATCACTTTTTTAATAGATTACAAAGCAATCAACAATAAAAAAAATAGGGGAGACTAACAATTTGTAGGGGGATCACAGACATACTTTTGATGAGAGGGAGCTGGAGGGAGGAACTATAACTTGGTATAATCCACATAGAATGGTAGGATATGCAGAATAGGAGATTACAGATAATCCAGAATACAGCCGTAAAATTAATTTATAATGCAAAAAAGTTTGACCATGTTTCCCCTCTCTTGAAAGATGCGCATTGGTTACCTATCGGTCATAGGATCATGTTTAAAATAATGTTTCTTATCTTTAAGACATTAGCATCTAATGAACCACAGTTCATTTCCAAATTACTAATTCCTTATAAACCAAAACGCTCTCTGCGATCATCCGAACAAAATCTCCTTTCAGTACCGTCATTAAAGATTATTGGGACCAGAAGATTAGATATTTTTACAGTTATGGGCCCTCAATGGTGGAATACTCTGCCTCAGTATATTCGATCGGAACTAGATATTGTAAAATTTAAAACACTTTTAATGACCTATTTATTTAAAGATGCCTATGATTTTTAAAATTAGTTTTCTTTTCAAATATTTTAAAATTTACTTCTTATAAGGTGCTTTGGTTTTATAATACCCTTCCTGTTGTTTTTTCCTTTTTTAACTATACCCAAATATTGTAACTTTTATCCCTATTCCTCAAACTCATGTATGTATTGTTTTAAATTTGAAATTTGAATTTATTTTGTAAGTTTCTTCTATCTAAATTGTAATATGTACATCGCCTAGAATCTGTAATAGGCGATTCATCAAAAATTGAATAAACTTGAAACTTGAAAACTTGAAACTTGAATATAAATTTTTTTTATTTATTTTTTTTATCGTTTGAAATATCAATCTCTAGCTTTCTATGTAATAGCTCTGGCTTTTTGGTATTGCGTTCCTTTCACTCTTTAAGGACTTTTTCACACTTCAGCTCAACATGCACTTCGCGCCTCTCTTATCTCTACGCTGGATGACCGCAATTCTGTTTATGGGGGGGCTCCCACTTTCCCACTTTTAAACCTTGCAAAATTGAGCCGCACGTTTTATTTCCAAAGCTTCCAGATACAATCTTCCCCCTCTTTCATCCCCCTACAGGATTAAGTTTAAGATCTTTACTGCCGGCACATAAGAATTTTCACTTTGGCATGCTTTCTTCTTTGTCCTCATCTGCCGTGCCCTGTACGCCATCATGTTCTTTGCACTTGTTCGACTCTTGCAGGTTGGCTCTCCCCAGCCCAGGACAAAAGCATGCATGGAATCCACGAGAAATATCGCTTTCTGTTTTCTGGCGCCTTCCCTTTGGAATTCTCTTCCAGATCACATTAGGTCCAAACAATCCTTTTCTCGGTTTAAGGTTTTACTGAAGATGCATATTTTCTCCCTTGCTTTTCAGTTGGGTTAGTGGTACTGGAGGGAGGGAGTTGTAGAGGGGATAGCCTCAGTAATTGTAAATTACGATGTTTTAGGTGTGGTATGTACAGTATATCTGGTTATGCATGGTTCCTTTCCAATCAACTATCAGAGTTCCTTTTGTTTAATGGTTTTATTTGTTTTAATTGCAAACTAGAGTATTACACGGGGACAAATTTGTCCCGATCCCCGCAGGAACTCAATTTCCCTGTCCCGTCCCCATAAGTTTTGTCGCTGTCGCTGTCCGTGCCCCATTCTTGTAAGCTCTACCTAAACCACAGAAGCCTCGAACACTAAGGATTTTAAAGGGTTTGAGGCTTGTGCAGATGAGGAAGGAGCTTGCAGGAATGGGGCAGGGACAGGAAAAGAACTCCCAGGGACGGGAAAATGAGTTCCAGCAGAGACCGGGGGGGGGGGGGGGAATTTGGCCCCGTGTCATTCTCTATTGCAAACCACTTAAATCCGTTGTTGGTACAGCTGTTATATCAAATCAATAAACAACAATAATAAACACAATATCAAAGAACTTAGGGCAAAATAAGGTATATGGGGTAATTCAGTAGGGGAGAGCACAAACATTTAGGAGCTAGGAATTCATGTACATGACCAGAATTTTGGCCCATATGTGTGTAATGACAATATTCTGGCTATGCACTATTCTACAAGGCACCTACAGCCTGGCTTCTCTGGGTAGCCTTGCTTTTGCTATGGGAAGCTAAGCAGGATCAGGCCTGGCTACTACTTTGATGGGAGACCACTGGGGAATACCAGGTGCTGTGTTGGGCGTCAGCAAGGGAAGGCAAATACAAACCACTCCTGTACTCTGCCTTAAAACATCACAGGGAGGATTTTTTTTTACTGTGCATGCGACCATGGATCTCATGCATATTCATTGGGGAAATCCTGAAAACCCGACTGGATTGCAGCCCTCAAGGAGGGGACTTTGAGATCTATGGTGTAGGGTTACCAGATTTTCCATCTGGAAAATCCAGACCCACGCCCAGTCCTACCCATCCCCCACCACCGCTGCTTGTTTTCATCAGGCAGCACGTCCACAGATGAGACGCAATGACATCACAAACATGACATCATCACATCATATGCGCAGGTGCCCTCCGGCGCAAAGGAAAGCTTTTCGAAACATGGACAAAGTGCTGGGTTTTGAAAAGCCTTCGGGGGAAATCCAGACATCTGGTAACCCTACATAGGTGGAATGGGGCAGGGGTCCACAGTTGCATATGTAAACTATAGGATACCATAATTTTATTCATGTTTTTAGCATCAAAGGCACAGACATTTCCCCTTCTACATTGGATGTGGCAGGTTGGCCTGTCTGATCTCTTTCCAGTCTGGATCAAAGATGAAATTGTCACTTTCTCCCCCTTTCTTTCTGGTTTAAAGCGCTGCCTTTCTCTACCCCCCAGTGGTTCAAATTCAGCCCCTCCAGGCCCCGTTATTCACAGCCATGCATCCAGACCTCCACTGCGCAAACTCACAGTCTCCAGCCCCCAATTGCTCACTCATCCTCCTCAGTACACTCCCCTTACTTATCTCCGCGAGTCATTTGCTGAAGTTGGAGAGTAGAGAGCTGCATGGGAATGGGGACTGTGGAACCCACAGGATTCCTTGCAGGGACAGAAGAAGTTGCTGTGGGGTTCCCACAGGAGTGTAGTCAAGATCTTTGGTGATTTGAGAATGAGACTTGGAACACCCAGAGAAGAATCTGGAACATTAGACTGAGGCTTGGAATAGAGAATGACATGGGGGACATAATTTTACCCATCCCCATGGGAGCTCAGTTTTCCCATCCTGTCCCCGCCGCGAGTTCTTTTCCTGTCCCTGCCCCATTCCTGCAAGGTCCGTCCTCATCTGTACAAGCCTCAAACACTTTCAAATTCTAAGTAGCAACATTCTAGAGCTCAGATTGTGATGTCATAATGCCTCATTCCACCAATGCCTAAGCTCCGTCCTCATCTGCACAAGCCTCAAACACTTTAAAATCCTAAGCAGCAACATTCTAGAGCTCAGATTGTGATGTCATAATGCCTCATTCCACCAATGCCTAAGCTCCGTCCTCATCTGCACAAGCCTCAAACCCTTTAAAACCATAAGTAGCAACATTCTAGAGCTCAGATTGTGATGTCATAATGCATCATTCCACCAATGCCTAAGCTCCGTCCTCATCTGCACAAGCCTCGAACCCTTTAAAATCCTAAGTAGCAACATTCTAGAGCTCAGATTGTGATGTCATAATACCTCATTCCACCAATGCCTAAGCTCCGTCCTCATCTGCACAAGCCTCAAACGCTTAAAAATCATAAGGCTTGTGTGGTTAAGGCAGAGCTTCCAAGAATGGGGCTGGGACAGGAAAATTGAGTTCCTATGGGGACAGGCAAACATTTGTCCCCGTGTCCTTCTCTAGCTTGGAACATGGGAGGCTGTTGGGGTTGGGAGGAAAACAGAAGGCTGTGAGCAAGTAAATAATAGTGTCGACTCCTGCGGATTCGTGTTGGGATGAGATTAATTATGGGGTGGGTGGGGACAGGCCTGCCCAGTTCTACCCAAATCATGCCCTGTTCCACCCAGCCATGCCCCCTCAACCTGTTCTCGTGCTTGGAGCCACATCAGGAGAGCATCTGCGCCTACGTGGCCCAATGATGTCACACGCATGCACGTGATATTACCATGTTGCATCCATGTGTGCACAGATGCCCTTCCAACGCAGTCCCGAGCGGGATGATTTTCAAAACCTGGACAAAGTGGCGGGTTGTGAAAAGACATCCGAAGGTGTCCTCTAAAAAAGGACAAGTCCGGAAAAATCCAGATGTCTGGTAACCAACCCTACCCACTGGGAATGAACATAAGAAGATAAGAATTGCTGCTGCTGGGTCAGACCTGTGGTACCTCATGCCCAGCACGAGGCGGCCCTTAGGTCAAAGACCAGCCTTACCTGCAGGAACTTGTCTAACTTTGTCTTGAATCCCTGGAGGGTGTTTTCCCCTCTAACAGCAGGAATGAGTATAATTTCTGTCCCCTTGTAACTCTCTATTGGAGAATTGCTCTCCTACTGAGGTCTCATGCAGGCTGAATTTATCAGGGACAAAAATTACCCGGAGTTTTCCCTTCTAAGGAATCCCACCCCGTGCCTGAACATCTCTTGGCATAAATGTTAAAAACGATGAAGCCGGGGGGTGGGGGTGGGAAGGGGGAGGTCCTGTGAAGTTGGTGCACATGCTCACGCTCTCCTGCGTGGGTTTCCTGTTACTAAGAAACTCTGAGTAAGGTGTGGGACCCAGGAAAAGCCTGTGAGTGCCGACTAGCATTCCGAGGAAAAAGTCAGATTTGAATTACAATACAATTTGAAAAACACTAAAATATGGTGGATGACTTTGTTTTATAATGGTCCCTTTTCTGGAAATGTTCTCCTCTTTATTCTTTGTTTTCTTTTTATTGTATTGAATAGAAAAATATATATATATAGAGAGAGAGAGAGGTCAGGATTGATTTTTCTGGTTCCAGATGAGTTGGATCTGCTGAGCGTGCTGGGTTACATAGTGTTCTTCCCGGAAATGTTTGCCAGCTGGGAGGTATGAACGAATAGTCGGGCGGGGACTGAAGAATACTGAAAAGTATCGTACAATGTTCTGTTAAGTTGGTAAAATCGGCAGGGCGGCGCACCCATTTGAAAAGACCTGGGAGGAACACGGGGACCAGTTAGATCTATAGGATTGCTTTCACTGGTCAGGTATGGAAAGGGACGTAGGAATGGTGTGAGAGGAGGATTTCACCTTCATGCTCCTCTAGCATTTTCTCTTCCCCTCCCCCCACCCGAACGAGAGCGCCCCCTAGCCCGAGACGCACTTCTGCCCACCCTCTGTTTTGCATAACTAGGTGCGCAAGCGTTTTTAACGCACGCAGGAAATTACCACACGCTACGCTTCCAGAACTAACGCCAGCTCAGTGCGGCAAAGTAGCGTGCGCTATTCCGCACGTTAAAACCCTAGCGTACCTTAGTAAAAGGAGCCCCAGGTCTGTTTTCGTTACACTATTAAAAAAAAAAAAAAAACAACCCCTCAATGTTTTAGTAGCACTGAGTATGAAAATGATATCCTCTGAGTCAGAATTAACGTTTGATTTCTGATCTGCTTTTTTTGTGGTGAGACTTTCCACTGGTTTATGGCCAGGAGTGAGAAATCGGCGTTCCAAGAGGAATTACGGAGAAGCAGAAGCTTCTCCCCTGCAGCCAGAACGTGTTTCTCTCCATCCTTCGGTCTGATTTATTGCAGAAAGTGTTCTAGGAAGCCAGCCAGGAAGCCAGGCTGAGCTGTGACACCCCTGACACTACGCAGACGGAGGTGTATACCCATGATGCATGTGGGCGCCAACATGCACGCATGTGGCTGAAGGCACGGCACATGTTTTTGGGGTGACCTGTCAAATTGTTCGCGGGACAGATGCGTCACGAAAACTGTGCGCACTGAATGGGAGGTGACCCGTCAAATGCGCTCCAACAATTGGATACTATGTTGTTTTTTTGAGGGTTACAAAGTAACCCTCTTTTTTTCGAGGCCCTGTCTTTTAGGTTGTCCAATTGCCAATTTGGGTCCGTTTTTAGACGTGTCTAAGTTTCAATTATGAGGCCCCTAATGTTTAGCTATTCAGATCCTATTTACTTGGGAAGGGGTAAAACGCGGACCTGACGGACCTCGCAGATCTAAACCCGCACGTCCTTAAAAATCTGAGGTCCGTGTCGCCGGTAGTTAGTTTCTGGCTCTGACAGACCTCGGTGACATTTTAGTGCTGACGGATCCTAATACTTTCCCCACCCTATGCTGAGACGGATCCGTCAGCGCTAAATTGTCACCGAGGTCTGTCAGAGCCAGAAACTTAACTACAAGCGGCACGGACCTCAGATTTTTAAGGACGTGCGGGTTTAGATCCACGAGGTCCGTCAGGTCCGCATTTTACCCCTTCCCTTTTTACTTTGGTTTCAAGTAGCGTTCGTCTCTTCCCACACCGCTTTTTCCACGCATTTATCATCATAGGACTCTCAGGGACCCCTGAAGAAGACATCTTGTCAAAACGCAGACCGTGTTGGGTCCTGCGCAACTAGCAGACTAGATCCTTATAATTTGTATGTGGATTATTTACTATATATTTTTTTATGTGGAGCAATTTACTGTATAATTGGAACTTTGACTCTGTATTAAAGTCCATTTCAGGATCATCGTTATTCCACAGTGGAGTTTTGTTTTGTGTTTTTTTTTTTTTTGCTTTGGTTTCGATTCTTCTCTCTGTTTAGATCTTTCATCCAGCTGTAAGTATTCAGTGTGTCACATTCATGAGCATTGCCTGTCAGGTACGTCACAACAGAAGAAAGGTTGAGAACCTCAGTGTGTTAGAGGAGTGTTTTTCAACTTTTTACACCTATGGACCGGCAGAAATAAAAGAATTATTCTGTGGACCGGCATCGGTCCGTGGACTGGCGGTTGAAGAACACTGGGCTAAGTCGTGGGCCAGACCCCGCCCATCTCTACCCAATCTCCACCCCAGACCCCGCCACCCATAATAGTACTAATTGCACCTTGCACGTCCCGTGCCTTATCTGGAAGCCTTCCCTCTGATGTTGCAACGTCAGAGAGAAAGGCTTCCAGTTCAGGCGCAGGATGCCCGTGGCTTTGTGCACTGAATCAGTTAGGAAGAGGGAGCTGGCTCGAAGATAATGCCGCATCGATCACACCGTGGACCGGCAGTTGAAGAACACTGTTTTGGGCCTGATGCACGTGCTGTCCCTGTGAACCGGCAGGACATTTCTATGGACTGGCACTGGTCCATGGACCGGTGGTTAAAGAACACTGTGTTAGAGGAATTCAACTGATACATTTATTCAAAGGATCTCAGCTTCAAGTGTATACAATATATGTATTAAGTAACTACTTCTCCTCTTGCAACAATGTAACCTTCCTCTACAATGTGTTGTAATATTTTCCCCATTGTAATAGTATAACCTTCCTCAACAATGTAACGTAACCATTTCCCAATGATGCTGCATGGGCCTCTTATCTTGTACATCGCCCTGTACCTATATTGGATAAGTGTAATTAAGAAATTCTGATTAGATTAGATTTAATGAATTAGGGTCTCTCTCTCTTTTGTTGAAGAAATTCACCCAAGGCAGTGCATAGCAAGAACAATTTGGATAAAGACAATAGTCAATTTTAACCGTACATATTCAAATAACAATACATTACGGCATAGAATGCTAACATAATATGCATTAAACTTCTTAATAGATATCAAACTGCCATTTTCCGTATAGGTCGCACAAAGCCGAGCGCGCAAGTTTGGGTCCAGGCTGCAGATCCATGCTTCAATTAATGATACGGGGCAAGGTTCTCAAAACTTAAACGCGGTCGCAAAACTTTTTTCTGGCGGTTTAGCCCGCACGCATTTTAGCGGCAGATTATCAAAATGGATTATCTCTGTCTTTGGCGAGGTTTCTAGCATTCTCTGACAATGGCAGGCAAATGCGCTCTTTAATGTTGAAATGAGCCCTCCGGTGGATTCTTAAAAATCGCCGAGGCATTTTCGAAGAGTGGCATCGGCTTATGGCGACAAAAAGCAGCGACTGGTCCGGGGGTGCAGTTACAGTGCCAGCACTGTGGCTAATGAAAACAAAAAAAAATGTGTATCTATATATTTTTAGTGGAGGGGAGAAACAGGCGTGTTTCATGCGCGCTTGTTTAAAAGCCAACGTTTCTTCTTGAGCATGTGTATGATACCCTTTTCTTGTGTGTTTCTGGCTGTGGGTCTTGATTAAATTTTATTTATTTTTTTTTCAATTATCTTTATTAACAATTGCAAAGGAACAAACAACCATGATGTTATAGTCTTGGGGGAATTATGGGGGCACAAATGATAACAGCGGGATCTGGATAGCCCCTTCTGCCTTCCCCCAAACCCCCAACCCCTCAACAATAAATGAAACCACACCAGCTTGGAATTTAGCCGCAGCTCAATTTAATAGAAAATATATAATATAACAAACTTATGTGCATAAATTAACATCTTTAACACAGTAACTTCATATAACAAAATCTGTCAGCTCCTCCCGAGCTACCCGGTGTGACCATCATAAATGGCCCCCAACCCCGCCATAAACAGCAAGAGTCTGAGGGGTGGCATGACCTCATGCCCCTTTAACCATGTCCATATCCCCCAGACACGGCTCCCAGCCGGTCCTCCGCTCATCGCCGGATGAGCCCCAGCACCCAGTAGCTCGGGAGATCCGCCTACCCGAGCTACAAGAGCCACTAATAGAGGGCGGTTGGGCGGGAAAAAGCCGCCCTGGAGGACCAGAAAAACTTCAGTCCTCCAGAGTCCCGGCTTTAAAAACTCCTCTTTCTCCACCCACTCCTCCCTTCTCCAATCGCGCACCGTGTTTCTTGTGCGCGCCTAGCAACCTTACCTTCACTTTCCCTGCCCCTCTAACCCCTCCCCAACTCGACGGCGTCCCGAGGCTCCCAGCCCTGTGTTATCTTACGCCCTTCTAGACGCGCTCTTGGGCTACTCTTTAAATTTTACATTAAAAACAAATGACAAGTTTTACCTGAATTATAGTAGGTTTTTTTGGAAAGAAAGGCATGTTTTATGCACAATTGAAAAAAAAGCTGACATTGCTTCTCCCCTCTTCTCCCTTCCATTCGTCCAGTAGTGCAGCAGGAGAGCATGTTTTTAAAGGTTTTTTTAAACGGCGTTTTTCTGCGCATATGCCCATCAGGAAATCTATGCTGCTGTCCACTGATCTTATTTGCATGCGTGATTTTTAAGGAATGTCTCGTGATTTTAGATTCGGTATCAAAATGGCTGCGTTAGAAGACCGTCACTTTTTAATGCAGGTTTTTAAAAATCCTGGTCTTAATTAGGTGATAATCAATTATTGATATAAATTGGCAACGCTAGGATTTATGCGTACATCCGACCTGCGCCCTATTCTATAATATACGCACTTAATATTCATAGTGTGCGACCCCAAAGGAGGCATGGCCATTGGAAGGGCTTTCCCAGAATTTAGGTGCAATGTTATAGGATACTATGAGCTCTTTTTTTTTTTTTAAAGAAAAACATCCAAAAGGTGGCATAAAAGGGCAGATGGACGTTTTTCTTGCCAATTCACTATTTTCAAACCTGTATTCCAGACAGATATCTAGGCTGTTGATCAATGGTTTGTCTGAATCTCAAAGGGGCGTGTCGGAGGCATGGAATGGGAGGGGCTTATGATGTGGACATTTTTCTCATAAACAAAATGTAGAAATCTCAAGAAATAGCAAGATTCCGGAATCCCCAGGGTAGCAACATTCCATGGTACCGATCCAGGGCAAGCAATGGCTTCCCCCATGTCTTTCTCAATAACAGACTATGGACTTTTCCTCCAGGAACTTGGCCAACGCATTCTTAAAACCAGCTAGTGAGAAAAGGGGCACAAAAATGATTTCAGCTAGCAGAGGAGTGGATAAGCAGGTCTGTGCAGCTGATGTTAGTCTCGTGTGTATATTTGTGTTAGTCTTTTGTGTGCGTGCAGTGGCATAGCGAGGGTGAGAGGCTCCCGGGGATGTGGCACCCCTCCCCCTGCTTCTTCTACGATCTCCCCCTGATGCGCACGCTCCGTCCCTTCCCCCATCCCTCTAGTTGTGTACCGCCGTGAGCAACAAGAATTTCAATGTGCTCCTCACGACCCCGTTGGCTCTCCTTCTGACGTCACTTTCTATGCACGGCACCCGGAAGTGACATCAGCGGGAGAGACAGACACGGTCATGAGGAGCACGCTGACTTTGTTGCTTGCAGCGGTGAACTGCTAGAGATACGGGGGAAGGGAAGAGGGTGTGTGGTGAGGGGAGGAGTGGGAAAAGGTGGGGGGTGCTGCCTCCACCACCAACATGGCGCCTGGGGCAGACTGCCCCCCTCCCCGCCCCCTCTTACTATGCCACTGTGTGTGTGTGTGTGCTAGTTGCTTCTTCATTAAAAGTTTAGAAGAGCCAACTTTCAGCTGCTTCCTGAACTAGCAATAGTCTTGAATTGAAGGAAGCCATTCTTGGATAGCGTTCATTATGGTTTTGTAAATGTGGTTATTATGCTTTATAATTGTGGTCTTCCTTGTTCCTGTGAGTTCGAAATGTCATAAATTAATAGATGCAGAAAGGGTTGTACCAGGTGTAGCTTCTCTTCTAGGTACTCATGTGAGACTAAGGGCTCATCTAGTTCTTCATCTCTATTCCACAGGCTCTCCGTGAAACTTGGCATGGGTTTTTTTTTAATCAGCACACATTTATAAAAGTAAATTACCATATTTCTCACTCTATAAGATGCACCTGACCATAAGACGCACCTACCTGTAGAGGAGGAAAAAAACAAAAAAAAAATTCTGAACCAAACTGTCCTCCTTCTGGTGGTCTAGAGGCAGGTAGGCAGGGCCTCCCCCCACCCCCAGGTACCATTTTAAAATTCCAGTGGTCTAGCACTGTATCAATAGGAGCTTTCCGCACTCCTGACTGGTCCCGTGCTGCTCCCTGAATGGCTGTTGTCAGTTCTCGCGAGTCCCATGAGAACTGATGGAAGCCATTAGGGAGCGGCGTGGGACCAAGCAGGAGCGCAAAAAGCTCGTGCCTGCCTTGTGCGCTGCTTTGCCACAAGAGAGGAGGACTCGGAGGCAGCCACCAATGAGGGAGGGGCATGAGTATGGAAAGCTCCTGCTGATACAGCGCTGGACTGCTGGAATTATATAAAGGTACCGTGCATGTGTGTGTTATATTAGTTCCAAAAGATGTACCTACATTTCCATCCTCTTTTTGGGGGTGGAAAAAGTGCATTTTATGGTGTGAAAAATAAGGTATATACAATCTTTTTAACGTAGGCAAACATTTACAAAATTAGTTGGACTATTAGGCTTCTGGACTAATTGAAGAAATATTTTTCTTCATCACAGAGAAAAATAGTCCAAGTCCCAAACAGTTGCATAGTAAGGAGGCGGTGGGTGGGGAGCTGACCACCCCAGACACTTTCTTGGCAGGAGCACTGGTGCCTCTCCTCCTCTCTGCCCCCCCCCCCCTGCATACCTTTTGAAATGTTTGCATAGTGGCATAGTAAAGGCAGACCACCCCAGGCGCTGTGTCGGTGATAGCGCCGGAACCTCTCTGCCCCGCCAAACCATGCCATCCCTCCCCCCCCCACCGTGTACCTCTGTCGATCTTTGCTAGCGCAAGCCTGTTCCCTTCTGAATCACTTCCAGGCCAAGGGGCCAGGAAGTGACATCAGAGGGAAATCCAAAGCTGGCGCGAGGAGCATGCTGGAGAAAAGCCACTCGCACTGACAAAGATTTAGAGGCATGGGAGCGGGGGAAGGGAGCGTGCAAGGGTGTAGTGGGGGTGTTGGGGGGGGGGCCACCACAGCCCTGGGCCCCTCCTACCCTTACCACAGTACTGACTAGACAGTTTCTGGAGATGTCTTCCACCACTATCTTTCTGAGGCTGGATAATTCCGAGACACTGATTATGATTTCTCGGTAATGAAATTGGGCTTTCTTTCTCCGTGACTCAGCGATGTGGCCTGCAGGGATCTGATGTATTTGGCTGAGTTCATCTTTTCCCTGAATGTATCAGCTGTTCTCATCGGTGGGGCTCTGGGACTGTTTTCCCTCTGCACAAAAGCTTGGTGCATTGCAGCGGATTTTGAAAGGTTAAGGTTGAGAGAGATGATCAAATAAGTACGGAGCCAGTTTGGGTATTTCAGTTTATGAATGTTTCCCCTGCCTGGCACAGGACAAAATAACCGTATGGGCTCCTTTTACAAAGGTGCGTTAGGGCCTTAATGCACAGAATAGAGCACGCTGAAATGCCACGCACGCTAGCTGCTACCGCCTCCTCTTGAGCAGGCGATAGGTATTTTCTTGTCTAGCGCGTGCTATAGCACACGCTAATCCAGTGCGTGCATTAAAACCGCTAGCGCACCTTTGTGAAAGGAGCCCTAATCTACTAAAAAGTCAGTTTTTATTCTCAGAAATACACTTCTCCCTCTGTATTTGCAGTTTCAGCATTCGCGGTTTCGATTATTTGTGGTTTTTAGCTTGCTGACTCCTCTCCCCACCCACCCCCCCCTCAAATGACGTCAGCTTGCATAGAGAAATCGCCGATTCCAAGCGTTTCCAGAGAAAAATCGCCGATTCTCGGCACTTTCTTCGCCGTGTTTTGCCTCTCCTTCCGGAACAGGCCAGGTCTCCCCCACCATGTTACTCGCGGTTTCACCATATTCACCGTGGTTTTTAATAGAAAACCCGCGAACAACGTGTGAAAAAGTTATTCACGGTTTTTCTGCATTCACGGGTCTGTTCATCCCCCTATCACCGTGAATACAGAAGGAGAAGTGTAGTCTGTAATGTGGATCCCCAAGATGGAAATTCCGGGTACCTAGCACAGGAAGCTGTACGAAGGAAGGGAGAGAACGTGAAAGGTTATCCCAAGATGCTGCGCATTTAAACCCCCCCCCTCCTTTACAAAGCCGCGTTAACATTTTTAGTGCCGGCTAGGGCGGTAACAGCTTGGATGCTCATAGGAATTCTATGAGCATCGGAGCTGTTACCGCGGCGGCCGGCGCTAAAAACGCAAGCGCAGCTTTGTGAAGGAGGGAGAGAATGACTTTGCTTAGATAAGCAGGGTTGGGGAAATGCAAGACCTCACCTGTGAGTTCGGTAGACTTTTTTAAACTAATTTAACACGATCTCAGTGGCAGCGAATTATTATATTTTTCTTGCAGTAAACCAACTTTCAAATATTAATCTCTTTGAATTTATATATCTACAATGGATTAGCTGAGTTGAGATGATATTTTTTGTCAGATTTTTTGTTATGTATATTTTATTTTTTAAACTCAATAAAAATGATTGAACGTCAAATATTCATCTCATGTCTGAGAGTACCTGTGCATCCCAGTCAGGACCAGCAAGTATTTCTTTATTTATTCCGTTTTCTATCCCGTTCTCCCAAGGAAGCTCAGAATGGTTTACATGAACTTATTCAGGTACTCAAGCATTGTCTGTTCCGGTGGGCTCACACTCTATTTAATGTACCTAGGGCAATGGGAGGATTAAGTGACTTGCCCAGGGTCGCAAGGAGCAGCGTGGGTTTGAACCCACAACTTTGGGGTGCTGAGGCTGTAGTTTTAACCACTGCACCACTCTAGAAATAAAAATGTAGCAAAAGTGAGCCACGTATGGGACAATGAAGCCACTGTGACATCACTGATGAGGTTGGCTCTTAGGCATTGGTGGAATGAGGCATTATGATGTCACAATACCAGCTCTGGTTATCAGAGGCTGAAACTTGTCACACTATTTATTCAGTTTTCTATACTGTTCTCTCAGGGGAGCTCAGAAAAATTTACATGAATTTATTCAGGTACTCAAGCATATTTCCCTGGCTATCCCAGTGGGCTCACACTCTATCTAATGTACTTGGGGCAACGAGAGGATTAAGTGACTTGCCCAGGGTCACAAGGAGCAGCGTGGCTTTGAACCCACAACCTCAGGGTGCTGAGGCTGTAGCTTTAACCACTGCGACACACTCTCTCCCCCCCCCCTATAGTTGCATCACTTTTCTCTCACCCCCCCCCTCCCCTCTTTACGGAACTGCAATCTTCTCTCCATCCACCCCCTTAACTCTGATTCCCTGCCCATTTTGTCTCTCTCCCTTCTTCTCCCCTTACTCCGGGAGAACTGCGCTCTTTCTGGCTTTTCAATCTACTGCTAACTCACACAAGCACGTCAGTCATTTTTCCACTCTTAGGGGCTTTGTGCCCTGGGTGGCCGTCTCTTTCACCCACTCTTAATTACAGCTCTGTTCCCACTGGTGGGAGAGCAGATCAGGTAACTGAATTTATCTGTTAACTTTCTGTTGTCAGAAGACACTTCACAATATCTTCTGTCTTCAGTGATTGCAACTGGCATCCTTTGGATGTATAATTAAAGCATCCTCGAGCCACTTAAGCTTAGTGGGGCAGTGGCTGATGCTGAGGATATCTTGCTTTCACTTGGAAACACCTCGTTTAATTGAGCCCATATTCCTGCTGTATCTTGCAGTCTTCAGGCACGGTAAGCAGTTATAATCCTGCCAAGCGTAATGGTGCCAACTGAAATACATGCCATTTTCGGATATTTCTACAAATAGTCTAGACAGAGCCTCCAGGATGTAAGGATTCATCTAATGAATTAAAATACAGCCTGCGAGAGTAACAGGTTTTATTTTCTGACGAATTAGAGACTTTATTTGCACACTAGCTCAGAGACTGGGCTTTCATAGGGCATGAACTTCTTCCTCTAGGTATTAAAAAAAAATATGTATCCAAATTATTCACAGGCTTTCTGGGAGCTTGTCCTGAAATTGGTAAATTTGAGATGAGAAGAGGAGAGAAGAATAGTAAGGAGAGATCCGGGAAATAGAGTGGCTTCTGGAAGGGATATTGGAGATCTGAGGAGGGGGGGTGGAAGGGGCACGGGGCAGTGCCAGGAGCAGGGAGGGAGATGGACTCTTCAGCGATGCGACGGTGCTCCAGGCAAACCCTGCACTCCTGTTGATCTGCTCAGGAAATGGCTCCTTCATGCGTTCCTCAGCTGGCTAATTTACATATTCTTCTCCTATTGGTCCAGAGCTTCCAGAAACAAGCAAGTTTGATTTACAGTTGGGGTGGTTGGTTTTTGGTTTTTTTTCTCCTACCAGGGGTTTAGTTTTAGCTGGAATTAACCCTTCTGGAGTAGTCCCGCAAATCCTTTGGAAATAAAGCTGAGGCTTCCCTCTCCTTTCGCTATCTCCTGTCCGGTTCCATCTGGACCTATTTAAACTTTGCCCCATATGATGTATAATTTTGAAACAGAGAAGGCAGCACATAGGAACACGGATCCATTTAGTCTGCTGTTTTGGAGAAATACTACAGTCAGAACTTACCCGATCTCGGGCTTTGTCCTCATATAGTCCTAGTTTAAAGATCCTGTATGCTTTTCTTGTGCAGCACCATGCAAAAACCCTAGGATCATATAACCCCATTTAAAATCCTTACTAAGCGCAGCTATGGTTGCCAGCTGGCTTCAGATTCATTTGGCAGGCACAATCCAGTCCTAGTGTTGCTCTTTTGAATGTTGGGACTCCCAGCCTTCAGCTCAAACCATACAATGGCTTTCTAACAACATATACCATGTTTCCCTGAAAATAAGACACTGTCTTATATTAATTTTGGGCCCCAAAAATGCACTAGGTCTTATTTTGGGGGTAGGTCTTCTTTTTCTTCATGTACAGTTTTCATCTCTCCCTTCCTCTCCTCCACCCCAATTCTTCATTTTCCTTCCCCTCCCTCCTCCATGTGCAGCATCTTTCCTCCCCTCTCACCCATCCCTTGTGCAGTAGAACCCTTGAACAGCTTCAATCCCTCCCTCCCTTTCTTTCCCCCCCCCCTATGCGCAGCTGAACCACCGCTGACACTTCCATCTCTCCCTCCCATTAGAACGCCACCGAGCGCGAGACCGATATACGCAAACAGCAGCATCGGCAAAAATCTAATCGGGCAGCTTCGCAGCCTTCTCTTCTCTCTCCCAGGCGTTCCTCTGCCACATCGCTGATGATGTCATCAGCAACGGGGTAGATCTTATTTTCGTGGAAACATGGTAATAGGTGCTAATACATGAGAGGAAAAAGGATCTCAGAAACTGATGAAATAACAAAGATTTAAGTCTGAGACTTATCAGTTCCAAATTTCAATCATGGATCCTACAAAAACCCTCTCATATTTTCAGAAACACTGCATTTGTCTATATTATTATCATTATTTCTTTATTGATTTTTACATTTCATACCAAGCATTACTTCTTGTACAGATTAAGCCAAAGAAACATGTCACTTTAGAAAAGAAAAATGCAAAAGAAAAAGGGAAAAAAAATGGCTTCAATCAACTCAAGTCCTCAAATCCTCAGATAAGAGATCCAAGATATGGAAATAGCGGGACCGCGTGGTCGGGCAGTGCACGGCCATAAGAAGAAAAAAGAAAACTAGAAATAGCTACAAAACTGAGAAGAAGTATCTCATTTTAATCTAGAGAGCTTAAGTTCCTTCTTTCTCTGTTTGTGTACCTTAAATCTTTTACCTACACGGTTTACAGGATTTCATGCATAATTTAAAAACAACATCATCATAACATAGACATACAAATAATCCTTAAAAATCATATGTACAAACTAAAACCATGTTAAGAAGGGTCGTGAACAGTTCATCAGCTTTGTCAGAGAGGGCAATTATTGCCAAGAAAAAGGCATCTACAAACAGTTGCATCTTGAGTATCCATTTCACGACAATTTCCTATTTGACCTACAAGGAAGTTCCATATTTTAACTCCATATTTTAACAGCAGAAAATCATTTTACCAGTCTCAACAAGCCTTGGGTTCACATTCGTTTTCAGTAAGGCTAGATTTTCAGAATGTAATGATCTGTTTGATGTATGATGAACATGTTAGTTTTAAACAATTCTCGAATGTTTCCATACAAGAATTGATGGCAGATCATGACTGTTTTATATTGTATTCTGAAGGCGACTGGTAGCCAATGCAGTTGCTGTAGGTATGGCGAAATGTAGGAAGCTTTTTAAAGCTCATTTGAATTTATCTATATTAGATTCCTCCCTTAAGTGGGAGGGTAGGGAGTTCCAGAAAGGGGGGCAGTTACAGAGAAGGAAGTTGTACGGCGGGTGTGGAAAGTCTTAAGAGAGAGGACAAAGAGTAAATTTTGGAAAGAAGATCTAAGAGTTCTTGAAGGGGGCGTGTGGAATAAGCAATGTATCCATGAAGGCAGGTTGTCTAGATTTAAGTAGCAAGGAGAGCAATTTTGAAAGTAATTCTGTGAGGAGTGGGAAGCCAGTGGGTGTTTTTAAGCAGAGGGGGGTAATGCGATCATATTTTTTGGAACCGTTGATAATTTTGATTGAAGTATTTTGAAGGAGTAGGAGCCGTGTTGTTGAAATTTCTCCCGCAATCCATTGGCAACGAGCCTATCTAAGCCAGTCGAAAATAACGATACAACTTTCGAGTGTAACCAGTTGCTTATTCTTATTAAGTGCGCCTTTGGTACCCGAGACAAGTTCACGCCTCTCGTCATAATGCACCATTTCCCTCCACTAATACTAGCAGTGAATCAGAAGATAATACCTACCATGCCGTTAGTCTTGTGTTGACCTTCTTGGTGCGCCTAAAGGGAAATATTTACACTTATGAAAGGAAATAAGTCTCCTATCAGATCCAGAATTACCGACATTCACCTTGGGTCAGTTTTAAACGTAATCACTGTGGACAAGATTTTCCCCGAAATAGGAAAATAGTAGCAGAGAAGAAACGCCGAGTGTCGGGAAGAAAACGTTAATTTTATTGCTGCTCCGGCTCTATGAAAAATGATGTTTTTGCAGCCCACATAAAATTAAACCTTGTTTATTTGGCCCGTGTCTGTCTTTGAGTTTGTCATGCTTGAGTTAGAGGATTATAGTAGCAGTAAAAGCAATAGTATTCACCCTGGGGAAGAAAAGAAAGAGGAAATAAAGAAAAGCCCTTCGACACCGGAATGAAGAAAAGCTCTAAGCAATTTATGGTATAGGAAAAAGATCAGAACTGAAAAATGCAGAAAAACAGGTACAGTAGCTACCCTTGGCTTACCATAGCAAACAGGGGCCTTGAAGCACTAATTTCCTTCTTGCTGTTCCCAAAGACTACGAATTCATGCTTACAATGATGTGAACCCTTGATTGACTCAACTCTATTGGGCAACTCTAGAGCCAGTTGACAGCCCTAATCCCAACTCAAAGAGCCCAGTCATTGCAGTGACAGCTTCAGCTGGGTTCAGAGGGGAGGCGGAGGAGAGATGCCCAGATTTACTTTTGAAAAGTGGCAGTTATAGGCCCTGAATGAGGTGCCTGGGTGGGTGGGGGGGGTGGGGTGTCTCTGTGTAGGGGGTTGCGGGATTGGTGAAGAAGGGAGGGAGAGAGGAATCGGATCTCCCTGCTGGTTCAGCTGAGCCTGGCAAGGGAATCCCCCCATCAGCTGAGCCGGGGATTTCCCTGCCGCGATCAGACAAGATAGATGGGTACGTCTGCAAAACTTGCTTTTGTGCATTTTTGATGTGAACATTTTTAATTTTGAAAATGGGCGAAAAAGATAGAAGTCCTAAGGGCCAAAAACGTCTACGTAGGTCATTTTCAAAACTGGCTGGTTTAATATGGACATTTTCTGTACTGGATATTTTTTTTCCCCAAAACCTCCAAATTTGACTTAGACATCTTATCGAAAATGCCCCTCATAGCCTTCAGTATACATTGAATAAATTTTTTCCCTAAAATGCAAGCTTTATATATTTTTGCAAATAAATTGTGTTGTTGATTTTATTTTTTCTTACAGTTTTATTGTTTATTGATAGATTTCTTGTTTCAGTTTTGATATATTAGAAAGTAGTGTAACCTATATATGGCTCATTGTAGACCACAAAGGCCCCTATTCTATAAATGGTGCCTTAACTTACCAGTGTCTAAATTAAGAGAGAAGCGCCATTTATAACAGTACTTAAAAAAAATTTCAAGGCGCCTCCCGACAGCTAAAAAATTGGCACCTGAATCATGCCTCCAGAGGCAACTCCCAGTATCTAAGACCACTGTAGGAGTGGCTGACACTGGAAGTGGGGTTAGATGTCGTTAGGCACCTCCAGAGACGCAATTCATGTCCAAGGCAGGCGTCGGAAATTGAAAACCCCGGCCTACATTTCTGACAGCTACCTTTGCTGGAGGTGCAGTTCCCTAAACAGCGCCATCGCGGGATTGCCACGTGATCGGTGGCCATTTTAAAGATGGCCGCCAACAATGGCTCCGTTTAGAGAATTCAGGTCTCGATGCTGGTCAAAGAATGGCATATTATATGAACATGATGAAATGGTCTAGACACCTAGGAATTTGATAGGCGATCAAATCAAATTTTAATAAAAGTTGAAACTTGAATTATTTAAAAAGCTTAATCGGTGCTGATAACAAGCAATTAGCATCTCATAATTGGCTTAAATTAAAATTAATTGGGTGGTAGGCACCTACCGAAAAGTAGGTGTGGTTAGGGGTGGGTCATGGGTGTGTTTTGGACTTAGGTGCCTAACTTAGGTGCTGGTACATAGGCCTAGAAAACCCTGGCCTAAGATTCAAATGCCTACTGGTACCTAAGTCAACTTTAGCTGCCACTCCTGTAGGTGCAATTCAATAAACGTATCCTAATTTAAGATTGACACTTGCTAAATGCCTGTGGTTGAGGCACCATTTATAGAACCGAGCCCTCCCTGTTCTGCTGAAATGTCCAATCACATTGCTTCCTTTTATCACATGACCGCTGCTAGTTCATCAGTGGCTTCCCTGATGTGACATCGCCACAAACTCCGATGCACGTTAAAATGGTGACCAAGTGGGAGTGTGTCGATTTGGACCTTAATGCAATAAGTGGAAGTTATAAAGACGTTTGATTCACAGCGCCGAAAAGTTTGGAGGCGACATTTTTACTATGTCAATACGTGCTAGCAAGCTGGGCAAAATAACCCAGGATTTTGGTTCGTCACTAGCAGCGGCAAGCTGTCAGTGCATGCAAATGAGCCTATACGTGGATTTTAAAGAGGTACCATGCGTGCTACCCCCAGTCGACTTCATTTAGGGTTACCAGATTTTACTCCTGTAAAATCCTGACCCCATAGCCCCGCCGCCAGATCCGCCCAGTTACACCCAGCCCCGGTTACACCCAAGTCACGCCTCGTCCCACCCCAGCTCCGTCCCCTCAACCTGTGCTCCTCTTTGGGACTGTGTCGGGAGGGCCATGCGCAGATGCCCTCCCGACATGGTCCTGAGGTGGAAGCTATTTGAAACCTGGACATGTCTGGGTAAATCTGTACGTCTGGTAACCCCAACTTCATTATTTCAGGCATTTGAGTGCTGAAACAAGGACCTGTGTCACGTCATATCATTGTATGCTGGACACTGAGAGCTCTTTATGGTGTTTATTCAATAAGTCATGATTTAATCTTCCTCTGGCTGTTCTGGAAGGTCATTTATTTATCCCTTCAAAATCTTTTTGGGCCCTGATTTATTAGCAGAGAGACTGATGCACTGCTAAGGGTACAGGTGTCGGTGGCGCAGGGAGCGGAAGACAGATTGGGCTGAGGAGCAGAAGTAAAAAAGGAGCAGAGAGTAGATGGGAGAGTGGAAGGAACACGATGCGTCGGAACTGCAACGCTCACGGATGTTTGTAGGTAGTAGTCATTTTCAGAAAGTAAAGTTAGCAGGTCAGGGCCGCAGTGAGGAAAAAGAAACCGTTTGTGGCAGTTTCCCCCCAAAAAATTCCTTGTCGATGACCTGGCAGAAAATTAGCACTGTTTGTGGGTAATTGTGCATTCTGGACAGTCTGGCTCGGAACAGTTTGTGCAGTTAAATTGCTAGACACGGTTATATGAATAAGCCTGCCTTTGACTGAATTCTCGTATGAACTTCCGGACAGACATTCACATGCTCCTCGTGCCTCCTGAGAACGAAATTACATATCGAAACAAAACTTATGGCAGACGAGGCCTGCCTAATCATCCCTGTCCTTATAAAGAACCCGCTCAGCTTCAGGCCTTCCCATGACATTTCACAGCTGTGGGTCCTCTAGGGTTACCCCGGGCTTTCTGGAATCCTGATTGTCTTTGAAGACCTTCCCCTCCTAGCTAACAGATGTCCATCAAGTTTGCTGGAACGGTGCAGGGGAGATTTGTAAAATTTCTAGTGTATACATGCCAGGCTCGTGCATATCCTTCTTTTTTTTTTTTTTTTTAGTTCAATAATTTTTTATTGAGTATTTTAGAGAATACAGGAAGCAGTACAAATACATAAGATCAAAATAAAGCTTTCTGTATAAAGAACCTACAAATCTATATTCAACTATAGAGGAACATAACAGTAAGAAAGGTTCCTATTATTAGAACTGCATGTGAAGAATATATAAGAAAAAAGTGAGGGAGAACAACAAAAAAGGAAAAAAAAAAAAGGGGGAATAGGAAGAAAAAGAAGAAAGGAAAAGGAAAGAAAAGGAAGACAGGAGTGTCTACGGAACAGAACGTACATAGGTATCCAGGAATGACCAAGGTGATTTGTTAAGCTTCAAGTTCATGGGGGTTCTGGATGCATTTTTTTTCTCATATGCATAGGATTCAAATCTATGATACATACACAGAGAGTTCCACCAAAAAGTATAGTCTAATAACGAAGATGATTTCCAATTTTTCAGAATGTGCATGAGAGCGGTCACAAACATGGTATCAATGAGTTTAGGAGGACAATTTGATTGTGCAAAGCAGGGATGTTGAGAGCGAAGGATTACAATGTCCATAGAGATCTCTTCCGAGCAGTTAGTAATAGATTGTATGGTGATCCAAATGCGAGTCCAAAAGGAGCGGACTAGCGTACCGTGAAAAAGCATGTGGTCAAGAGTTCCCACATCTTTTAAACAGTTCCAGCAAACAGAGTCTTGTTTTAAGTTGGCTTTCCACATGCGAATTGGAGACGTGCATATCCTTCTATTTAAATATAGAATTGCAGTCATTCTGTGGAGAAGCAAAGCGGAAAAGGGCAGGATATGGACAGAGAACACATCTCTACCATTAGGATAAATTTATATAGATAACGTACACAAGGGCACCCTATGAGGAAAAGCCACACTACACCGAATAGTTTATTGGTTATCTTGATCAAGGCCTTTACAATAACCAATGGTTTGTTCTGAAAAGATCATCCATCCTACAATTTCCTCTCGCTTTCCTGCCTCCACCACCCCATCTCTCCTGGGATCTGAGCAACCACACTGCCACAGCTCTAGCGAATGACTACGTTCAGCCACCTTGGGGCATCCGCCCCCAAGGCTGTCCCTACTTCTGCCTCCTTGCACCCAGCATGCATTTGCCCGCTAAGGCTAAACTTTGCTTCCATTGCCGACATTTTTAACATCAATCTTGAAGCAATGCCCAGTAGGCAATGGTTGATTAAAAAAAAAAAGTCAGGGTAAATGGGAAGTGCACAGGCAACCCTACTCCTACTATTTATCACTTCTATAACGCTGAAAGGCATACACAGCGTTGTACATTTTGACATCTAATAGATGGTCCCTGCTCGGAAGAGCTTACAACCTAACTTGAACAGACAGACATGACATATAAGGTTGGGGATGCAGAACCCAAGGTGAGAGGAGTTAGGAGTTTTCTCTCAAAGAGGTGAGCTTTTAACTTGGGTTTCAACGCGGCCAGAGACGTAGCTCGCCGTAGGGATTCAGGCAGTTTGTTCCAGGCATTCTGCACAGAAAAGTAGAAGGGACGGAGTCTGGAGCTGGCAGAGGAGGAGAAGGGCACAGATAGGAGGGACTTACCAGTTGAGCGGAGCTCATGGGGGGGGGGGGACATAGGGGGAGATAAGTGAAGAGAGGTAGTGAGGGGCAGCTGAGTGAATGCATTTATAGGCCACAAAGAGGAGTTTGAATTGTATTTGGAAATGGATGGGAAGTCAATTTAGGAGAGGGGTAACGTGAGTATAGCGGCTCTCTCGGAATATGAATCTTAAAATGGAGGACCGCATTACCGGCACAATTATGAGGCCAGATCAGCGTTGGACCCTACTTATTTCTATAGGGCTCCTAGACGTACACATTATAGACTCGATTCTATAAATGGCGCTGAAAAATTGGCACCGACAAAAGAGCGCACCACAAGCTATTCTATAAATGGCCCTCAAAGGCAGGTCTTTATAGCATAGCTTTTAGCGCCGGGATCCATGGCTACCTTTAGGCTCCTGGTGTAAATCCTTGGGCTTAAATTAAGCGTGGATTCCCCCTCATTCTGTCACGGTGCACATGAATTGCAGGCATGCCCCCCGATCCGTTCATTAACTCCCCCCCCCGGCCACACCCCCTTTTTGGAACCGCACGCAAAATGTACACACAGATCACAGCACCTAAAAAATGCACATTAGTACTGGGCAGACTTGCACGGTCCCGTTTGGGGGAGGATGGGCTGGAGAGGGCTTCAAAGGCTGGGAGGGTTTAGATGGGATGGAGTAGATTTTAACGGAGATTTCGGCAGTTGGAACCCATGCACAGTACCGGGTAGAGCTTTGGATTCTTGCCCAGAAATAGCTAAGAAGAAAAAAAAAAATTAAAAAATTTCAATTGAATCAGGTTGGGCAGACTGGATGGATCATTCGGGTCTTTTTCTGCCGTCATCTACTATATTACTATGTTACTTGATTATTAGCATCCAATAATTGACACTAATTGACTTTTAAAGTCAAATTGTGCGCATGCCCAAATTTTCACGTGCAAATTTTAGAATTAGGCCATTTATGCAGGGTACTTTCTCTGTCCCTAATGGTTTCACAATGTAAGGTGTTTTTTTTGTGCCTGGGGAAATAGAGGGTTAGGGTGGAGGAGTGGCCTAGTGGTTAGAGCAGCTGTCTCGGCTTGAATCCCACTGCAGCTCCTTGTGACTCTGGGCAAGTCCCTTAACGCTTAATTGCCCCAAGTAGAAAACAGGTCTACAATATGAAAACCACCTTGATTGTAACCACACACAAAAAAAGTGGTCTATCAAGTCCCACCCTTCCCTTTAGGTGACTTGCCCGGGGGTCACAAGGAGTGAATCCTGTTTCCTAGAATCTCAGCACCATGCACTAACCATTGGGTCACTCTACTTGGTGAAGAGACTTCCAACATGCATCCGCAGGCGGTGGGGAGAGAAGAGTAAGGTGGAATAAGCGGAGGCGGGGGGGTCTAAGCTTGGTTGATGGAGAATGGTAGGCGGGTGGCCAGTAAAGTTTAGGTAAGGCAGGAGGAAGTGGGGAGCACAAGGGTCCGAGTGGTTTGGGAGGTATGGAGGACTGGGTGGCAAAATAGAAGGGCATGATACCTACACATACCCCCTCTTCTACGAAACTGCGCTAGCAGTTTTTAGTGCGGTGAGCCACGCTCATGGCCCGCGCTCCTCCCATAAGAATATAAGAATTGCCGCTGCTGGGTCAGACCAGTGGTTTATCAGTCCACTCCCGCAGCGGCCCTTAGGTCAAAGACCAGTGCCCTAACTGAGTCTAGCCTTACCTGCGTACGTTCCGGTTCAGCAGAAACTTGCCTAACTTTGTCTTGAAACCCTGGAGGGTGTTTCCCCCTATAACAGCCTCCGGAAGAGCGTTCCAGTTTTCCACCACTCGCTGGGTGATGAACTTCCGTACGTTTGTACGGAATCTATCCCCTTTTAACTTTAGAGAGTGCCCTTTCATTCTTCCCTACCTTGGAGAGGGTGAACAACCTGTCTTTATCTACTAAGTCTATTCCCTTCAGTATCTTGAATGTTTCGATCATGTCCCCTCTCAGTCTCCTCTTTTCAAGGGAGAAAAGGCCCAGTTTCTCTAATCTTTCGCTGTACGGCAACTCCTCCTGCCCCTTAACCATTTCAGTCGCTCTTCTCTGGACCCTTTCGAGTAGTACCGTGTCCTTCTTCATGTGCGGCGACCAGTGCTGGACGCAGTATTCCAGGTAGGGGCCCGGTACAGCGTCATGATGACCTTCTCCGATCTGTTCGTGATCCCCTTCTTAATCATTCCTAGTTTGCCCTTTTAGCCACCGCCGCGCATTGCGCGGACGGCTTCATCGACTTGTCAACCAATACTCCCAAGTCTTTTTCCTGGGGGGGGGGGGTTTTCTCTCCGAGTACTGCACCGGACATCCTGTATTCGTGTATAAGATTTTTGTTACCGAACTCTATGAGCGTCGGGAGCCATTCAACGCGGCTCACTGCGCTAAAAACTGCTAGCGCAGTTTAATAGAAGCGGGGGTTAGTCTGAGTGGGTGAGGAAGCAGTAGCCTCGATATTCTGTTGTATCTTTAGTCAACAATGTTTTTTCTCCAGTTTCCTGAAAACATTCTGCCTTTCTTTCTCTCTCTCTCTCTCTTATCTGTCTTCAAATAATAAGATCCCTCTGCCCTAGGATCAAACAGTGAATGTGCTGTGGAATCGCATTCTTACCCTAGCATCATCTGTGTCTTGGAATCCCCCCCCCCTCCCCTAGTGCTAAGATTCCAAACCACTTCTGTTCCCAAATCACACATATCATTTCTTTTGTCCCCTATGCTCTGCAATCACGTCTGCTCTGCCTCTTTCTTGCCTTTTTCAGCATCCCTCAAATGGCTGCCTTAACTCAGAGGCTTCTGCTGTGCTAGGCCTCGTGCCAATGTCTGTTAAATAAACATCACTTAAATGTGGATTATATATATATATGTAATATATATACACCCACACACATATCTATATCTATGCCTTTTTAATTTAGCAAAGTCTTAGATCCTGGAGCCTCTTTTCCTATAATAACAGTTATTAGCTGCATTTCTCAGACACTAATATATCTTAAATATAGCCTGGCTCTGCTCTTCTCTCTACCCTGTCTCTCTTGTACCCTCGATTTTTTTTGTTCTCTCTCTTATACACCTCTCGCTTCACCTTTTTCTCCATTTCTGCCCCCCCCTCCCCCCATATACACACACTTTCCCTGCATCACTTTTGATTCTCAGGGCACTGGGATTTTTCCTGGGATCTGATGGAGAGTCAGGCAGTGATTAAAGTGCTCCTTAGCCCAGACTGTATTTTCTTGGTTCCTAGTCGCATCGGAGAATAAGGCTGGTCTTCTCTCTCTCACTCCTCTAGTCGCCCAAGTTTTCAGCCTCTGCCTGGCGCCTTTTCTGGCACTTTTTGGCCGTGAAGTGATGTGGGACCTCTAATCAACACTGGATCTGTTAGTAATACCCCTATTTCCCCGAAAATAAGACCTATCCCGAAAATAAGCTCTAGCATGATTTTTTTAAAGATGCTCCTAATATAAGCCCTACCCCCAAAATAAGACCTAGTTAAGATTGACCCCTGAAGCCCCCACCCCCATTCCCGAATGTCCCCGACACTCCATGACTCCATCCTTGACACTAGTGCTGCCCGATTTGCTGAAAAAATTGGACTCGTCGACTCAGCACCCCCCACCCTGCTGCTTTAGGAGACCTCGGAGCAGAGGTATGTCAGTCTCCTGGTGGGAGGGTCGGTGGGGTTCTGCTGCACAAGGGGATGGAAAGGAGGGAGGGATAGAAAGATGATGCACAAAGGGATGGGTGAGAGGGGAGGAATGATTCTGCACATAGGGGAGGGGGAGAAAGGAAAGAGGAAGAATTGGGGTGGAGGAGAGATGATTGTTGTACATGAAAAAAAAATAAGACATCCCCCTAAGTAAGCCCTAGTGTATTTTGTGGACCCCAAATTAATATAAGACACTGTACTTCTCTTTGATTGTAAGGTTCTTTGGGGACATGGGGTGCTTTTTAAGATCAAGTTCAATTTATTTCATATACTGCAAATATAAAACCAAGAGACACATCTAAGTGGTTTACAATTTAAAAATTAAAAAAATAAAATTAGGGCAAAAACAAAACAAACGACAACAAGAAAAAGTAAGTCAAAACTTGAAGAAAAACAATTGAGAACATGGGGAAAGAGGGAATCCATGGATTACAATAAAAATAAAAAGGTTGGGAGAGAGGGATGAACAATGTGGGGAGGGAGGACATAAAAAATTCACTTCTGCCCACACAATAGAGAGGTAGCCATCAGGAAGAAGTATACGTATTAAGATGTGTGGATAGCTTTACAGGGAAGCAGAGGTTTCTGGGTGTGAAATGTTGCTGAGGCTCTGCCTTGGGATGTTCTTGACTCCCTGGTTATGAAGGGCTGTGGGATAATGTTGGGTGCTTGGGTGTGAGGGTTTGATCCTTCTCATGAAACATGTCGGAAAGAAGGCAGTCTGAAATAATTACAAGGGCCTTCTCGCCACAACAAAAGAAACGGGAGTGTGGTGAAGGGAATGTCTCAGCAACATAATGTTTCTTTCAATATTTGAGGAATCTCCTCGCCCTCGTCAGGCAGACCTCATTGGGCTCGAGACAGTGACTAAGGCTAGTTACGTTCGTAGCCAAGATAAGCAGTGAATTAAGTGACTGGATGCCCAGACATTCACTTAAAACTTATAAGGAAGTCCATGTTGCATGTGCTGCCTGCAATAGTAACCGGCGGTGTATAGCACAAAATAATGAATTTTCCAGGTGATTTTTCATTTGGTGTAATGTGCTTTTAAGCATTCAGGGATTCTCAGACACTCCAGATGCTTCGTGAGCAGCGCATTCAAATTCCATAATAGATCTCCTGAAATTCATTATTCGGTGTATAGGATGCTCCTAGACTTTTTTTTTTAAAAAAAATACTTTCCACCATAAATATTGTTTGAAAATGTTACAGAAAGTGAATGTCTGTCTGTCTGTCCATTCATCTATCCATCTGGAACCGCAGTAACTCTTCATAGAGGGGCCGTAAACTTAGTGCATTTGGCTTGCAGAAGAAAATGGGAATATCTTGGACCAATTTGAAAAGCAGAAATGGGATCTGGATTTTCGGGAGAATGAATCCTCCCAAAATATCTCGTATTGCTTTACTATGAGAAGTTTCATTATTGTATAAATTTATTAACCCATTATATATATTTGTTATGTAAATCCTCCCTTTCTTATTTTTTTTTAATTGTATTCATTGTATAAATTGCTAGTTTTATAGTATCTTATATGTTATTTCTTATTTTAGTATTATGTTTAATTATATATCACTTTTATATATTGTAATTCGCTTAGAAACAATTTTAATTAAGCGATTAATCAAATATAAATAAAACTTGAAACTTGAAACTAGAGACTGGGAAATGTAGGTGATGGCTGCATTAAAAAAAAAAAAACCCCTTCTCCCCTCACACCCAACAGCTCCATCCATAAGCAGAAGCTTAGCCGTTGCACGGGCTCACCCACTTTGAGTTAAGGCTCACCCGGCAAGGGCGCAGCTGTGATGTGACTGGAGGGGATACCCCAAGCCTTGCCGGCTGAAGACTTCTGGCATCTCTCCCTCCCCTCCTGTTGCAGGCGATCAGGTCGCTGAACCACAGTCACCCAACCCCTCCCCTAGGGCTATGAAAGCGTTCAGTTGGTAGTGAGCGGCAACTCGTAACTGCTGCTCGCAGCAGCCCCAACACAACTGGAACAACTTTCGGTATCTGAACAGGCGGGACTCGGTCAGAGGGAAGGTTCGGGGCCAGCAGGAGCAGAGGCATGAGTTGCTGCTGGCGAAGAACTGAACGCTTTAAAAGGGACCTTGTGGATGGGGGAGTGGACATGGGAAACGGTTCATAGACAACAACGCGGAAGATAAAGGTGCGCGCTGACAACTGAGCGCAAGACGGAGGTGCGCGCCGAAGAAAATTACTGTTTTTAGGGGCTCCGATGGGGGGGTTTTGTTGGGGAGCACCCCCAGTTTACTTAATACAAATCGCGCCAGCGTTGTGAGGGGTTTGGGGGGTTGTAAACCCCCACATTTTACTGTAAACTTAACTTTTTCCCTAAAAACAGGGAAAAAGTGAAGTTTTCAGTAAAATGTGGGGGGTTACAACCCCCCAAACCCCCTACAACACCCCCACAACGCGGTGCGATCTCTATCATGTGGCCAATTTGGAGCAAATTGCAGGGGCGCTGGATCACATAAACAACCCTGCTAGATCTGCAACTAGTAGCTGTATCGGGACTCCTTTTGCGCACCCGCTCGGGAACGTTCATATCTTGCACGGGTCTACTATATTGATACGCTTTAGGGCTCCTTTTACGAAGGCGCGTTAGGGGCCTTAACACTCGGAAGAGTGTGCCAAAACGCCGCGTGCACTAGCCGCTACCGCCTCCTCTTGAGCAGGTGGTAGTTTTTTCTGGCTCGCGAGCGCTTAAAACGCTAGCGCCTCTTCGTAAAAGGAGCCCTTAGAGCTGTTACAAGGCACAAGTTCTGAAATCCCATTTATTCCACCTCGTGACTAGACCTAAATCGAGCCTTTTTTGGACTGCTTGTTGGCAGCGAAGACCGTGATTTCTACATTGATTGAATTATACGCAATGACTGGGTGGCGAGGCGACGTTTTGGGGTTCGGTCCCTTGTTTTTGACATCATTAGTTAATGTTTTATTCTGTTTGTCTTGTCAAAACATGTTTACCATTTTAATATGCGTGCATGTAATTTTGTAAACCACATAGTTTTTATGCGGTATATAAATTTTTACATAAATAAATATGCTCAAGAAGAATGAGGAATGTATTGAAGCAGTGATTTTCTATTACTTTTATTTGACTTTCTTCCCTAGATAGTTTGAAAACCCCCAGGCTTTGTTGTCCTCTAAATTTTGTAATTTTATTGATTTGTACATCGCTTAGAATTTTGAATAAGCGATCAATCAAATTTATATTAAACTTGAAACTTGAAACTAAAAATAAAAAGCCTTTTTTTAAAAAAGCAATTCTTGTGCATGAAATCTTTGAAAAATGTGCATCTCTGAGATTTGTATATTTTCTTTTTATTTATGTTCCTCTTATCGGCACGACGTTCTCTCTTTCTTGCTCTGCCTTATTTGTACATGGGCCTCTTTGTTTTACTCATTCTGCCTTTTTATCTCTAACTGGTTTTCTCTCTCTCCGATGCTTTATATTTTTCTGTTGCGTTCTTTCACGTTTTTTTCTCCTTCTCTCTCTGATCCTTTTGAATCCGCCTTACTCTTTTTTGTGCCAAGCATGCGTACGCAGAATCGACACCAGTTTAGTGCTAAGCATGCATCCACTCCCTTTGGGGCAGGAGCCGGAGTTCCAGGGATCCAGTATTTCCTGCATCCTGGAACCCAATACTTCCTTATTTAAACAGCTAAGCCGTCTGCTTGTGTTTGTTCAGAAAATGTCACTGCTACTGTAATTTACAGGGCCTGCGCAACATTTGCAGGGCTGATCGGGAACATTTTTATCTCGGCAACAGAGCAAACATCCTCTTCACTCTGAGACGTAGGACTGGTCCTTAGAATGGGAGCCGGGGTTAATATTACTTTTGCACGCACAGAATCAGGGAGCAGAACTACAGCATCTGTTTACACTGCATGCTCCACTTCTAATCAGCTAAGAATTATATAGTAGATGAAAGTTGATAAAGATCAGTTGGTTCCTCCAGAAGGCTCAGTTCTGGTTGCATGATTGTTTTTATGATTTCTTGTTTGTTTGTAATAAATCTGATCCCATCCAGTCCATCTACTCCACCTTTCTTTCTGCATTTGTATATGCAGGACGTTTTTTTGTTTTTTTTTGCGTTCCCCCTTTTTAAGTGGAGCACTGAGGTCTTGTTTCGGCTACGCTTAAAAGTAGGCACGCTGATGCTTATAATGGAATATTGGCACCTAAATGCCATTATAAAATTAGCCCTAAATACACAGCTTCTAGGAGCCTAAATTCTGGCACCCAGTTATAGAATTGCCCCTTAACCTCTAATTTTATAAATGGCATCCACAACGCATGGACGTGACTGATAGGGATTCTGTAAAGGGCCTCCAGTTTTAGACTATCTGGGAGCCTTATTGGTCTTCTTTAATAGCACATGCTCATAGGAAGGCTCGGCATCTCTAATTGAGGGAGAGTGTGGCGCAGGGGTTAAAGCTACAGCCTCCGCACCCGGAGGTTGTGGGTTCAAACCCACGCTGCTCCTTGTGACCCTGGGCAAGTCACTTAATCCCCCCCATTGCCCCAGGTACATTAGATAGATCGTGAGCCCACCAGGACAGACAGGGAAAAATGCTTGAGTACCTGAATAAATTAATGTAAACCATTCTGAGCTCCCTTGGGAGAATGGTATAGAAAACTGAATAAATAAATATCTGTTTTCTAGTATTGTTCCTCTCTCTGTCGCGCCTCCTTCTTATATACAATATTTAGGGGGAGGGTTCCTTTATGGGTGGGTTGGTGGGGTTGAATTTCTAATACGATTGTTCAATCAGATTACCTGACTGTTCTGTTTATGTGCAATTGCACATCATTATAGAATAGTACCACTTAATATGGAATAGTACTAAGTTAATTATTTAATTGTCTGTTCGCTAGTGCTTAATTGACAATGGCGATCAAATCAATTGGCCTTATTTGCATACCCAAGGATCACCGGATAGGTCTTTCATGCAAGCAAACAGCAGTCTTGGTTGGGCAACTACATCAACGGAGCCAGGCGCCTCCCTCCTCCTCCTCTCTGCCTGCCCCGCCTCTTCCCATTCATCCCCTCTACGTGCGTGCCCCCTTCCCTTCCCCTATACCTCTAGTCGAAGTTGTTGCTCGCGGCGGTCAACAACGTGCTCTTTGCGACCCCCCCCGTCAGCTCCTCCCACTGATGTCACTTCCGGGTGCCGTGCATAAGAAGCGACGGAGGGAGAGCCGATGGGGTCACAAGGAGCACGTTGTTGATCGCTGCAAGCAACAACTTCGACTAGACGTACGGGGGGAAGGGAAGGGGAGGCGCGTGCGCGGCAGGCAGGGGAAGGAGCGAGGGGGGCTTGAGGAAGAAGCGGAGGAGCAGAGACGAGGGCCAGGGAGGGGCGCCACCACCCCTGGCATCTCTCATTCTCGCTAGGCCATAGTCTCCCACTTTTGGCGTAGTAACTTTCAGGATAATTTTGTAATAGAATTACAGTTACTCTACAGTAATCATTGTTGTGTGATAATCTGCCACTATTATTTTATTGAAAAATGTATTACTCACAACCGTCCAACAATTCTGAGCAGTTACAATCCAACGTACATAATTAAAACAATGTCACAAACTACGAGAAAACATAAAAACAAATCATTTCATAAACTATAACAAACAATGTCAACACACTACAGCTTAAGATGTGTAGACAGATAAGACAGAGTAGCAGGAATTAGATAGAAAATAGAGAATGACGCGGTGACAAAATTCATCACCGTTCCCGTCCCCGCGGGAAACCATCTTCATGTCATTCTGTAAGGAGAGAGGGAAGAATCAGAGTACGAATGGCCACAACCACTGCCCCTCAAGCTTTGCTTTGAAGAATGCTGAGATTGAGCAGCAACATTCCAGAGCAGATATTGTGATGTCATAATGCCTCATTCCACCAGTGCCTAAGAGCCAATCACATCAGTGATGTCACAATGGCTTCATTATCCTTGACTCCCATAAGAATCAGAGTATGAATGGCCACAACCACTGACCCGCAAGCTTTGCTTTGAAGAATGCTGGTGTAGAAGGACCGAGGTTGAAATAGACACTAGAAAATGACAAGGGATTATTTCCCGCGGTTATCCGCGGGGACGGGAACGGTGATGAATTTTGTCACCATGTCATTCTCTAATAGAAAACAAGGGATCAACAACTAGAGTATAAAAGGATAGGTAGGACCTGCTATGGTATATGCAAGTGGTATGTGTGACTAGCAGATTAGTTGCTTCTTCCAGTATTGTTTATTGAAAGCTTCTACATCGTTTCTAATGACTGGAGCGTCAATTCGAACGGCTTACGTGAGCTTCTGTAATGGTGTTACAATACACGGTAATGTGACAGATGATACTCACTGATGGTTTTAGTATATAGTTTATACACACTATCTTTCCCTGTGTATACACTAGGGTATGCTATATTCACATTATCTTTCCCTATATATAAACTAGTGAATATAATATTCACCCTATATATAATACATTCATCTATGCATTTATACCATAGTGCGTTCTGCCTTCATATATGCACACCTCATACTTGCATTGTGCACTATGCTTATTTTAAATCCTTCTTATGTACTCGCGTGGTGCCCGTATCGTGTACTTTGTTCATCCTCAGTTCGCACATCTCCTGGCTATTCTCATTCTCTGTACTTTATCCATCATTTCCTTCGTGCTCTGGGCATATTTACTGTGATTCATCCTTTCGCGTTCCTAGTGAGAACAGCCAGTTAATTCCTCTGTGTTGCAACTGCCGCTGTCTGTGGCATTATTAGTTAAAGTAGTCTGTGTAAAGGAAGGTCGTCATCCTTTTCTTGAGCTTTCTGGTGTCCTTTTCTAGTTTTAGCTCCTTTGGAAGGGAGTTCCACCATGCTGGGGCCATCATGGTGAACATTCTTCTCCTGACGCTTTTGTTTTTCCAGTAGGTATTCTTGGCTCGAGCGCAGGTGTATGGTTATGTAGTCTGGCTGCTAGATATTGTGGGTGAAGAGCCAAACCTTTACCTCCTTCCGGAAGCAGAGATGGTTGCACATTAAGCGAAGCCTTTCAGGGAGTGAATTCCAGAGTGTAGCGGACTCAGGAGAAGGCTTGTTGGCAGGTGTCACATCACATGACTTCCTTTGGAGAGGGTGCAGTTAGGGATATCCTTGGAAGGACCTTAGAAAACTTAGGTGTGTAGTAAGACATCCTGTTTTTCATATACTTTGGCCTATTTCCATTAAAGGGCTTGAAGATCAGAAAAAGAGTTGTAAACTTAGCTCTGTATTGTACTAGTAGCCAGCAGAGCTTTTGCGGAAATGCTGCGAGGTGATCATGCTGTGGCATTCTGAATCAGCTGGAGCTGGTGCAGACCCTTTCTGGTCACAGCAGTGTTCAGTACTAGGGTTACCAGACTTTCCAAAACCCGGCAGTTTGTCTGGGTTTTGGAAAGCCCTGACAAGCTCCGGCCGCATCTGGAGGGCCTCTGAGCATGCGCGGATGACATCACATGCTCCAGGCCCTCCAGAGCTTGTCGGGGAAGAAGAGAGGTTTGTGGGAGCGGAGCTGGAGGCTGAACTGGGAGGGGCCAGGTTAGAACCGGGCAGAGCTGGACGTGGAACAGGGCAGGGCCATATGGCTGGGGTTTTGCGGCCTGAAATATGGTAACCCTATTCAGTACATTACAGAAATCCAGTCTTGATGTTATGGTGTGAACCGCTGTAAACAAGACTTGCTTTCTTAATGTATGGAGAGAATCGGTGTGGCTGTTGTAGGCAATGGCGGCAGCTCCTGAAAGTTTTTTGGATTTGGAAATCAGCATAAGTGTTAATAGTAGCTGTATCTCTTGGTAACCTAAGGAAAATGGCATAAACATTCAACAAACTACTCAAAATATACCCCAAATGGAACAACCCGGGGTCTTTCGGGACACTGCAAGGCCACACTCTAAAAAATTCCCAATAAACTCAACAACCAAGACACGCATAAAAAGTGGAGAAAAAGTCTCACTTAAGCTTCATATGGCAAAAAAAACTCCACATATGTGTCTTAGATATAACACAATAGCTGTGGTGAAAAACTGAGATGCAGTAGCAGCCCCCCAAAAAACACCCTGCAAACGCACCCCAAAAGAATCAACAAATCGATGTGCGGAAAAAATTCTTGCCTAGCAGAAACAGTCATAAGCATTGCAACTTGAGCTAGGAAGGTAGAAAAAAAACGACTTGGCTACAACTGAAGTCCCAATTGCGTCCAATCGCGCTTGTTCCCAAGCCTGCACCCTTGCGCGGACTTCAGGGCCAGTCAGCCCACCCGACGGGGAAATCTCCGTTTCGCTCTCGCTGTGTCAGGGGTGTAAACTTCCAACCTCCAAGGCAACACGACCCTCCAAGCAAGGGTTCATAGCTCCCTAAAGGGATCTTGATGTCAGGTGCATGACTGCCTGTGTTGGGGGCCCATATTTTAGCCTGTTCTTGGACGGATGAAAGTCAGGGCTGTAGGTCAGTTGGCTTGAGGTAGGTATTAAAGTTTCAAGTTTCAAGTTTATTGACTTTTTAATATACCGACCATCACAAAGTATCTGGCCGGTTTACAATAAGATTTATAAAAGTTTAGATATAAAATGTAGTGAGTGAACATTTAAAACATAATTTGACTAACATGAACGTGTGGATAAGAGGGAGAGGGAGGGGGAAAGTTACATATTTTAGAGAAGAAAGGGAGAAGTAGGGATGGGAAAAAAACAATTTGGGTAGGATCGCTTTTTTAAAGCGGTTGGATATATGAATTGGATTCGGAAGAGTTTATGAATAAAGTAGATGGGGAGAAGAGGGAAGAGGAAGAAAAAAAAAAAATAAAAAAAAAATAAAAATAAAAATAAAAATAAAATTAAATAAGAAAAATAAAAATAAAAAATAAAACTAAGACAGAGAGAATGCATCCTGAAATAGAAATGTCTTCAAATGTAAACAAAATGTGTGGTCATTTCAATCTTCGTGTAAGGTTCTATGTTAAGATTCACTACCCAGGAAAAGGATCTAAGAGTCATTGTTGAGGATACGTTGAAACCCTCGGCTCAATGTGCGGCGGCAGCGAAGAAAGCAAACAGAATGTTAGGCATTATCAGGAAAGGAAAACAAAGATGAAAATGTTATAATGCTCTTGTATCGGTCTATGCTATGGCCGCACCTCGAATACTGTGTGCGATTCTGGTTGCCGTATCTCAAAACAGATAGAGCGGAATTAGAAAAGGTTCAGAGAAGGGCGACAAAGATGATTGAAGGGATGGGACGTCTTCCCTAAGAGGAAAGGCTAAAGCGGCTAGGGCTCTTCAGCTTGGAGAAGAGACGGCTCAGGGGTGATGTGATAGCGGTCTATAAAATACTGAGCGGAATGGAAAGAATTGATGTGAATCGCTTGTTCACTCTTTCCAAAAATACTAGGACCAGGGGGCATGTGATGAAGCTACTAAGTAGTAGATTTAAAACAGACCGGAGAAAATATTTCTTCACACAATGTGTAATTAAACTCTGGAATTCATTGCCAGAAAATGTGGTGAAATCAGTTAGCTTAGGGGGGGTTTAAAAAAAGGTTTGGATAAATTCCTAAAAGGGAAGTCCATAGGCCATTATTGAGGTGGCTTGGGAAAATCCACTACCTATTCTTAGGATCTAGCTACGTACTTGGGACCTGGGTTGGCCACTGTTTAAAACACTGTTGGAAACACCTTCGGTCTGTCCCAGTACAGCAGTTCTTATGTGAGCCAAGTATAGGACAATCAAGCCATTGTGACACCACTGCTGAGGTTGTCTCTTAGGCATTGGTGGAATGAGGCCTTATGACATCACAATCTCAGCTCTGGAATGTTGCTACTCTTTGGGTTTCTGCCAGGTACCTGGGACCTGGGTTGACCACTGTTGGAAGCAGGATACTGGGCTTGATGGACCTTCTGTCTGTCCCAGTACAGCAATTCTTATGTTCTTATGCCCTACTTCCATGATGGTGATGAGGTGCTGTCAAACAGTGTGGACTGTTGAGCGTATGACCTTGGAGCAACAGTCCCTTAACAGATGTTTTTGGACCGGTCTCTTCTTTGAACTGCATAATTGATTCACTGCATTGTGCACAAGCCTCAGTCGTCAGTGCCTCTTACCCCCTTCTGACATCGCCATATCTGCTGCTGACTGGAAGACACGCACTGGGCATATTCCAACCACGGTGTCAACTCAGCTTAAGGGCCAGAAGCTAAAACCAAACCATGGGCTCATACTTCAGTCTCCAAACCACTACATTTAAATATACTCAGAAGCAATTATGAATTCCTGCTCAGTGGTGAAACAAACGTGGATTAAAAATCCACTTTTAGATTAATGGGGAAATAGCAATGAATGCTCTGCAAGAGGAGGCCAGGGAGCGGCGGGTGAAGGTAGGGCATTGATAATATATGTCTGCACTGGATTCTCCTGCTGTGGTATATATTTCTTTATTTAGATTTACATCTCGTCGTCCTCGTCCCAGAACGGGTTAACACTTTCCATTCACAGTGTTACAACATAGGGGTTACATACAGTGTGCTGCAATATATTTTCATATAGGATTAATTACTGATGCTGGTGAGGGGCTGAGGGAGGTTTTTACAGCTTTTCTAAAGTTAAGAAGTCCTTGAAGGGCTCTGATATGAGGAGGTTTGTAAGAAATGGGAATAGGACCATTTCCAGGATGTCTGGAGTTGGAGGGAGTGTCCTGATGGGGTATGTAGGTGTATTTTATCTTGGAAGCGTAGCGTTCTCTTTGGGGTTTAGAGAAGAAGTTTGTCTGAGAAGTATTTGGGTGTCATGCTATAGAGCAGTGGTCTCAAACTTGTAGCCCGGGGGCCACATGCGGCCCGCCAGATACTATTTTGAGGCCCTCGGTATGTTTATCATAATCACAAAAGTAAAATAAAACATTTTCTTGATCCTATGTCTCTTTAGCGATAAACTACAATATTATTATTAAGACTTAGCCAAAAGGAAATATTTATAAACCAGAAAGAGTTTTACCTCATGCAAAATTGTCATTTCTTTAATAAGACATTAACTATTTTGTTTTTTCTGCGGCCCTCCAAGGACCTCCAAATCCAAAATGTGGCCCTGCAAACGGTTTGAGTTTGAGACCACTGCTGTAGAGGGATTCATATGCCAACACTAGGCCTTTGAAAATGCAGCATTTGGTTACGGGCAAGCCAGTGGAGGCCGATATCAGTGCTGGAAAGACTGGGTCATGGGCTTGTAGGTTTTTCAGTAGCCTTATTGCTGCGTTTTCATGCTCCGAATACCTTTCTAGAACTGTAAGCATGTTTTTGTCCTTGATTATTTGATTTTTAGAGTACCACCGTGAAGTATTTCTAGAGTGCTATGCTCTGTACAGCCCTGTCAGAGCTGTACAGACTCACGAAGGAGCCTAGTCCCTGCTCGAAATAGTTTACAATCTAAACAGACAAGACAGGGGGTAGAATACAGTTAAGAGAAATGGTTAATCTGCTGACTAGGTTAGTGGGGAGTCGGGTATGGATTGAAGGCTATATCAAAAAGGTGGGTTTTCAGTCTACTTTTAAATAAGGGAAAGGAAGAGGGTGTGACAGACAAAGGTAGTTTATTCCAGGCATAGGGGGCAGCTAGATGAAAGGAACAAAGTCTAGAATTGGCAGTGGAAGAGAAGGGTACAGATATAAAAGCAGCTTATCAGAAGAACAGAGTTCTCTGGAGGCGTATAAGGGGAGATAAGAGAGAAGAGATACCGAGGATCTGCGGTATGAACATATTTGTAGGTTAGTAATAGGCGTTTGAACTATATGCAGAGGCGGGTAGGGAGCCAGTGAAGTGATTTGAGGAGAGGGGTAAGGTGAGTGCAGCGAGGTTCACGGTAGATAAGCCGTGCAGCGAGGTTCACGGTAGATAAGCCGTGCAGCTGAGTTTTGCACCGATTGCAAAGGGGAGAGGTGGTTCAGCGGGAGTGTGTGGTGCAGTGGCTGGAGCTAGAGTCTCAGCACCCTGAGGTTGTGGGTTGAAATCCCACACTGCTCTCTGTGACCCTGGGAACACTTAATCCCCAATGCCCCAGGTACACCAGAGAGATTGTGAGCACGCCGGGACAGGCAGGGATAAACTTGAGTACCTGAATGTAAACCACTTAGGCTTGTTCTTCTCCCTAACTGTTCTCTTTCTTTCTATCAAATGTAGTTCCAATTCCTTCTTCCCTTTCGTTCCTGTTCTCGAAATTGTCTTTTCCCTCGGTTTGTTTTTATTATGTTGCATTTTAATTGGCATATTTTTATGGCATTTTTGTGCACCGCCCAGAAGGCTCGAGTGGGCGATATAATAAATTTTAAATAAACTTGAAACTTGTAAATAGATAAGAGAGCGTGCGGATAAGGGCCCGGGTAATCTGCTCAGAGAGGAAGGAGCGAATTTTGGCGAAAGGCTTTAGCAGTCTGTTGGATGCGCATAAAAAAAATGAGAGGCCGGCGTCAAAGACGACGCCAAGGTTGCGAGCGGAGGAGACTGGAATGATAATTATTTACAGAATCGGAGAGCGGAGGGAGAGGAATGGAGGGATTAGGAGGAAAGAGGAGCAGCTCAGTCTTGGACATGTTTAGTTTCAGATGGCGGCGAAACCTACGGGCAACAATGTCAGCCAACCAGGCTGAGACTTTTTCTTGGGCTTTTAGGTGAAATTTTGGATGTGGAGAGGTAGATCTGGGAGTCATTAGCATATAGAAACATAGAAAATGATGGCGGAAAAGGGCTATAGCCCATCAAGTCTGCCCACTCTATTAACCCTCCCTAACTACCCTCCTAGAGATCACACTCAGGCGGTGATACCTTTACACTGCCCTCGTAGAGATCCGACGTGGGCATCCCACTTAGTCTTGAAATCAGGCACGCTGTTGGCCATGATCACCTGCTCTGGGAGCTTGTTCCAGTGGTCAACCACTCTCTCAGTGAAGAAGTACTTCCTGGTGTCGCCATGAAATTTCCCGCCCCTGAGTTTCAGCGGATGCCCTCTTGTGGCCGAGGGTCCTTTAAGAAAGAAAATATCATCTTCCACCTCGACACGACCAGTGATATACTTAAATGTCTCGATCATGTCTCCCCTCTCCCTGCGTTCTTCGAGAGAGTATAGCCGCTGATACTGGAAACCATGGGAGGAGATCAGGGCACCGAGAGAAGAGCAGTTGTGCTTTTTTTTTCTGGACAAGAGGTTAATTCGATTTTGGGTGGGTCAAATCCATAGTGTCTGAGCTATTATGTGTGTGGGTGTGTATGTGTGTGTCAGTGCAAACTTCAGCTGTTATGAGTCTGATTATTGGAACCTGAATTCATATAAAACAAGGAGGCAGAATTAGACCCTTGGAGACCACTTAGAGGGGCAGAAGAGGTGGTCTCTAATGAAAATAACAGAAAGCCACGAGATCGCCTTCAGATGACGATCAGCCGTCTAATTTGCTTATGTTGAGCACTGTGGCGTTGTAAACCTTTTCACTTGCACACCCTGAGGACTAGATTCTTAAAACTTTGTGGTAAAATCCGATGGGCCGCTGTTGCAGTGCCCATGTCTTCCCACTGCCAAGCAACACCTCCAACATCCCTCCCTGGCAGCGGAAGAGATGCCCATGTCTTTTAGTTTTGAGAATCTGGCCCTGAGTGTGTAATTCTGGAAATGTAAGGTGGGGGAGAGGTGGGGTTTGTACAAATTTATGGCGATTTGCTCTTCTTTTATATTTGAAAGAACAGCGCTGAATGTGTAGATTGACTAATGTCTACGCCAGCGCTAACTACCACTAAACTGGTGACCATGCCTGCCTAAGCTAAATGGATAACTTTCCAGGATATTTCCACTATTCGGTTAATTTGTAGGTCCAGCCCCACCATAGCCCTAACCTGGCTTGTAACTATACAGATCGTATTGAGCCATGTCTTATGCTAGCCATATAATTATTGAAATTCTGTGGATGAGGATGCATTTTGTGGCCTGAAAAGGATATATATTAATAAATGTCTTTCTTTTTTGTCCCTCTGCCTTCCTTTTTATCTTGTTTCTCTTTTCGCTCGCACTCCTCTTTTCTGTTTTGGCTTTTCTTCTGTCTCTTCCTTGCTCGTGTTTTCTCTTTCTTCTTTGCTGTTTTTGTTCCTTTTCCGCTGACTTGCTTATTCTCTTCCTTTTCTACTTTCATTTGTCCTCTCTTTTCCTTGCTCTTTCTGTTCTTCACTTTTCTTGTGTTCTGTTCCCTCTTCTTTCACTTTCACTTTCCCTTGGTTGTTGCCTTGCTCTTTCTGTTCCTCTCTTTCTTTCACTTCTATCTCTGCCTTGCTCATTTTACTGTTCCTCTCTCACCCATTTCTGTCTTTCCCTTTATATTTCTTTTGTCTATCCTGTCTCACTTTTTCTCTCTCTTTCTCGTCACGTTTCCTCTTTTTATATTCCTGTCTTTCTCTTTTCCACTGTCACTGCCTTGAATATTCTCTTTCGGTTCCTTTCTCTACCTCCCTTCCTCCTTCTGCTTTCTACACCAGCATTTCTCAGAGAATTTGGATGACTTCTCCAATGAGCTCTTCAGTAGTTTCTTCGATGACCCACTGCTGGCGGAGAAGAACCCTCTGTTGGACATGGACCTCGACCCTCCAACCCCCGGTATCCAGGCTGAGCATAGCTATTCTCTCAGCGGGGACTCAGCCCCCCAGAGTCCTGTCACACTGGTGAAAACAGAGGAGAATGGAAATGGTTAGTTAGAGGATTCACCTGCAAACCCTATGTATCCAGTAAGGAGGCTAGTCTATAACCTAGGTGCTACGATTTACGCACATATTTCACATTTACATGCTTATAAGCCAGCTATTTTGCAGATGCCTGCTTAACTTACATAGTGTGTAGTTGCAAGGGGAGTGTACACAGAGGTAGAACATGGGCGGGACAAAAGCGGGGTTTCCACTTTCATGAGTAATTTACAGAATACTACATAAGAACATAAGAGCTGCCCTACTGGGTCACACTAAAGGTTCCTCTAGCCTAGGCTACCAGATGTTTGGATTTCCCCGGACGGCTTATGTCCGGGTTATAAAAAGCTTCTGATGTCAGGAAGGCATCTGCGAATGCGCAGATGCAATGCGGTGATGTCATATGCACATGTGCAACGTCATCGCTTTGCATCCGCGCATGCGCGGTTCCTGTCCCGATGCATGAACAGGTTAAGGGGGTGGAACTAGGAGGGCATGGGGGGTGTGGCCATGGGTCCGGATTTTCCTTCAGGAAAATCTGGTAACCCTAATCTAGTCTATGTTCATCAATGGCCAATCTAGGACACAAGTACCTAAAAGAATACCAAAGAACAGCAAGGTTCCAGAATTCCAAGGAATAGCAGGATTCCAGAACCCCAAAGAGTAGCAAGATTCCAGAGCCCCAAGGAACAACAGGATTCCAGAATCACAAAGAGTAGCAAGATTCCAGAACCCCAAGGAACATCAGGATTCCGGAACCCCAAAGAGTAGCAAGATTCCAGAACCCCAAAATAGCAGGATTCAAGAGCCCCAAGGAACAGCAGGATTCCAGAACCCCAAGATTCCAGAACCCCAAAATAGCAGGATTCCAGAGCCCCAAGGAACAGCAGGATTCCAGAACCCCAAAGAGTAGCAAGATTCCAGAGCCCCAAGGAATAGCAGGATACCAGAACCCCAAAGAGTAGCAAGATTCCAGAGCCCCAAGGAACAGCAGGATTCTAGAACCCCAAAGAGTAGCAAGATTCCAGAGCATCAAGGAACAACAGGATTCCAGAACCCCAAAGGAGTAGCAAGATTCCAGAACCCCAAAATAGCAGGATTCCAGAACCCCAAAGAGTAGCAGGATTCCAGAGCTCCAAGGAATAGCAGGATTCCAGAACCCCAAAGAGTGGCAAGATTCTAGAGCCCCAAGGAACAGCAGGATTCCAGAACCCCAAAATAGCAGAATTCCAGAACCCCACAGAACAGCAGAATTCCAGAACCCCAAAGAGTAGCAAGATTCTAGAACCCCAAAATAGCAGGATTGCAGAACCCCAAGGAACATCAGGATTCTAGAACCCCAAAGAGTACCAAGATTCCATTACACTTAACCCCATGCACATCCCTATTACACCTAAGTGTTTGCACTTAAACCAGCTCAATGGCTGGCATAAATGTTATGTGTTAGTACCCAGTCATAGTAGTATTCTATAAAGGCCGATAGGTACCTACATTCTTTTATAGAATAGGCTCCTACCACATTCCCTCCTGATGCCTAATTCCAGGCACCTGGTTATAGAACAGCCTCCTTTGGGATCTTGCTCAGCTCTTCTCGCACCTCAGGCTGTTATTGAGGACCAGGGGAAGTATGTTTTCATGGCTAAAGTGACCAACTTTTGGAAAACGAACGCTGAGATTTAAAAAAAATAAGTGAGTTTTGGGGAGGCAGGTGAAGCTCCAGAAACAATGAGCGAGCTGTACCTTTCACTATTTACGATTACTCATTGTCCCAACTAGTTCCAGAGATGATCAAATACATTGAGGAGAAAGTTCTAAACTAGAAATTTGAAAGATGCTTTTCAAGAAGACCCAAAACTGTGAGATAAATGGGGCATGGTTTTATTTACTCGAACAAGGGACTTTTGACCTCTTGGACATTGGGCTCAGATCTTCATTGGCTAGAAGTGAAGAGACCATTTCGTTCCAGAGGCATATAGAATGAGACATTTTGGTATCTCTCAGTGGCGTAGTAAGGGGGGGCAGGGAGGCGGTCTGCCCCGGGCACCGTCTCGCCCCCGCTCCTCTCCTTGCCATGTGCCCCTTGCCTTCCCTCATTCCTTTTTTACTTGCCTGGCACGAGGTCGCTGCCCATATTGGCGGTCTCTCTGATGTCACTTCCGTGATGTCAGAGAGCGAGCTGACGCCGACATGGGCACGCCGCTCATGCCAGAGAAGTTAAAAAGGTGTGGGGAAAGGGAAGGCGGCACGCGAATGATAGGGGGCGGGGAGGGGCCGCTCACCCTTACAACGCCACTGGTCTCTCTCTCTTTCTCCAGTGCTGAAAGGACTGAGGTGTGCTAGCAAAGCTGTGTGCATGTGTCAGGACAGAGATAATTAGACATGCCGTGGCTCAGGATTGAGGAGAAAACAAGAGAACTGACCCAATGATCTCCACAGACAATTCTAAGAAGAAACCAAAAACAATGTGGAGAAATGATGTTCCTGAGATGGACTTTATTCATCTTAAAAGAATATTAAACTGGATAAAAATGGCAGTCGGAAATAAACTGATCCGTAAAAGCTGTGTGCAGGACATGGGCTCCTCTCCTGCGCCCAGCTTTTACGGATCAGTTTATTTCCGACTGGCATTTTTACCCACGTATCTTTACCATAGGACTTCATAGGAACCCCTGAAGAAAACATTCTGTCAAAACACGGACCGTGTTGGGTCCAGGGTCCAAAGCTTTTCAGCGGGCTGCGTCCTAGAGTTTTTTTATGTGGTTGGCCAAGTTGTAACATTAATAAAGTCCATCTCGGGAACATCATTTCTCCACATTGTTTCTGGCAGGGTCAGAAAGAGTGATGGATCGCAAAGGAGGAGGAGGAGCCATGAGCCGTATGTTGGTTGCGCTTGAACTGAACTTGACTTTCTGCCTTGTAGACCTGGAGAGCAGCGTGTGGGCCTTGGAGCACGAACTCTGCTCCATCCTGGTGAAAAGGGAACAAAATTCAGTTTTGGAAGAGCCCGCAGTCCAGCGGCCGGTCAGCACCCCTGCGCCAATGCCGGCCTTCAGCCCCCTGCGCCAGCTGCCACCTCCGGAGGAAAAGGTAAGGCTGCAGGGTGAAAATCCTTCACCCTTCCTGTTAAAATAAATCTCCATAAGAGCCTCTGTGGATGACGCGTCTGGGTCTGTGAGCTGCGTTCGTGTACGTCTGAAAATATGAATGTAGGAAGGCACTTATTGGGGGTGGGAGTGGGGGAGAAGAGCTAGAGGGACTGCTCAGATAAGCACATGATCATACGTGAGAGGATAAAATTTTGCTTGGTTGAGATGATGTATCTTAAGTGTACCCACTTCCAATGGCATAGTAAGGGGTGGTGGTGGTCTGCATCTTCCTAAGGGAGCAGACCCTTCCTCCTTCCCCACCCCCCGCTCCTCTCCTTGTTGCGTGTTTGGCACCCCTTGTCTTTCCCCCGTACCTTTTTTTCTTCCCCAGCGAAGGTTGCTGCCCGCGTCAGCATCGGCGCTCTTTTTGATGTCACTTCCGGGACCCGCATCTAGAAAGTGACGTCAAAGGGCTAGCCAACACCGATGTGGGCACGCTGTTCATGCCGGAGAAGTTAAAAAGGTACGGGGAAAGGGAAGGGTGGGGGAGGAAGAGGGGGGGAGGGGTTCCATGCCCCTGAGCCCCGCTCACCCTCGCTACACCACTGCCCACCTCCGGCCTTTGGTTCCTGTCCCCCCTCCTTCACCCTTCCCTAGTTCCACCACCCTTTCAAGCCCAGATCCACTCACAGAACCAAACGCACTAACGTCTGTATAAGCAGTTGTACGCACATTCTGGTTTTTTTAGAACCCGCAAAATCAACTGGGATTCTTTGCGGATAACAAAGAGACAAACCCCTCAGTCTAGGGAAATTAAAGCCATGCAAATTTCATTCTACAAGGCAGAGCCAGGGGAAGCAGAAGGGAAAGACATGATTGAGCGCAGAGGGAGGCGAAAGGAGTTTTGGCGGTTAAGGTATGAATGATGACCGTAGCTACACGTGCGATGGTTACGGATGACGGACGGTCACTAGTGAAGTCTTAGGAGCTGGGGGCGGAGAGTCTTCTCAGTAGAAACAAGAGAGGGAAAAGAAAAGGCAAGACATGCTGATTCTTTGTAACTATTCACAGGCTTCGGTAGAGATGACTCCAGTGCCAGTGATCAAAGTCGAGCCCAGTGAGGTGAACCAATTCCTAAATGTACCGGCAGGTAAGAGGGTGCAGGGTAGTTCCTGAAATCTGTGTACAATTATCTTATAAACAGAAAGCTGCTCCCTGGAATTCTGTGCCTTTATCTCCGTTCAGGAAAATCATTGACGACCTTCAAGATACAATTAACGGCCTATTTTTTCTCCTTGGCCTTTCTTCTCTGAATTTACCTTTTTCAAAAGCTGCATTCTTGCTTTTCTCCTATCAGTGTGGGCAGAACTCATTTTTGGTTTCCTCTCCCCAGTCTTTTTGTTTGTATTGTAACCGCGATTCCCTTCTTTCCTCATGTTTTCAATTGTATTTTATGTTTTGCTTAATTTTTTGTTCCCCGCCCTAATTTTATACTGTTTATTTTAAATTTTTATTGTAAACCGCTTAGATTGACCTTTGGTTTTATATTTGCAGTATATTAAATAAATTGAACTTGGGTAAAGCAGTGTGATAAGTCTCTTCTCCTTCCCTGTTCTTCTTCCCAGGAGCTGCTGCTGTCTTCCTCACGCCTCTCTCTCTTCCTCTTGCGTCTATGCCTGCTTGCTTGGCTGCTCTCTTCTCTCCTTTTATTCTCTCCCCTTCCTCCTGGGGTCACTGTTCCCTCTTTCTCCCTTTTCGTGGCCAGTCCAGCCTTCCTGTAGTTGACAGTTCTTGGTTTTCTCCCAGAAGACCTGGTACAGATGCCTCTGACGCCTCCCAGCAGCCACGGCAGCGATAGCGATGGATCCCAAAGTCCACGGTCATTGCCTCCCTCAAGTCCAGCCCGGCCCGTGGCTCGTTCCTCCACAGCTATCTCCTGCTCGCCTCTCCTTACGGCACCTCACGTAAGTTGCAGAGAGGAAGTGGGAATGCTTGCTTTTGAGTCCAAGAGTATTGCAGAAGGAGTGAAGATAGTTCAAAATTTAATACTACAACCATTTTTAACTAACGCTCGTAGTGCCAACCTTCACCATCTCTTTGCCACACTCGACTCTCTGCTCAAAGTAACCCTACCTCCTATCCCCTCCTCACTCCCCCTCCCCCACCCCCCGGATGACGGTAGAGTTCTTCCATGACGAGGTTCACCAGATTCACCTTTGATTCGCAACATCATTTCATTGGCTCCTCATTCATTTCCGAATACAGTTCAAACCCCTCGTACTGACTTACAAGTGCATTCGCTCTGTAGCCCCTCAATATCTCTCCTCACTTATCTCCCCCTATGATCCCCCCTCTCCCCCCTCCGCGAACTCCATTCATCGGGTAAGTCCCTCTTATCTGTATCCTTCTCCTCCACTGCCAACTCCAGACTCCGTCCCTTCTTTCTTGCTGCCAGAGTCAATATGTCAAGCTCCATCTCTAGCAGTATTCAAATCCAAGCTACAAGCTCACTTTTTTGAAACCTTAACTCACTTACGGTATCATTCCTTCTGCTAGAAACACTCCAACCCCAAGATGCCCTGTCTGTCTGTCCAAATTAGATTGTAAGCTCTTCTGAGCAGGGACCTTTAAGCGTTATGATAAATGATAAATAATGGTAGTAGTAGTTTGTGAAATTTGGGGCCTCCGGTACTATGAGATATTAGAGGAGCAAATATTTACCAATAAATTACTGTCATTTTCAGTAATCTGTCATTTGCAGACTTTATTCGGTCTTCATGATGCTCCATGAAAAGGTTTTGTCATGATACCTCTCTCTTTCACATGCTCACACTGCTAGCATTGGGGAGGTGGGTAGCATGCTTAGTCACCATTGGTGAACAGTGGGTAGATGTCATCCTTGTGATTGGGTGTTGGGAATGATGTCATCAACCAACTGGTCTCCTTACTCTCCAGAAGTTACAAGGCACGTCGGGGCCCCTGATTCTAACTGAGGAGGAGAAGCGAACGCTCATTGCTGAGGGATACCCTATTCCCATCAAACTTCCGCTCACCAAGGCTGAGGAGAAGGCGCTGAAGAGGGTCCGACGCAAGATCAAGAACAAGGTTCGATCGGATCGAGCTGTGGGCAACTGCAGCAGAGAGGTGGGGAGGTGAAGGTTGTCCTTCTCGGAATCTGCTCACCCGCCTGTTTTCTGCATTTATTCCCCTTAGATCTCTGCACAAGAAAGTCGCAGGAAGAAGAAAGAATACGTGGAGTGTCTGGAGAAGAAGTAAGATCTTTTTCTTAACCACTGAACTTTTAACACATATGAAACTTGGATCAGCAGGAGACTCTGTCAGTGGACAGGCAATGAACTCGAAGAAGGCAGGGAAAGAAGGTGGAGCAGCTCAAAGCTTTCCACACATGTCTCAGATTAGATAGGAAAACTATTTTACAGGAACTGGAATGGCTAAAGACGTCATGAAAGGAGCAACCTGATACCATACCCTGAGCTGAGGGAGATATTTGGAATTTCATTATTTATTTAGAACACTTGTGGCCCGCATATCAACCATCTATGCGGATAACAATGATACATACATAATTAAAGCAAAACATTACATATATAATAAAACAGAACACAGCAGGCTATTAAAATAACAGCATACAATAAACAACTTACACATGTGCCTTAAAATAAAAAAGCCAAGCAATTACAAGATTGCAAAGTAACCAAAATTTGGCGGTCAGAACAGGTAGGCATGTTTGGGTGGAATAGAAAAATAATGCATTTAGATTCTACAGTCGTCTATCTGCATTATTTTCTTTAGAAAACCTACCCATGCAAAGGGTGTCAGGTCAAAAGCGCGCCGGGACAAAGGCGCGCGCAGACAATTGAGCGCAGCGCGAAGGTGCGCGCTGCAGAAAATTACTGTTTTTATTGCTCCGACGGGAGAGCGTGGGGGGGAACCCCCCCCACTTTACTTAATAGAGATCGCGCCGCATTGTGGGGGCGTTGTGGGGGGTTTGGGGGGTTGTAACCCCCCACATTTTACTGAAAACTTCACTTTTTCCCTGTTTTTAGGGAAAAAGTTAAGTTTACAGTAAAATGTGGAGGGTTACAACCCCCCAAACCCCCCATAACGCCGGCGCGATCTCTATTAAGTAAACTGGGGGGGCTCCCCAACAAAACCCCCCGTCGGAGCCCCTAAAAACTGTCATTTTCTTCGGCGCGCGCCTCCGTCTTGCGCTCAGTTGTCGGCGCGCGCCTTTGTCTATCGCGGGGTTGTCCATGAACCCATGCAAAGAGGCAGGGCGGAAATTTGAAGGTACTTTGTTCCTGCGTAGGTTTTAATGGTGAAAAGCACCTACAGACTTAGGGCTCCTTTTACAAAGGTGCGCTAGCATTTTTAACACGCGCTACCCAAAAATCTACCGCCTGCTCAAGAGGAGGCGGGAGCAGCTAGCGCAAGAGGCATTTTAGCGCGCGCTATTCCGCGTGTGAAGGCTCTAAATGCACCTTTGTAAAAGGAGCCCTTTGTATCAGTCTGAAATTTCCCCAGGTTTGTTTTATGTTCTCTGGATTGTTTGCAGACTGTATGAGGAACATTCGCTTGAAGAGTTCAGATCCGAGATAGCGGCATGCCACGGCCTGTACGCCTCAGGCCATGAAGCCGTAATCCAAAGTCTGTGTGATTCACACCTGCCCATTCAGATGCCTCTTATAGGATGGTTGTTTATTCTTTCTGTGACGATTGTTCTTCTGGTTTCTCTAGGGTGGAGTCTTACACGTCTGAAAATAATGAGTTGTGGAAGAAAGTGGAAACCTTAGAAAATGCAAACAGGTGAGAAGAGAAGGTCACAAGCGTGATTTGAATCCCTCCAATACCAGTCGATGACCCGGAAATATCAAAGAAGAGACAAGTTCATTTAATCATGTCTTTTTAATGGGTATAACTAATGGGCAGACTGTATGGACCGTTCAGGTCTTTTTCTGACATCATTTACTATGTTATCTAGCAGAAACCCAAAGAGTAGCAACATTCCAGAGCTTAGATTGTGATGTCATAATGCCTTATTCCACTAATGCCTAAGAGCCAACCTCAGCAGTGATGTCACAATGGCTTGACTAGATGGCAACTTAAGCAGTTGGAACCTAGGACAATACCAGGTGGACTTTACAGTCTATTTTCCAGAAATATCAAAGAAGAGACAAGTTAATTTAATCGTGTATTTGTAATGGGTATAACTAATGGGCAGATTGGATGGACCATTCAGGTCTTTCTGACATCATTTACTATGTTGCAAACTCAGTTATTTGCCAATGCCTTCTCATGCTAAGATATATTTCAGTTGATAATCGCCCTTTAGAATTTTTCTGACATCAATGTATGCACTTCTTTCTGAACTGATTGAATTTGTGCTCTATCCCTATTATAATAGGGACGATTAATGATGTTGTCATGTCTATTATATGGCAGCTAAGCTTATATTCGGGAAGCGAAAGTCCGATCGTTTCTCCTTTGTTGAGAAAGCTTCACTGGCTTCCAGTTCGCTTCAGGATTCAATTTAAATGTGCATGTATTATCTTTAAGTTTCTCTATGGACTATTTGATCCTTTAGTTCCCTTATATTGGAACCCCTTCAGATCTTGCCATTTGAGGAACACACAGAGATATAAACTATCTTTCCCTTCTTTTAAGGGTATTAAATCTATAGGAAAGCTTAGTCAATCTTTTGCCTTCAAGCTGGTAGAGATGTGGAATGGACTTCCTGACTCCATTAGACTGATAGGCCAGCTACAACAATTTTGTAAAGCCCTGAAAACTCTGCTGTTTACACAAAACCTAAATGGCTTTACTATAGTATCAAAGAACTGATGATAATCCAGCTTTTATTCCTTCTCTGCTCCCTTTCTTATGTACTCTAGTCTTAATTACATGTGAACCGAGTCGAGCTCCGTTGGGAGATGACCCGGAATGTAAATTGAAGACTAGATTAGATTATCGGAAGGAAACAAGATTTTATGTATGCAGTATATAAATTTTTTTAATAAGAAAGATGAAGCAGAGAAGGTGCTGAGGAGAGGACAGCAGAAAAATGGGGTAGAATAGAAGAAGGAGAAAGGGAAAGAGTTATGGTAGGAAATGACAAGGAAGGAATTGAAGGTAGGACGGTAGAAAGACGGGAAAAGAGTTTAGGATGGGATAGTCGATGAAACACAGAAAGTGTTGGAAGCAGGATGACAGGAGGAAGCTCAAGACAGGGGAGAGGCGAAGGTATAGATGGCAGGAATAGACAAGAAAAGAGGGTGAGGGAGGGAAAGATTTGAAGGGGGGATGGTGGGAAGAGAGAGGGGACGGGCTGAAGATTAGTTAACAGGCACATCTCTGGCATGGTGGACATGGTTTGGAGTTGATAACTGGACTGAGCCAGGAGGGGATACAGTGGTTGACCCAAACAGTGGTTGAGTCTAAGGTAGAGAGTTGTGCGGGGACAGAAATCAAACCCGTCCCCGCTGGAATCGAATCTGTCCCCGTCCGTCCCCACAAGTAATCTCTTCCATTCCCGCCCGTCCCCATAAACTTGAGAAGTAGTTATTTCATTCTGCTACTGAATTTAAGGCTCTGGTAGAGATCCATTTACAAATAAGCAAAGACACTTTATTAATTGGGACATATTAATTGGGAAGAATACGTACTTTGTAAATGGGTCTCTGCCAGAGCCTCTCATGTAAATATAAATACTCCATCTGATGAGGACTCTCAAGCTATGTCAGCGGAGGACTTTCTCTGAAGATGGCTGGGGGTCCCTTTTGCCAAGTTTGGCAGCCAGTAGTGGTGTCTCTGAGTCACAAATGCTGGCACTTCAATGGCTCAGGGGTGCTGCCAGCGACTGCTATGCTTGGTGGAAGGGAGTTCTGGTCACCTTTGGAGGAGGGCCTCAGCTGGCCCAGTTTCTCATTTTTCTGCTTTCCTGTCTTCTGCAAATTCTTCCGCAAAGGACTGCTGTCCATTGGCTCTTCCTACCATGGGCCAGCATTTCTCTCTTCCCTCCCTTCCATTGTACAGCATCCTCCCTCCCTTCTATCCTGGATCATTTTCCCCTCCACCCACCTGAACAGCATGTGCAACACGTCTCTCTGTCTCTCACTGTACACCATCTCTCTTTCTCTCATTCCCTCCCTTGCTGCAAAGGGAGTGGAGAAAGAGAGGAATCCAGGGTGCATCTCTCCCACACCTTCTACTACCACATCCAACATTTCAACCTCTCTCATCCCCTGGACCATGTGCAGCATCTTTCGTCCCTGCCCACCAGCCCCTTGCCCAATATTTCTCCTTCTCTCTCCCCTCTCCAGCACCATGCCACATCTCTCCCTCCATTCCCTCCACCACCATGTCCAACATTCTTCCTTCTTGCATCCCTTCAATCTGTCCCACTGTTTCCTCTGCACCACCATATCCAACATTTATTCCTCTCATCTTTCTCTTCCCCATGCATCTGTACCTCAATCCTCTCCCTTACTATGCCCAATAATTCTCCCCTTTCTTCCATTCCCCCATGAGCACCATCTCTCTTTCCCTCTCACTTACACACCAATGCCCAAAGAATTCTCCTTTTCTATTCTCTCCCCACCTCAACATCTCTTTCCCTCCCTCCATCCTATGTCCCAAGTTCGTGCCCCCTTCTTCTCTTGCTTCTCTGTCCCAAGTTCATGCCCCCTATCTCTCCTTTCCTTGGCTTAATGCGCACGCACTCACTCATTCGTCCGTTCGCTCCCTCCTTTCTATGGCCCAACTACTTCTGTGTCTCCCTTCTGCGAGACTATACCGGAGCCATCCAGGTCAGCCGCCTTCATCCTACCTTCCAGTCGCATCCACTTCTTGGCAGTGCCGTGGTTCCTGTACATGGCTGATCCGGAAGCTTACCCTCTGACGTCGGCTCTGAGGTAACGTTTGAGCCCCTTGAGGTGCCTCCGATCCAGGGAGGGGGGGGGGGTGAGAACCCTGCGGGTTCTGTGGGATTCTCATTGTCCCCATATCTGTGCAGCTCTCTAGTCTAAGGGCCGTGTGACCATGAAAGCATAGTGTTCCCTTGTATTGCTGAGCTTAGAATTTGCAGTAAAGAATCTCCACACGCTTCAGCCAAATATTCACTCATTTCACTTACATTATGAGAATAAATATTTGTCCTTTCAATGTCCCCACCAGTCACATATACTCTCTTTCTCTTTCTTAATGCCAGGCCCTCCTCAGTCCTACTGTATCTCTGTTGTATGCTCTCTCATCCCCCCCAAACCCCCCCCCCCAAAAAAAAAAACACCTAGCCGACGATCGATGCTCTAACATGGCACAAAAAAACAGTGGTCACTTCTACTGACCTAGAAAAATAAACAGGTCTGCCTGTTGGGAAAATTCAAGGAAACCTTTTAATCCGCTAATCAACATTTATTTCATGTATGTAGTTATCAGATGTATTAACTGCCTTTATGAAGAGTTTCATCCGAGGCGGTGAACAAATAACATAGAACTGGACTCCTGTTATGCGGTTAATTCAATCTGAGTATTTCTGAAGAGACGCCTTTCTTTTGGGAAATGCCCAGGTTATTTTAGAAGCGGATCTCACCTGCTAAAAGGTGAAATCGAGAGAGTTGGATCCCTCAAGCATAAGTACCAAAGTATATTGGCTTGTGAACAAGAACACTGAAGATTTTCACCTCACCATTCTCTCTTTGATATTCGGACGTATTTTTCCTCTTTGGAGAGGGCTATAACTCCTTTGTGATCTGGTGTTTTTTTTTTTTTATCTGTTTGTAATCACCACCCCTTTTTCCTGTGGTTTACCATTTTCTTTGATATTCTGATCTGTTTTTTTTTTCTTTTTCTCATTGGAGGGTGCTATAACTCAATATCTTGGCAGGTTTCTGGTGTTCAGAGTTTTCAAGCTGTTGGTTTCTGGTACTTCAGGTCCCTGAGGTCAGAAGGTGCCCCATCTTCTCCCCAGCTTTTCTCTTTGAAGAAGAGTCACAGAATCAGGATGGCAAACAGGGTGGTTTTTTATTTTTTTTTTTTTCCTGCAGTTGGAATTAATTGTGCTGTACACATGAATATAATCAAAAGAACAAGATGTTCTCTGGGTCTGGTTTGTGAAGAGGCAGCCTCTGACTGAACAACACTGAGTCATGGTTAAGGCCGGAGCTCTCTTTCAGTAGAGGTACTTGTGTGTCGAGTTCCCCGGACGTAATGAGGACATGTCCAGGGGTCCGGACGGCTTTACAAAACCCGGGAAATCCGAACGTCCGGTAACCCCTAGGATAGGGAGTTAGGGACAGGAGGAGAGGATCACAGTAAAGCAGTTGGGGTTTGTGTATGTGAGATGTAAATTTGGCTTCGCTTGTGGGGATGTCGTTTCCTGCTAAATGCTCCTGAGTTGTGGTATCAACTATAAGCGCGTGGTTTCTAGCGAAGAATTTCTGACTTGTGAGGATGTGGCCTCTTGACTGCTCCTCGGTCCTGTCACTGGTTGTGAATTGGATCCAGATTCATCTGACAGGGTGGATCCAGTCCTGGATTTACCCTGTTGTATACAGAGACTTGTAGTCTTGCTTTTCTTAGATCAGGGGTAGGGAACTCCGGTCCTCGAGAGCCGTATTCCAGTCGGGTTTTCAGGATTCCCCCAATGAATATGCATGAGGTCTATTTGCATGCACTGCTTTCAATGCATAGTCATTCGGGAAATCCTGAAAACCCGGCTGGAATACGGCTCTCGAGGACCGGAGTTCCCTACCCCTGTCTTAGATAATGCAATGGGGACCTCAGAACTACAAGTCCCTGCATGCAATGGGGTAAACCCTGGACTAAATTTAAGCTTGTTGTCAGTGGCGAGGATGGGAGGTGCCCGGGACAGTGGCACCCCCGCCCCTTCCATGTCACACACCCCACTCCTTCTGCGCCCCCCACGCCACACTCGCACCCTTCCTTTACCTCTTTAAATCTTTACTTGCTCGTGCTGGCATTGACTATCCCTCTGATGTCACTTCCTGGCCCTGTGACCCGGAAGTGATTTCAGAGTGAGCCAGGCTGGCACGAGCAGCAGGCCAGAGTAGTTGCTCGTGCTGGCAAAAATTTAAGGAGGTACAGGAGGGCTGGAAAAGGGAGGGTGTGAGCGTGGGGGAGGGAGAGGGGCGGAAAGGTGCTAGTGTCCCCACCAAGATGGCAGCCTGCCACTGCTTGTTGGGCAAGTATGGATTCAGTTTACAAGCTAGGAGGAAGTGGTCTCAGAGACAGGGAGGAGGCAGGAATTTCACGAGTCTCACTCTACAGCAGGGGTGTCAAAGTCCCTCCTCAAAGGGCTGCAATCCAGTCGGGTTTTCAGGATTTCCCCAAAGAATACGCATGAGATCTATTTGCATGCACTGCTTTTATTGTATGCTAATAGATCTCAATCATATTCATTGAGGAAATCCTGAAAACCCGACTGGATTGTGGCCCTTGAGGGGGGACTTTGACACCCCTGCTGCTCTAAAGTGTGAACAGAGAGTATTGCGCAGAGACTGAGCTCTGTAAGTGTACAGCAGGGGAGGATATTCCTTCATTATTAATGTGAAGCCTGGAAACTGGTTCTTCTGAGAGGAAGACCCCTATGTCATTAATGAAGCGATAGTATTATAACCCTGACAGCGTGTTCAGCCATTTATAAACTGACATAGATAAAAGAGGTATTGAGTTACCTAGTTTCATGAGGGAGCTGTTTTGAACTAGAGATCTGCATGGGGATAGAAATTTCTCCCATCCCCAGTGGAATCTAACCTGTACCCACTAAGACAGGGGTGGGAACTCCGGTTCGCGAGGACCGGAGTTCAGTCGGGTTTTCAGGATTTCCCCAATGCATATGCATGAGATCTGTTTGCATGCACTGTTTTCAATGCATATGCATTGGGGAAATCCTGAAAACCCAACTGGATTCCGGCCCTCGCGAGGACTGGAGTTGCCCACCACTGCACTAAGATCTATTTCATCTCCACAATTAATCTCCTGCACCCCCCATAGGAGGCGATGTTATTATTTACTTGCTCACAGCCCTCTCTTTCCTCCCAACCCCAAGCTTCCTGTGTTTTTTTGGGATGGTAATCAGAACTCAACCAATGAGTATTCCAAGCCTCAGTCTGGTGTTTCAGCTGCCTCGCTGAGCATTCCGAGACTCATTGTGGAGTCACTAGATATTTCAACAACACTCCTGCAGGAATCCCTTGGCAACTTCATCCATATCCGCAGGAATCCTGCAGGTTCCGTGGGATTCCCGCAATCCCCATTCCTATGCAGCTCTCTATTTTGAACTAACATCTCAAGGCAGTGGGGTGTTTCTACCTATTGGAATCACTGCTGTAATCATGCATCAAGATGGGATTGCTGGAAATCCAGGACTGGCCTCGAATTTCCCTCCTAGAACTGGGTAACTGCACAGCTCTTCTTTGTGTGAGAGCTACATCTGTATGCTTACCATTATCCAACAAAATTATTTTTCACTTGATTACCTGCCTTTCTAGTAATGATCAAGACAGTTCAAAAAGCAAACTGTGAAACTACAATTAAGATTAAGCCGTCTGTTCCTGGGAATGTGAATTGGGGGGAGGGGAGGCCTGGCGTTTAGCTCTTCTTGTAGGGTTTTGATGCCACCAAGTGGATAACTTGGGAACTACACAACATCCTTTGCTTCCATTTGCTATGGCTGTCAAAGGAGAGAGCACAACGAGAGAGTCATGAGGGCAGGATGTCAATGGATCAGCCAAGGGTGTATTGTTAAAAAAAAAAAAAAAAAAATCACTTTATTGAACCATTGCAGCATATTCATCAATAAAGTGATTTTTTTGAACAATACACCCTTGACTGATCCATTGACATCTTGCCCTCACGACTCCTTCGGTGTGTGCTTTCGTCTCGTCATTGAGGCCCATCCTTGGCTTCTGATTCAGTGTCTTCATGTCAAAGGAAAGACACATCTAATCTTAATCTTTCTCTTTCTTCCCTGTGTGAATCCTCTGTCCTGTGTTCATCCCTTCTTTCTCCCTTTTCCGGACTGGTAGTCCACTTGTACTGCAGTTGGGAACTGGACTAAGAAGGAACTTGAGAAATGAATTTAGCTTGGTGAAGGGTGGTGAACAAAGCAGCAAGCTCTCCTTCCCACCAAGCAGCATTCACCTGAGGTGGAGAAGGGGATGGAGCTCATTCTTGATGGCAACCTTTGCAAAGTTAGATACCTGGCCCAGCAAGTTCACCTGAGCTCACTCTATCTGCATGGATAAGTTCTCTTCAGTGAAGCCTAACCCATGTCCCTCAGCTCATATTCCCACCCCTTTACTTGACCCCATCTCACATATTGTTATCCCTCCCATCTGCCATGTTCTCAATCTATCCATTTCCACTGCAACTGTCCCTGATGCCTTCAAACCTGTGGTGGTTAAGCCGCATCTTCAAAAACCCTCGCTGGACCCTCACCTGCCCGTCCAACGATTGCCCTGTCTCCCTTCTTCCGTTACTATCCGAGCTACTTGAGCGTGCTGTTCTACGTCACTACCTTGACTTCCTTTCATCTTGACAGATTCTTGATCCTCTACAATCAGGCTTTCGCCCCCCAACACTCAACAGAGACTGCCCTCACCAAAGTCTGGAGGGACCAATTCATGGCCATATCTAAGGACCTTTGCTCGATTCTCATCCTTCTTGACCTGTCTGCTGCCTTTGATACTGTTAATCACAGCTCACTGTCCCCACTTGGATTCCATGAATCTGTCTTCTCCTAGTTTGCCTCCTACCTCGCCCATCGCACCTTTAGTGTATGTTTTGGTGGGACCTCTTCTGCTGCTACCCCATTTGCAGTTGGCGTACTTGAAGATTCTGTCTTAGGACTTCTTCTTTTCTCTTTCTGATCTCCTCCCATGGGTTCCAGTATCACCTACATGCTGATGACTCCCAGATCTACCTCTCTACACCCAAAATTTCACCTAAACTCCAGAAAAAGTCTCTGCCTGTTTGGCTGACATTGCTGCCTGGATGTCATGCTGTCATTTGAAACTAAACATGTCCAATACTAAGCTGCTCCTCTTTCCAACTAAATCCTCTGCTCCTCTCCATCCATTCTCTGTCTCTGTAAATCATACTGTCATTGTTCCGGTCTCCTCTGCTCGCATCCTCAGGGTCGTCTTTGATTGCGACCTCTCATTTTCTACACACATCCAACAAACTGCTAAGGCTTGTCGCATCTACCTCTACAACATCTCCAAAATTTACCTGGACCCTCTTGTAACTTCACACCTAGATTACTGAAATGAACTTCTAACTGGTCTCCCACAGTGTCACCTCTCCCCCTTGCAATCTGTGGAAAACTCTGTTGCATGACTCATCTTCTACCAACCTCGCTACACTCATGTCGCCCCTCTCCTTAAATCCCTTCACTGGCTCCCTATCCGCCATCGCATACAGTTCAAGCTCCTATTGCTGACCTACAAGTGTGTTCATTCTGCTGCCCCTCAATATCTCTCCTCATATACCTCCCAGAGAGCTCCGTTCCTCAGATAAGCCTCTCTTAGCTGTACCCTCCTCATTCACTGCCAATTCCAGACTTTGTTCCTTTCATCTATCTATCAAGAGGGCCTGGGATAGACATATGGGATCTCTCAGAGAGAGAAAGAGATAATGGTTATTGTGGATGGGCAGACTAGATGGACCATTTGGTCTTTATCTGCGCCATATTTCTATGTAGCTGCTCCCTTTGGCTGGAATAAATTACCCGAGTTTGTCCGCCAAGCCCCTTCCCTTGTTTAAAAGCAGACTGAAAACCCATCTTTTTGGTATAGCCTTCAATCCATGACCCTACTCTCCATTGCCCACCAGCCCAGCCTGCAGATTAACTGTTCCCTTTAACTGTATCCATGACATCCTGTTTGTCTGTCTTGTTTGTTTAGATTGTAAGCTCTTTGTGTCTTCCGTATGACTCTGTACATCTGGTAGTGCTATAGAAATAATTCATAGTAGTAGTAGTGTGAAGAATTTCAGTCTTTGAGAAGCAGAGCTGAGATTGTGATGTCATAATGCCTCATTCCACCAATGTGAGCCAACCTCCCCAGTGATGTCACAATGGCTTGATTGTCCTGTACAAGCCAGCAGATTAACCGTTCCCCTTAACTATATCCATGACATCCTGTTTGTTTGTTTGTCTTGTCTGTTTAGATTGTAAGCTCCTTTGAACAGGGACTGTCTTCTTTGTGACTCTGTATGTCTCGTAGCATATAGAAATAGTAGTAGTAGTGATGATGCAGAGAGAGGCTCTGCCATGGTGCAAAAAGAAACAAAAAGAACCAACCCAAAAGCTTGCCGTAAATCGCAGGCTTCTCATTGTCATTTTCTTTTTTTTTTTTGTTCCCCTTCCCTCTCTCTCTGCCCAGGACCCTGTTACAGCAGTTACAGAAGCTCCAGGCTCTGGTGACTGGGAAGATCTCCAGACCGTATAAAACGGTCTCTACACAGACAGGGACCTGTCTCATGGTACAGAGCAGTAACTCCCTCCCCTCCCCTCCGCTGTCTCTCGTCGGCGCTTTCCTTGTGCTTTTGCTCTTTCTTCTAGCAGCTGTGACTGAGTCGAAGGGACTCCCCAAACCAGCACCAGTCCTGCTCCCTCTCTCCCTCCCTCCTCTCCCCCCCAGTTGATCTGATCCTCACTACTGCTCTCTGCCTCGTTTGCTCTCTGCCATTCTGTCATTTTTTGCCGGCAATCCCCGATTCCTAACGCCCTTGTCGTTCCTTCTGTGTTAGGTGCTGGCCCTGTGTTTCGTTCTGGTGTTGGGCGCCATGGTGCCGTGCTTTCCGGAATTTTCATCTTTATCACAGACGGTGAAAACAGCGCCGCTGCCTGCTCCGGATATTTATACAGCCAGTCAGGGTGAGTTCCTTTTTTTTTTTTGCCCTAGCCGTGACACTTTCCGCTAGGCTTTGAAGCGTGAGCTTTCTCGTAGCAGCGCCCTGCCAGTTCTGGCGTTGTCGCCGAAGGTCCCAGATTGGTTCTGCTGAGAGAAAACGATAAGCGAGGAACAGGCTGAGAGCATGAACTAGAAGGGAGAGGCAGTAGCGTAGCGAGGGTGAGAGGCGCCTGGGGCGGGGCGCCCCTCCCCGCCCCCTCCTGCCATGCAGGCGTGCCCCTTAAGCTCGCAGCGCGAGCAACCATCCCAACCTGCTGCTCGCGCCAGCATCTGCTCTTCCTCTGATGTCATTTCCTGGGCGTGGGTCCCGGAAGTGACATCAGAGGAAGAGCCAACGCTGGCGTGTCACGAACATTAAAGAGGTCCGAGAGAAGAGAAGGGGTGCGTGCACGTGGTAATGGGGGCAGGGAAGGAATGGGGGTGGGGTGGTGAGGAGGACAGGTGCCGGCGTCTCCACCAAGATGGCGCCTGGGGGGGACCATCCCCCCCCCTTACTATGCCACTGAGGAGAGGGTTGATTAGCTTGGTATGGCGTTCAGAGTGTGAATGCAAACAGGTGCAGGCCTACATATGTTAGGTACATACATATACCGTGTTTCCCTGAAAATAAGCCCTAGTCGCCGGCAGCAGTGCTTCCCCTCTCCCCCCCCGACCCTTCCTTCTCTCCCTCCCATGCGAACCCCGACCGCGAGCCGAAATACCTGGAAACAAACGGCAGTGTCCGGCAGCACAGGCTGGATCGCGGCCTGCCCTTCTCACGCCCGACCATTCCGTGTTGCTGACATCATCAGTGATGCGGCAGAGGAACGCCCGGATGTGAGAAGGGCAGGCCATCATCCAGCCTGTGCTGCCGGACACTGCCGTTTGTTTCCAGGTATTTCAGCTCGCGGTCGGGGTTCGCATGGGAGGGAGAGATGGAAGGGTCAGCAGGGGGTGGTGCGTGGCGGGGGGGATGGGAAGGATAGAAAGATGCTGCACAGGGGGATGGATGAGAGGGGAGGAAAGATGCTGCACATGTGGGGGAGAGAAAGGAAATAAGAAGAATTGGGATGGAGGAGAGGAAGGGAGAGATGATCTTGTAGATGAAAAAAAATAAGACCTCCCCGAAAATAAGACCTAGTGCCTTTTTGGGGCCCAAAATTAATATAAGACAATGTCTTATTTTTGGGGAAACATGGTGGGTACATATTCAAAGATCTGCACTTGAAATTGTATTCAGAGCTAAATGTATTTGTGAGTGAGGGAGTGTACTCCGGAAATTTCTCAGCTCTTTTCCCACTCCAAGTGCCCTGGAACTCACTCTTTTCCGTGTCTCTTGTCTGCAGTGCGTTCTCGGAGTCTTCTGTTCTACGAGGAGGCTGAGGGCACCTCACAGGAAGGCTACAGCTCCTTCCTGACAGCTGACACAGTTGACACTTGGGACCCGGATGCCGTGTCTGCAGAGGAGATGAGGGTCCAAGACCTGCCTAGGTCACACGAGACATCTAAATATATGAGCGTCTCAGAAGCACCTGCAGCTGATGTGAATCAGACGGACACAGACTTCATGCATCGCAAAGAACGCTATCACAAGAGGCGAGTCCTTCTACTGGCTAGGGTTTCCCTGACCCCACCCGCTGGATTGTTTCAGTGTCACTACAGATTCTAATTGCACTATATCACCAATCACACGGCTTTGATTCTCAGGACAGGGGACATTCTTGCAAGTATAAGAGATCCCCAGGCTAATCTGTGTCATAGATCCAGGAGAAGAGCATTAGAAAGGAAGCACTTCCTTACAATTAACCTTGACATTTTTTTAAAATTTCTTTTACTAAGTTTGATTTATTGCTCCAGGTGTTGAAAAGTAAAGAATCAGTCCCCACTAATAAAAAGCAGGAACCTGCTCCCTACCACACTGCAAAAACTATGTATCTGTTGCTTCCATCCTTAGGCGTAGCCCCCCCCTCAATATTGGTGTGATCATTGTCCGGGGCAGGAGTGGTCCTAAAGAGGATGTCACTGGCAGCAGCCAGTCACATCCGCTGCCCTGCTGCCAGCATCGGCATCTTCTCACTACTGCGGCCCGCTCTCTCTGTTGTAACTTTCGTTTCCTCAGGGGCGGGCCTGCAGAAGAGAAGAGATGCTAGTGTCGGTGGCAAGATAGCATATGTGATTGCTGACATTGACATCCTTTGGGTTGCAAATGAAGGTAGATCGGGCAGGATAGAGAAGTGCCGGGGCAGAGAGAGTGTGCAAGGAGACAGAGATGGACCCGGGGGGAGGGGGCAGGAAGGGTAGAGAAATGTCATACTCCCCCTTTCCTTTTGCTCCCCAATTTAGCCAGGATCTCTCCATATGCTCCCTTGAACACATCCATCTCTCTCCTGACAGCCTCCCCTAGAAGAAAGGCCCATCCTGAAGACCCCCTTCACCTCAAGAACCTCTATCCCTCCCTCCTGAAGACTCCCCACAGGCCCCTCTGGCCTACTTTAAGGATGCCCTGGTGGTCTAGGGTAGAGCAAGCAACAGCAGTCCTTAGTCACTTCTGCCCCTGAAAGATCCAGGGTCAAAATAGCAGCCACAACCTCTAGGCTCTACCGCCAGAGGTTATGGCCGCCATTTTGAACTTGGAACAGCACAAGCAGTAGCGGCTAGGAATTGCTAATGCCCACCCTACATTTTTCCTTTTATTTCACTCATCCCCCCTCTTTCCCTTCTTCTCATCACAAATATTATAACATCCTTTCCTACTTCTTACGTTCACTCTTTGTATGTCCCATCCCAGTTTATTGGTTTTTGTTTTCCTCCTGACTGTAATGCCTTCACCCTTGAATATGGCTCTCTAGATTGTAAACCACTTTGATGTGTTTCTGCTCATATGAAATAAACTTGGATTTGCATCACCAGCAAATGCTTCAGGAAGGGGGTGAATGCACTTGAGGCAGTCTTTGGAATGGTGGGGGGAGATTGTAGAAGAGGGAAGGTTGCGCTTGGGGAGTTTAGGGGTGTTCTTCTAGGGGATGGGCTTTGGGAGGGAGATGGATGCAGTACCTTGGTGGGTAAGTTGTACAGGGCACAATTATAGCTTTGTTGCGATCTTCCATGTGTGCAGGGAGGGCGAACGGAGATGGTGCTACCAGCCTCGGTGTGCAGAGCTACACCAATCGAGAGCTTTGTGTCAAAGCAGCTCCTGATTGGTACAGCCCGGCTTTACTACAGGAAGAGGCGGTCAGAGCAGACCGCGAGTGATTTTCTTCGCCTGCCGGTGCTCCAGCTGCCCTCTCCTGCCTCTCTTCCTTTTGACAGGCGAAAAACCGTGAAATTCATGCAGGTTCCTGAAACGGAACCCCCGCAAATTTTGGGGGAGTACTGATGTAGCCTCAGTGGGTTCAGAATGTGAAGTGACCCTCTGCTCTCTCTGCTTTCTTCACAGGGACAAAAGCAAGAATGACACAACAGAAATTTTGTAGCGGCTGGTCCAGAGGAGCTCCACAGGGTTCATGATGCGCTTTGGATGGGGTGGGAGGGGGGGGGGGGGTAGCAATATCCAGAACCCCTTCCTGAAAATCTTCAATGGATTTTATTTCTCCTTCCTTTCACTTCCTCTCCTCCAGTTCCAGCCAGGCCCTTCTTCCCGGGATTCACTGCAAAGGCTGCTGAAGATGGGAAATTGCCTGGCAAAGTTGGAGTGTCTCTGTCCTGTTCTCTCTCTGTGCCCTTTTCAATGCTCTCTCCTACCTCATCCGCTTGTCGTTTCTTCATTCCCTTCTTTTCTTCCCCTCCACTCCTTCCTTTCCAAGGAATTGCACTGCCGCTCCCATCTGCGCCCTGCTGACATCAGATCCAGGCTGCTCGCTGACAGGGGCCTAGCGCTATTGCAGCCTGCCCCGGAAATGGAGCAGCATGCGCCAACTGATTATGGGAAGTCTTGCTGGAGCCATCCTTGATTGACCTTGAGCCAATGGAGCCCCTTTGTACCCGCCTCTGTACAGATACCGTGACTGCACATTGTAAATAGTCAAACCTTTTTTTACGCCATCTCATAAGATACTGTATTTAGAAACCTTGTGGACCTTGTTTTGGGGGATTCTGTTGTATTTTATTAAATGTAGCTAGTGCAAGCTTTTTGCTTCTGTCAGCCAGGCCACAGTCTGACTGCCCCATCCCTTTATCTGCTCTGCAAACGCTTTGCAAATGCATAATTAAAAAAATGAAGCATCATCAGTTTGAGCTCTTTCCTCAATCGTTCCAGGCATGTGATCCCAGCAGCATGGCTTTGCTCCTGAGGGTGAACAAACCACAATACACTTATGGTGAGTGAGACCTGGGGTGTCAGATATGACCAGTTTAAGCAAGAACGCTTCCACGGTCTGTCAATTCTTCATACATCCCCAATCATCATAATAATATGCTTTTTATAGAAAGATTTTTTTAAAATTGTTTTTTCTTTGTCATATTTTATCAGTGCTTCTATCTAAGGTTTTAAAGAACTTATCTTTAAAAGGCTGTATCTTCAATCCATTATAGGTAATGAAGAAACATATCGTATATTCCAGTGTTCCATGCAATTCAATACTCCCCTCTGCCAACGCGTTTCGCAGAGCTTTATCAAGGCTAGGGGCACAAAAAAACATAAACAATAAACCCATTAGGAGATAGAAAGAAATTACACCCAATACATTCTAAATAAACGTATACTGTAAACTATAAGGAGCACTAACCTGCATAATTGAAAGTATCCTAAACGTATTGACAAGCGGCAACTGTAAAATGGCCGCGGCGTCTTTTTTCACTCACTATTAAAGGAGCCACCCCTGACGTCATACCAACAAGTTAATAGCTGAGGTCAACCTGCGCTAACCAATCCGAAGATTCATTTAATCCTTCCGGAGCCATGGAGTTCAGCATGAACATCCATCTTAGTTCTTTTAGGTTCAGATTTTTTTCAACATTTCCTCCCTCCCACCCTATAGTAATCATGTCTAACACTCTCCATTTAAGGTCATTTAAAGTGTGACCACATAATTTCCAATGTCGCACTAATGGAGAGGATTCATTGCGAGTATGGACACGCGATTTATGTTCAGTCAGTCTTAGCTTAATCGATCTAAGGGTGCGACCTACATACAATTTAGGACATGGACATTGAATACAGTAAATCACCCGGCTGGAATTACAGTTAGTAATAGATCTAGAGCGGTAAGTAACCCCCGTAGTCGGGTGAGTCCATGTCCATGCTCCTGAGGGACGCATCATCCATGTCCTGCTCTCGTCAGGAACCCTACATACACGGCCGGACTCCTTGTTACTTTACATATGATAAACAACAGAAACGTGGGGTGAAATAACAACTTCAAAATCTTTGCTGTTTAATTTATAACATTTTAGTGAAGGAATCCAATATACAATAATATAATACAATAAAATAATTATTACATGTATATTCACAAAATTAATTTTCAAACATGTATCTATCTTCCTTCAAAATAAATTTCCATATTAAATATTTCGTTGCTGTTTAAAGCTAAGTTCCACACTTATAATGTTTACAAAATATTTATAATATTTACACTATTTATTGTTTTAACACGATAAAGATTTTGCATTAAGGTTGGAGGTGGCGATTGATAAATTGATCCCCCGAATGGATCAGCTTAGTGAGCTGGGGAATGAATTTCTGAGGTCCCACCACAAATGAGTTTTATATTTTGAATGAAAGCTCAGCCTTACCGCTCTTTTCAGTATTGATTAATGAATTATTTATGATCTTTGGGTAATCGTTATTTCACCCCACATTTTTTGTTGTTTATCATTTTTTATTTTTCAGTGGGGTTTTTTTTTTTTTTTAATCTTTCTTGATTTTGTACTTTACATATGATCCATCAGGAACCTGCCCCTTCCCTCACTACAGGACTTAATTTGTGTGCAGGGAAGAGGAGGGCAGGTTATGAGCCTGGAGCAAAGCAGAAGAACAGTTACTGTAATCCCTAATCCATCCCCCTCCTGTTTCTCCTAGCTAGGACATGTCCGGAGGTCCAGATGCCTTTTCAGAACCCAGCACTTTGTCTGGGTTTTGAAAAGCCTGCTGAAATCACGTTGGGCAGGGTGGAAGTTGGGGAAAGGGCGGGGACTTCCTCCCTGCCCAATGCAAGTTGCAGACATGAGCAGGCAGCGGGGAGTGGCGGACAAGAGCAGGCAGTGGGGGGGGGGGGGGCTAGGGTGGGATTGGGGGCGGGATTAGGGTGGGGATGGGTGGAACTAGGCGGTCCTGGGGACGGTCTAGGGTTCCGGATTTTCCGATTGGAAAATCTGGCAACCCTACTCCTAGCCCACCAGAGTTCCACTTCCTTTTTATTTGCAAATTAAGCCCCGCCTCACTGATTACACTTCCCCCCACCATCACAGAGACCTAGCCTCATTTCTTCTTCCTTGCCTCATTTCAGCTCCCATTATAGGAGTCATCATTCATAGCCACTCACCCTACTTACCGTCAAGAAGCCATCATCGATATCCTCGCTCCTGACTTCTTCCCTTATGGCTCCAGAAAAAGGAGGATGGATTGAGATATCCAGGTTTTACTTCCATTGAAAGCAGTGGAAGTAAAACCTGGATGTCCCAATCTGTCCTCCTTTTCCTGGAGCCATAAGGGAAGGAGAGAGGATATCAATGATGGCTTCTTGATGGTAAGTAGGGTGAGTGGCTATGAATGATGACTCCTATAATGGGAGCTGAAATGAGGCTAGGTCTCTGTGATGGTAACCCTAAAGTTTGATTCACATGTTCTTTTATACATGGGTCCATCCATATGCGGATGCTGAAAATTTAATACAGTCCATGAATTTTGCATTTACCTACTGAGTTAGGTTCAGAAGCAGCAATAGCTTACCATATAGGGGCTAGATTAACTAACCTACCCCAAAATGTAGCGCTTGGAATGCTCTCCCAGAGGAGCTTGTGGCAGAGAATAGGGTTTCAAGCGCAAGTTGGATGCACACCTTCTTGCAAATCATATCGGAGGACACGGGAAATCCGGGTCTCCAACAGGGAGCACCTAACTGGGCCTCCGCGTGTGCGGATCGCCGGACTAGATGGACCTAGGTCTGATCCGGTGAAAGCGTTTCTTATGTTCTTATGTAAATATTGTCCAGCATGTCTCACACCTCATTCAAAATACTATAGTTTTCCCCTGTTGAATGAGGTGTGAGACATGCTGGACAATATCTAAGTGTGTACTCCTGAACTAAAAGAATAGCCTTTTTGAAGCTCATTAGTATTGTTACTGAAGGCATGTTATTAGTAAAAAGACCAGGAGTGGGTAACCTCAGTCCTGGAGGGTTGCAAGAGAATGACACCGTAACAGAATTTGTCACCATCTTCATCCCCACGGATAACTGTGGGAAACCATCCCATGTCATTCTCTAGTGTCTATCTCAACCTCGGTCCTTCTACACCAGCATTCTTCAATGCAGGGCTTGAGGGTCAGTGGCTGTGTCCATTCATACTCTGATTCTTATGTGAGCCAAGTATAGGATAAGGAACCCATTGTGACATCACTCATGAGGTTGGCTCTTATTGGTGGAATAAAGCATTATGACATCACAGTATCTGCTGTAGATACCAGAGACTGTCATTCATTAGTGTCTATCTCAACCTCAGTCCTTCTACAGCAGCATTCTTCAATGCAAGGCTTGAGGGTCAATGGCTGAGCCCATCCATACTCTGATTCTTCCCTCTCTCCTTAACAAGTGACATGAAGATGGTTTCCCGTAGTTAACCACAGGAATGACATGGGGTCCCCATGTCATTCTCTTGGCCAATCTTATGTTCTTATGCCAAGTATAGAACAATTAAGCCATTGTGACATCACTGATGAGTTTGGCTCTTAGAAATTGGTAGAATGAGGCATTATGACATCACAATATGAGATCTGGAATATTGCTGCTATTTGGGTTTCTGCCAGGTACTTGTGACCTGAGTTGGCCACTATTGGAAACAGGATGCTGAGCTTGATGAACCTCCATTCTGTCCCAGTACCACGGGGAAACCATCCCGTGTCATTCTTTAGTGTCTATCTCAACCTCTGTCGTTCTACACCAGCATTCTTCAATGCAAAGCTGTGCCCATTCATACATTGATTCTTCCCTCTCTCCTTAAAGGATGGCATGGGGATGGTTGCCCGCAGTTATCTGCAGGGACGGGGACAAATTCCGTCATTGTGTCATCCCTGGTTTTCAGGATTTCCCCAATGAATACGGATGAGATGACGTGCTTTACAATGGCAACAGTGCATTCAAATAGATTTCATCCGTATTCATTGGGGAAATCCTAAAAACCCAACTGGGTTTCACTTCTCAAAAGACTGAAGTTGCTACATAAGAACATAATACTAGCCTTACTGGGTCAGATCAATGGTCCATCAAGTCCAGTAGTCCATTCTCACGTTGGCCAATCCAGGTCCCTAGTACCTGGCCAAAACCCAAGGAGTAGCAACATTCCAGCATCTCAAAGAATAGCAAGATTCCAGAACCTCAATGAGAGCAACATTCCAGACCTGAGATTGTGATGTCATAATGCCTCATTAGTGATGTCACAATGGCTTAATTGTCCTATACTTGGCTCACATATGAACATAAGGATAGCCATACTGGGTCAGACCTGGTCCATCTAGCCCAATAGCCCGTTCTGACGGTGGCCAATCCAGGTCACTAGAACCTGGCCAAAACCCAATGAGTAGCAACATTCCATGCTACCCCTGAAATAGACCAATCACAATATGTTTATTTAACATTTGATATTCTGTACCGCCCTTACTGAAAAAAATTGGCCAGAGCGATGAAAAGTAATGAATGTTAATGCACAATCTAGCTCAGGAGTGGGTCAGTAGTCATAATTATTCCACATCCAAATGTTTGCAGATGGAGGGTGCACCTGAGTTGAGGGCCATGGGTATCCTAGCCCTGGGGGGTCTCACCGCCTTATCCTCATTTCATAGCTTCCGGTGTGGCTCAGCCAGGTGATTTATATCTGAAGTATGAATTGCTCCCACCGCTCTCCGAAGCAAGCGTCTAATTTCAGCAAAAGCAGGAATGCAGAGGTAGGAGTGACAAGATAAAGCAAAACCGACAAGACAGAGAAAAAGAGATGAAGTGGAAGCAATTGTGTAGGTATGAAGAGTCCCTTTCATAGTGTTTTCTATTCTTGGCGCCTCTTCAATGACGCACCTTTGGGAGTTACCGTATATGCTGGGAGGAGAGAAGCTGATATGCACGGACGGGGAGAGGGACCTCGGGGTGATAGTGTCCGAAGATCTAAAGGCGAAAAAACAGTGTGACAAGGCAGTGGCTGCTGCCAGAAGGATTCTGGGCTGTATAAAGAGAGGCGTAGTCAGTAGAAGGAAGAAGGTGTTGATGCCCCTGTACAGGTCATTGGTGAGGCCCCACTTGGAGTATTGTGTTCAGTTTTGGAGACCGTATCTGACGAAAGACGTAAGAAGACTTGAGGCGGTCCAGAGGAGGGCGACGAAAATGATAGGAGGCTTGCGCCAGAAGACGTATGAGGAGAGACTGGAAGCCCTGAATATGTATACCCTAGAGGAAAGGAGGGACAGGGGAGATATGATTCAGACGTTCAAATACTTGAAGGGTATTAACGTAGAACAAAATCTTTTCCAGAGAAAGGAAAATGGTAAAACCAGAGGACATAATTTGAGGTTGAGGGGTGGTAGATTCAGGGGCAATGTTAGGAAATTCTACTTTACGGAGAGGGTGGTGGATGCCTGGAATGCGCTCCCGAGAGAGGTGGTGGAGAGTAAAACTGTGACTGAGTTCAAAGAAGCGTGGGATGAACACAGAAGATTTAGAATCAGAAAATAATATTAAAGATTGAACTAGGCCAGTTACTGGGCAGACTTGCACGGTCTGTGTCTGTATATGGCCGTTTGGTGGAGGATGGGCTGGGGAGGGCTTCAATGGCTGGGAGGGTGTAGATGGGCTGGAGTAAGTCTTAACAGAGATTTTGGCAGTTGGAACTCAAGCACAGTACCGGGTAAAGCTTTGGATTCTCGCCCAGAAATAGCTAAGAAGAAAAAAAAAAAAAAAAAAATTTAAATTGAATCAGGTTGGGCAGACTGGATGGACCATTCGGGTCTTTATCTGCCGTCATCTACTATGTTACTATGTTACTATGTTACTATGGATCAGAAAGTTGTCAGTGAAATCTCAAACTTTAGAAAGCGGAGAAATGCATATAATCAGGGATCACTCAGCCTTCCTCTTCCTCCCCGGAAGTACATTGTCCCATTAAAGAGGGGCACTATCTGGCTAGAAGAGTGTTCTAATATTTATTGGTCCAAGAGTGAGGAGATGCCTCCTGGGTCTATGATTACAGGTCCCTTTTTTCCTATTTGCTCCAAGGATGAACATAAGAAGTTGCCACCACTGGGTCAGACCAGAGGTCCATCGCGCCCAGCGGTCCGCTCCCGCGGCGGCCCATCAGGTCTGTGACCTGTGAAGTAGTTCCTGACCATTTCTGTAACCTACCTCTACATCTATCTGTAACCCTCAATCCCCTCATCCTTTAGGAACCCATCTAAACCTTCCTTGAAGCCTGTGTAAACTCAGTTATTGAGCTTTTACAAGAAATTGCAACCTACGAAGACATTACACACACTGTGAATTCACTTTCACATATCAAAAGCACATAACCTGAGACTGGGTCTAAGATTGCCAACTGGATCCAGATTCACCGGACAGGGTCAATCCATGGCTGGGTTTCTCCTGTTGCATGCAGGGAATTGTAGTTCTAATCCCCCCCCCCCCCCATTTCTTTCCCTATGAAAAGTAAGACTAAAATTCCCTGCATGCAGTGGGAGAAACCCAGCAATGCATCGACCTTGTCAGGTGAATCTGGATCCAGTTGGCAACCTTAGCTGGGTCAGACCAAAGGAGCATCAGACCCTGTGGCAGTGGTCAGTCCAGATCCATAAGGACCTGGTAGAATCTCAAGGAGCAGATTGATTCCATGTTATTTACTCTCAAGAACAAGCAGTGGCTTTCCCACGTTTACCTGGCTACTAATTATTTATGGGCTTTTCCTCAAGGAGCTTTCCCAAATTCATTTTACACCTATCTTGGCTAGCTGTCTTGACCATTTCCTTTGGTAAGCTGTTGTTCAGCATTTGATGATTGCAAGGTAGCGGTTTCTTAACCCAATCCTTGAGACACACCAAGCCAGTCAGGTTTTCATAGGGTTACCAGATTTTTCCACCGATAAACCCAGAAACATGGCCCGCCCCCACAAAGCCTCATCTTTTCTGACCTCTGGGCCGTGTCTGGAAGGCCTCCGGGCATGTGCTGATGCATGCAACATCATCCGCATGCTCAGACACCCTCTAGACCAGGGATGTCAAAGTCCCTCCTTGAGGGCCGCAATCCAGTCGGGTTTTCAGGATTTCCTCAATGAATATGCTTTGAAAGCAGTGCATGCAAATAGATCTCAAGCATATCCTGAAAACCCGACTGGATTCCGGCCCTCAAGGACCGGAGTTGCCCATGTCTGGCCGAAGGGCATGGCCTCCCTCCTCCTCTCCTTGCCACGCGTGTGTGCCCCTTGCCTTCCCCGTACCTTTTTGTTTTTACTTCCCCGGCACGTCGGCATCGCTGCTCTCTTTGACATCACTTCCGGGACTCGCGTCAAAAGGGGCGAGCCAACACGGACGTGGGCATGCTGCTCACCCCGAAGAAGTTCATTCGGGGTGTATGGGGAAATTGAAGGGGGCACGTGCGCGTGCTGCAGGGGTGGGTGGGGGAGGGGCACCGCTGCCCCTTGCTATGCCACTGCTGGCATGGGAGTAAGATCAAGTGAGAAACTGGTTAAACAAACACGCTTAAAGACTGGTGGTAAAGGGAGCCCACGCTAGGGATGGTTAAATAATTAGAGGGAGCGCAGAGCTAAAAGCCGGTGCCAGCGCTTCTCAGCATCTTTATTAAGGATATTGAGGAAGCAGTTGAAAGACAAGAAACGCCAGCTTGCAATGACACATGCAGACAGACCGGGTGGGCTGGAACTTAAAAGTTAATGGAATAACCTAGAAAAATAATGAAGGATTTGAACATTGTATTTCATGCAAAGGAGCATTTAGGGTGAAAAAGCATTGAATATTTGGGGCAAATTAAGGCTGAGGGGCCTACCCTGCCACATCTGTAAAGCTTTAGCAGAACGAGGATACGAATAAGCCAGGTACCCCCACCCCTGGCAAATGGACAAAGGCTGAAGCACATCTCTTGCTTCCAGAGTCATGACTTGTTATAAACAACCGTGAAATCACATAGCTGAAGGATTTGAATGTTGTTTTTCATGCAAAGGAGCATTTAGGGTGAAAAAGCGTTGAATACATAATACAGGCAGTCCTTGGGTTAAGAAAGAGTTACGTTTTTCAAGCTGTTCTTAAGTCGGATTTCTACGTAACTCAGACCTTGCAGAGTTTAAGATTCTTGCCGCTTACCTCTGCTCCCAGCTGACTAAAGGGCCAACTGTCCCTACCAGTGTTCCCTCTAAGGTAACCACACTCTGTTCTTAATGTGGCCATGCATCATTCCTGAATCTTCTACAGGAGACGTGTAGGAGTCTATGCCACTGAAAATACCGCTCAAGTGAAATGAATTGAAGCCGCAACCGCGTTCTTAAGTAGCAACATTCCAGAGCTCATATTGTGATGTCATAATGCATCATTCCACCAATGCCTAAGAGCCAGTCTCAGCGGTGATGTCACAATGGCTTGATTATTCCTATACAGGCAGTTCCTGGGTTCTTAAGTAGCAACATTCCAGAGCTCATATTGTGATGTCATAATGCCCCATTCCACCAATGCCTAAGAGCCAGTCTTAGCAGTGATGTCACAATGGCTTGATTATTCCTATACAGGCAGTTCCTGGGTTCTTAAGTAGCAACATTCCAGAGCTCATATTGTGATGTCATAATGCCCCATTCCACCAATGCCTAAGAGCCAGTCTCAGCAGTGATGTCACAATGGCTTGATTATTCCTATACAGGCAGTTCCCGGGTTAAGAACAAGTTACGTTTTTAAAGCTGTTATCTCTGCTCCCAGCTGACAAAAGGGCCAACTGTCCCTACACGTTCCCTCTAAGGTACAGCATGCACAACCACACACTGCTCTTAATGTGGCCATGCGTCATTCCTGAATCTGTTGCGGGAGAAATATAGGAGTCTGTGCCACTGGAAGCACTGCTCAGTGAAATCAAATGAAGCCACAACCGCGTTCTTAAGTACGAGTTGTACCTAAGTCAGGCGTCTCTAACTCGGGGACTGCCTGCTTACTAGTTACAATTTGCCATAGTTATCCTTAAATTTCAAGGTTTTCCGTGCAAGTTTTATCCTAATTTGACACACAGATAGTTTACAGGTTAGATTTGCCTTAGTTACAAAGCAAGATTTCACAATACAAGTTTTCCTTAAACGACACATACTGGTTCTGGTACCAATATACATTTCTTTGTAGTCCATGGGTCAAGGGCAGGGGTTTAGGTAAAGAGGTATGTTTTTACTGCTTTTCTAAAGATGAGGAGTCCTTCAAGGGATCTGATCTGTAGGGGCAGTCGCTTCCAGTGGCTTGGTATGAAGCGGGAGTACGACCGTTGCTTGGTGGTTTGCAGTTGAAGGGCACGACCAGGGGATGTTTTGAGGCGTATTTCGTCCTGGGAACGGAGGGACCGGTTTGGCACATACGGAGGAAGCTTAGCCGTTATGTAGCCCGGCACCATGTTGTGGAAGGATTTGAACGCTAGCATCAGGCCCTTGAAGACACAACGTTTAAAGGTTAGGCTGATTACTTTATTGTGTTATTATACTGTTGTAAATTATTTGTAATTTGGGAGGAAAGATGGTCTAAAAAGCTAATAAAATAAACCCACAAGAGAATTGCATACTCAAGAGGTTTTCCACCACATCCTCAGCTCTGGAAGAGCATCTGGGGAGCCATCAAGGATGAGGTGACCCTAAAAGGTTGCATTCTCCTACTGTCTATGGAGAACCCCCCCTCTCCTCCCACCCCTTACTGGTAAGTAATGGTACTTTGGAAAGGATGACAGTCTTTGCAGTGACAGGCTCTTCCTGAGGGTCATAAAGCAGAACTCCTGCTAAGAAGATGGTCATGGGCCCCGGCTCTAGCCAGTAGGTGTCAACCTTAAGCAATGGCCATCACGAATCCCTCCCACTGCAGAGTGGAAGACCCAGCTTGGGTTAAACCAGGGCCCTTCAGCATGGCATCAGACATGCCCCAGTTTACGCTTTAAAAAAAAAAAAAAAATCTCAACCCTAGCCGGATGGCAAGCTTGAGCAAAGACAGAACTGATCCCGGGGACGAAGGTAACATGACAGAAAGGAAGCAAACGCAACCTGAAGGTTCAGTAGTAAAGCCGGAGAAAGTGGAACTGATTTTTAAAAAAATTTTTAAAAAAAATCTTTGTTTTCTCATATCTGTTACAGCAGGAGGTTCTGTTGTTCCATTCTCTCATCTCCTTTCAGCCCATCTTTGGGAACACAGCCTTATTAATGGGCAGAAAGTGTCGCTTTGCTTGTCTAATATGATATTTTATCTTCTATCCCTACCCCCTTTAGCTGTCACTCACTGCGCTAATTAACCATTTGTCAGCAGCAGGGCGAACGTGGGACTTATAGGCTGAAACCTGCCGAAAGCCGCTGTAGGAGATAATGGGGCAGAGAAAGGGGCTAAAAGAACAGAGCGAGCAAGACGCTCACTCTCGCACATATGACCAGCCCTGTGTACTTTCCTCCTGGACATTTATTAGCAGTTGTCATGGCAACAGGAGCTCCCAGTGGCATTAACACCATAGCTGTCATTAAAAAAAAACAAAAAAAAACAACCCTCTCAGGTCAGCATCCTCCTCCGTCATGTGAATGGTGCAATTGTAACACCTATTCCAGAGAAAGGAAAATGGTAAAACCAGAAGGTTGAAGGATAGTAGATTCAAGAGTTATGGTAGGAAATTCTTCTTTATGGAGAGGGTGGTGGATGCGTGGAATGCGCTCCCGAGGGAGCTGGTGGAGGAGAAAACGGTGACAAGTGTGGGATGAACACAGAGGATCTCGAATCAGAAAATAATGGGTATATATTGAAGGAACTAAGGCCAGTACTGGGCAGGCTTGCACGTTCTGTGTCCCGTATATGGCCATTCAATTGAGGAGGGGCTGGGGAGGGTTTCGATGGCTGAGATGGTTAAGATGGGCTGGAGTGAGCTTTGACGGAGACTCCAGTAGATGGAACCTAAGCAGAGCCCAGAAATATCCAAGAAAAAGGACCATTTAAACTAAATTAATTTATGGGGCAGACTGGATGGACCACTCGGGTCTTTATCTGCCGTCATTTACTTTGTTACTACGTTACCTGGGCAGCTTCCGTAAGACCCAGTGAAATTAAAGCTGGCAAGAGCTGAAGAGAGAAGGCTGCACTCCCCCCACCTTCCCAGAGCTCCCTGTTATTATATGAAATGATTCCACGGTCAGCTTGGCTCTGTGGTTTCAGCTGCAGATGGATTGTTATTTTCCGTAGGTAGAGGAAATACATGTGCATCTGGTGGGCAGACACAATCTCTTTCCTGCTGCGATCAAGTCATAGAAAAATAATGAGATTACCTGCAGCTTCAGTCAACAGAGAGAAGAGTCACAAACAAAGCCAGTGCTACTCGACCGTTTCCGACAGCTTCCCCCCCCCCCCCACCCGATCACATGCCCCACAGCTTTCCCCTACCCATCCAGTGCTCTTCCATCATCTCCTTGCTGTATGCTACAACCAGTCATCTTTCACCATTACCTATAGCTCCCCTCACAGCCAGAGGTCCTTCACCATTCCCTATAGTTTCCTCCTCACCCCTCACAGCCAGTGCTCCCCACCATTCCCTACAGCTCCCCCTACAGCCAGCTCCCCCACCATTCCCTACAGCTCCCCCTACAGCCAGCTCCCCCACCATTCCCTACAGCTCCCCCTACAACCAGCTCCCCCACCATTCCCTACAGCTCCCCCTACAGCCAGTTCCCCCACCATTCCCTACAGCTCCCTCTATAGCCAGCACTCCTCCACCATTCCCTACAGCTCCCCCTACAGCCAGTTCCCCCACCATTCCCTACAGCTCCCTCTATAGCCAGCAATCCTCCACCATTACCTATAGCTCTCCATATAGCCAGCTCCCCCACCATTCCCTATAGCTCCCTCTACAGCCAGCGTTCCTCCACCATTCCCTATAGCTCCCCCTACATCCAGCTCCCCCACCATTCCCTACAACTCCCTCTACAGCCAGCGCTCCTCCACCATTCCCTACAGCTCTGCCTATAGCCAGTGCTCCTCTGCCATTCCCTATAGTTTTCTCACATCTCCCACAGCCAGTTTTTCCTTGCCATTCCCTATACTTTCCTCCTCACCCTTCACAGTGTTCCCCATCATTCCCTACAGCCCCTCCCCCAGCACTCCTCCACTATAACCTACACCCCCCATAGCTAGTGCACCTTCATCATTCCTTACAGCTCCCCCTACAGGCAGCTCTCATACAGTATTGCCTACAGCTTTCCCCCCCCCCCCCCCCACACATAGCTAATATTCTTCCACAATTCTTTGGAGCCCCCCACTACAGCCAGAGATCCTCCATCATTCCTTACAGGTGCCACCCCACAGCCAATCCTTCTCCGCCATTCTGACAATTCCTCTCCACTGCCAGCATTACCTCCATTCCCCCGAGCTCCCACAGATTGGTTGGCAATCAATCTTTGGCTTTGGTCTCTGTCAAGAAAAATAAGGACTCGGTTGAAGGATAGCAGGAGCGTTCCTAGTGTTTTGCTTGGCTTTGGTTTCTAGAGAGTTAATTGGCAATGGCAGAATGTCTCTAAGGTGACAGAGCTCTGTTGGAAAGCACAGCCCCTTTCTCTCTCTGTGCTATGAGCTCTCAACTAGGTTCCCTTCATCCCTCTCCCTGGTGCCAAGTGGAGAGAGGGGTCCTGCCGATGCTGTTCCCATCTTCTTGTGCTGCTGGGGTGTCCCTGAGAGCAGATGTCTGCTGAAACGCTCCTCTTTCCGGGACACCATACATGCTTCTCCAGTAATTTCCCTTTTGGCTGCGACTTTGCCTGGAGAAGGGAACCTTGCCAGGCTTCCCTGGCTTTTTGTTTCTTGCCCGATTTTAGCTTCTTTTTTTTTCTTGTTTTATGGGTCTAGTTATCTCCGCTTCTCTTTGAGTCCTATTCACAGCATGTAGCATTATGTTCATCTAAGATTCACTGCTTTATACCAGCCTGATAACATTGGGAAAAGTTTTATTCTGTCTTCTTGCTTGAATGTTGAAGCTATTTTTCTGACTGGCTTCAGATCAGCGAGGGGGACCAGAGTCTATAGCCTTGACCTGGAGAGCAGATAGAAGAGACTTTGTTACCCAAGGGTGGGTCAAAAATTTGGCTTCCCAAGGCAGTCTTGGAAATGGCTGCAGCTGGTGAGAGTCAGCGAGGATACCGTGAAACTGGGGGAAGTCTTGGGGAAGAGAAGGATGAATTGGGCATGGAGGTAAAGGTTGACCTGGAAGGAGTTGCTGAAGAAGAAGACGTGTTCCTTACAGACCGACTGGAAGGAGTGGACCGATTAAAGGTCCCTGACCCTAGGGTCCTTCAGCTTGAAGAGTTACCAGCTTCACGGCACACTGCAGCTAACACTCTGGGTGGCCTGCAGCATACTGAAAACCAGTTCTTGCACCTGAATATCCGAAAGCAAGTATCCTACAGGTAAGCAAAGTCTCAAATCAAAACCAGGCTGCCACAGTAGTTCTCCTGTCACAAAAGTAAATCTGATCCAGTTGTACAGAGAAAGCAAGCAAGATAACCTACGTTGTACATTCAGGAAGAGAAAAGGTATGGGTATCAGTAATGCAAGCTTCCTTCCCCTCCCCACCACACACTTGCCCCCCAGAGAACAAGTAAGGCATGGAGAACATCAGCACAAGCTTCCCTGATATACCTCATGTGTGCTAAACCTTGTCAGGGTAGGGCAGGGGTAGGCAATTCCGGTCCTCGAGAGCCGGAGCCAGGTCAGGTTTTCAGGATATCTACAACGAATATGTATGAGATCGATTTGCATGCACTGCCTCCTTGAGATGCAAACCTATCTCTTGCATATTTATGGTGGAGATCCTGAAAACCTGACCTGGCTCCGGCTCTCGAGGACCGGAATTGCCTACCCCTGGAGTAGGGTATTGCACAGAAGACTGTAGGAAGACCTCATATCTTTTGTGCGCTGTAGACCATTGGTTTGCAAACCTGTCCTGGGGGACCCCCGGCCAGGCAGGTTCTGAGGCTATCCCTAGTGCAGGGGTGTCAAATGTCGGTCCTCGAAGGCTGCAATCCAGTCGGGTTTTCAGGATTTCCCCAATGAATACGTATGAGATCTATTTGTATGCACTTTCATTGTATGCTAATAGATCTCATGCAAATTCATTGCATGTAATATAACTAGACAGTTTTTTATTTAAATAACACAAATCTTAACACTATATTATATATTAAACATAAATGAATCCATATTGCACTTCCAGTTACTAAAATCTGTATTATTCCACAATACAGTGGAAGAAAACCTGCAGCTTGTACTCAGTCCATTCACAAGCCTATTCATTGGGGAAATCCTGAAAACCCAACTGGATTGCGGCCCTCGAGGACCGACATTTGACACCTCTGCCCTAGTGAATATGCATGAGACAGATTTGCATACCTGTCTCTTCCATATATGCAAATCTCTCAGACCTATCCTGGGGAGGAGCCTCAGCCAGTCGGGTTTTCAGGATATCCCTAGTGAATATGCATGAGAGAGATTTGCATACCTGTCACTTCCATTATATGCAAATCTCTCAGACCTATCCTGGGGAGGAGCCTCAGCCAGTCGGGTTTTCAGGAAATCCCTAGTGAATATGCATGAGACAGATTTGCATACCTGTCACTTCCATATATGCAAATCTCTCAGACCTATCCTGGGGAGGAGCCTCAGCCAGTCGGGTTTTCAGGATATCCCTAGTGAATATGCATGAGAGAGATTTGCATACCTGTCACTTCCATTATATGCATATCTCTCTCATGCATATTCACTAGGGATATCCTGAAAACCCGACTGGCTGAGGTTTCCCCCAGGATAAGTCTGAGAATCACTGTTAGACAGTATTTATCAGATTATACCTAGCCCTGAGTAGGGACTCTTTACCCACAAAGAGTAGCTGGCGAAAGCCGACACCGGTGATTAATCTTCCCAAAACTCTACCGTATTATTTCTTTAAGGGCAAGAAGAGACAGGTCATTAGAAAATGGTCACAATGGGCTTCCTCTCTAAAGCAGTCCTGAAGGGTTTGATGGGGAAGTCCAGGTGCGAGATATATTTATTGAGTTTGCAAGAAAGTCTGCAGGACCAGCTACATCAGCAAAGTAATGAGAAATGCACCACACAACGTTGGAGCAGAAGAGAAGGGTTCTGTTTAGGTTTTTGGCACGGCCGCTCATCACCTGTCTTGCACTAGAATGTGGGTGCCCAGAAGAGAGCATTCCCAGGGGCACCGATTACACTTTTATAAGATGACAATTGCCACTGCGTCCTACCTTGTCTTCCACTCTTGTCTGCTACTACTGCTATTCATTATTCCTATAGCGCAGAAAAAGCATTCGCAGCGCTATACGTTTTAACATACAATAGACAAGTCCCTGCTCACAAGAGCTTACAATCTAATTTAGAGAGGACATTTCAGGGTTGGAGAGATTATGGTAAATGATACAGTGGGTCTAGGTATCTGAAAGCAGTTCGTGGGAGTTAAGAGTTGAAAGCAGTTTCAAAAAAGTGGGCCTTTGGCTTGGATTTGGACACTGCCAGGGAGGGGGCACGACGTATTGATTCAGGTAGCCTGTTCCAGGCAGACGGTGCCGCAAGAAAGAAGGGACGGAGTCTGGAGTTGGCGGTGGAAGAGAAGGGTGCAGATAAGATGGGCTTAAAAGACATATCCCTGCTCTATAGAGCTTACACTCTAATTAAAACAAACAGGAATGAGAGGACATAGGATGAAGTTAAGATGCAATAGGCCCAGAAGGACATTCTTTTTTACAGAAAGGGTGGTAGATGAGTGGAATGCCACTGACTATCTGCATATTGTAACTCGCTGATAGTCCAGCTCTCTTCGATGTGAACTGCCTAGAAAATTCTTAAGAAAATTGTATTCTGTAATTCGCTACTTTTTTTTCTAAAAGGGCCCCTCTGAAATTCTAAACGAACTGTATATTGTAATTCGCTGCATTTTTAAGATTCTGCATACTGTAATTTCAATGACTTTCTGCATATTGTAACTCGCTGATTGTCCAGCTCTCTTCTGTGTGAACCGCCTAGAAGTCGCATGATTGTGGTGGTATAGAAGAATAAAGTTGTTGTTATTATTATTATTATGGAATAGTCTCCCAGTAGAGGTAGGTGGCTACTTAGGGAAAGCAGTGGTGATGACTTATGAGAAGGTCAAGTCGAAGCCTTGTTAAAGCTGATTTCAAGCACAGCGGTAGCGAGTCAGTGGATAGTGACCGAATACCGAAAACTGAGCATCACCATGCAGTGGCGTACTTGGCTGGGCAGGAATACGGCACCCCCTTGCGTGCGGCTTTCGGCTCTGCCAGTCCCCTGTCCCAGACCAGGAAGTTGATGTCAGAGGGGGTGGGAGTGGTGGAGCAGACGGGTGTGCACAGGTAGACCGCAGACCCACCACTGCTCCAGCTCCCTCGAGCATCCTGCCCTTGGTATGCCACTGCCACAAAAAATAAATAGATTTTGAGACTGGGAAAGCTAGTTCATTGGACCATGAGCACTAGAGAATGACACAGGGACAAATTTGTTCCCGTCCCCACAGGAACTCAAATTTCCCCTTCCCGTCCCGGTGAGTTTTTGTTGCTGTCCCTGCCCCATTCCTGTAAGCTCTGCATTAACCGCACAGGCCTCAAACACTTATAATTTTAAAGCGTGTGAGGCTTGTGCAGATGAGGATGGAGCTTAGGCATTGGTGGAATGAGGCATTATGACATCACAATCTGAGCTCTAGAATGTTGCTACTTAGGATTTTAAAGGGTTTGAGGCTTGTGCAGATGAGGACGGAGCCTAGGCATTGGTGGAATGAGGCATTATGACATCACAATCTGAGCTCTAGAATGTTGCTACTTAGGATTTTAAAGGGTTCGAGGCTTGTGCAGATGAGGACGGAGCTTAGGCATTGGTGGAATGAGGCATTATGACATCACAATCTGAGCTCTAGAATGTTGCTACTTATAATTTTAAAGTGTTTGAGGCTTGTGCAGATGAGGACGGAGCTTAGGCATTGGTGGAATGAGGCATTATGACCAGTGTTCCCTCTAAGGATTGATGAGGTGTGTGCAAAAAAAAATATGCATGAGCGACAAATTACATACTCCACAAATTTATGAGCAGGCGCAGAGGACGCATTTTTAAACAAATGTAGTTTATCCTTGTACTCCTTATGTAATTTTAATCATCTATGGATATGTTTGTATGTTTATTGTTCAAATGGTTTTATTTATTTCCCAAAATTTATTTTTGTTATACACATTGAAAATATTTGATATTGCGTTTAAATCAAAATCTCAATAAACTTGAAACTTGAAACGAGTGCCCATGAGATTGTGGGAGGGTTAAATACTCAAAACTTAGAAGAATAACAATTTACTTAAAGTTTTTGCTTCGCCAGCTTTCTGGTATCTTTACATAATGCAGTGGTGTACCTAGCATATGTAACACCCGGGGCCCATCATTTTTTGGCACCCCCCCCCCCATCTGTACGAAAAACGTGATTTTTAGTAACAAGCCACACGTCACACATGAGTACCTAGGAAAAGGCAGCATCTTACATATTGCAGTGAACAGTACATCAATACACCCATTGTAAAACTAAACAAGCCAGACCAGCACAGATCAATCCTACACCGTCAATCCTAACAGAAAACCATGTCTTTCGAACACACAGAACACAGAAAACACCTTCGCCTAGTAAGGAATATGTAATCACAAACTAACCCCTCCCTCTTTTACAAAACTGTAGTGTGGATTTTAGCTACGGAGGTAACAGCTCTGATGCTCATAAAATTCTGAGCATCAGAGCTGCTACCACCAAGGCTGGTGCTAAAAACGCTTCACAGTTTTGTAAAAGGGGGGATAAAATAAAAATACATAGACAAAGGTTAAATTGAACCAGCAAGAAGCTGGACTCTGCATACAATGCTTCACAGAAACAGTGACACATGTCTCCTAAAGCAATAAATAAATAGAAATTTTTTTCTACCTTTGTCTTCTGTGGTTTCTCCTTTCCTCATCTTCTTGTAACTCTCTTCCTTCCATCCACTGTCTGCCGTCTCTCTTCCCCTATATGGCATCTTCTCTCCTTCTATGCCCCTTCCAGAAACTGTATGCCTCCCCCTTCCATCTCTCCTTTCACCCCATTGGTCTGGCATCTCTCTCCTCGCCTTCCCTCTCCCACACCTCTCCTCATAGTCTGGTATCTCCCCTTCCCTGATTCTCTGGCATCTCTCTCCTTTCCTTTTCTTCCATCTTTCGCTCCCCCTCCATGCTCTCACATCTCCCCCTTCCTTTTCCCTTAGACTGGCATACCTTCCTCCTACGCTCCAAGCCCTGGCATCTCCTTTAATTCCCTCCCTCATCTTCCTTCTCCCTCCAGCTGGGTACCGCAACACTCTTCCCTGCAGCTCTGCACTTCCCCACAATTGCCATGCTTCGGTTCCTCTTCTTCCTTCCTTCCTCCCCCCCCCCCGCGGGACCCTGCGGCACCATCAACTCTTCCTCCCTCTAATGTCGGCCCTGCAGCTCCAGACTTCCTCACACCTTCTCCCCTCCCCCTTTGGATCGCTATTATTTTAAATGTTATAGCCGCGGAGCTGTATCCATCAGTGGAGATGTCTAACCTCGGCCTGCCCCGGAACTCTTACTGCAACAGTGACTTCCTGTTCCTGCCTAGACGGGCGGCTGCTGCAGTAAGAGTTCCGGGGCAGGCCGAGGTTAGACATCTCCACTGATGGATACAGCTCCGCGGCTATAACATTTAAAATAATAGCGATCCAAAGGGGGAGGGGAGAAGGTGCGAGGAAGTCTGGAGCTGCAGGGCCGACATTAGAGGGAGTAAGAGTTGATGGTGCCGCAGGGTCCCGCGGGGGGGGAGGAAGGAAGGAAGAAGAGGAACCGAAGCATGGCAATTGTGGGGAAGTGCAATCCCCCCAATGCGTCCCCTTACCTTACCTCCCCTTACCTTTGCGACGCGTGTGTGCGCTGTGAAGAGAAACTTGTGCGCTGCGATGTAATATTTTGTGCGCGAACGCAGGCCAGCGCAGCTTAGCGGGAACACTGATTATGACATCACAATCTGAGCTCTAGAATGTTGCTACTTAGGATTTTAAAGTGTTTGAGGCTTGGGCTGATGAGGACAGAGCTTAGGCATTGGTGGAATGAGGCATTATGACATCACAATCTGAGCTCTAGAATGTTGTTACTTATGATTTTAAAGTGTTTGAGGCTTGTCAGATGAGGACGGAGCTTAGGCATTGGTGGAATGAGGCATTATGACATCACAATCTGAGCTCTAGAATGTTGCTACTTAGGATTCTAAAGGGTTCGAGGCTTGTGCAGATGAGGACGGAGCTTAGGCATTGGTGGAATGAGGCATTATGACATCACAATCTGAGCTCTAGAATGTTGCTACTTAGGATTCTAAAGGGTTCGAGGCTTGTGCAGATGAGGACGGAGCTCGCAGGAATGGGGCAGGGACAGGAAAAGAACTCATGGGGACGGGACAGTAAAATGAGTTCCCGTGGGAAGGGGGAAAAAATTGTCCCCGTGTCATTCTGTAATAGAAGTTGTGTTACAATTGATGCAAGACGGTTAATGGTTCCCCTGTGGAAGAACAAAAACAGAAATGCACAAAATCAACCTGTATTTGATCAAAAGAATTTCAAGTTTCCAGTATATTCGATATACTGTATTTCAGTTACATAATCAACTATTCAGTTTATAAAAAAAAACAAAATTGATAACAATAGTTACTCTCCCTCACTCCCTACATTTCTACTTCTGTATGATTTCTTCAATGGCTGTGTCTCTCGCCACTTCATTTAAGAACCTTAGAATCAGGCGTCAGCGTTTCGGCGGGCACTTGTTGCACCAAATGTATTATTCTTTTATAGGACCTTCTTCAAAACAAGTTTAGCCTAAAGCATTGTACATCAGGTAATCAATAGTCAAAACACAACACATCAAAGCATGATACACAATAAAACCCTAAACAATAGGTAAAGCATAACACCCCTCCCCCCCTCAAAAAAAATAAAAATAAATTTAGAACCATGGTTCAAAACTCTGACTAGCAGGGAATAAATTCACACTCAATCTTTTCAACCTAATGACATGTAACGTGAATATAGATCAGAGTCCGAGATTCAAAATGAGGAAAGAAAGCATTCTGTATATAATAGAAATAATCTTATCAAGTACAGGCAGTCCCTGGGTTAAGAACAAGTTATGTTTTTCAAGATGTTCTTAAGTCGGATTTGTATGTAACTCAGAAATTATTTATTAAGAACATACGAACATAAGAATAGCTTTACTGGGTCAGACCAATGGTCCATCATGCCCAGTAGACCCTTCTCACAATGGCCAATCCAGGTCAAAACCCAAGGAGCAGCAATATTCCATGCTACCGATCCAGGGCAAGCAGCGGCTTCCCCCATGTCTTTCTCAATAGCAGACTATGGACTTTTCCTCCAGGAACTTGTCCAAACCTTTCGTAAAACCAGCTACGCTATCCGCTCTTACCACATCCTCTGGCAACGCGTTCCAGAGCTTACCTATTCTCTGAGTGAAAAAATATTTCCCCCTATTGGTTTTAAACCTATTTCCCTGTAGCTTCATCGAGTGTCCCCTAGTCTATGCAATTTTTGACGGAGTGAAAAATTGATCTACTTGTACCCGTTCTACTCCACTCAGGATTTTGTAGACTTCAATCCTATCTCTCCTCAGCCATCTCTTTTCCAAGCTGAAGAGCCCTAACCGTTTGAGTCTTTCCTCATACGAGAGGAGTTCCATCCCCTTTACCATCTTGGTCACTCTTCTTTGAACCTTTTCTAGCACCACTATATCTTTCTTGAGATAAGGAGACCAGAACTGAACGCAATACTCCAGCTGACAAAAGGGGCAACTGCCCCTACCAGTGTTCCCTCTAAGGTACAGCCTTCACAACCACACACGGCTCTTAATTTGACCATGCATCATTCCTGAATCTGCTACAGGACAAGTGTAGGAGTCTATGCCACTGGAAATACTGCTCAGTGAAATCAAATGAAGCTGCGACCACGTTCTTAAGTACGAGTCATACTTAAAGTTGGGCGTCTGTAACTCAGGGACTGGCTGTAGAGAGAACTCAACAACAAGGGCAGTTCCAGGACTTGTATTCCTTCTGTCAAATTATGTTGCTAGCCTGGTGGAGGAATTTAACATATTTTGCTGCTGTATCTCCCCTCAATACGAAACTGGTGTTCATGAACCTGTTGCAATAACCGCAGTGCTGCTTTTATAGATAACGTTTTTACAGTTTGAACCCCGAGTTAGTGAAATTTGTATGGCCGATTTGTTATGCAAATATTAAGTGTTACTGCTGGGTTTTGTGCTACCACAAATAGTGCCGAGTGATGAAGGGAGTTTGTGTTGCCGTCACCGAGGTGACACCGGCATTTCGATGTTCTCTTTTTCCTATGGCGGGTAGTATAGGGCAGCACCCTAGTTCTACTTTGCACCTCTTTTGTTGGGGGAGTGTCTGTTTTGCCCCAATCTGTACACTTTGGGGTTAACGATAGATCTCAGATTTCACACCAGTATTAGTCCTTCGCAGCGCCTCTTAGAATCGGAACATTTTCTTGGCATGACAATCTGTTGACACAGTTTCCCTACCTCTGTCTCTCATTTATGTCTGTGTTCTTATTTCTCTTCCCTTATGTCCATCTCTCTAAGAGATTCAAGAAGCTTTATTGGCATGAACATCCATACACAAATTACCAAAGTACTATATAAAATTGAGAATAAATAAAAGAAAAAGCTGTCTCATTTTTGCTCTGTTGTCTCTCTCTTTCCTTCTGCTCCATGCCGTCTCTGCCCTTTTTTACGTGCTCTCTTCCTCACTCTATGTGTCTCCACCATACTTGCCCTTCCAATATTTTTTTCACATTTCTTTCATATTTCTCTCCAATTCTCTCAGGCTTCGCTTTCTTTAAACCTAGCAAACCTAGACCATCAATAATGTGGTCCAGGCTTGCTAGTGGAAAACAGCAGTCTGTCCCACCTAAAAGAAACTGGAGTAGCCAACTGATCCGGTCCTGGTTTCATCCCACTTCATGAAGGCATTTGTTGTCCAGCTTCTGCTGAGAAATCAGCATAAGCCCCTATATGTAATAAGATAAGCTCCGTCGTAAAAAGCTGTTTCCACAAACTACGGCTCATTCGTTCTTTAACCTCAATTCTTGAAACCGATGCTATCACAACCCTCATTCACTCACTGGTCATTTCTCATTTAGATTACTGCAATTCTCTATATAATGGAATTACTCAAAAAGAATTACGTCGTCTGCAGCTCATTCAAAATACGGCAATCAAACTTATCTATAAGGTTGGGAAATATGATCATGTCACTCCTCTTCTGAGAGAAGCTCACTGGCTACCCATCACCCACCCCATTACCTATAAAACTTTAATGCTGGTCTTTAAAATCAAACTTTCGCGTCTCCCATCTTTTCTTGATAAACTCATCATCCCCTTTTGCTCTTCCTGGACCCTTAGATCGGCTGATCAGAATTTACTGACCATACCTTCCATCAAAGAATTTTACTACACTAGAAAAACAAATTTTTCCATTGTAGCTCCAACTTTATGGAACACCATGCCACCTCAACTATGCCTCGAAAATTCACTCGACAAATTCAACGTTCTTATTCCAAAACGCATACCATAACGTCTAAATATTTCCTTTCCAACAGCTAGCAGTATTTACACGAACCGCCTTTAAGAAGCGATTCCCATTCCTGGTGTTTTATTCCCCCTCCCCTTCCCTTTAATTAATTTGTTTTTAATGATGTCATTATTAACTTTCCCCTCCCCCATTCCTCTCAATCTCATCATGTTTGTATTTGTAATTTGTCTATTTAATGTTCAAATTTTCCCTCCACCCCCTACAAAAATTTATTCTAACCTTTTTTTTAATAAAGGGGGGTAGGGAAGGGAGGAGGATGGATTTGAGGAAGGGTAGGGGTGAATGGGAAGGGATCAAGGGGGATATAGAAAGGAATGGGTTAGGTATATGGAAATATATTTTGGAGGAATGATAAAATATGTATGAAATATTATTATTATGAATTTAATTGTAATGAATATCTCATTGTATCATATTATTGTATATTTGATTCCTTCAAAAAAATGTTATAAATTAACCTTTTTTTTTTAGCATTGTAAACCAGCCAGGTGCACGTCGATGGTTGGTATATTAAAATTAATTAAACTTGATTTCTTCAATAAAATGTTATAAATTAAACTTGAAACTTGTTTAATCCATTTGTTTCTTTTCTTTTAAATATTGTATTTCTTACCCTTTTTCCCTTTTTGTAACGTATGTCTTGTTCGTTGAGTACTGTTTGTGTTTGTTCCCCCTTGAAAGTTGTAAAGTTTTTTCTTATGTTCATCGCTTTGAAGTATGATTAAGCGATTAATCAAATTTAAATAAATCTTGCAAAAAAAAAAAAACCCACCTTGAATAAATCCAGGATCATACAAATTTAAATCATTCTTTCAAATTTAATTTCCATATGAATTAATTCAATCTTATCTACACCCCCCTTAATTCCATCCCCTACCCACTATCTTCCCCTAAATGAAATCCCTCACCCTGGATGAAAGTTGACAAAAATAAAGAATTAAAATAAATAACTGGAATGTAATTATGTAATTTTCATAATAAATCATTGATAACCAAACTTCGTGTTTTTGGTGAAAGATTCTGAATATAAGGATCCCAAACCTCCATAAAAAGACAAATTTTTTAGGCGAACCTCGACCCTCCCAACTCTCAAATAAAAATAAGCGATGTAATGGATTCCTCCAATGCCAAAAACTTGGAGACTTTCTGCAACCAAAATTGCATAATACATTTATGCCCAATCATACAGGCTTTCTGAAATAAAAGACATTTTAGTTGGCCAAAAACCCCACAAGCTGATGCTTTACCAAAAATTATTCTCCTAGGACAACCCACTATCGAATTACCCCATAAAGAACCCCAAAATAATAGGATGGCAGACCAAAATGAGTTGATCAAAGGACACAACCAAAAAGCATGAGATAATGTGCCAGGATCTTTATTACATTTAATACAAATTGGGGTATCTATTAAATTCGCATGAAAAGCTTGAATTTTGGAAAAATAAGCCCTATGCAAAATTCTATAAGTACATTTTCTCCAAACATACCCTTTTCTAATCTTTGGTAGTCTATTTAATAGATTGAGTAAAATCAAGAAGAGAAATCTGAATTCCTAACTCCTCATTCCAATTAAACGGTATAGAAATTTTTCAAATAAATAATGCGGTGGTCAGAAATTCAGGACCATCCTAAAAATCTCCAGCCTAGAACTGGGTGACTTGGGCATCTTTGTACATTTAGCTTCAGATCAGATTTACCTGGCAGGGATGATCCGATCCTCGGGGGCTTCTAGTTCTGATTTCCCAGCTGCACTGGCAAGTCCCTTTAATGGGAAACCCGGTGAATTACTGCAGTGACTTTTAAAATCACACCAGATTTTCTTGGGGGGGAGAGGCAAGACCTGCACAGAATATCCGGTATTCCTGGACCCTGTAATACAGCTAGGGCCAATGTATTAATACCTCGGGTCTTGGGTGTGGTTAGACAGGTAGAGAATCATTGTTAGTTTGGAAGCACTGGAAAAGTGATCAGTAAGTAGATTGATGAAATGCAGTGCTCTCTCACTGCCACCAGTTGCTTTTCTTAGGCCAGGGGTAGGGAACTCCGGTCCTCGAGAGCCATATTCCAGTCGGGTTTTCAGGATTTCCCCCAATGAATATGCATGAGATCTATTTGCATGCACTGCTTTCAAGGCATATTCATTGGGGAAATCCTGAAAACCCGACTGGAATACGGCTCTCGAGGACCGGAGTTCCCTACCCCTGTTCTAGGTATTCCTAGACCAGGGGTAGGGAACGCCAGTCCTCGAGAGCCATATTCCAGATGGGTTTTCAGGATTTCCCCAATGAATCTGCACGAGATCTATTTGCATGCACTGCTTTCAATGCATATTCATTGGGGAAATCCTGAAAACCCGACTGGAATACGGCTCTCGAGGACCGGAGTTCCCTACCCCTGTCTTAGGCAGTCTCAAGAGACCTCACTGGAGGCAGTTTTCTCCAATCAAGACAGCCTGTCCTTTAGTAGCAGGGTTTCTCGAATGGGTCCAGTCAGGTTTTCAAAATATCCACAATGAATATGCATGAAAGACATTTGCATAGAGTGGAGGCAGTGTATGCAAATCAAGCTTATGCAGATTCAATGTGGAGATCCTGAAAACCTGACTAGACCCAGTCGAGAATCCCTGCTTTAGTGAATCCAATTACAACCCACCTGGTCTAGCTCTTCCCAGTAGTCCTCGCATTCTCGATTAAAATGTTTAATTATCAATTTCTAATTAATTTTGAACCGTTATGATAACGAATAAATTCCCATCATCAATTCCTAATATCCATTTTCACCATGTATTCTATTATCATGTCGTTCTTTTTTTTCTCTGAGCAATAAAGCTCCTATAATTTGGAACGCTTAGGGGTGTCAAAGTCGGTCCTCGAGGGCCGCAATCCAGTCGGGTTTTCAGGATTTCCTCAATGAATATGAATGAGGTCTATTTGCATGCACTGCTTTCATTGTATGCTAATCGATCTCATGCATACTCATTGGGGAAATTCTGAAAACCCGACTGGATTGCTGGCCCTCGAGGACCGACTTTGACACCTGTGCGAATCTGAGACTTTGGTACCCTGGTAGCCTGTCAAGCTCACAATTTTCCCCCCCTCCCCCTTGGTCGCAGCTTTTCCTTTGATACAGTTCCAACTGCTCCCCAATTTTCAAAGCTGTATGAATTCAACTGTGTGTGTTTAGTGGGCAGGATGTGAGTGGACGGACTTTTCCAAGCCATGTCCCGGAAAGCAAGGTGACGAGGTGCTGGAGTGTGATGACCAGGTCCGTAGCTGGGGGGGGGAGGTGGTAAGATGAGGCTCATTGTTTCAGACCGATAACCATCCCCATTGACTCCTATTCCGCTTTCTGGTTGTATGTCTCTCTAGGTCTCGGTGGTTTGGAGCTAGCTGTGTGATTCAGTGTGTCTCTCGCAGACTGTAAAGTTGACTGACTTGGTGTCTCTTACTGCAGTGATTCCCAACCCTGTCCTGGAGGAACACCAGGCCAATCGGGTTTTCAGGCTAGCCCTAATGAATATGCATGAGAGAGATTTGCATATGATGGAAGTGATAGGCATGCAAATTTGCTTCATGCATATTCATTAGGGCTAGCCTGAAAACCCAATTGGCCTGGTGTTCCTCCAGGACAGGGTTGGGAACCACTGTCTTACTGAATAGTGGTTCTGTGCATTCCTGTCTCTCTCATTCCTGCCTGGGAGAGTGTTTAGGTCTAATTATTTCTGGCAATGAGGCTGTTATAGTGAAAGCAGCTAAATCAAAGAACATTGTACCTGGGGGGGGAAGAGCGTGATTGAGTTCCCTGAAAACCAGAACATATTACACTTCAGCAGAATATTGTACACAGGACCTGAGGCACTACACCAGACTGTCTACAAACTGGATGCTAAAAGCCAGAGCCTTTAACAGTTTCTTTCCTGGAGCTGAGAAATCCCTGCGGGCTGATCTCCCCAGAGCTCTCTGTGGTTGTTGGCACTAGGGGTGCACCTTCCTACACCCTTATTAATGATCATAGCTTTTATTTCCAGGCGTTGTTCTGGGTGGGGGCTGACTTCCCTCCCTTTGGAATAACTACTGGAGCAGGACGCGGTGAGGAGCAATGAGTTACGGGTATAGTACAGACATGGGACAACTCCGGTCCTCGACGGCTAGAATCCAATCGGGTTTTCAGGATATCCACAATGAATATGCATATAATGGAGGCATAACATAACTTTATTTTTCTTTTTTTTTTATATTCTTTATTCATTTTCAAAATTACATTAAGTGTTAAATATATACATCACTTACAAACAATCATTGATATATTACATAAAAACATATCCCTTCCCTTTTCCCACCCCACCCACCCTTATATTCCATTATCATATAAAACATGTAATAATAAAATCCCCCCCTCCCTACCCCTTAAATCGATAAGTATTTTTCTATACCGCCACATTCAGTATTTTCAGCCATATTCCCACCTCTAACGGACACTATTTTTTAATTTTTTTTTAAGGCTTCTTCTCTCTCCCCAAACCAATTCAATGAGAGCCCTCACCCTCAGCCATGGACAAGCTTCAACCATAGAGGGGAGACATGATTGAGAGAGGGGAGACATGATTGAGACGTTTAAATACGTCACCGGACGTATAGAAGTGGAAGATAACATTTTCCTTCTCAGAGGCCCCTCAACCACAAGGGGGCACCCGCTCAAACTCAAGGGCGGAAAATTTCACGGCGACACCAGAAAGTATTTCTTCACGGAGCGAGTGATTGATCAATGGAACAAGCTTCCAGTACAGGTGATCGAGGCCAGCAGCGTGCCAGATTTTAAGAATAAATGGGACGCCCATGTGGGATCCCTAAGTGGGTCAGGGTAAAACATTGTATAGTATTAAGGGGAGGGTCTATAGAGTGGGCAGACTTGATGGGCCTTGGCCCTTTTCTGCCGTCATCTTTCTATGTTTCTATGTTTCTATAGAAAGATCCCAGTTCTACATAAAGAAAGTTACTGCCAGTCACAGGAACCCCCAGATAGAGAAACACCCCCAGTCATATCTAGCCCTACAAGTAGGGTTCCCAGATGTCTGGATTTCCCTGGACAAGTTCTCTTTTAGAGGACACGTCTGGGCGTCCGGACGGCTTTTCAAAACCCGGCGAGATTGGGGCTGGAGTGCATCTGCGCCTTCTGGCCTTCTACGCACTTTTTCCCATCTGTGCTGAATAGCCCAAAACATCATTGCTATGGATTGAACTATGCTGTGTGTTAGGGTTTTGCACACAGCCAGCTGGTGCGCAAAACCTGTTGGGGTTTTGTTTTTTTTTGTCTAGGGTGCCCATGAAATTGCTAGAACCAAGCTAGCTGGTACGCAAAGCCTAGTGCATTGTTTGGCATCAGCCCCCCAGTGTGTACATTTCTAGATGTGAAAATGCTGCGCTCGTTCCCTGAGCTATTCAGTCCTAGAGGTGAGACTATTTATCCCTCCCTCCCCTCCTATAGGATGGGCCTTTGTAATCTGTAGTAGAGAATGACACGGTGACAAAATTCATCACCGTTCCCGTCCCCACGGATACCCGCGGGAAACCATCTTCATGTCATTCTTTAAGGAGAGAGGGAAGAATCAGAGTACGAATGGCCACAACCACTGACCCGCAAGCTTTGCTTTGAAGAATGCTGAGATTGAGCAGCAACAATCCAGAGCTGAGATTGTGATGTCATAATGCCTCATTCCACCAGTGCCTAAGAGCCAATCACATCAGTGATGTCACAATGGCTTCATTATCCTTGGCTCGCATATGAATAAGAGAATGAATGGACACAACCACTGACCCGCAAGCTTTGCTTTGAAGAATGCTGGTGTAGAAGGACCGAGGTTGAAATAGACACTAGAAAATGACATGGGATTATTTCCCACGGTTATCCACGGGGACGGGAACAGTGATGAATTTTGTCACCGTGTCATTCTCTAATCTGTAACTTTCAGTCCCTACCCTCTGGCTGTTTTCTCTGCTTCATTATTTACTGGCAAACCCTTAGATCCACATTTCATTCTTATAAATTGGCTTGATTATGTCTGTCTTGTTCTGCTTCTGTGGATTATTTTTAGCTCCTTGGTTAAAAAGAAAATGCACCTAGAGGCACGAGTTCCTCCTGGCCCTTCAAAGCTCTTCAGCTCCATAGAAGGAAGATGGAAGCGCGAGCCCTGGATGCATGGGCAGCTGTGAAGGAGGCTACTGAGGTGTGAGATTTCATTTTCTGAGAGCAGCCAAGTGTTCAAGCTCTCCAGAGGCTCCCCGGTGCCAGTCTGAGAGCAGTGATGCCTCTCTGAGCCAAGAATAAGAAGGCAAGCATGCTGGGGTCACACTGTCCCTGTAGAGTAATCTGCATCAAAGGATTTCTCTCTGTATTACTACGACCTATTTCTACAGCGCCACCAGGCATATTCAGCACTGTACATCAAAAGATGGAAGAAAGAGTCCCTGCTTGAAAGAGCTTACAATCTGGTTAGACAAACGGGGGAAAAGGGTGCATCTATACGCAGTGCTCAGATGTAGGGTTACCAGATTTTACTATTTTAAAATCCGGACCCATAACTCCGCCCCATTCTGCCCCAGCCTTGCTCTCGCAACCTGTTCACGTGCTCGGAACCACGTCGGGAGAGCTCAGATTGTGATGTCATAATGCCTCATTCCACCAATGCCTAAGCTACGTCCTCATCTGCACAAGCCTCAAACGCTTTAAAATCCTAAGTAGCAACATTCTAGAGCTCAGATTGTGATGTCATAATGCCTCATTCCACCTACCAAACCAAAGGGAAAATATGGGGAAAGAAATACAAATTGTTGATAGTACAAGGAGACAAATAAGGAAAAAACAACAAGAAGGGTAAAAGCGGTAGACTTGAAATAAGTCAGAAAATAAAATTCATTAGAGGCTCCAAATCTAGCTTTCGAGCAATCAAATGCATCTTTACAAAGAAAGCATTTTAACTTGCTCTTGAATCAGTCAAGGTTTTACCGTATTTCCCTGTCCATTATGTACCTGGTGCAATGGAGGGTTAGGTGAATTACCCAAGATCAGTGACATAGCGGGGGGGGGGGGAGGTGCCCTACCCCCACCCCTGCTGCACCTGTGCACCCCTTCCCTATCCCCTATCCCCATGCCTCTTTTAACTTCCCTGGCGTGAGCAACATCACCGACTTGCTGCCCGCATTGGCTCTCCCTCTGACCTCACTTCCTGGGGACCCGGAAGTGAGGTCGGAGGGAGAGCTGACGCAAGCAGCAGGTTGGACTTGCTGCTGACGCTACGAAGAGACCCAGGCACGGTGGGGGAGGGGGAAGTCAAGATGTGTGGAGAGGGGAGGAGAGGGAAGGAGCGGGGAAGTGGGTGGAGAGGAGGAAGCCGCTTTACTATGCCACTGCCCCAAATCACAAGAAAGCAGCCGTCAAGTCTTATGCTCTGACTCCTAGGCTACTCCTCCGCATTAAAAAGAAGCCTTCTTGAGGGTATGTTTAGGGGAAGGAGGGGGGAGGGAAAGTAATTCACACAGCTTGATCTTAAAATGTGAAGCAAAAAACAACAACTTGGATCTATGGTGACAGTGTAAACCCACATAACTAGTTCATCATTTCTAACCCACCAGCAAAATGTGTGAAAATGTGTTGGGTTTTTTTTTTATGTGGAGGAAGAAGCTTTAGTGAGAGCAAAAACTTCATTCTATTCCTCAGTCAGAAAATCTTCGTTCTTTCATAGATTTCGCAGTATCGGTAGCGCAGCTTTAAATTCGCGAGCCCGGGGGCTCCTTTTATGAAGGCGCGCCAGCGTTTTTAGCACGCGCAAGGAAATTACCGCGCGCTTCGCATCCGGAACTAACGCCAACTCAGCGCTGGCGTTAAGGTCTAGCGCGCGGGGCGATGTAGCACGCGCCATTCCGTGCGTTAAAGCCCTAGCGCACCTTCGGTGAAAGGAGCCCTAGATGCTCGGAAAAACACAAATCATATTTAAAAAATACAATCTTGAAAGGGTCGTTCGACAATAGGTTTTGCCAGAGGCTGTTTCGGGGATTGCATTATGCTGAAAAGTAGAAACGTTGACCTGGTTTCACATTGTTCAGTTTTCGGACGGTGGCCCTGTATCTCTATAATAAGTGACATCTTCCATATTTATAAGCGCTTGTGATATACAGGCGTGTTTGTGCTCCAGCTGTAGAGATACAGAACTAGGCTTGGAAGGAAACAACATGAGGTTCAAGAAGGTTGTTTTTAGGGGGGGGTGTCTGCTGTTTGCTCATCTGCTCTTGATGTATTCACGTGTTGGCTTTTGTCACTATCAGTCCCATTGCCTTCTCCCCCCCTCCCCCCAGCTTACTGTCCATGACCAACCTTCTGAGATCAGCCCACACCCTTTTCCACATAGCTCCACCTGACTAACCAGATGTTTCGCCATCGCCTTCTGGAGCATAACCCAATCCTCCCATCTTGGGGCATATGCTTTAAGGCTTAGATATCCATCTAGTCTAGGGGCAGCAGTTCCCACTTGTTCCTAGCCTCCCCTAAAACGAAGCTATGACCTTTGATCACAGTGTTAAAAGCACCCTAGAATGTCATGTTGAATATATTGCTCCAAATATCTGACAGATGCCTGCCCACTTAATGATATAGTTCTTTAATTTCGACAAGTCGTTGAGGACGGAGCTTAGGCATTGGTGGAATGAGGCATTATGACATCACAATCTGAGCTCTAGAATGTTGCTACTTAGGACTTTAAAGGGTTTGAGGCTTGTGCAGATGAGGACGGAGCTTTGGCATTGGTGGAATGAGGCATTATGACATCACAATCTGAGCTCTATGATTTTAAAGGGTTTGAGTCTTGTGCAGTTGAGGACGGAGCTTAGGCATTGGTGGAATGAGGCATTATGACATCACAATCTGAGCTCTAGAATGTTGCTACTTAGGATTTTAAAGTGTTTGAGGCTTGTGCAGATGAGGACGGAGCTTAGGCATTGGTGGAATGAGGCATTATGACATCACAATCTGAGCTCTAGAATGTTGCTACTTAGGATTTTAAAGTGTTTGAGGCTTGTGCAGATGAGGACGGAGCTTGCAGGAATGGGTTAGGGACAGGAAAAGAACTTGCCAGGATGGGAACATGGGTTTCCGCGGGGACCGGGAAACATTTGTCCCCGTGTCATTCTCTAACAATGGGTATAGGTATCTGATAGTGAGTTAAGAGTTGACAGCGGTTTTCAAAAAAGTGGGATTTTAGCTTGGATGTGAATACTGCTAGAGATGGAACATGACGTATTAACTCTGGCAGCCTGTTCCAGGCGCGGCAAGAATGAAGGGACGGAGTCTAGAGTTGGGCGGTGGAGGAGAAGGGTACAGATAGGAGGGATTTACCTGACGAATGGAGTTCGCAGGGTGGAGATGAGTGAGCAGAGATATTGAGGGGCTACGCCGTCAATGCACTTGGAAGTCGGTAAGAGGAGTTCGTCGTGTATGCAAATCTCCATCTGCTTTGAATTTCAATATCTCTTTGAGAAGTGCAGTTTGCTTTCTTAGTTTGGGCTGCAGGGATCGGAAAGTAATACTGGTAGTGGAGGAAAGGGTTAAAATTCAGTGCCAACACCTGCAGATTTAGAGTGGAGGTGATGCCACTCTTCCCTCCCCCCCCCTCACCAACTATGCCCATGCTGTTACCATAAAATCAATTGAATTGAATTAAAACACACATTTTGGGTATTCCAGAGGATACATTACCACCACTTACTCAAGTATATTACCTACCAACGAAACCTATTAAATCACCATCTAAACAACAGGAGAATAATCAACCAATTAATGTTTCAGCAATCTTGAAACTTTCGGATAGAGAGCTTGCATCTCCGGCAACATTGCTCCTTACTGTGGCTCTTGCCCCAGAAAAAAACTGGTTGCTTAGATTGTTCTTTAGAAACAAAATGAAAGAATTTCTTGGACAAAAAATATTAATGTTTCCAGACTTGGCACGGGAAACCCAGAGGAGAAGGCGAGAGTTTCTTGTGATGAAACCCGGAGTTACATCTATTGGTGGGACTTTTTTCCTTCGACACTCTTGTACCATATGAAGAAATATGTATTCTTTGAACCATTCCAGTTGACAGCTTTTTTGGCAGGAACTCGGCTGGATGAAGGAAAATCAAAATCAAAGTGAAGTGCATTTGAATAATGATATCCTTCCTCAGCCAAGGGATCTTGTTTTCCTAATATTTGAATTGATAGTTGTTAGTATTTGTTACTAAGTCCGCCTTATCCTTCTTGGATCTAATTTTGAGGACTTGAGCTGAATTTAAGCTAAAAATTTTATTTTATTTGACTTGATTACCATGTATTTTACTTTTGAGTATTCTTTTCCTGCTTTTCTTCAACTTTCTGTACAAGTGGATACTTGATTTATAATATGTAAAAATTTGATAAATAAATAATTAAAAAAAAAAAAAAAAAAAAATTAAAACACACATTTGAAACTTTGAGTGTAGAACCAGTTGTTAAGGCTTCAAATCTTGCCACTATCCATTTTGCACAACTTTCATAAACTGTTATATATTTTTTTTTAATTAAATGAATTGACTTGTATCGTTCATTCTGTAGGTGCTAGGGCTGATTTACAAAAAGGAAAGATAACGAAATAAAACAAAGGAAATAAGGTGAGATCATTTTATTGGACTAACTCAATGCATTTCCTCCCCCCCCCACTCTTTTTTTTTTTTTTTGCAAAACCGTGAAAGCGGTTTTTAGCGCCAGCTGGCGTGCTGAATGCTCTTCACTGCTCCCCACACTCATAGAGTTCCTATAAGCATCGGGAGCGGCACGGAGCATTTAGCTTGCCGGCCTGCGCTAAAACCACTTTTGAGGTTTTGGAAACATAAGAACATAAGAATTGCCGCTGCTGGGTCAGACCCGTGGTCCATCGTGCCCAGCACGCGGCGGCTCTTCGGTCAAAGACCAGTGCCCTAACTGAGACTAGCCCTACCAGCGTACATTCTGGTTCAGCAGGAACTTGTCTAACTTTGTCTTGAATCCCTGGAGGGTGTTTCCCCATATAACAGCCTCCAGAAGAGCATTCCAGTTTTTCACCACTCTCTGGGTGAAGAAGAACTTCCTTACGTTCGCACGGAATCTATCCCCTTTCAACTTTAGAGAGTGCCCTCTCGTTCTCTCTACCTTGGAGAGGGTGAACAACCTGTCTTTATCTACTTTGTCTTGAATCCCTGGAGGGTGTTTCCCCCTATAACAGCCTCCAGAAGAGCATTCCAGTTTTTCACCACTCTCTGGGTGAAGAAGAACTTCCTTACGTTCGCACGGAATCTATCCCCTTTTAGCTTTAGAGAGTGCCCTCTCATTCTCTCTACCTTGGAGAGGGTGAACAACCTGTCTTTATCTACTTTGTCTTGAATCCCTGGAGGGTGTTTCCCCCTATAACAGCCTCCAGAAGAGCATTCCAGTTTTTCACCACTCTCTGGGTGAAGAAGAACTTCCTTACGTTCGCACGGAATCTATCCCCTTTTAGCTTTAGAGAGTGCCCTCTCGTTCTCTCTACCTTGGAGAGGGTGAATAACCTGTCTTTATCTACTTTGTCTTAAATCCCTGGAGGGTATTTTCCCCTATGACAAGACTCCGGAAGAGCGTTCCAGTTTTCCACCACTCTCTGGGTGAAGAAGAACTTCCTTACATTTGTATGGAATCTATCCCCTTTTAACTTTAGAGAGTGCCCTCTCGTTCTCCCTACCTTGGAGAAGGTGAACAACCTGTCTTTATCTACTAAGTCTATTCCCTTCAGTATCTTGAATGTTTCGATCATATCCCCTCTCAATCTCCTCTTTTCGAGGGAGAAGAGGCCCATTTTCTCCAATCTTTCACTGTACGGCAACTCCTCCAGCCCCTTAACCATTTTAGTCGCTCTTCTCTGGACCCTTTCGAGTAGTACCTTGTACGGCAGGAAGGGGGGAGAGGGGGTATGATAAACTTTTGAAGGCAACTCATCAGATCAGAAAAAAGCAAATGTTGACAAATATCAGAATATAAAAGGAAAAACACGAAAGCATTTCTGGGATAGGAAGAGGGAGGGGCTGGCAGGAGACAGAGCAGTTTTAAATGCCTTTATAGTTGGAAAGAAAGCCCAGATCTCTCTCAAAAAGGAAAAAAATAAATTGGATTTTATAAGCAGCTCTTGGAAATGCAGCCTTCAATAGCAGAAAGGGGTTTGCAGAGGTAGATTATGGTTTGGAGGAGAGTGGCATGATGGTTTTGAGAAAAGTACACATTTAGATAGCGAGAATTGCTGACTTGGGAGGCAGCGGTGGTAAAAGTCTTTTGGAAACTGGCTGTCCTTATGCCCTCTGCTGGCTGAAGCTTGAACTGTTACTTAAATGCCAATTTGATATTGACTCACCCTTAGAAACATCGGCATAAGAAGATGCTTAGCGAGACTGCGGTTCACTGACAGAGCTGTACCTGTGGGTCTCAGTATTAGAATAAAGGGGTACTACAGATCAGGACTGAGGTGAATTGACAGATCTGTGGATGGAGGTCTCAATTCTGAAATAGCAAAACGAGGGTTAGCCATAAAGATTAAACTGGAATTTAGTCTATATAAAGAAACGCACAATTATCAATTTGTAAGCACTGGGATTTAAAACAGAATGAACTAAATTTGGCTATATATTTATATACCACTTATATCATAACTGGTTTTACATTCAGGTACTTTCTCATAGTTCCCTATCTGTCCCTATCTAGCGTACCTGGGGCAGTGGAGGATTAAGTGAGTTGCCCAGGGTCACAAGGAGCAGTGAGGGATTTGAACCCACAACCTCAGGGTGCTGAGGCTGTAGCTCCAACCATTGCATCACATGCTCCCCTTTTCCCACTATATATTAGTAATAAAAAGGATTTTTAAAGTCAGGTTTTCCCATTCTCATCTTTCTGTTTCTTCTTTTTTTTTTTTTTCCCTGCCTGCCTCTTTGCCTCGATTCAGTTCCAGTTAAAGAAACTTTATCAGCATTTTCTCCTATATATATTGCCAAATTCTGACCAAAATTTGTATACAAAATGACGAGGCACGAAGGTGAAATGACAGCTCTAGGTTCTTGTGAAACAGAAAAGAAATATCCCAGTGGCTGGAACGTGAGTTAAGAACCAGGGATGCCCCATGTGATTGATCCTGGGTATGCCACTTCAGCCTCTGTTCCCCCAGGTACCAACTTAGGCCCTCATCTACCAAGAGCTCCTTTTATCAAGGTGCGGTAGGCGGTTAACGCCCGGAATACTGCGCGTTCAACCGCCTGCCATGCTAGTCGCTGCCGTGTTAGGTTTTTGGCTTGCCGCGGGGGTTAGCGTGGGATGAAATGTCCGACGCGCTAACCCCCTTAGCACGCCTTGATAAAAGGAGCCCTAAGTTGCGTTAATGTGTGTTAAATAACCTAACCCTATAATTCTCCGTAGGACTTCATTACTATCTGTGAGCTTAAATTAACGCACGCTTTAATATGGTAACACAGCTCAGGGCTCCTTTTACAAAAGGTGTGCAAGGGGTAAAAACGCAGACCTCACGGACTTGACGGACCTGGCGGATCTAAACCCGCACGGCCTTGAAAATCTAAGGTCCGTGTCCTTGCCGCTTGTAGTTTCTGTCTCTGACAGACCTCGATGAGATTTTAGCGCTGACGGATCCGTCTCAGCATAGGGAGGGAAAAGTATTAGGAACCGTCAGCGCTAAAATCTCATCGAGGTCTGTCAGAGCCAGAGACTAGTGCTGGAGTTTGGAGACTTCTTTTCCATAACGCACGTCCGAAACCTATGTCCCCGCTCTCTTGGCTTCTGATCTGCCGCTCCAGCACTAGTCTCTGGCTCCGACAGACCTCGATGAGATTTTAGCGCTGACGGATCCTAATACTTTTCCCTCCCTATGCTGAGACGGATCCGTCAGCGCTAAAATCTCATCGAGGTCTGTAAGAGACAGAAATTACAAGCGGCACGGACACGGACCTCAGATTTTGAAGGCCGTGCAGGTTTAGATCCGCGAGGTCCGTGTTTTACCCCTTCCCAGCGCACGCTATTCCGTGTGTTAAGGCCCTGACGCGCCTTTGTCAAAGGAGCCCTTAGTAAATGAGGTCCTTAACCAGGAATTGGGAAGATCTTGCTGTACCTTGTTTGTAAGCTGAAGTATGGGACCTGAATTTTAGGCTGTATGACTGAACGCTGGTTCACATATTCGCTTCTTACTGTTTGCGACTGCTTTGTTGTGAATCTATTGTTATGATTATAATTATGTGCTCGTACGTATTTGTGGTGACCCACTTTGTGCAAAGCGGGATTCAAATAAATATGAACAATAAACTACTTTACTGGGAGAACCAGTGAAAAGGAGTGAGCTAAAACTAACCAAAGAAATACAGTGTTTGACGCTGGCTGCACCGTGCTGGGTGGGCTTCATCTGCCATCATGTATTATGTTGCTAGGCTGGATTCCATGTCGGGCTTGGTTTCATGCTGTTTTTCCTGTTTATATCTTTCCATTTTTGAAATATAGGCAGTCCCCGGGTTAAGAACGAGTTACCTTTTTCAAGCTGTTCTTAAGTCGGATTTGTATGTAAGTCAGAACTTGGAGATTTTAAGATTCTTGCTGCTTACCTCTACTCCTAACTGACAAAAGGGCCAAGTGTCCCTACCAGTGTTCCCGGGGTTAAGAAGGAGAACATTCCAGAGCTCATGTTCTTGTCCCTCAAGCCCAGTATCCTGTTTCCAACAGTGGCCAACCCAGGTCACAAGTGCCTGGCAAGATCTCAAGGGGTAGCAGCATTCCAGAGCTCATATTGTGATGTCATAATGCCTAATTCTACCAATGCCTAAGAGCCAACTTCATCAGTGATGTCACAGTGGCTTGATTATTCCTACATAGGCAGTCCCCAGGTTAAGAACGAGTTACGTTTTTCAAGCTGTTCTTAAGTCGGATTTGTATGTAAGTCAGAACTTGGAGATTTTAAGATTCTTGCCGCTTACCTCTGCTCCCAGCTGACAAAAGGGCCAACTGTCCCTACCAGGGTTCTCTCTGCACAACCACACACACTTCTCAATGTAGCCGTGAATCATTCCTGAATCTGCTACAGGAGAAGTGTAGGAGTCTTTGCCACTGGAAACACTGCTCAGTGAAATCAAATAGATCCACAACCACGTTCTTAAGTACGAGTCATGCTTAAGTCAGGCGTCTGTAACTTGGGGACTTGCCTGTACGTTCATTTCTCGGTGACTTTTCCTGCTGGTCAGTGCAGGCTCTCCTATTCTAGGGGTCCAGCTGAGGAGCCATGAACCTTCATTTTAGGTTGGCTGGGAAAATCTGGCCAACTCTCGGAGTTGGAAGTCCTGAGCTGGCACATGGCGAAGGTAAGTGTTCGAATAGTTTGCTAAAATGTGGTACGTGGTAAGATTTAGCAGCAAAAGGCTAGGCAGTAATTGATGTCTTCTGCAATTACCGCACACTGAGATGGTTTTGCCATTAGTGTGAATGCTCTAGCACAGTGTTCTTCAACCTTTTTACACCTATGGACCGGTGGAAATAAAAGAATTATTTTGTGGACCGGCATCGGTCCGCGGACCGGCGGTTGAAGAACACTGGGCTAAGTCGTGGGCCAGACCCTGCCCATCTCTACCCAATCTCCACCCCAGACCCTGCCCCCATAGTCCTAATTGTAACACTATTTTTTCCATTCATTTTTCATATATACATACAATATAATCTTATTAACAATGCATCGATCGCACCGCGGACCGGCAGTTGAAGAGCACAGTTTTGGGCCTGATGCACATGCCGGCCCTGTGGACCGGCAGGAAATTTCTGTGGACCGGCACCGGTCCATGGACCGGTGGTTGAAGAACACTGCTCTAGCATACAGCTGCAAAGGGCGGTGAATTTGGGGCACGTATAAGTTTATAGAAAGCTATCATTTTATAAGCACAGATGCCAACTTGAGGTGCAAACATTTACGTCATCCATTGACATGGGTGTTGGCATTAAACTTTAAGCACATGCATGCCAACTTAAGCTCTATTCTATGCCAATTTTGTGCACAATTGCAATTATAGATTTGGCATTTCTTGAATCGACCTTTTAATATCTTTTCGGCGCACCTACACAAAACCACCCGATTGATAGCACGCGGTAGATATTGTGGGTTAATGGCTACGAACTGTGCACTGCAGTTCTCTGCCCATAACTCATCCAGTTCTTGCAGTTAATATGTGAATTAGCACGCCCGCATGCTAATTTGCATATTGATTGCTTAATGCAGTTTAGTATAAGGGCCACTAGGCTCCTTCCCTGGAGTCTGCACATTTTGCTTCTGTAGTGTCCCCAAACCTGACTTAAGGATCCAGAACCGGGTTCATAGTCGAAGCTGGATGTCTCTTGCAGAAGCTTTTCCAGTTAGGAAGTCCTTTATTCTCATTCTCTTGGCTTTGGAACATGTGCATTTCCCACGCCTTTGTGTTTTGCACCGTCGAGAGGCTGTGCATGTCTTTCTTTTCTGGCTGCTGCCGACTGTGCCCTGAAGAGAGGTTTGTCGTGCATGTCATCGCTTGTTCTGAGTTAAGATGCTTCGTCTCTGCTCCATTCTGCCGCTTTGCTCCCAAACACGTTTGCAGGGCTCCTGCCTCTCTAGTGACAACATTTCAGGAAGTCCCGAAAGAGGAACCGACAAAAAGACCGAGAGAGAGAGAGAATGAAAGGCTGGGTTGAGTGAGGGCGAGTGCGGAAGAAGGGGTGCAGTCAGAGCATCGAGGAGAGACCGAGCGAGTGTGGCCTAGGGCTGAGTGGAGTGAGGACAGCGCACATCCATGTGGCACTATCGGTCCTGGAACGTTCCTCATGCCACAAAGGAAAAGAAATGCACAAGGTATGATGATAAATGTGAGACTCTGCTTTACTTCGCAGTTAATTAGCTGCTTCCTGGATGCGTAGAGCAAGAGGTCCTGTTCTGTCCAATACCCCCTTCACCTCGTCCGCTCTGTACCACTCTGCCTGCTTCTTACTTAACCACGGTATGCTAGCGGCAGAGAAAGAGAGAGAGTTTTCCTCAGGTTGTACTGAGACAGAAGAGGCTCCCCAGTCTATGCCTGTGTTAGAGACAAGAGAGAAACTCTCATTGATGTTGGGGTGGGGGGGGGGGGGGGGGAGGGGACTCTGAGTGTAAAATCTTCAGATTAGTATGTGTAAAGTTGATTAAGCAGCGTAATCAAATTTTACCTGTAATTCTGACACAACCCCTCCCCTCCCCCCAAAAAATCCTCCCCGCTGACAGTTGGCAAAAATTTCCAAAATGTATCTGATGACAAATTGAGAGCTGGCTGACGCTGCTTTCAACTCCTCACCTTGAGTTCCGCATCCCCAACCCTCTACGTCATGTCCGCCTGTCTACATTCGAGTGTAAGCTCTTCAGAGCAGGGACCGTCTAGTTAATGTCAAAATGTATAGCTCTGTGTAGGCCTTTCAGCTCTATAGAAGTGTTAAATGGTAGTGGTCGTCTGATGTCTTCCTAGGATTTAAGCCAAACTGGTTCTGTGACCCTCACTGTGCAAGCAATAAGGACACAGGATATTGAAAGTGAAAGGTGTCGCAGGATGTGGCGAGCTGTCGTTCTGGAGGCAACTTCACCTTTTGTGGGTGTCATTGCTTTTTGGCTAGCTGTTGTAGCTCCTCAGGGTGCTATAACAACCTACTCCTCTTCTTTCAGCTCTTAGATAAGTTCTGCTTGCAGCGGCCATAGACGGAGGAACAGGGGGGGCCTACCAAATCTTTACTATGTGCAGATGAGGAGTTTGGCCCTCCTGGGCAAAGAGGATGTTTTGCTGCTCCCTGGTTTTCAGCCTAAGATCATTTTCTTTATTTTATTTTTGCTAGATACAAATTCCCCTTACTAGACAGAGACAGGCGGTGGGATTGGATAGACTGTGCTTGTGGTAACCATCAAAGCAGTTTACATATTATAAGCAAGTACTTATTTTTCACCTGGGCCCAATGGAAGGTTATGTGACTTGCCCAGAGACGTAAGGCTGAGAATTGAACCTGGATCTCAGGCCACTGCGCTAACCACTAGGTTACTCCTCTGTGGCATCACTGGGCATTAGGCAACCTGCATTGCTGCTTGGCCCTGCCAGCGAATCACTACGAGGAAGCTGTAAATAGTTGCATAACGTAATCACCTAACTGCCAAATTAATCGGTGGTACTACCTTGGTTGGTTACCCTGCTGGCAGTGGCGTAGCGAGGGTAGGAGGTGCCCACCGCTGCACGGGCATCTTCCCTTCCCTCTCCCCTCCCTCTTTGGTGACCAGGAAGTGACTTCAGAGGGAGAGCCGAGGCTGGCGTGAGAAATAGGTTGGAAATGCTACATGCGCTGGTGAAAAGCCAGAGGTACGGTGGGGGGGGGGGGGGGGGGGGGTGGAGGGGAGGAGAGATGCCAGCACCCCTATTAATGGCGCCTGGGGCAGTCTGCCTCTCCTTATTATGCCACTGCCTGTTGCTTATTTTATTTATTTAGATTTCTATCCCGTTCTCCTTGGAACTCAGAATGGGTTACAATTGACATTCAAAGTAAAGTTACAGGACAAAAAAATGATAGGCATTCAAAGAAGAGGTGAGAATGCAGAGAGAGAGAAGGGGAGGGAGGAGAAAGGGAAGAGAAGGCAGAGAAGGGGAGCGGTAGGGGAGCAAGGCAGAGGATAACAGAAAATATAAAACATGATGGCAGATAAAGACCAGGTTGCCCATCCGTACCATCGCCTGCCCCTTCCTCTCCCTTAAAGATTCTATGTGCTTGTCTCATGCTTTCTTGACTTAAGAAACAATCTTCATGTCCACTGGAAGGCCATTTCATGGCATTGACTACCCTTATAGAGAAGTATTTCAGGAGCCAGAGTCTTGTGAAAACGGAAGTTTCTCCGGGACAGTGCTACAGTGTGAACTCTCTTGGCCAAGAGGCAAAGGGGCTGGTTTTCCAAACTTTTGTTTGCATTAAATTATGAAGCGTCTGTACAGTATGTAATAAACATGAACAGAAAGACTTGGGTAAGGCCAGCTGCTCATGAAATCACAAGTGCACGCACCTTACATAGCCGAACAACCTCGGCACACTTGACTTCATTAAGCAACCTGCTGAGAGGAAGGTAGGGCACCATTAGACATGCAAGCTGCTATTGGTTAAATATGAAAGCCAATTAAGCAGTTTTGATGGCATCAAACTTGTCAGAAAGGCAGGTGTACAGGAGAGAGCAGGTTTGGATAAGTTCCTGGAGGAACATAGTCTGTTCCATAGTCTGTTATTGAGAAAGACATGGGGGGAGTCACTGCTTGCCCTGAATTGGTAGCATGGAATGTTGCTACTCCTTGGGTGACCTGTATTGGCTACCATAAGAACGGGCTACTGGGCTTGATGGACCATTGGTCTGACCCAGTATGGCTGTTCTTATGTTCTTACGTGAACCAAGTATAGGACAATCAAGCCATTGTGATATCACTGATGAGGTTGGCCCTGAGGCACTGTGGAATGAAGCATTATGGCATCACAATCTCAGCCCTGGAATGTTGCTCTCATTGGAGTTCCAGAATGTTGCTACTCCTTGGGTTTTGGCCAGGTACCAGTGACCTTGATTGGCCACTGTGAGAACGGGCTACTGGTCTTGATGGGCCATTGGTCTGACCCAATATGGCTGTTCTTATGTGAGCCAAATATAGGACAATCAAGCCATTGTGACATCACTGATGAGGGCCCTGAGGTACTGTGGAATGAGGCATTAAGACATCACAATCTCAGCTCTGGAATGTTGCTCTCATTGGGGTTCCATAATCTTGCTACTCTGGGGATTCTGCATGGAATGTTGTTACTCCTTGGGTGACCTGGATTGGCTACTATAGAACGGGCTACTGGGCTTGATGGACCATTGGTCTGACCCAGTATGGCTGTTCTTATGTTCTTACGTCAGCCAAGTATAGGACAATCAAGCCATTGTGATATCACTGATGAGGTTGGCCCTGAGGCACTGTGGAATGAAGCATTATGACATCACAATCTCAGCCCTGGAATGTTGTTCTCATTGGGGTTCCAGAATGTTGCTACTCCTTGGGTTTTGGCCAGGTACTAGTGACCTGGATTGGCCACTGTGAGAACGGGTTACTGGTCTTGATGGGCCATTGGTCTGACCCAGTATGGCTGTTCTTATGTTCTTACGTGAGCCAAGTATAGGACATTGTGACATCACTGATGAGGGCCCGAGGTACTGTGGAATGAGGCATTATGACATCACAATCTCAGCTCTGGAATGTTGCTCTCATTGGGGTTCCAAAATATTGCTACTCTTTGGGGATTCTGCATGGAATGTTGCTACTCCTTGGGTTTTGGCCAGGTACTAGTGACCTGGATTGGGCCATTGGGCTGACCCAGTAAGGCTATTCTTTTGCTCTGAGGTTCTATATGCATTGTGAAGGGAGGGGAATTAGCTCAAGCTATCTAACTCTTTGGACTGCAATTTAATTTAATGCATATAGCCCCCTAATACCTGTCCAGAGTGGATTACAATTCTAAAATTCAATTCATGCTCTCAAGCTTGATATATTTTTGCATGCTAAAGACCAGAATTACCAGCTCCAATATTTTATGTTGTTCCAATATTGATATTTTACAATCCCCTCCATCCAGTGCATTTTGTTTCTCTAAGGCTGAATTTGCATAAGAAATGTGCCACCATGCACTAGGTTGCGGAGCACCGGACTAGATGGACCTCGGTCTGATCCGGTGAAGGCATTTCTTATGTTCTAAGGACAGGCAGCTGCAATTGAAACAAAATAAGTCCATCAGATTTCACTTTTTCCCATCCCGAAGTACCCACTTTTCACCTAGTTTGCCCAGAAAAGTCATTTTTTGATTTGAAATATTCAAATAGTGCAGAGACAAATAAATACAGAGTAGGCATTCCACAACTGGACATTCTGGGAGCAGAGCTGGAGCATCAGGCTGAAGAGAGCAACCCATTGTGCTAGCACAGGGGTAGGCAATTCCGGTCCTCGAGAGCCGGAGCCAGGTCAGGTTTTCAGGATCTCCACCATAAATATGCATGAGATAGATTTGCATCTCAAGGAGGCAGTGCATGCAAATCCATCTCATAGATATTCATTGTGGATATCCTGAAAACCTGACCTGGCTCCGGCTCTCGAGGACCGGAATTGCCTACCCCTGTGCTAGTATAATGCATATACAGTAATTGGGCACTGATGTTGTTGGAACCTCACTAGGGCTTTGGATTTAGCTCCGGTCTTTCAAAGTAAAAAAAATAGGAGGGAGGGAGGCACGCTGGTCAAGGCTGACCTGTATCCTTGCAGTAGGTAGAGAAAGTGGGTCACTGCAGTGATCTCGCCCTCGGCGGCCAGTAGGTGGCACTGTGCGGCCGGCGCTGACGGCACCATTGACTCTTATCAGGTCTCCGTCGACCCCCTAAGGGCTCTACAGTTTATTTTTGGGAATTTATCTCCCTCTCCCCCCCTCCTCTCTTCCATTCCTTAGTGCGAGATCGGAGGAGGCACCGCTCTGGGCAGCTATATCGAGGTCCTAGCTTGCTCCCTGACACTTCCTGGATAGGCTGCAATGAGGCAGGCGAGCAGCAGGAGCGGAGGCAGGAGGCAGGCAGCAGCCCGGGGGAGAGGAGCAGAGCGGCGAAGCACAAGCTGCTGAGCAGAGGCAGAGGGACGGGGAGCAGGAGGCATCTGTGGGGAGAGAGAGACGGCGCAGGAGCAGCACAAGCCGGTGAACTGCGGGGAAGGAGGCAGCGCAGGCACAGGGGGGCAGCACAAGCCAGTGATCTGCGGGAAAGGAGGCAGCGCAGGCACAGGGGGGGGCAGGAGCAGCACAAACCAGTGGCCTGTGGGAAGAGAGGCAGCGCAGGAGCCAAGAGCAACGCAAGCCGGTGATCTGAGGGGGGAAGAAGCAGTTCAGGAGCAGCACAACCCAGTGATCTGCGAGGAGAGAGGCAGCACAGGGGGCAGGAAGGAGGCAGCGCAGACACAGCACAAACCATTGATCTAAGGGCACAGGAACAGAACAGCACAAGCTGGTGGTCTGAGGGGAAGCTCAGCTATCTCGGAGCACTGGGGCAGGCAGAGGAGTAGGGAGCAACTCAAGGCAGAGATCTGAGGAGAAGTGGCAGCACAGCCATCTCAGGGCCCAGGAGCAGCCCAAACCAGCAATCTGAGGGCAGAGGGTAAGCACAGTTATCTCAGACCCAGAGTATAAGAGCAAGAGCAGCACAAGCCATTGATCTGAGAAGGGGGGTGGGGGGCAGCACAGCCCCTGAAAGGAATAAGGATCAAGAGACATGGGCACCCCATGCTTTTGTCTTTAACAATGAACTTTTAACCTCAACTCATTCAGCACCACAATGAGGAAACCAGGGGTGTCTTCTACTTAACTAGGGCTCGTGCAGTCGGCATACAGTGCAGCGAGGCTCTTGATGTTCGGTTGCAAACATGACTTGAGAACAGGTTTTGGGATCTAGGAGAGGAGGTGGGGGAGGGGAGGGGAGGGCCTGGAATTGCAGGATGGACTCTCAGGACAATGTGGGCACACAGGCGAGTTTTCTGCGGAGCCCCAGCACCTCCAGCGAGGCTTCCTCCAGCAGCTCGGAGGCACTTGCGTGTCCTGAACCAGAGAGAACGGCCATAGTGAGGCGACACAGCGGCAAGGCCTTTACAGGGCTAAAGTTCTTCGGTCGCAGGTGAGGGCCGAGTGCACAAGGATTATTTTGGAATGTCTTGCTGTTGCAGTGTCTAGGAATTATGGAAATAGTGGTAAAGCTCTTGTGAGCAGAATAAAAGGTATACCCTGCTGGTTTTAACCATTAGGCCAGGGGTGTCAAAGTCCCTCCTTGAGGGCCACAACCCAGTAGGGTTTTCAGGATTTCCCCAATGAATATGCATTGAAAGCAGTGCATGCACATAGATCTCATGCAAATTCATTGGGGAGATCCTGAAAACCCGACTGGATTGCGGCCCTGAAGGAGGGACTTTGAGACCCCTGCATTAGGCAAACCAGGCAGTTGCCTATAATGGCAGCAGTGAACACTTCAATTGAAGCAAAATAATAGGTCCTGATGATCAGACTACCCAAAGAACCATCTGCACGTACTTTTACCTGTTTAAATAGCCAATAAATAGCTTTTTGAAATTGTCCTCATTACATATATACATATAAATACAAGGTGTAATATTTAAAGGTTGATGTCATCTGTGCATTTTTACAAGCTTGCTCTGGGATGGGTGATATTTAGATAATCATGAATGAGTTTAATTAGAAAAGTTTCATGGGGATCTGAAAGATAATTGGGGGATGCACAAGGTTGAAAGTTTGCCTAGGGCAGGGGTGTCAAAGTCTCTCCTCGAGGGCCGCAATCCAATCGGGTTTTCAGGATTTCCCCAATGAATATGCATGAGATCTATTTGCATGCACTGCTTTCATTGTATGCTAATAGATCTCATGCATATGCATTGGGGATATCTTGAAAACCTGACTGGCTGAGGGTCCCCCAGGACAGGTTTGGGAACCACTGCCCTAATGAATATGCATGAAAGTGATTTGCATGTAATGAAGATGAAAGGAATGCAGATCTGCTCCGTGCATATCCATTAGGGCTGTCCCGAAAACCCGACTGGCTAGTGGTCCTCCAGGACAGGGTTGGGGTGCTTATACGTCGGGAGGCATATTTTAAAGTTCCCTTGCAAGTACCTGTTTAAGCACTGAGATCCAGTTCAGCTTGAAAAGTTCTTGAGTAAAAGGGAGAATTGAATTTTTTTTTCATCCGATATTAAATTTGTGTCGGAGGTTTGGATTATGGGTTTGTGTGGAAGACAAGACAGCTCAGCTTGCTCTTGCTTTCTTGGTCTATTCATTCTGCCCATCGATGCTGGCGTTCAGGGGCATCACCAAAACTGTAAAATGTCGAAAAAAACGAATGTTGGCACTTGGATATTTTTCTTGCTAAAAAGTCTTAAAGTGCCGATTTTCAGAACAAGAAACTTAGACGTTTTATGGGCTGTTTTTCTCCAGAACGTCTAACTGGTAACGGGGCATGTTCGAGGCCGGCTATGGGTGGGTTTTGGGTGGGCTTGGACGTTTTGCGGCTATAATTGAACTTTCCCAAAGACGTTCTGGATGCAACTTAGACGTTTCAAGCTAGAAGTGTCTTAACTGCTCAAAGGTGCCCAAACTGACCAGAAGGCTTAATACAACCCCAAAGATCTGAATGAAAGAGTACATACCTGTCTCTCGAACAGCAGCATCTGCTTTGGGAAAGCCTGGTAGAACTCCACACAGGTGTCTTAAGTAGCCAGGTAGGTGGGCTAGTGAAGCATAGAGACGAGGAACCAGGCCCACATTTATGGTAGAAAGTATGAGCCCACCAATAGATGATACCTGCAGCCATAAGGGCTATAGGGATGGTAGACAGGTGGGTATAGTAGGTTTTGGGCAAATTTTGGAGGGTTCGCCATAAATTATAAGGTGGATCTGGTGAGATGTGCATCTGACACCCTTTAGGTGAAGTTCACAGGTGCCCCACTGCTCTGGTGGTATGTTTCTGTGGTCAGTCCATTAGAATGCAGATTACTCCCATGTCCAAATGTTCTGCACATTTCAAGTTGGACGTTTCTGTGGTCGAAAATGGGGTTTAAAGTTGGATGTTCTAGCAGCCTAGACGTCCCAATAGGCAATTTTCGGGGGGAAAAAATATTTTGGACGCCTAGCGGTTAGGGTTTTGAAAACTGGCCGTTTTTGTGCGTTTGATTTTGGACATTTTGCAGGAGACGTCCAAATCGGATTTAGAGGTTTTGTTTGAAAATTACCCTCTTTGTATAAGTAATTCTAAGGTTTTTTGTCTTGTTCCTTTTTCTTTCTGTATTTTGTTTTACTTATTCACGTTTATCTTCTGTCAAATAACCTATGACGCTTTATTGTTTCTGTCTTCTTTGAATTGTTTTCAAAAAGAAAATGGGAGAAGAAAGTGGTTTTGCAGAATTGTCAAGAAGGTTTTCTATTTTCATCAAATAAACAAAACAGAAGGTGAAGGAAATAATTCTGAGAACGAGAGACCCTTAAAGGGTATTTAGGGTCGAAAAGGCAGATTAAAGACCTGCAGATTTTTTCCCCAGCCTGCTCTATTTTGATTTAGAGGTTTCCCTTCACTTTCTCACTGCTAAACATCCCATGAGCCTTGTCCCATTTCTTGAATTCTTATTCTGTTACGTCTACATATAGGTTTGTTTGGGGTTTTTCTCTGTATTTATGAAATGTTTATATACAAAATACAATAGCACAAGCAAACAGAATATGCAGCTAAGATGTATAGGTATTTAATGTTACTGCCAAAAGTTATTACAGGGTTTGGAGAGAATGGTTCATAGACAACCCCGCGAAAGACAAAGGCGTGCGCCGACAACTGAGCGCAAGATGGAGACGCGCGCCGAAGAAAATTACAGTTTTTAGGGGCTCCGACAGGGGGGTTTTGTTGGGGAGCCCCCCCAGTTTACTTAATAGAGATCGCGCCGGCGTTGTTGGGGGTTTGGGGGGTTGTAACCCTACACATTTTACTGTAAACTTAACTTTTTCCCTAAATACAGGGAAAAAGTGAAGTTTTCAGTAAAATGTGGGGGGTTACAAACCCCCCACAATGTGGCGCGATCTCTATTAAGTAAAGTGGGGGGGGGTTCCCCCCACGCCCCCCCGTCGGAGCCCTAAAAACAGTAATTTTCTGCGGCGCACGCCTCCGCGCTGCGCTCTTATCTGTGCGCACCTTTGTCCTGGCGCGCTTTTGACCTGACACCGGAGAGAATGTACTTATAGAGTTTTACATAGGGCTTATTTTTCCCAAATTCAAGCTTTTCATGCGGGTTTAATTGATACCCCAATTTGTATTAAATGTAATAAAGATCCTGGCACATTATCTCGTGCTTTTTGGTTGTGTCCTTTGATCAACTCATTTTGGTCTGCCATCCTATTATTTTTGGGTTCTTTATGGGGTAATTCGATAGTGGGTTGTCCTAGGGGAATCATTTTTGGTAAAGCATCAGCTTGTGGGGTTTTTGGCCAACTAAAATGTCTTTTATTTCAGAAAGCCTGTATGATTGGGCCTAAATGTATTATGCAATTTTGGTTGCAGAAAGAATCTCCAAGTTTTGGGCATTGGAGGAATCCATTACATTGCTTATTTTTATTTGAGAGTTGGGAGGTTCGAGGTTCGCCTAAAAAACCCAGCGCGTGGTGGGTGCTTGGAATGCACTCCCGGAGGAGTGTTCTGGGATTTAAGCGCAAGTTGGATGCACACCTTCTTGCATATCATATCGAGGGATACGGTAAATCCGGGTCTCCAAAAAGGAGTACCTAAATGGGCTGCCGCGTGTGCGGATCGCCGGACTAGATGGACCTCAGTCTGATCCGGTGAGGGCGTTTCTTATGTTCTTATGTTTTATGGACGTTTGGGATCCTTATATTCAGAATCTTTCACCAAGAATAAGAAGTTTGGTTCAATGATTTACGGTGAAAATTAGGTTTTCTAATTACATTCCAGTTATTATTTTAATTCTTTATTTTTGTCAACTTTCATCCAGGGTGAGGGATTTCATTTAGGGGGTAGGATAGGGGGTGGAATTAAGGGGGGTGTAGATAAAATTGGATTAGTTCATATAGAAATTTATTTTGAAAGAATGATATAAATTTGTATGAATATTATTATTATGATTCTTATTGTATTGAATGTATTTTTGTATTATCCTATTGTATTGATTATTTGATTCTTTCAATAAAATTGTTATAAAGTAATATTACTAAATGTACCCAATACTGTGGCACAGCAGGGTGGCTGTCGGAGATATAGGTTTGCGGCAGTTTCTCTCTCTTTTACTATGGCGTGCTAGCCGTTATAGCGTGAGCTAAACATGTCAGCCATTATTACCATCAGCTGCATTGGCTGCCAATAGAAGCTAGAATACTTTTTCAAATTTGCTTGCATTTGTTATAAATTGTTATCTGGATTAGCTCCATCTTATCTTTTCTCTCATTTCGAATTGTATACAGTAGTCCGATTAAGGTTACTCGACGTTCCGGTTTATTCCCTTTTCCTAATCCCCAAAATTGTCGTTATAAAAAATTTTTTTGATCGATCTTTGGCCTATCCAGCAGGTAAAGTTCAAGCTCGGTTAGATGATCTGATTCGACAGACGGCATCTTATTGTGCTTTTAGAAAATCAGTTAAGACTTATTTTTTCCAAAAATGTGTTACATCATAGTATTCATACTGTAGTTTTATAAATGGAATATTGTACTGTGCTTTCTTTCGATTATACATTTATAATCGAAATAAAAGGCAAGCAAAAATGCTTGTTTAAGTACATCGAAAAGAAATAAAAAGTCCGAGAGCCTGTCTCGACGGACGGCTCTAACGCGGAGCTGGGAGGCCCGTGGGGCCGTCCGTCGGGTAGGGATTAGTGAAGGGGGGGGGTTAAGGAAGGAAGGAAAAGTTGAAATCGGGGGGGGGTAGAGGCCTTCCCGCCGGGGGATTGGCCTCTGATAGGGCAAAGTCGCAGCCGTAGGGTGGGGTGGGAGGCCATATAAGGAGGGCACTCGGAGGACCTTAACGGTTTCCAGTCCTCCGAGACAACTTTCCCGCCCTCTCGCCCGTTAGTCCTGGGGAGGAGTATTTGTTCCGGTTGGCGGTATCCCGAGCTACTGGCGGCTGGTCTCATCATGGGGATGAGCGGTGGGCCAGTTGGGAGCCGTGCCTGGTGGGTCGGTTGACCCTGGACAATGGGGCATGTGGGGACATGCCACCCCTCGGACCCTTGCTTAGATGGCAGGGTCGGGGGCCATTTACATCTGAGTCAGTAGCTCGGGATCTGGGTTGCAATGGTGATACCATTGTGCTGGTTTAATGGATAAATTGTTATTGAATGTTGTTTGTAATGTTATTTATAATATGTAAATGTTATTTAAATATGTTAATTTTCAATAAACAGGGCTGCGGCCAGGTTTCTCCACTCAGGTTTACGTGTCTTCTTGAGGTTCTGATTACGGGTTTGATGGGTAGGAAGAATGTTTACATTAAGAAAGCGGGCCGCTCCAGCTTCCGCTGTTATAAAGTCATAAGGAATCACATTTAACAAATTAGAAATCAATCATTTTCTTCTTAGACCCCAACATGAAATCTAGGGGGAAATAGCCCCAAACCTTGTAGACTTATTACATAAACAAGAAAATGATCTAATATAATAAAACGCTAGCCGCGAAACGCACTCCCATCTGCGTGTTCCATTTTCCGTGCGCTGTAGGGCCCCGCAGGTAGGTGCGCATGCGTGCGGTGCGGCCGCGGTGGGTCTTGCCGCCTGAAGGATAAAGCCAAGAAGCAAAAAATGCTCCCTCCCTCCCTTCCTGTAAGTTTGCCGCCGCCTCCGCCGCCATTCCTTCACGTTTTCACCCTCGCGCACCACAGCTCCCTTCACGTCTTTGCAAAGTTAGGAAGGGGAGAGCAATATACAATAAAATACTGTCATTTACAATGTTTCAGAATAATCTCAGAAAAATAAAAATATTTTTCAGTCACTTTGGGTTTTCAAATTGCACCTATATACCCCAGAGGAAAACAGATCTCCTGGACAAATGGGAAATCAAAAAAATTTCTTAACCCACGACATACAACAACAAATAGGAGAAATAGAAAAACTTATAATAAATCAACCATACAATGGATATTAAAGTTCTCATGGTAAGTTTTCAGTAAATTGTTTTAACTCTTAAGTCTGCACATACGTTCTAGCACCCGTTAATCTAACGGGCTGAAACACTAGTTTATAAATAATAGCCATTAACGGGATTAACTCCTCTTATATCAAATTACAGACCACTTTAACCCTTGGTGATTTTCTTGAAGTCCAGAAAAGCCCGCAAATGGTCCGGAACCAAGAAAGTGTACTTCCCAAATCCTTTGCTTCTTGTCTCGTATTCAGAAAAAGTTTTCTCCTCTCCTGGCTGACTTTGTTAACATCAGGGCAAATCCAAACTCGTTGTCCCATGAAAGTACATTTTCATTATAACATTTAGGTCTTGTTGAAAAACTTTGCTTTCTTAAGTCTTTTTGTTGAATCACTGAGGGCTCCTTTTGTCAAGGTGCGGTAGGCGGTTAACAGGCGGAATACCGCGCGTTGCGAGTTGCGAGGTGTTAGTTTTTTGGCTTGCCGCGGGGGTTAGCGTGTGATGAAATGTCCGACGCGCTAACCCCCGTAGCGCGCCTTGATAAAAGGAGCCCTGGAATTGTTCAGTCCTCTTACTCTGTGAACCGCCTAGAACTTCTTGGGTGTTGGCAGTATAGAAAAATAAAGCGATTATTATTATTAATATTTTAGCGTGCGCTAAATTGGCTAGCGCGCCTTTGTAAAAGGACCGTTATGTGAATCTGACCATGTCAGCCTAAAAGGGAAGGGGATACCACAAGAATTTTCTTGCCGGAAATGTCGTTTGGTCTAATGCCTGCCCTGGCTATACAGATAACCATGGTCTCCACTCCATGGGATGTACGGTCTACTCAGGAGGAGGCGATGAGAGGTTTCGAGAAATGTGGATTTCAATGAACCTAAGTGCGCGCTAAATGCTAAAGCGCCCATTATATTCTATGGACATGTTAGCACGTGCCTTAGTAAAAGCCCCCCCCCCCCCCTAGGTAAAATGGAGGGCCAGTGTTGAAGATTTTAAAGCAACCTCAAGAAGGTGAGTTTCTAGACAGGATTTTAAGCCAACACTTTTCTTCCATCGGTTGGTTGTCCCATGCATCCATAAGAACATAAGAATAGTCTTACTGGATCAGACCAGTGATTCATCTAACCCAATATCCCATCTTCATGGAGACCAATCCAAGTCACAAGTACGTGGCAAAAACCCGAATAGAAGCAGCAATGGCTTCTCCCATGTCTGTCTCAACAGCAGTTTATGGACTTTTCCTCCAGGAACTTGTCCAAACCTTTTTTTAAAACCAGCTACATTGACCGCTCATTCCACATCCTCTGGCAACGCCTATTTTTTTTGATACTTCTAACTCGGTTCCTTTCATCCCGATACCGGGGCTCTTTGTTCTTAGAACATCCTTGCCATAGAAAAGGTTTAATGTCTTGTGCGATTTTGTTTTTTATACCGTTGAAGTACTTTGAAGATTTTTCATATATCCTCACCCCTTCTCTCTTCCAGGATATACACTCGAGATCCTTAGTAGCCCTTCTTGGGGCTTCTGGTGCAGATTTATCAGTTGGGACAGTGTTGCCTTTGCTGTGCATTTTCATCCTTCTGAGGTAGTTGGGCTTCCTGAATTAGGCACAGGTTCTGGTAAAGAGACCTTAATACCTTCTGTTCTATTCCCATGTACTAATCTCTCTGCTTTTGCCAATTTCCCTCCTATCCTGCTTAGCAAACTTGAGTTTATCAGCTATGATCATCCAGTGGTTTCTCTCCCCCTTTTAAAAAAAAAATTTGGGGCAGTCGTGATTATCGTGTCCATAACGTATACAATATGATGGAAGATGAAACCAGTAAGGCCAGTCCCGTTTACTCCGTTTTACTGGTTGCACATTTGTAGTTTTCGTGAATTGTTTTGACTGTTTGGCTCTGGTGGGAGGCTCTTCTTTGCATCCATCACCCTTTCCTTGAAGAAATATTTGCGAATGTTATGTCCCTTGTTCGAGATCATCTTTCTTGTGCTTTTGAGGGCCCTTGAGTGTTCGTTTAGGCCTCTAGGGCACTATTTTCCAGCCTCGCCGAGTCAGATCAAGGTCTGTTGAACGGAGAAACCTGTCTCTGAGAGTGGCTAAGCGGGATCACAAATGCGCCAAAGACTGCAAAGTGTAGATCGGTTTCTTAGCTCTCTTGCAATAAGCGATGGCTTCTTTCAAGTCTACCCGGCTCATCATTCTAACGTAACCTTTTCCAAATCTCTTCTGAATCCTTCTTTGTTAGTTTCCTTGGTCACCGCCTCTGGTGACAGATTCCCCAGTTTCATACTTTACCTTTGAGTATACTCTTTGTTTTTGTGTTTTTTTTTAAGGTTAAACCCCGATTCCTTAACATTCTACCACACTTTTCATGTCCCCTGTCTATTGTTTCTTTCAAACTGAGAAGACCTGACCTGGATTCTTGCTCAGAAATAGCTAAGAAGAAAAAATTTAAATTGAAAACATTTTGGGCAGACTGGAGGGACCATTCGGGTCTTTATCTGCCGTCATCTACTATGTTACTGTTTAGCTTTTCTTCATTACTGGGTGTCACCGCGCCCCCCCCCCCCTTTAGGTTGCCCTTCTCTGACACGTTTCCAGTTCCACTACATTTTTTGCAATGGGATGACCAGAACTGTATGTAATACTTGCTCCCAGGGGAGCTCAGAATGGTTTAAGTTTCAAGTTTATTAGGATTTTATATACCGCCTATCAAGGTTATCTAAGCGGTTTTACAATCAGGTACTCAAGCATTTTCCCTATCTGTCCCGGTGGGCTCACAATTTATCTAACGTACCTGGGGCTATGGAGGATTAAGTGACTTGCCCAGGGTCACAAGGAGCAGCGCGGGCTTTGAACCCACAACCCCAGGGTGCTGAGGCTGTAGATCCAACCACCGCGCCACACACTCCTCACACACACATGAAAATTTTCAGGCACTCAAGCATTTTTTTTCCCCGTTTGTCTCAGTTGGGCTCACAATCTGTGTAATATACCTGGGACAATGGGGGGATTAAGTGACTTGCCCAGGGTCACAAGGAGCAGGGTGGGTTTGAACCCACAACCTCAGGGTGCTGAGGCTGTAGCTTTAACCACTGCGCCACTCTAGAAACAAAAATGCAGTAAAAGTTTATGTTGATTTAAGATTTGATCTACCGCTCCTGCATTTTACGAAGCGGTTTACAAAGCATCAAACTCAAATGAAATTAGGTACTTGAGAAAAACGACCCGATCTGTCCCGAAGGCTCACAATCTAGCTAAAGCACCTGATAAACTAAAAATATGTAATCCATTTCCGAGATCAAAAATCAAAGAGATAGAAAACAGAAAGAATAAAAGAAGATAAAAAATAAAATAAAACCAATTGAAGAGGTAGAAAAGTCTCTGAAGGGGCCTGATAGCAGACGGTCCTATTTTAGTGCAGGTCTTTATACAACTCCCGGCACAGCCCACGTCGCAGATCCGTCACTGGCAGAGCTTGAGAGCGTCAAAGAAATGAACATTTCTAAAACATATCCACTAAAACTCTTCTATGAAATCAATCAATCCAAATTAATATGAATCAGTACAAATGAATACAGATTGCGGTCCCCAAAAGTGAGCCACGTATGGGACAATGAAGCCATTGTGACATCACTGATGAGGTGGAATAAGGCATTATGATGTCACAATACCAGCTCTGGTTATCACAGTCTTGCCCAGAGTCATAAGGCAGAAATCAAAATGTAGCAAAAGTGAGCCAAGTCTAGGACAATGGAGCCATTGTGACGTCACTGATGAGGTTGGCTCTTATTGGTGGAATGAGGCATTATGATGTCACAATACCAGCTCTGGTTATCAGAGGCTGAACCTTGCCACACTGTTTATTTATTCAGTTTTCTATATCGTTCTCCCAGGAGAGCTCCTAACGGTTTACATGGATTTATTCAGGCACTCAAGCATTTTTCCGTGTCTGTCCTGATGAGATCACAATCTAATGTACCTGGGGCAATGGGGGGATTAGGTGACTTCCCTAGGGACACAAGGAGCAGTATGGGTTGAACCCACAACCTCAGGGTACTGAGGCTGTAGCTTTAACCACTACACCACACTCTCCACATCTGGAATTAGATTTTGTCTCAATAGTTGAAGGCTGATTACCATATATTCAGGTATAGTAGGTATCTTCCTGTCCCCAGAGAGCTTACCATTTGAGTTTCTATCCGAGGTGATGGAGGGTTATGAACCTTTCCAAGTTTTACAAGGAGCGGCAGTGAGATTTGAACCTGGCAGGCTTGGTTCACCGCCTTTGCTGTAACCATTATTTTACTCCTTCACATCATGATAGTCTCAGTTTTGCTCTTCGTCCCTTTTCAAAAAAATCCCTAATGTTCTCTTTTTGCTTTTTAAGAAGCCTCGGCACACTGGGTTGAAAATATTCTGCATCCTACTTCAAGAGCTTTTCCTTGGGTGGCCACTCCTAACTTAGAACCCAGCGTCTTGTACCTGTGGTTGGGATTATTTTTTTCTACCGTTTGTATCACTTTGAACTTTGTCCACATTAAAATTTCATCTGCCATTTAGAAGCCGAGTGTCCTAGTCTTTCAAGATCCTTCTGCAGTTGTAATGACTTTGAACGATTTTGCGACATGTCCCTCCCTTGCTCATCTCTGGGGAAACGTGGCTAAAGTTACAAGGAATAAAAAAATTAGGTTTGATAGAATTCTGTCGGAACAATTTGTAACGCAACAGTCCAGAACCCGTGAAAAAAAATAAAACGGTTACAAAGAATAAACATGCGACTTCGTATGGACTTGTGATGTGAAAATTAGCCATTTAATTTCCTAAAGGAGACTTTAATTTAGGGGCATAATAAAAAAAAATAAATAAATAAAAATTAAAACGTCTTAAGTTGCCACTTGGATATCCTAATCGCCAGGACGTTCAAGTGCTGATAATCAAAACCATTTTTCTGGACATCTAGCGGGACCTTTGGCCTGTTTTGCGTCCAGAGTTCAAAGGGGCATGTAGAGAGGCGTTTATGGGCAGGCTTAGACTTGGACGCCCTGTACCTATAATGACCTTTTTGCAGGATGTTCTAGACGGAACTTAGATGTTTTAGCCTATTTATAGAAGCATCTAAGTGCCCAAAACGTACCCAAACTGACTAGATGACCTCTGGAGGGATTAAGTCATAACCCCCCCCTCCCACCCCATTCCTGTCTCTAGAGCATCTCATATAGGAAAGCCTACTAGAGTAGCACAAAGGTGTCTTAAGTAGGCCTGGTGAGTGGGCTAGGAAGGAGGACCCATACCCAGAAGCCACTCTAACCAGTACATTTGTGGTGGAAAGAGGGAGGTCATCATAACCCACCAAAACCCTACTTCACTGCCATATAGATGCCACCTGCAGCCATAAGGGCTATTGAGGTGGTAGTCAGGTGGGTATAGTAGGTATTGGGGGAGTTTTGGGCGGCTCACCCTACATTATAAGAAGGTTATGGTGAGATGTACATGTGGCACCCTTTATATGAAGTTTACAACGGTGCCCCACTGCTCTCTTGGCATGCCTGTGTGGCCAGTCCATTACAAGGTTGGCCCCTCCTACGTCCAAATGCAAACCATTTGGACATTTGAACATTTTTGGGGGGTTGAAAATGGGGTATTACTTTGGACATTTTGGTGCCTTTGATATCCTGGCGACCAAGGCGTCTAAGTAGATGATTTCCCCCCCCCCCAAAAAAAAAAAAAAAAAATTTGGAAGGGACATTTAGCAGTTCGAAAATGGCTGTTTCTGTGCATTTGACTTCGGATATTTTGCAGGAAACATCCAAAGTTGGACTTTGACGTCTTTTTGAAAATGGTCCTCTTTGTCAAATACCTTCTGAAAAATCTTCACACTTTATCAACTAGTTCACCTTTTTAACCACATGTTTTTTGCCTTCAAAATTTTTTTTATTAATTGTCTGTCTTTGCTCAACCCATTATGCCCATCTGTCTTTATGGTCAGTAAGGGTCTTTTTAGTAAAGCTTCAACCATTTTTCCAACAAGGACATCAATTTACTGACCTTTTTTAAAGTTTCCTGGATCACCTCTAGAGCCCTTGTTAAAAAATCTGTGTTTTGTTGACCGCTTTCCAGTCCTCAGGTATCGTGACTTTTTCAAATGATAGTTTATAAGTGATTAGTGGTTTCATGTTTGAAGTCTTTTACAATTCTGTCCTACTGATTTTATCACTCTTTAGTTTGTCAGTTTCTTCCAGATTCACATGATTTGTTTCCAATAGCATCCTCCTCGGTAAAGAAAAAGGCAAAGAATACTTTCTATAACCCTTTTGGATAGTGGTATTTCTATCTCATTCAGATGAATCATCATTTTGTGCTCCTCGAACCCAGGTTTCTCGATCCCATCAAAATTCTCTTAAAATTTTTGACGCTATGATGGCTCTGGCTATCCATCATATTGCCTGCAGTTGGAAGGATAATTCTAATCTCAATTTTTATGAATGATGGAATCACTTGTGTATAATTTGGAAATATGAAGAAATTATAGCTTTTAAACATAATATTGCTAGTTTCAGTATGAAATGGGCTCCGCTAGATGACTTTTGTAGGAACCTACTATAATACTCTAGGCTCCTTTATTTCTGTAAAGAGACTCTGCAACTTTTTTTTTGTTCTAGATTCATGTTTTAATTCTTTATTATATTATAACTCAAAAATTAATATGTTTTTTCCTTTATTCTGGATGATTGTATGGCTATGTAATATATTTTGCATTGTATTAGATATAATATTATGTATGTTGGATTGTGTTATATATGTATAAGATGTATGTTTATGAAAATGATAATAAAAAATTTATTTAAAAAAGACAAAGAATTTTTTAAAAAATTTTTCTGCTATTCTCATTTCATTCCTGAGCACTCATTGTTCAGAAAACCCTCACAGGCGTTTTGCTTGAAAAAAAAAAGTGTTTACTATTGAGGCATAAACTACCCCCCAAAAAACTAAGTTGCGTTTCAAAGTCTCTCTTGGTCTGCTTTAACTTGTTCATCCTTGTTTTCCTCATATTGGGTTTTCTTTCCATTTTCTCAGAATGTCACAGATATAGCTAACCAGCTGGTCGCTCAGGAGACTGCAATGAATATACATCAGATTTGTATCCTAGCTGTGCTAATCTCTACTGTGTATATTCTTTGTGGATTGGGGAGCCCTGTAGGATATTCACATTTGAGTCCTACAGTTTATTTCATAGGGCTTTATGGTGCAGACTCAGCACCATGTTGACGACTCTTCAGGAGAGTTGTAGAAACACATAGAGGACCCTGGAGAAAGCCTCTGTTTATAATGGTTAATAATTTGGTTAATCTACTGTTCTCTAAACAGCGGAAGAACACTGAATAAGGAGAATCACTGTTAATTAGATACAAAAAATCCCCTTATTCTGCTTCACTCTTTACAGATGTTATTAAATCTTGCTGAGTCAGCTTTAAATGATGCTACTGTTGAGTTGATGATAATGAGGGAGGGCTGTGTAATATCCTATTTATAGGCAAATCTCTAATCAGAGTAGATTGTCTTCTCTTGTGCACGTGTTTCTTTTGTTTAAAGTAAAGTTTTCTTGGCTTTTGGTTTTTTTAATTGAAGAAAAATAATTTTTGCACTTGAAGGTAATTATATTTTAAAATGCTTGACATACTGCCAAATCAGTTGACAATGTCAAATCAACGAAAGGTTAGAAAGGGAAATACAAAGTATCTTTCTTACACAAGAAAGTGAGAATTTATATAAACAAAGGAAGAAAAAAAATTGAGGAGGGAGGGAGGAAGGATGAAGGCAGGATGTTATATTTTAAGTTTCTTTATTAATATTCAGAAGTTTCAAGTTAATTGATTTTTAATATACCGACCATCAACAAGTATCTAGCCGGTTTACAATAAAATGCTAAAATAGAGATAAAAATGATTCTTAAAAAAGTAACATGTAGAAAATACAATATCATCACAACAGAGATATAACATTTCCCAACCTCCCAAAACATGAGTGCTAATATATCGTGCAAACAAATTATAATGTTAAAATCAGGTATTCAGGAGTTGACTATGAGTATAAGGCATGAGCTTCGACCAAAAGGGTCCCCAAGTTTGTGTAAAATGTTGTTCTCGTAGAGAATCGAGGCTCTAGTGGTGTTTGAACAATCATAAGGGATTTCCAGTGAGCCTGAGTAGGTGGATCAGAAGTCAACGAGGCATTCAAAATAGCTTTTTTTCCAAGCAATACAGTTCCAGCAACAAATGCAGACAGGCCCCTAGGTGTCGGAGATGGTAATAAGTAGCAGCCAAACAGGGCCTTTGGACAAGGAGTCCAATGCCATCTCCACAGGGAGGAACATAGACCAAAAAGACAAAATAGGCCCAACATAGACCAAAAAGACAAAATCTTTCCTAAGGGCATCTCCAAAACATATGTCCAAGAGTTGCGTATGGTTGCAAACATTTAGAACATCAATAGTCATGTGAAGATGATATGTTAAAAGCAAGAGCAGGAATGATAGCTGTGTATGTATAGTTTTTTTGCTTATACTAAAAGAGAGCATATGTGAGCCAATAACTGAGCTCTCTATTCGGATATTGATTACACTATGTAACAATTTTTTTTTTTTTGTTCCTGGGTAATAAGTGTTCTTTCTTGATTACCTATGCCACAAAAATATAGAAAATTGCTATCATCCCTCTCAAACATTGCCTTTATGACCAGGACATTGATATTTTGAAATTTACTTTTTTTTGCAGAATATTACAGATTGATTCCAACCTGAGTAAACTTAGGGACCCTTTTGCCTAGGTTCAAGCAGTGGAACTTGTTGGATGAAAGTGTGCAGGTCACAGATCAAAAGAAACGTCTCCAAGCTTTTTTCCACCTTCTTTATCCATCAAGATGGGCTCTGCTTCTGCCACAATGTGATCAGTCGGCAATTGGAATCACCTGTAACCCGAAAGAGTGGTGTCTCTTCATTGACTGCTCATCCAGGAGCATCAAAGCCATGCTTCTCCATAATGGGAACAAGTACCCCAAAGAGGATTTCAACAGCATCGGAGACTTCAAAATGACCCTAATGGGTCTTTAAGGCGGTTTTATCAAGTTTCCCTACTATCTCAGTGGACCGAGTTCTCTGTGGAGAGAAACAATGTTGAATGGGAACCACTGGTGGACCCCAAGCTCGCTGATGCTACCACTGCGCATCAAATTGGGCCCAATGAAACAATTTGTCAGAGCTCTAGATAATGAGTGGGCAGCCTTCGAGTACCTTCCAAGACATCTTCCCTAATCTATTTGAGGCAAAGTTGGTGTCTTTGTCAGATCACAGATAAAAGAAGATCCTGGAGTTCAAGGAATTTCTGAAGAAGCTAACTAGGAAGAAGAAAGTGGCATGGGCAGCTTTGTCACAGTGGTTCAGAGCTTCCTGGGAAATCACAAGGCTGAAAATTACATGGAATTAGTTGAGAATCTGGTGAACAATTACAGTAAAATGGGCCGTAGGAAATCTCTCAAAGTCCATGTCCTTGATGCTCATCTTGAGACATTCAAGGAGAACATGGGAGCACACTTAGAGGAGCAAGGTGAGTGTTTCCATCCGATATACTGGACTTCGAACATCGCTACCGAAACAATATAATGAGAATATGAAGAGATGCTACATCTGGGAGGGGAGGGGGGGGGGGGGTTGGGTGGCTGATTCCTGAAAGTAACTTACAATATAATTGGAACAACTGAAAAGACGCCTGGAAAGTCAGTTTTGGGAACGCCCACTTGGACATCTTACTATGTGATTCCTTCAACTTGAGGTTTATGAGCCCTGCTGTGTTATTGGCCAGTTCAGGTCTGTATCTAATGGGTATCCACACCGCATGGTGCTCAAAAACCCCTGTATTTTCCCTTACCCAGAGTCAGTGGTACCATCTGTGTCAGTACTAGGCCTAGAATTACCTGTTCTCGCGTGAGCTGTCCATCCAGGCATCCAGAACATCTCCACTGTATATGCTGCCCCCAGAAGCCTCTAGTTTGCATCGGCTCTAGAGTAACGAGCTTTACAAATAACTCTTGCCATTGCATTTTGTATTTTGGTGGGAGTGAATAAGCATGTTTTGATGACTCCAGTTGGCTACCAATAGGATGGAGGGTCCAATAGAAAGCAAGTTTTGTATGGTCAAGCACTGTTATATTTAAAACAATCTCTGAATATTTATTTACCTAATAGGAAACTGAGATCAGAAACTGCTATGAGTTTGAGGATTGATACAGTACGATATGTGGCAACCGTTGAGTCGTTTTTTTTTTTTTTCAGTGGTTGCAGCAAGAATGTGGAATAAGCTACCAGGAACTTTGAGATTATGTAAAGGTAGTGACCAGTTTCGTAAATTCTTTAAAGCACACTTTTTTGTGCAAGCTTTTTATGGTTAAGAAATGCAGGTTTTCTTTTTTTTTTTTTTATGATAACTGCAGGCTGCCGATTAATTGAATGTATTGTTTGGCATTGTTGATATTTTTATGATGTAAATGGATTTTATGCGTGTTATTTGTGACTCAGATTTTAAAATAAATGAAATTTCCCTCAAACAGTACTTGCCCCTTTCCGTACCATCCCTGACGATATCTCCATCTTGTCTGACTTTACCGGGAGTGGTCAACCCCAGTTCTTGAGGACCGCAATCCAATTGGCTATTCAGGATGTCCTCGATGAATATGCATGAGATCTGGTTGCATGAATTGACTGTTGTCACCTTTTTGATTATGGGTCTTAGATTTAATTACTCGCCTTTTCATATCTAAGTTTAAGATGAATTACTAACGGATGCAAAATGTATTTTCCTGTTTCAGGGCACTTACAATCTAAGGCAGTGGTTCCCAACCCTGTCCTGGAGGACCACCAGGCCAATCGGGTTTTCAGGCTAGCCCTAATGAATATGCATGAGAGAGATTTGCATATAATGGATGTGACAGGCATGCAAATCTGCTCCATGCATATTCATTAGGGCTAGCCTGAAAACCCGATTGGCCTGGCGGTCCTCCAGGACAGAGTTGGGGTCCTTTTTACTAAGGCACGCTAAACGCTAACGCATCCATTATATCCTATGGATGCGTTTGATTTTAGCGCGCCTTAGTGAAAGGAGCCCTAAATTTATACTTGAGGCAATGGTCGGTCGTTGGAGAAGTAGTATTTGCTTCCTGGCTTCCTTTCTTTTGAACCCGCTGCTCTAACCACTTTCTCATATGTTGAAGGTCTACGTCATAGTACTGTCATGTAGATGGAAGTTTTACTTGATCTCCCCAGGGCAACCTACTATAATTCAGCTTCTCGGTGCATCTTGGCAACCGCTACTGTGTGCCTGAAATAAAACTGCTGCTTGTCCCTTTTTCCCTGTTCTTCTCTTCCTACGAGATCAAACCCAGTATGGTCCTGTCTGCCTCTGCGTAGGCTTTGTTGACAAGATGTCAGGCTTTTGCACACGTGACTCTCCAGTAAGATGCTCTGCCACTCATTTCATTTCATTTTCTTTCTTTCCTTCCAGTTTATCCATTAACTGTTTCACTAACTAACTGTCCTCCAGTACTGTTTGTTTGGCGTTTTTTTTGGGGGGGGGAAGTCTGAAATACTATTAAATATGCGATTTGGGGGCTTTAATTCATTCAGGGCTTTCCCCTTTTCCTCAAATGAATTTACTTCTTGGAGGGAAAAGCAGTATGAGTCTTCCCTCCTCCCCCTAACACCATATTTTGTTTAAATCTAAGTGCAGTAAAACCTTGGTTTACGAGCATAATTTGTTCCGAAAGCATGCTTGTAATCCAAAACGCTATGGAGTTTGGTTGCATTCTTTTTCAGACAAGTTTTTTTGTTTTCCTTTGGGTTTAATCCTCTAAAATCCAGAAGCAAGGAGTGTGAATTAGAGAATGACACGGTGGCGGTTTACCTGCGGCCACCGCATTTTAGCCGCGGGTCACCCGCCGAAAACGGGGAAGAAAACTAGCAGTCGCTGCGGCGACGGGGACAAGGCCATTCACCGCCCGCGGGGCGGTGAATGGTCTTGTCCCCCGCAGTGAGGCATGAAGGATCGCGCGGTCCCCGCAGCTCACACCCGCCCGCCCAATCAATTCCAGTGTCCAGCCAGCTCTCTCCCCTCTCCTCACCCCAGTCCGCAGATCCTCCTCCTCGGCGACCCGCACGCTACCAGAGAGCCGCGCACACCCGCCGCTGCTCAGCCTCGATCTTCTGCTCTGACGCAACCGGAAACAGGAAGTTGCAGCAGAGCAGAAGATCGAACACTGAGCAGCCGCGCGCGTGCGGCTCCCTGGGAAAGCGCGCAGGTTGCCGAAAAAGAAAACCCACAAACCAAGGTGAGGAGAAGGGAGAGAGCCGGCCAAACACCAGGATGGACCGGGCAAGCAGGTAGTGGCCGCGGGGACCGTGCGATCGCTAGTGTTCCCGGCTCAAATTGGAAGGAGGGAGTGAAAGGTAAAAGGCTTATATGGATGCAGCGGGGACGGTGACGGGGCGGTGAATGGGATGGCAGTGGCGGTGACGGGGCGGTGAAAGGGATGGCGGTGACGGTGACGGGGCGGTGAAGGGATCGGCGGTGACGGGGCGGTGCAGAGGATGGTGGGCCGGTGACGGGGACAGATTTTTTCCCCGTGTCATTCTCTAGTGTGAATGTCAGTACTGGAGGTGGTGGTGATCCTTGCCTCATTCTTCCCTTCCCCCCTTCCGTTACATTCTCCTGAGGCAAGTCTAACCCCCTCTTCGGACTCTGTACAAACTCCTATCCCTCCCATTCCATTACACTTTTTAATATGTTCGTTACCTTTGTGTATGTACCGATTGTTACCTGCTTAGTTGATAAGCGGGACAGAAATTTTTATAAAGATTTTTATAAAAATTTTTTAAATTAAATAAATCTTCAAGAGATTTAGGGCTCCTTTTTACTAAGCTGCGATAGCGTTTTTAGCGCACGCAGAATTTTAGCACGCCCTAAACCCCGTGCTAGGCGGCCAGAACTAACGCCAGCTCGATGCCGCTAGAACTGACGCCAGCGACGCGCTAGGCGGCTAGAATTAAGGCCAGCTGAATTGCCTTAACGCTAGCATTGAGCTGGCGTTAGTTCTGGCCCGCAGAGCGCGGGTTTAGCGTGCGCTAAAAACGCTATCGCAGCTTAGTCAAAGGAGCCCTTAAGAGATAACGTAACGGAAATCTCTCACGGTGGAGATCATTATACTGTCCTAAGAAAGAAGCACAAGAAAGAATTTGGTCCCTGAGAGATTAATGCGGCAAGAACATACCTGCGTGTTTTGTCTTTTGAAAGAAGAGGCAAAATTGTATGTGTATGGGGGGGGGGGGGTGCCCAGAAAGTTTTAAACTGCAACGGTGGAGGCAGCTTCAGGGTGTGACGAGGTGCAGAGCTGGGTGGCAGTGGTGAAGGCCTCTGTACTAGGATAGCTGGCCTATTGCAGGGCATGATTGAGGTGCTGTAAGCGTGGGCTGAAGCAGGGCCACGTGGGGGTACGAAGCAATTCTGAATCTCTTGTGTCTGCTGCTTCTGTGTATTTCCCATTGTCTCCTTGCTCTCTGTCTTCCTGTCTCGCTTTCCTTTTTCCTGACTTCACTTCCCCTGAGCTGATTTTAGAGGTTGGTTTTTGTTCTGTGTGTGTACCAGGGTGTGTTCGTCTGTGTGCGCCCAGCTTGCTTGTCTAGCTTTGTCCATGTAAATACGAGCGTGTTGGATGATGTATTTTTGTGTTCCATTTGGAGGTGCGCCAACCTCAGAGGGAGAAGAAGGTTAAATGGTTGGATGAGAGGAGAGCAGGGGAGTGTGAGTAGAGTTGCCTCCTTTGCTTCAGGTGAACTTTCTCCGACTCCACGTTGGAGCTGGGTGTGCCACCTTAGCACTTTCTAGGATTATCACCAACAGCCAGAGCTAGAAAGAAAATCCCTCTTTATCCTCTCGCTCCCTTTCTTTTGAGGTCTCCCAGTCCCGAGTCACTCCACACTTTTGTCTCTGTTCCTTGATGATTCTGTATTTTGGGTTCAGCTGCATTGGAGCAGTCTGTGGTACATTACGCCAGGGTCCTCCCCGGGCATCATGGAGCATCCAACTTGTAGCGCAACTATCGAGCCTCCTTCTCTTCCCCTTGGGGTGTGCACAGCTGCAGCTCCAGTGCTCATGGGGGTCTTGGACTGCCCTTTGAAACTGTGGCATTTACCTCTCTGAAATCATGGTATGTCTAGTGCTGACACACAGCTTCCCAGATCTGGGGTAGGTGCCTGTTCCAACAGAGCAGTCAAAATTATTTTCATAGTTTTGCAGATTTTTTTTTTATTGGTTTCTCTGAATAATATATAGCTTGAGGTGTCCCACAGTATAATGGATTGTGGCAGTTAGTAGAATGCACTTTATGTGGAGGTGGGGATTGTTGCTACATGTGGTTAGAATTGCTAATGGGGTGGGTGGGTGGATATATCACACTCCATTTTTTAATCCTTATCCTATTCCAGCCTCTTTCATTTTGACCTGACCTCGGTGTTCACCACCTCCTTTTTCTCTCCCATAAGAACCATCCTCTGTTGCTCTCTTTCTGCCAACAGGGCCACTTTCTGCCAACAGGGCCACTTTTACTTATAAGCTCAGCTTAACTGGGGCCAATAAGTAAGTGGCCTCGAGTTCAGAGCCCACTCTGGTCCAGCAACTTCCCTAATCTGCTTGGAGGTGCCGTCTGTCCATGCCATTGATGGCTCCGTTGGTCCCACCCCTTACAAACAAGAAGTCCATCAGCAACGCAGGCTAACAGCGGCTCCACACCTTTATGCCACTTTTGATCTCCCTGGAAGGGAATAAGGAAACTGTGCTGCTGCTCCAGAGTGGAGTGGGGGTTGGAGACCCCATCCGCAAAAGTTTGTCCAATTTTAGAACAGTCTTTTTCTTATGAAGCTTCAACTTATTTGGAATGCTCTCCCGACTAAGCTTTGAATTATTGATTCTTGTGTTGTGTTTGACGTATCCTTAACTCGTTTTATTTTGGCAGATCTTTGTCCCGACGTAGTTCTTCTGTCTTGTAACTAAGCTAACGTGTTCTCCTGCATAAAGTTTTAAACCACTTCGGGACCTAATTCTAGGGAAAATGTGGTTGAAAAGTGCGACGGATAGAATTAGGTGGCTCAAGCCGTCCCTAGCCAGCTGCTGCCTTTTCTGCACAGTGGACCAAGAGGAGAGGAGGCAGCAGCTCGTTCATCCACTTGCTTCCCATCAGACTTGTTGCAGTCTTTTTCCCTGCCAGCTGTGTATTTTCAGGCAGCTGTTGAGGCGTCCATATAATAAAATAGTCTTAGCACCAGTTCCCAGCACCTTTTTCTGCACTGTTATGCTTTGTAGACATCAATAGCCATTGCTCATTTAAATCCAGCGGTCGTAAAGGCACTGGTTGTTAAACATGGATGCAAAAAAGCACGCACGAGACTTGAAGGCTGAACTGCAACGTTAAGAGGGAGTAAAGTGTTAGCGCCTTCATGCCAGTTTCATTTCTTGTGCCAGCTTTTTTTTCATAGTAACGTAGTAAAGAACGGCAGATAAAGACCTGAATGGTCCATCCAATCTGCCCTGTAATCACAATTTCATGATTGAATTAAAATGTCTTTTTTCTTTGTTCTTTTCTGGGCCATAGACCTTAGAAATCTACCCGGTACTGACCTTAGTTTCTACCACCTCTCTCGGGAGGGTATTCCAGGCATCCACCACCCTCTCCGTGAAAAAAAATTTCCTAACATTACTCCTAAATCTGCCACCCCGCAACTTCAATTCATGTGTCCTAGTTTTACCAATTTCCTTTCTCTGAAAAAGATTTGGTTCTATATTAATACCTTTCAGATATTTAAATGTCTGTATTATATCACCCCTGTCCCTCCTCCAGAGTATACATGTTGAGGTCTTTTAGTCTCTTCTCGTACTTTTGGCACAAACCCTCTGCCATTTTTGGCGCTTTCCTCTGGACTGCTTCAAGTCTTTTTGACCAGAAGGGATAGTCTGGTGGGTGATCATGTTGCCAAAAGGGGAGGAGCAATAGCGTGAAATAATGGGCAATATGATCCACTGCAAATTTAGATAATAGCAGATCAATAATGTTTATGCCCGGAATACATATTTAGCGTTCCAAACATGCACATTTAATACACATAATCTTCTATTTGCATTTTGCAGTGTGTGTGCGTGCAACACCTCTCCTGGTACAATCTGCACTAAGAAAGGATTCTGCTGCTAATGAATTTCTGACGCATCGTTTGCATAATGATCGCTGTGCCGCCCCATGTTTTTGCACGCACATTATCTGCATTCAGTTTGTTTATGTGTATGTATACGAGGGGCCGCTGAAAAGTTCTCGGACCAACCAGCAAAATTGGGGCAGTCTCCATCGAGGGCTGAACACTTGGTACAGTGATTTTCCTCTTTTTTTTTTTCATTCTGTTTGAAAAATACGGAACAAAAAACATAGAAAATATAGTTCTGCCCCTTGTATGTATGAAGAGAAGTTTTGGTTCCTGTGTGTGTTGGGTTTCATATAACCAATATATTTACATCATACCGGAAGTTCATATGTGTGTGGGTTTGTTTCACCCACAAGACTCTTAAAGACTCCTGAAGCAGGCCGGTTGAGGCCGAAACATGTACATGTGAAGTCATAGAGTTTGAATTGTTATTTATTTGATGAATAAAGGACTTTCGTATGACAGTATTCACCAATCCTATTAGGACATATCCACTCTTTGCGATGTTAAGTTTGTGGATTTGGTTCTTGTGTTTATCTCTCTTTCTCTTTCTATCTCTTTCTCTTTTTCTCTCTCTTTCTCTCTCTCTTTCTCTTTTTCTCTTTCTATCTCTTTCTCTTTTTTTCTTTCTCTTTCTATCTCTTTCTCTTTTTTTCTCTTTCTTTCTCTTTCGCTTTCTATCTCTTTCTCTTTCTTGCTCTTTCTATCTCTTTCTCTTTTTTTCTCTTTCTTGCTCTTTCTCTTTTTTTCTCTTTCTGTCTCTTTTTCTTTTTCTCTCTTTCTATCTCTTTCTCTTTTTCTCTCTTTTTTTCTTTTTCTTTCTCTCTTTCTTTCTCTTTCTATCTCTTTCTTCTCTTTCTCTTTTTCTCTCTTTCTTTCTCTTTCTATCTCTTTCTTCTCTTTCTCTTTTTCTCTCTTTCTTTCTCTTTCTCTCTTTCTTTCTTTCTCTCTCTCTTTGATTTATAAGTCATGGCAACTATTTTTTTTCCTCTTGGAAATGTGCCAACACTGGAAATCTAACATAACATGTGACATGTCCTTCTTAATGTTGCCATCGGATGACAGATGAGTGCAGCGGTCTAGAATTGATCATGCCCCTCAATGTCAAAGTTTTGGTGACAGCGGTGTTCAATGGAATGTTGCTCTTCCATCAAGGTACCAATTCTCCTTGGCAAAAATGCGTGGGAATGTCATGCAGAGCTACAAGAAGCATTGGGTGATTGTGCCCTCCTGTATCACAGTGGCAAGGTGGTTAGAGAGCTTCAAACGGGGAAGAGTGTCGACTGCTGACCTGCATCGCAGTGGACGTTTTGTGTCCCCTCGCAAAGATTTATCGGTGGCTGTGATTGAACAGTGCCTAATTGAAGACAGGCACTGGACTGTGACAGAATTAGCCCAGTATACAGGCATTCCTGTGTCGACAGCGTGTCGAATTTTATGGCAGGACTTAAAATTGCACAAGATTGCTACAAAGTGGGTGCCACGTCACTAAAATGCGATGTGGAAGTGGACTCGCTATGAGACGAACAGGACATTTGAACTGCATTTCGGTGAGAGGTGGCACACATTAGCGATTCGAATTTAGCTGACGGTATTCACCGCCTTCCCCATCGATGGCAACGAACTGTGGACAACCCGGGAGGCTGCTTTGAAGGATGTTGACAGTTAAACAGTTTGTACTTGTACTTTGTTGTTCACGTTGTACAGTACACTGTACGCCATAATAAAACAATGAGTTCAAATGTCGTGTTTTTTGCTTCTTCCCTACCAGAGACCCGCTGCACTTGTCTCTCATCTGGTGGCAACGTTAAGAAGTCCATGTCGCACATTTTCAAACGTATATATTAGATTTCCAGTGTAGGCGCATTTTCGAGAGGAAAAAAGTAGTTGCCATGACTTATGGCCCATCCAGTCTGCTCATCCAAAGTAACCATTATCTCTTTCTCTCCCTATTGGCTATGGCTCTTAACATTTGCATCTCTTCTTCCTGTAGGCTAAGGCTCTTTACAGTTGCATTGTGATGTCATAGAACTTTATGGTTATAGAAACATTGTAACATGATGGCAGATAAAGGCCAAATGGCCCATCTAGTCTGCCCATCCGCAGTAACCATTATCTCTTTCTCTCTCTGAGAGATCCATGTGCCTATTCCAGGCCCTTTTGAATTCAGACACAGGCTGTCTCCACCACCTCTACCAGGAGACTGTTCCATGCATCTACCACCTCAGATTACTCCTGAGTCTGTCACCTCTTAACTTCATCCTATGCCCTCTCTTTGCAGAGTTTCCTTTCAAATGAAAGAGACTCGACTCATGCGTATTTACATTACGTAGGTATTTAAACGTCTCTATCATATCTCCCCTCTCCCGCCTTTCCTCCAAAGTATACAGATTGAGATCTTTAGGTCACGAAGACCACACACCATTTTAGTAGCCTTCCTCTGGACCGACTCCATCCTTTTTATATCTTTTTGAAGTTGAGGCCTCCAGAATTGCACACCAGATTCTAAATGAGGTCTCACAAGTTCAACCCAACTTTTGTATTGCTGCTTTGACCTTGGGCGGGCAGCCTGATCTGTCGTCATCTCTTAGGTTTCTTCCCTCCCCTCCCATCACATCCAGGTTGCTGAATTTATCATTCCTTCCTCCTTCTGGTTCTTTGATACCATCTTTTTTTTTTTTTTTTTTGTTCCCTTTATAGGGATGTGCATTTTTTTTTTTTGTATTTCAATTCCTGATAGCAATGTGGAATGGACTGATACAAAGAAAGAACATGAAAATGTTTTGCCTGTACAGTCCCTAATTTCCTTGTTGCTCGTCAACCTCTGGTTCCTTCCCTCATCTCAGGTTCCTCATGATGCGCCTCTTGCTTGCTGGTTCTGCTTTTCTACCTCTCTAGAAAAAAGTATTCTTCCTCTTTTCAGGCCTATGAAAGACTGAGCAGGAAGCAGGGCACCTGTCCACCTAATCCATACCTGATACTTCCTTTCTAAGCACACGGCTGGGGGACAGGCATCCAGCACAGTCCCCCCCCCCCCCCCCCACTCTACCCAGGGCAAAGGATCTCTCTTTGCTTCATTCTTTGTACACTCTTGACACACGCAGATACTTCATGCCGAGTCTCTTACAGCCAAGTGAGGTATCAAATGAAGAAAGCGAGAAGCACATAGCATTGGCCACTGGTGTGAAAAAGAGGAGGGGAGAACTGAGCTCACATGACGGTAAAACAGGGAGGAGGCAGATAGATAGAAACATGACGGCAGATAAAGACCAAATGGCCCATCCAGCAGCATCCACTAGAGGAAAATTGTAGCCTCAATGTACCCAAATCCATGCAGAGAGGAGAAGACTGTCATCGTGAGGAATCTGAATTTGTTGTGAGTTGGAGGCGAGGATGGTTGGTACCGGCAGGAGCCTGAACCAGCACAGAGAGCAGGTGGGAAAGAAAATGGCTGATCACTGTGGCCAGGAGCCTGTATCGGGAAGAGGTAGGGAATTGTTCTGCTCTCAACGCCTTCATTAGCTGCAGCTCCAAATGACTAGAGGAGGCAAGCAGAGTGATTAACCTTGAGAAACATGTCTGGTTGCCATTGCATGTGCTCTGCTGACCTGCCAATAATGGAGTAACCCTGCAATGAGTGAACGGTGTGGCCGAAGGGGAGGGCAGAAGGGAGGAAGGAATACAGAAAGGAACACTCTTGAGGGTGGAGAGAGGATAAGCTCGTGGGAATAGGCCTCGGAGAAATAAGAACAAAAGGGGGCAGTTCTAATGAGTGAGCCATAGAGCGGTTGCATTTGGGAAGGGGCCAGGGGGAAGTGAAGAAGGGAGAGTACACGGGAAGGGGCTAGGCAGGAGATGATGACGAAGATAGCAGGAAGGAAGGCATTACTCGAGACAGCTCTAGATGAGGAAATGAGTTGCTGGGAGGATCGACTGAGGCAGGAGAACAAAGCTAAGACCAAGTGTGGGAAATGTTAATATAATTTTAAGGCCACAGAGAAGGACAGGAGTGAAGGTACTTGGGAAGCGGCTGTGGTGAATGGAGAAAAGGTGTGTGTGGGAGGGGGGGGAGGTTAAGTGGGGGGGGAAGATGTGAAGATGGTGGCCAAAGATCAAGGCATAACTTGGGAAAGACAGACAGCTACTAGGACTTATTTTGATATCTTCACATGTAAGTTACCTGCATTACTACCAGATCAAAGGAAATCTCTGTGGGAAGATTTTTCTTTGAAAATGTAGGTCCAGATCTGTAGATATAAAGTTAATTGCCATGGGAAACTGACTGGGGTGGGTGGGAGGGAGAGAGACTAGTGAGGTTTGCTAGAATTGAGAGAGAATGATGGAGTACATCTGGGAGGAGAATGGAAGAAGGCTGATGGTTAGGGACTTATGGACAGAATCTGGGGGGGGGGGGAGGGATGAGGGAGAGGAACTGGTGAAGAGGAGAAGGAGAGAGAGAGAGAGAGAGATGCAGGAGGAGTCGCACATGGTCAATAGGGAAAAAACCCAGTTTGCATTTAAAATGCTACTACCGTACATTTTGGTAATTTTGGGCTGCTAGGACGTGCGTAGCGCTTCGAGAGTTCCTCTAGTCTGCAGCTCCCCATGTGATGTCGCAATCCTTGCCTAAGACACCAGAAAAGACCCCAAGGTCAAAAAGACCCAAGTTATTTGAAAAGATACCAACACATAAAATATATATCTCTCTCGGGGGGGGGGGGGATTCCTCTCGAACAATATTACTGTGTTGCCCAACGATAATTTTTTTAATTGGCGTTGTGAATCGTCAGTGTGAGGAAGGACCTGAATAAGGAACCAGCGCTGATGCTTAACCAAGCCACGGTTTTTACCCGTCCTCTCAGCCTGAATCAGCAGCATCTCAACACAATTATTATTATTTTGTCAAACGCACAGCTGCTGAGGGTTCCTGAAGAAGACGCTCGTCCCTGAAACCGAGCTGGGCAGAACCTAAACTACGGCGTTGTTGTTCTTCAAAGGAGGTGAAAAAGTTTATAGAATGGCGTACCTCCTCATGTCAATTTTGACGCGTTGCATCTGGGGAGATAGGTTTATAGCCTTCATCGTTTATTGTTTCTTTTCCTGGCTGATGTCCGGCGAGGGGGGAGGGGGACTCTGTCTTTGAAAGTAATTAATTGCACACTATTTGTGTTAAGAATTTTCTTCACGATCGCTTCACATTATATTATAATTTTAATAGCCCACGTGTGGAATCCTGTGATGGTATGCGGCCTAACTAGCGAGAGAGGTTCTCGCGTGGGTAAAACCGTGGCTTGGTTAGGCATCAGAGCTGGTTCCTTATTCAGGTCCTTCCTCACACAGACGATTCACAACACCAATTAAAAAAAATTATTTTTTTGGCAACCCAGTAATATTGGCGCACCGATCTGGATCGTTGGACGATTCTTGGCCGAGTTTCACAACAGATTCTGCATGCAAATGATCTGATCGGTCGCACGCCCATCGCTGTAGAGCCATCGAGACGCATGCGCAGATTATCCCTGTTGGTTGGAGATGCAATTTGCGCATGCACTTGCTCTTCGCAGACGCGAGCTCAAAATAAAGGGGGGCGAGGTGGCTGCAGTTTACTTGCTGGCCCTACGAGCGGACATTTTAAAAGGAATGATTTCAGGTTTTTTTGGAGCCAGATTATGGAACAGAACACACTTTAAACCCGCGGGCTCGCACTACGCCTTTTGCAGAATATCTAAAAAGGGAATTCGTATGCATACGTATAGATGATTTAAGGTATTATAGTTTTATTTTTTATTTTGATGGTTGTTTTATATGGGGTTGTAACCTCGATCCTGAGATTTCAGGGTGGAAGAGAGCAGGAGAGTCGGCAAGGACATTAAGCGACTGATCCTCGACGGTCGCTTCATTTTGGATCGGCAAACCCATTTGGTGTTTCTTCTTCTGCTTAGTGAATCGATGCCATTTGCCCTCATTTGCATGGGTGGATTGGGTAGGAGATTTGATCGGCAGGAGTTTAGTGAATCTGGTCAGGGAACCGTTGCAAAACCAGTAAAACTGGTTTTGCGATCGTCGGGACAGGATCGGAAGCTTTAGTGAATCTAGCCCATTGTTCGAGGAGAGAAACCTCCCCAGAGATATATATGCACAATTCCTGCCTATGACATCAGTGTCTTTGGCTGGGGGCCTGAGGAATGTCAGAAGTGGCAGGTTAAGTCCTTAGGAGAGGAAAGTAAATAGGTCATCTTTGTTTTCACCAAACTGACCTTCGTTAACCCTTTTAGGACCATAAGGATCGTAGGCCAATTTTTGTGGTTTTGACGACATTTTTATGGTAAAAAGGGCTTGCAGATGCCAAAAAATTGATTTTTTTTTTGGTGAAATATCATTATTTTTATTTAAAAAAATCAAACTTCTGGCTTATGGACAGTGTGGCAAGTGAATCTTCTCGTCAATCTGGCAACGACGCTAATGAATGAATGTCGGAACCAGTTTGTTTACATAAAGGCAGTATCCTATGGAATCCGTACATATCAAATTTAGAACTGTAGACTATCCCAATCAAAATTTATAGGATTTTAAAGTTATGGGACAAATATGTCCCTTGGTCCTGAAAGGGCTACGCTAAAGCAGACTATATGCTATACAGAAATAGAGGCATTCTCCACTGTACCATCCCCTCCCCGGCAATTGAGAACATGGGATCCTCCTATGGTTTGATAAGCAGAAAAGTGACAGATACGAGAAAAGAGGATAAAAGGACTGGAACTGGATTTTCATACCATTGTACAGTATTTGGTGCCATCTGGTGATGACGGCTATTATATGCAGCCTTCCTCTTTTCACAGCTTCTGAAAAGGCATTAGGCTGTGTTTAGGGAAGGGCTACCCAAGTCCAGTCCTCGAGATCTACAGGCAGGCCAGGTTTTCAGGATATCCACAATGAATATGCATAAGAGAGAGATTTGCATACCAAGAAGGCAGTGCAGGCAAATCTGTCTCATGCATATTCATTATTCATTGTGGATATCCTGAAAACCTGGCTTGCCAGTAGATCTCGAGGACCTGACTTGGGCAGCCCCCGGTTTAGAGGATCACAGTGATTTTTGTGTCCGAGAGAGTTTAAAAATAAAACACTCGCACTGCCGTGGGACTGTGTTATTTTACTTCCCGAGAATTCTCTGACATTTTTAGAAATCTTCAGAAGCTTCCTGAGAAATCTGTAGGGTGTTCGAAACTCTTACACGGAAAAACATGTGGTTTGGCTGCACATGATGGTCACATCTGAAGAAAAGAATGGTGTTACGTCATTTTTGGAAAACACGTGAAAGACATCTATTGTCCTAAAAAAAAAAATACTTGAACCGATGAAGAATCCAGGGTTCTGGAGAACACAGTTACTAGATCTCGGAGCTGCTTATATTTCGAAAGATGGCATCGGCCCTATTTGAAAGTCTGGAGATATGTTCCTAAAATGTCACTGCGTTGTCTGAAATTCATTCCGTTTAGCATGTTATGAGGGTCATTTTCAGGCGTAAAACAGGGCTCTGCCTTTTGGAAATGAGTAGGGGAGGGGGGGGTTTAATAACGTTTTCCACCCTGCATGCAAACGATATCCTTTTACTTTTCCCTACTAGTCCATTTGCTCCTTCCCTTCACTCCATCTGTAGCCCAGTGGCTTCTTGATCATAAACGTGTCTTTAATAAGGACAAAACTGTGACCTGTTGGTTCTCAGACTCATTAGCCAACATTCTATTACAACTCTTTGGTGTCCCCATAACCCACGTAGGACATTTCCATTATCTGGGTGTATTCCTTGATTCTTCATTGTCATTCCAACTACAAATTTCTCTCTTAACCAGAACTAGTTTTCTGAGGGTTTTTTTGGGTTTTTTTTGCAAACTTTGGGCCATTTGTCACCTGTTCAGTCATGATGCACTTCGTTCTCTTATCCTTTCACTCTGTATCTCACACCTCAGTTATTGTAATATCTATTCTGGCCTTCCATTAAGGAAACTTCAGTCTCTTCAAAATACGGCTATTCAGTTACTCTGCCATTCTAACATCATTTTGATTATTTCACTCCTTTCCTTAAATCTCACCTCTGGTTGCCAAGAATTACAGTATTTATATACATTACATTACATTAGAGATTTCTATTCCGCCATTACCTTGCGGTTCAAGGCGGGTTACAAAAGAGATTAAAAAACGGAGGGTTACAATGGAAGAACATTTGTCCTTTCTAGAGAGGTAAAAAGTAGGTTATGTAGTTTCAGTGTGGCGGGAAGAGGGAGGGGGGGGGGGGAAGTACGGTAAGTTTGAAGTTAAGGCTGTTTTAGGAATTTCTTGAAGAGTATAGTTTTTATTTCTTTTCTGAACGTCTTGTAGTCTGGCGTCGTTATCAGTAGATTGGAGATTTGGTTATCTAGTTTAGCTGCTTGAGTGGCCAGGAGGCCATCGTATAGTTTTTCCCAGGGCTGTGGAGTCAGTAGATAAATGTTCCGACTCCGACTCCTCAGTTTTTTGTACTTCAGACTCCGACTCCAGGTACCCGAAATTTCCTCCGACTCCTCGACTCCGACTCCACAGCACTGGTTAATTTTCAGATCGTTAAAATGGAATGTCAAGTTGAGAGAAATGAGCATTTTCGACACCACCTTCTTTTTGCTTTTAATCAAGGTTCTAAGGCCGCAGAAGCTGCTCGCAACATTTGTGCTGTGTATATAGTGGGTGCTATAGCTGAAAGAATCGCTCGTAATTGGTATGCCAAGTTCAAAAATGGAGTCGGTAGATAAATGTTCCGATTCCGACTCCTCGGTTTTTTGTACTTCTGACTCCGACTCCGACTCCAGGTACCTGAAATTTCCTCCGACTCCTCGACTCCAACTCTGACTCCACAACCCTGGTTTTTCCCATTTTACTTCTTTGATCGAGGGGTGTGTGTTTTCCTATGTCTGACTGAGGTGGTTTGGATGAGGCGGTTGTTCAGGTAGGTTGGGCTGTCTCCGTTTAAGGCTTTAAATAACATACAGTAGAATTTAAATAGTATTCTTTCTTGGATTGGTAGCCAATGTGAGATGATGTATGCTTCTGTAATATGGCCGTGTTTTCTCAATGAGTAGATGAATCTCGGAGCTGTATTTTGGATTGTTTATAGTTGTTTAGTCATTGTAGCAGGGGAGGTAGAGGATGTTGCAGTAATCTAGTAGATTTAGGATTAGGGATTGTACTATAAGCTGGAATTGAGTTTTTTCGAAGAATTTCCTGACTTGTCTTATATAATTCTCATACTTTCCTTCAAAGCTCTCTGCACAGGCATTCCAGATTACGTTTCTACTTCCACTTTTCTCTACTCCCCCCACATGACTACTTCAATCATTAAATGGCCATCGCCTAGTCCTTCCCCATCCTAGCACTGCCCAACTTGAGTCCACTAGAGAGAGAGAGTGCATTTTACTTCCTAGCCCCTATTTCTCTCCCTTCTCAGTGATTTATCTTTTAAAATTTTCAAGGTGGAACTCAAAACCTGACTTTTAAATCAGGCTTACACATAATACAACTCTTGTCACCACCCACCAGCCCCAATAATTGTAATCCGCTCTCAGTGCTCCCTTCTACTTTATCCTTCTCCCCCCCCCCCTTAACTTTCCCCCTTTCTAAACTACAACAGCACTTCTCCTCCTACCCTCTCGTCTCTTTTTCCATCCTCCCTCAGCCCCTCCTTTTCCTTCACCCCAGCCATTTTGTTATTGCCTTTCCAATTTTCTTCCCAGTCTCCTTGGCATGATTGACGTTGGCCCTATTTTTAAGTGGCGTGCTTTTCCTCCTTTGGTTTTAAATATTTGTACACCGTTGTGTTCTGCATGTCAGTAATTAGCGGTCTAGAAGTCTTAATTAGACTGTAAACTTGTTTTGTGTGTAAAAAACGTGTGTGTCGTGCCATTTTGCATGTTCTTTACCAGCTGTGTGAGAAGCATCCATGGGGTTGGGATTGGGGTTAAAAACAGGGTAATGAAATAGGTCCTGTGGTAGATAACTAGTGCTATAGTTAGTAAAATTCCCCCTTAGTTAGAAAAAGAATCTGTGCAGAGTAGCCGATCTGAATAAATGTGTACAGGTACTTTTTTTTTCCTGGGATAGTTTTCCGAGTTAAAGTATGTGCGTGTGGGCAGTTCTAGAATTACCCTGTAAATGTGTCAGAAGAAAATGAGGAAGGGCATAGCAAAAGCTGCAGCTTTAACCATCTGCTTGCAATCTGATGGTATCATCTTCAGATACTGTGCTGGCTTTCTTTTAGCTTTTTTATTCAAGTGGTAGCAGCCTTGATGTGTCGGCCAAAAAAAAAAGATGTGAGCTCCTGAAGTAAAGAGCTCCTGTTGGTTAGAAGTGGGATGGAAGGAATGGTTGGGAACATTTCGGCAGCGCTTGGGTCTTTGGGTAGCACATTTTGATATGAGATGTTGTGGAATTGCTTGGTTGATGGGCTCTTTCAGGTTCCCTTTTCATGACTGTCGATGACGGCTCTCTCTGTGTCTCCCAGACTCCTCCTGCCACACAAAGTTGCACTTCCATGTCTCGGCGACGAGCGCCATGACCACCGCGGATTCCAGAAGATAAAGCGCAGGCCAGCCGTGTATAAGTATGTGGCTTTTTTTTTTTTGGGGGGGGGGTTAACTGTGTACACCTCACCTTCCCAAATCTTTTTATTTAAATTGCTGTTCTCTCTCTACCTCTTTGTATCTAATTGTTTTTCTTTATAATCTAGGGCTTCTTATTTTTAATTTTTAACTGATAATCGCTGATGAACACCTACTGTATCAAAGGTGTTTTTAAAAATTTGCTAATCATACGAAAACCATTGGGATCCTTCATTCTTCTTGTGTCCCTCTTTTGATGACTTCTCAGATACTGAACTGAAACACCTGTGCCCCAAAAATACAGATCAACATCAATTTGATATAGCCACAAAGAGCTGCTAACTTTTAAAGAAACTAAACCATCTAAATTAACAATGTATAAACCCCTAAAATAGAAGCCCTATATATATTGTATTTCTCCATCTCATTTGTTTCCCTTTCCCTTTTATTTACGGAATGTCTCTCTTTCCCCTTTTTACTTCCCCCCCCCACTCTTTTTAAAGGCTAAATAAACCTCCAAGTCTGGGTGTTAATCCAAGGATTTAAACGTCGGCAGCTTCAGAAATGGAAAACTTAGGGGGTAACCTTTTACTAAGGCACACCAGCGCATCTTAGCGTCCGCTAATGCGTCCATTATATCCTACGGACGCGTTGCCACGCGTTAGCATTTAGCGTGTACGCTAAGATGCACGAGCGCGCCTTAGGTAAAGGACCCCTTAGTGTACAGAAAAAGCAGGGGTAGGGGTGGGAGAATTTATTTATTTTTTTTGCCCATTTATTTAAACATGGCGCGTTCAAGCAGAAGTTTTGAGAGCTTACCGCGGTGCTTTTTTTTCTGTGCCGTGGGAATTTAAATCCTTGAGGAAACTGATTGGCAAACATTTCTCTGTAGCATTCTTCTCCAACTCTTGCTGTCTGCTTCTCTTACTAACCAGAGCACTTAATAGAGAATGACACGGTGACAAAATTCATCACCGTTCCCATCCCCTTGGATAACCGCGGTAAACAATCTTCATGTCATTCTTTAAGGAGAGAGGGAAGAATCAGAGTATGAATGGCCACAACCACTGACCCTCAAGCTTTGCTTTGAAGAATGCTGGTGTAGAAGGACTGAGGCTGAAATAGACACTAAAAAATGAAATGGGATTATTTTCCGCGGTTATCTGCGGGGACGGGAACGGTGATGAATTTTGTCACCGTGTCATTCTCTAGCACTTAACGTAAACTGATTTCAACACAGCTAACCTCCTCTTTCTTGAAGAGAAAACCCCCCTGCTTCATTCTCTTGCAGCAATAATACAGAATTTGACCTGTCTTCCTCCCTTTCTCTCATGAATGGGACTGTTTGAATGGTGATGTCCTGTAATTAGTGCCCACCTAGCATTGGAGCAGTGGTCTCAAACTCTCGGCCCGGGGGCCACATGCGGCCCACCAGGTACTATTTTGAGACCCTCGGTATGTTTATCATAATCACAAAAGTAAAATAAATCATATCTTTCTTTAGCTATAAATGACAATATTATTATTAAGACTTAGCCCAAAAAAAGATTTATAAACTATAAAGAGTTTTATCTCGTGCAAAATCGTCATTTTTTCAATAAGACATTAACTATTTTTTCTGCGGCCCTCCACGTACCTACAAATCCAAAATGTGGCCCTGCAAAGGGTTGGAGTTTGAGACCACTGCATTAGAAGCACAGGACTGATGCCCCAGAACCTTCCAACACATCCTCATTGGAAAAATAATGTTCCGTAGCATTCATAAAATTGCTATAACATAAAGGCAAGGCTGCATTACTTCTTCACTTTGAAGCCTTCTCAAAGAGGGTTATGGATTGGTTCAATGCTGCCTTTTGCTGCTTCAAATACGAAGAAGAAAAATCCAGCAGAGGGCTCCATTGCACAAGAACGAAAAAGAAATCGAGGAACCTGAAGTCCTGCTAAGCAGGGCTGGTGCAAGGCACCAGACCAGACGTCAGCTTTGCGTAGGGTTAAAGTGAAGAGCCGTCTATAAATACTAATAGACGTAATCTAGAAAAGGATCATTGTGGCTAACCCGAGGCCTACCACGTTGCATCCTTCAGTTCAAAGAAGTGGAACTAGTTGCAACAATTAGTTAGAAACCATCAAACCTGCAGAAAACCCATGTTTCTAATTAGAGATTATTTTGTCCACGGATGAGCTTAAAATTTAGGCTTAAGTAGACCCTTGAAAATGTTAGAAGTTCTTTCAAATATCTTCCTTTGGAGGATGCTGAATTTTGCTGCTCATGTGTCAAAAGATGCGATCTATACTCGGGCCAAGATACTAGGGGTTCCTTTTACAAAGCTTCGCTAGACGCTAACGCCACCATTGAGCTGGCCTGTGGCGCGGGGTGAGTGCATGCTAAAAACGCTAGCGCAGCTTTGTAAAAGGAGCCCTGGGTTATATGGGAAAGTTGAAACAGTGGACTTTAACATTTAAACTCATTCCAGGATTGGCGAGGCCATGTTGTCGGTGGGAGGGGGGGGGGGGGGGGGTTCAAAGCTTTGAAATGTTTTCCAGGAGTTCTGCGATTATGCACTGTTAGATTTTTAAGAAAATGTTGAAAACGCAATTGTTCGTAAACGCCTGCGCTACAAGTGGCTGCTGATTTTTTATTTATTTTTTATTAGATTGAGTCGACTTTTATAGCAAAGATTTTTTGGTAACCATTTGATGTGTATATAAGAACATAAGAATTTGCCTCCGCTGGGTCAGACCAGAGATCCATCCCGCCCAGCGGTCCGCTCCCGCGGCGGCCCTCCAGGCTCATCACCTGTGCAATGGGCCTTGACTATTCCTATAACCTACCTCAACTCCTATCTGTACCCCTCAATCCCTTTATCCTCTAGGAACCTATCCAAACCCTCTTTGAAGCCCTGTAACGTGCTCTGGCCTATCACGGCCTCCGGAAGCGCGTTCCATGTGTCCACCACCCTCTGGGTGAAAAAGAACTTCCTAGCGTTTGTTCTAAACTTGCCCCCTTGTACTTGTGGTTCCCCACAGTGTGAAGAATCTGTCCCTGTCTACCTTTTCTATGCCCTGTGGCTATATAAATTGTATAGGTCAGATGTCTCAAACTCAAACCCTTTGCAAGGCCATATTTTGGATTTGTAGGTACTTGGAGGGCCGCAGAAAAAAAGAGTTAATGTCTTATTAAAAAAATGACAACTTTGCATGAGGTAAAACTCGTTATAGTTTCTAAATCTTTCCTTAATTGCTTCTGCTAATTCCATTATATACAGCTGAAAGCAGTGCAACATAGAGAAAGTGAAGTTTAGCTAGTTTTTCATTTTGCTCTGCTTTCAGCGGTGTATAACTGAAATGATCTAGAGCAATTAAGGAAAGATTTAAAAACTGTAAAGAGTTTTACCTCATGCAAAATTGTGATTTAGATTCTAATCTAAAGCAGTGTTCTTCAACCACCGGTCCATGGACCAGTGCCGGTCCACAGAAATTTCCTGCCGGTCCACAGGGCCAGCACGTGCATCAGGCCCAAAACAGTGTTCTTCAACCGCCGGTCCACGGTGCGATCGATGCGGCGTTATCTTCGAGCCAGCTCCCTCTTCCTAACTGATTCGGTGCACAAAGCCACGGGCAGTGGCTCCTACGGGCATCCTGCGCCTGAACCGGAAGCCTTCTCTCTGACGTCGCAACGTCAGAGGGAAGGCTTCCAGATGAGGCACGGGACGTGCAAGGTGCAGTTAGTACTATTATGGGGGCGGGGTCTGGGGTGGAGATTGGGTAGAGAGGGGCGGGGTCTGGCCCACGACTTAGCCCAGTGTTCTTCAACCGCCGGTCCACGGACCGATGCCGGTCCACAGAATAATTATTTATAGGTGTAAAAAGGTTGAAAAACACTGATCTAAAGTATTAACTGCAAGAGACAAGATTATGGTGTAGTCCTCTAGGTTTTTTTTTTTTGGTAGAGGGGAGAATCAATATCCGACTTGTGTCTGGAAAACTTGTTCCTTAATTGTCCGGAGGTCGCATCCGCAACCGTATTTAGCTCTCACCTCCTCCAGCACCGGACACAACCGCCATCCTGCATCAAGCGGTCTCCGCCAGGAGAGGTGCCGAATTTCACGAGAGTTCACGAGATTACGTGCACACGCACAAGCTGCACTGCCTCCAGTGGTTACCTTCCGTTCTGGAACGTTGCTCGCCTCCCTGCTGTAACCTCACATAAGCGCTTTCCGGCATCTGTGCGCGATTGTCCTCTCCACGCCACCTCACAATCGGGTACAGACGCAGGAAAGCGCTTGCGTGAGGTTACAGCAGTGAGGCGGGCAACGTTCCAGAACAATGGTAACATACCGAGGGCCTCAAAATAGTACCCGGCGGGCCGCATGTGACCCCCAGGCCATGTGTTTGAGACCACTGGTATAGGTAATATACGGTATCTAAATTTTTAAATAAATAAAGCTAAAGTTATATGCCACCAAAACGAAGATCTTATGGTTTTCCAATCGATTGGAATTTATACCCAAGGTTATACCACTCAATTAGAATGACAGTCTAAAGGTAGAAAGGTTCTGACGGTACTGAGGATTATCTTAGACTCCTTGTTTTCTTTGGAGGCTCAGGTTTGTTTTGGTTTTGGTTTTTAGCGTAACAAGCACAGTAAAATTGTTTGTTGATTATCAAAATTGTTGATTATCTGTTTAAAAATGTTTTCTTTAAACTGAGACATCTACGATCTATAGGAGAGCCCGAGAGTCTCGTCTCGATGGGCGGCTGTAACGCGGGGATGGAGGGCCCGTGCAGCCTCCCATGGAGACGAGCGCTCCGCGCGAGGGGGGGGGGGTGGTAGGTGTAGGCGAGCAGGAGGCAGCTTAGCCATAGGCGGGTTTGAAGTTCCCGCCACAGGGCTGCCTCCTGATAGGAGAGAGGAGCGCGGGGCGGAGTTTATAAAGCCAGGACCTCGGAGGACCCGGTGTCTTCCTGGGTCCTCCGAGGCGGCTTTTCCTGGGTGAGCGACAGCGAGATCGTGGCGGGGTCGGGCGGCGTGGCGGAGATCTCCCTACTCGCCGGCGACTCCCTCAGCGAAGACGAGCAGGTGGGAGTTGGGCGGAGTGGGGAGAGGGAGAGACCGACACGATCTATTAGAACTGTATTTTCATTGTGGCATTTTGGTTTTAAATATAACTGTCAAACTAAGGAATAGGATACAACTATTGCAGAATATTTGCTGTTTGAATTATATTTAGACAGGGTAAGTTCAATCAAGTGTCACCTTTGTTCAGAGAGTTCCAATTGGTTATCATTCCAATCACAAATAGCATTAAAAACCTGTTTTATTTTTAAGATTTTTTTTTATGGACTGACCTCACCACAGGCTTTTCAACCAATATCTTTTCCAATTAGATCTAATTCCAGCGGAACGTCTCATAGACAGATATACAAGGGGGGGGGGGGGTGAAAAGTTCTCAGCCCAACCAAGAGGGGAATGACGTGGAGTCCTATATCTTACAAGTTATTCCACATTTTCACCCTTAAGGGTCAACACATCATGTTTGAAGTGTCTGTAACCCTTCCAGAAACTACTCTGATGTCTGGTCATTGAAATACTACTGCTCTGCTGCTGCAGTCACCTCCGAATCACTCAAAACTTGATGTCCTTTCAAAATCTGTTTAAGGTTGGGAAAGAGAAAACAGTCAGATGGAACAAGATCTGATGAGTAGGGTGGATGGTCTATGCCTAAAACCCCAACTGTGTCAAAGCATCCATCGTTTTGCCAGCCTTGTGAGTGGATGCATTGTCTTGGAAAAAGAGAACTCCTTACCGCAGCTTCCCCTCTCCTTTTGTCCAATAGGAAACCAAGGTGGCATGGGGGCCCCTTCTGGTGATTTGGACAGGTCGTGACCTGTTTGGGCCGCCGCGGGAGCGGACTGCTGGGCAGGATGGACCTATGGTCTGACCCGGCGGAGGCACTGCTTATGTTCTTATGTTCTTATGTTCTTTCAATGCCTCCTTTAAAGAGTATTCTTTATTAATTGTTTGATCCCTTGGAAGATAGCCAGTCATTACAACACCTTCCTGGTCCCAAAACTCTGTGGCCATGACCTTTCCTGCTGATCTTTGGATTTTGAATTTCCTCGGCACTGGAGAACCTGAGGTCCGCCATTGCATGGACTGTTGCTTTGTCTCAGGATCGTAGTGGTGTAACCATGCTTCGTCAACAGTAACTAGTCATTCCAAAAAAGTTCGCACTAGCTCGCTTAGTATGCAGCAAAATCAACTTGGAAGTGTCCGCTTGACATCATTTTTTTGTCAGCTTCTGCATACCCAGCTGCTCGTGGATTATAAACCCAACATGTTCCCTGGATATCATGTTGGCCGATACTGCTTGCGCCTCTTCAACAGTGATGCTGCGGATAGCGTTCGTGATGTTTTCCTTGAGTTCATCAAGGGCAGGGATCTCGAAGTCCCTCCTTGAGGGCCAAATCCAGTCGGGTTTTCAGGATTTCCCCAATGAATATGCATTGAAAGCAGTGAATGCAAATAGATCTCATTCAGGAAATCCTGAAAACCCGACTGGATTGTGGCCCTCAAGGAGGGACTTTGAGACTCCTGCTCTAGATAAGGGGTGTCAAAGTCCCTCCTCGAGGGCTGTAATCCAGTCGGGTTTTCAGGATTTCCCCAATGAATATGCATTGAAAGCAGTGCATGCACATAGATCTCATGCATATTCATTGGGGAAATCCTGAAAACCCAACTGGATTGCGGCCCTCAAGGAGGGACTTTGAGACCCCTGAACCAGGGTATGTGGATTGTTGGTGTACGCTTTCTGCTTTAAATTCCCCCCCCCCCCATAAAAAATCGCATATGGACAGGTCCGGGGAACGTGGTGGCCGTAACCCCTTGCTCACAGTTCGCTCCTCTGTAAACGGAGCCAGTTTGACGCCATCTCCAAACCAGACTCTGAATGCGACGTTTAGCTGGTGGTTTTGTTCCTGGGTACTTGTCAGCGAAGGCCTCTTGCGTTTCCTTAATCGATCCACTTCGCACATAGCCTTCCAGGGAGAAACACCATCTTTCTGGCACCGGTATTGGAGGCGGGCTACTTTTCCGTGGCCCACCCTGTACCTTGTGCTTGCTGAAGGAATTGTTCTCTGCAGTGACCGAATTCATATATATATATTTTTTCCTACTGCTATGTGGTTTCTGGTTTCAGTGAGTCAGGCTCTTCGCTCATGAAAGTGATTAGGTGTATGCTGTTGCAGAGTACCAAAAGCAGTTGAGAAACCCATGACTTTTACCAGAAGAAACATGGGTTTTGCATTTCAGCTTGAGGGTTCTGATCAGGAGAATGATTCACATGTGACCTTCACAAGTGTTAGAAACTTGAGGAATTTGTCTATGTTGAAAGGTAGATCTTCTCATAGCTTCCAAGTAAAGATAGAAATAAGTGTATTTGTACGTAATTTAGTATTTTTATAAGGGCGGGATATAAATAATAAACCAAATCGAACCCTCCCCTGTCTCCATCTGCATTAATATTTGCTCCTGACAGATGAGTGTAACAGAGAGATGATACCCTGCAACTGCTTTATACAGGTAGAAGTCCTTTCCGTGCCCTTCCCATATTTTTCCTGTATAGGCCTCATCTGATGTACAGATGCAAAAAAGCTTTCTCGGCCTGACAAAGTGCAGCAGAAACCGTGAAGAGAAATCTCCTTCTGTACGGTCTCTGATTAGATTAGGAAAATTAATAGAATATGCAGTAAATGTTTTGAATAAATGAATGCATTTCTGGCCTACTGCAGGATACAGGATATTTTGCTGCTGTAGTTGCTATTCCAGACGTTTTCTCAGAAGATTGCACAAGGGTTTCTCTACTTTATTCTTTTATTTACCTGGTGGTGAAAGCAAATCATCTGCTGGATATGGTTGGCTTCAGTGGGGGGGGGAGAGTGTGGCGCAGTGGTTGAAGCTAAAGCCTCAGCACCCTGGGGGTGTGGGTTCAAACCCATGCTGCTCCTTGTGACAGTTGGGTCACACATGGACAGCGAAGAACTCCAGAGAGATTTGAACCGGCTAGAGAAGTGGGCGGAAAAGTGGCAGATGAAGTTTAATGTAGAAAAATGCAAAGTGATGCACCTGGGCAGGAAAAAGAAGGAACATGAATATAAAATGTTAGGTGTGACATTGGGCAAGAGTGAACAGGAAAAGGACCTGGGGGTACTGATAGACAGGACCCTGAAGCCGTCGGCTCAATGCGCAGCGGCGGCAAAGAAAACAAACAGGATGTTGGGCATGATAAAGAAGGGAATCGCAAGTAGATCGGCGGACGTCAAATTGCCGCGTCTACAGAGCAATGGTCAGACCACACTTGGAGTACTGTATCCAACACTGGTCTCCCTATCTAAAGAAGGATATAATCCTGCTGGAGAGGGTGCAGAGGCGAGCCACGAAGCTAGTAAAAGGTAGGGAGAATTTGAGCTACAAAGAATGCCTCGGAAAACTGGGATTGTTCATCCTGGGGATATGATAGAGACTTTTAAAAATACTAAAAGGATTCGACAAAAGAGAGCAAGAAACAACGTTCTTCACGTTGTCAAATGTGACTCGGACGAGAGGTCATGGACTGAAACTGAGGGGCAGCAGGCCCAGGACAAATGTCAGGAAGTTCTGTTTCACACAGCGAGTGGTGGACGCTTGGAACGCTCTCCCAGAGGAGGTTTTGACGGATACCACCATTCTGGGATTCAAGGGCAAGTTGGATGCACACCTTCTTGCAAGTCACATTGAGGGATACGGGTAAACAGGGTCTTCATCAGGGAACACCTAGCTTAGCCTCCGCGTGTGCGGGTCGCCAGACTAGATGGACCTAAGGTCTGATTCGGTGAAGGCATTTCTTATGTTCTTATGTACTTAATCCCTCCATTGTCTCAGATACATTAGATTGTGAGCCCAGCAGGACAGACAGGGAAAAATGCTTGAGGACCTGAATAAAATCATGGTAAACCGATCGGAGCTCCCATGAGAAAAAAGTATAGAAAATAGAATAAACAAATAAGTGATTGGTCCTTTTTAGACATGGCCCCTTCCCCCCATCTCTTCCATACGTGTTCTTTTAGACTTTGATTTGACCTCCCAAAGACCACTTTCCAGTTCTTTAATAAAGCTTTTTGAGTGTGGAGCGAAGACAGATGTCGCCTCTTAGATATTGCTTGGGCCTTCTTTGCTTCTAGTCAGGACTCATAGGCCCAGATGGTATTCCTGCTTAAATCCTCAGGGCTGGCAGCAAAGAACTAATACTGAAACTCTATAACTTTCTCCTTTGAATTGATAATCGGAGGTCATGAGGAATATTGCCTCTATAAAGTAGATAAGTCTGTGCAGTGTGTGGGAACTTTGGATGTTTTGCTCTCCACTCAAATCCAGGAAATATTCTTTCACTTATTCTCCTGGAATACCACCTTCCTCTTTTGGGCCTTTAATCTCAATTTCTTTGAATTCATTACAATCTATAAAGTCTAGAACTTCTCAGGTGTATAAATGATCTTTTCCATCTCTTAAAACAGGGGTAGGCAATTCCGGTCCTCGAGAGCCAGAGCCAGGTCAGGTTTTCAGGATCTCCACAATAAATATGCATGTGATAGATTTGCATCTCAAGGAGGCAGTGCATGCAAATCCATCTCATACATATTCATTGTAGATATCCTGAAAACCTGACCCGAATTGCCTACCCCTGACTTAAAAGAATAAAATCCCCCAGGTTATGTTTCTCGATTCTTTTTATATTTTTTCACATCCATTTGGAATGAACTTCCTGTTGGGATTAGAATTCTTTCATCTCTTCCAACTTTCAGAACATCTTTAAAAACATGCTTTATCAGTTATTTTTAATGAGATTTGGATTTTGTTAAAACGTCTTCATTATTTTTGTAAATTATGTCTGACTTTTCTGTTTCATTAACTGTCTTATGTGAACCGAGTCCAGCTTTTATTTTTAAAAGTTGACCCGGTATATAAATTTAAGGATTAGATTAGAATATCCTGCTGGAATCTCACTGCAAATTTAGATCATATTTGGCATGATCTCTGTATCTGTCAGATATTTTTAAAAATATGTACAGACCTGTATATAGCTTTCATTGGCCTTGTTTAGGCTTTTGACTTCATCTTGAAACCATGTGGAAGGTACTGTCCAAAGTCCTAAAAATATATCTGGGTTCTAAGGCTTCTTTATGATGTAATGGCTGAGAGAGAGAATCTCTGCCAATCTGATTCCAAGTAAGAACATAAGAATTGCCTCTGCCGGGTCAGACCAGGGGTCCATCGTGCCCGGCAGTCCGCTCCCGCGGCAGCCCTCCAGGTCCTTGACCTGTAAGATCCCTCCACCTGAATTGTTTATGGTCTAATCCTGAAGTACCATGTAAAGTACCCCTCTATCTATACCCTGTCATCCCTTTCTCCTTCAAGAAGTCATCCAAGCCCTTTTTGAAACCCATTATTGTACTTTGTCCTATCACCTCACCTGGAAGCGCATGTTATTGCCCCAGTCCTGCAAGACATTGGTAAAAGAAGCTTCTTGGTAGAAATACATTGCCTTTGGAACAGAACATGATTTGATGGTCTTTTTAAAGACTACATAATTTTGTCCAAGAGATCTCTCTCTGCATTTCTTTGGAAAAACGATTTCTATTTGACGTATCAAATGAGCTTGACCTTGACTTGACTTTGGGAGTAAATGCAGAAGTGCTACCATCGGGGTATTGACTGTGCGTTACAGTTCTAGAACTGTTTTAACCCTGATGAAGACATTTCGAAAAATGGCCACGTCAAGTATCTGATTTCTGGTTCAATAAAGATCTTTTATCTTAGATCTGTTTGCCATTGTTCCAGTAATGTTCGTCACTTAGCTGACTATAATTCTAGACCTTAAGCATCGTTAACCCTCTTCCCCCTCACCAAAGTGATGTTGAATGGGCACAGAATATTTTTTCCACTTGAGGTAGCTTAGCTCAAAGACCAGATAATATCCATCCTTGGCCTGCATTATGCTGATGATTTGCATCCAGGAATAAGGCTTGTTTTTCAGGGTAGTGTTGCTAAAATTGGCTTATGGTCCCCAAGTATTAATGGAAAGAGCTAGCCTTGGCAGAAGCACGGCCTTCAGCCACTTCCTGCAGGCCCATAGGAGAAGCTGGATGCCCGTGGTGCAGTCAGCACATCTCAGCTGTTGCATGCAAAGTGTGGGCCTCAGGGGCTGAGCTATCCAGACAATAAAAGTGGGAAAAATAACTTCTATTTCAGGTTAGTGATTTTGACTATACAGTGGTACCTTGGATTACGAGCATAATCCGTTCCAGGAGCATGCTCGTAATCCAAAATGCTCATTTATCAAAGCAAAGTTCCCCATAGAAAATAGTGGCAACACCGAAGATTCGTTCCAGAACCTGGGGTCTGTACCTGTCGGGTGCCGGGTGCTGCAGCGCCGTCTCCTCCGTCCGTCATCTGAAGAAGAACCCCACAGTGCTGCTTCGGGGGGGATGGCTCTAATGTCCGCCAGCCGCCGGAGAACCCCGCAGTGCCGCTTCAAAGGGATGCCTCCTCCATCCGCCGGCCAGCCCTCCACGTCGGATGCCCCCCGCATGCTGGAGAGCCCCCACCCGAGCCCTCGCAGCCGAGCACCGCCCCACCCGCACGCCGCGCACAATTCGCACAACGCCGATGATTGACGCTATGCGCGCCACACGCAACGCGCAGGCGGGACGGCACCCAGCCGCGCAGGCCCAGACAGAGGTCCTCCAACCTGCGAAAGGCACCCAACGTGGAAGGCTGGCCGGAAGACGGAAGAGGAATCCCCCGAAGCGGCGCTTCCTGGACTGTAAGTGCTCGTTTATCGGGGCAGTGCTCGGTTTGCGAGTCAAAAGTTTGCTGAGTGTTTTGCAAGATGAGCAAAACACTCACAAACCGAGGTTCCACTGTAATCAGCTTTGTGAATCTGAATATACCGTAACTCTGATATCTTTGTATTTTGCACAGTACAAGGGGAAATGCATTTCTATTTCTTTGGTATTGTGTTACAGGTAGAATCCATGTTCTTGGAGTTTCCAGTTTTTGTATGTACATTTATATATGTGGTTATTTATTCTCTATTTGATGTCTTGTGTGCATTTATTCTCTAAAGAGGTTAGGGCTCTTCAGCTTGGAAAAGAGACAGCTGAGGGGAGATATGATTGAAGTCTACAAAATCCTGAGTGGAGTAGAACGGGTACAAGTGGATCCAGTTTTCACTCTGTCAAAAATTACAAAGACTAGGGGACACTCGACATTACAAAGAGATATTTTAAAACCAATAGGAGGAAATTTATTTTCACTCGGAGAATAGTTAAGCTCTGGAATGCATTGCCAGAGGATGTGGTAAGAACGATTAATGTAGCTGGTTTAAAAAAAAAAGGTTTGGACAAGTTCCTGGAGGAAAAGTTCATAAAGTGCTGTTGAGACAGACTGCTTGCCCTGGATCGGTGGCATGGATTGCTGCTGCTATTTGGGTTTTTGCCAGGTACTTGTGACTTGGATTGGCCTCTGTGAAGATGGGATACTGGGCTAGACGGACCATCCAGGAAGACTATTCTTATGTTCTTATCTCGGGGGGAGGAGAGGACAGGGCGGGGCGATCCTAGTATAGAGGAACTTAGCAAGTAAAATGATGATCAGTGTGAGACTTTTGGGCAGACCGGATGGCCCACGTAGGTCTTTATCTGCCTTCATTTATGTTATGCTATACAAGTGTTTTGAGAGGTGTGTTTTTTTTCAGGGTTTGGTTGTTTCATGGAGTGCCTTGTAGCAGAGGGAGTTTGTTTCATGGTTACTGGTTTTAATAGTCTCTTTTTTTTTGTATACTGAGTAGTAAGGAGAAGCCCTTAACTCTACACTTGTTGGACGCAGGGTTTCTTTTGAGTCACTGTTTCATGTTGTATAAATTTAGGTTAATGGTAGACCACAGAGTTTCCCTGAATAATCGTAATTGTACTCAAGCATTTCCATATCTGTCTATGGCCGTATGTACTTGAGATGCTGTGGGCAGGGCTATGCTGAGGTCACACCAATGTCTCCTGCTCTAGTTCTGCGGTCCCGACATAAGTTTGCATTGAGGCTTGGAGAGACTGAAAGACGTTTTGCATATGCTGGGATTATGGTGGACGGGAGGGGCTGTTTGTTCGTTGTGTGCTGCATTTTCAGGGATCCGAGACTCCAGCTTGGCTCGGGGCATTCTGAGCCGAATTTGGGGAGAGTTAGGCAGGGGAGAAGCGACGATTTCCAACGGAGCCTGGTAACGAAACGGGACATAAGCGCTCGCTGAGTACTCGCACATTCCTAGACCATGGGACGTCACCGTGCCATATCGAACATTCTCACACTGGCAGTGACGCTGGTGACACAACGGCCAAATAGGGGGCTTTTTGTAGCCGCTTCTCCCTTTCTTACATTTCTTGAATAATAAGCAAGCACCGTGGGGGAAAAGCAGTACTGGAAACAGGAAGCAAATGCTTGCGGTGTCCTTTGCCTGTGAGCGTAGTCCTGTCTCCCAAGAAACTAAGGCCCTGATGCACAAAAGGTTTCCTTGCAAGTAAGACTGGTAACCCCCCCCCCCCCCCCCCGAAAAAACAACCCCATCCCTGTCTCCCTTCCACCGATCCCTCCCCCCCATCTATGATCCTCCCCCCAAAAAGCCTTCATACCTGGACCCCCAATACCCCCAACCCACCCAAAAAATCTCTGGTGGGCTGGGGCATCAGCCCCCCCAGCTCAGGCGCCCTCCCCCCGAGACACCCCACACACCCCTGAACATTTTAGTAGAAATAAACGGCAGGAGGGATGCCTACTCCCTCCTGCCGGTAGGCTTGTCTCTTCAAAATGGTGGGCCTTCCCAGTGCATCCTGGGAGGGGGCCTAAGGCCCTGATTGGCTCAGGTGCCACAGGCTCATTGTTATCAGCTGAGCTGGCAGGGGAAGCCCTGAAGCCTGTGCTTCAGTGAGTCCTGCCGACTCAGCCAATCAGGAATGACATCAGCTCAGCCGGCAGGGAGAATAGCAGCAGTAGACAGAAGAAAACTTTTTAAATTTTGACAGGAGGGATGGGGGAGGAGCTGTGCCTAGGGATTGCTCTTCTGAGCAGGCACCAGGCACAGGTCCTCTCCCTTGTACCGGGGCTTCACACGAATAGAGTGTATATAATTTGCATGCTATTCGTGCAGAGCATTACTCGGAAAACAAAAATCCCTCCCATCATGGTGTTTTCTACTATGGCACTGGAGCATTGTACGTGCACCTGGGAATGGTAGGGAGTTTCCACCTTAACCATTCAGTTGTCCTTCCAACATTTTTCCCTAAGCCCTATGTCCCTGATTGTGAACATTCTTTCCTTTTGAATTTCAAAGGAGTCGTAGCTTTATTTAATTTGTTTTCGATCCTGTTTTCCCTAAGGGCGCAGAACGGGTGTTCAGTTACAGTCAATGGATTACGATGCGACATATATTCAGTATTAATTTACAATACAAGTTTTTATCCTGCCTTGATACATACTAGGGGTCTAATACCATAAGAACATAAGACTAGCCTTACTGGGTCAGACCAATGGTCCATCAAGCCTGGTAGCCTGTTCTCTCGGTGGCCAATCCAGATCCCTAGTACCTGGCCAAAACCCAAGGAGTAGCAATATTCCGATCCAGGGCATGCAGTGGCTTCCCCCATTCCTTTCTCAATAACAGACTATGGACTTTTCCTCCAGGAACTTGTCCAAACCTTTCTTAAAACCAGCTATGCTATCCGCTCTTACCACATCCTCTGGCAACGCGTTCCAGAGCTTAATTATTCTCTGAGTGAAAAAATATTTCCTCCTCTTGGTTTTAAAAAGTATTTCCCTGCAGTTTCATCGAGTGTCCCCTAGTCTTTGTCATTTTTGACGGAGTGAAAAATCGATCCACTTGTACCTGTTCTACTCCCCTCCGGATTTTGTAGACTGCAATCCTTTCTCCCCTCAGCCGTCTCTTTTCCAAGCTGAAGAGCCCTAACCTTTTTAGTCTTTCCTCATATGAGCGGAGTTCCATCCTCTTTATCATCTTGGTCGCTCTTCTTTGAACCTTTTCTAATGCCGCTATATCTTTCTTGAGATAAAGAGACGCAATACTCTAGGTGAGGTCACACCATTGAGTGATACGGAGGCATTGTAACATTCTTAGTCTAGTTAACCATCCCATTTTTAATAATTGCAATATACATGATAAACAGTTTGCTGTATACATAATACAGTAAAACCTTGGATTGCAAGTGTTTTGCAAGAGAAGCAAAACATTTTATTACATTTTAACTTGATATACAAACAATGTCTTGCAATACAAGTACATACGGTATACACGCATCACGTCATTACAATTGAGCCGATGACGCTGTGGGAGTGCAGTGACAGTTCTAAACACGCCAAGTCTTGCAATACGAGTACATACGGTATACGCACGTCACATCATCACAACTGAGCTGATGGTTCTTCTCTCTTTGATGCTGCGGGAGTGTAGTGACTGTTCCAAATGAGCAAGGTCTTGCAATACAAGTACATATAGTATTTTGTATTATTTGGGTTGTGGAACGAATAGTCTGAGTTTCCATGATTTGATTAATCGCTTACTCAAATTTCTAAGCGATGAACATATCTTTAAAATTACAATATAAAGAGTAAAAACAAAGGGAAAGAATGGGTAAAGAAATACAAAATTGTTAATAGAAAAGAAGACAGTTATGGTAAAAAAACGATAGGGAGGGAATAAACAGTAGCCTTATAAGAGGTTAGAGAGATAAGCTGGAACTCCTAAGTATCAAAAGCATCTTTAAAAAGAAAGCTTTTTAGTTTGCTTTTAAATTTATCTAAGTTGTTTTCTTTTAGGTGAATAGGGAGGGAGTTCCATGTTTGAGGAGCTGTGAGAGAAAAAAATGAAATGCAGCCATGTGTTAATAAGTTTAAGTGAGGGCGTAACTAATAAATGCTGATCGATAGACCTCAGTGATCTGGTTGGGGTATAGGGAATCAATGATTTGTAAATGAAAGCTGGAGTTTTATATAACAGGGACATGAAGGTAAGCAGACTTAATTTATACTGTATTCGATGCGTGACCGGGAGCCAGTGCGCTTTCTTAAGAAGAGAAGTGACGTGATCAAATCTCCTTGATATACGAGTGTTTTGGTTTACAAGAATTATGCTCGTAAACCAAGATTTTACTGTGTACAGATTACAGGCTAAATTTGTCATAGTTGCAGTGCAAGATTTTTAAATCCTAATGTGACCCCCTACTCCCAATGTACATTTCTTTGTAATCCATTGGTCATGGGCAGGGGAGGTAGGTGAAGAGGTCTGTTTTTATTGCTTTCCTAAAGTTGAGGAGTCCTTCAAGGGATCTAATCTACGGGGGTAGTCGATTCCAGTGGCTCGTTGTGAAGTGGGGAGTAGGAGCCTTTCCATTTGGGAATGAACTAAGAGCCTTGGAAAGTCCGTCCAGCTTTCTGTTTCATTTGACCCCAATAAACCTGGGATTGCCCTAGGCCATGCCAGTGCACGTGATTTCACAGCCACGTTGGTGGCATCAGCCCACCAGAGGTCAATCTTCAAGGAACAGATCTGCAAGATTGTGACCTTGGACAACGGTGCGAGGTTTAGAATCCATCTCCTTCCGAGGCCCTCTTTTTTTTTTTTTTTTTTAATTTATTATTTCCAAATTGTTTTCATAAAAAAAAAAAAAAAAATTACAAACGGTCTCTTGAAATATTAACGGAACAAGAAGAAAAGGCAAGGGGGATGTCTTTTCAACCAATAATAAAGTCCAGGGCGGTCCTTAGCCTTCCGTTCTACCAGCGCGCAAACTTAGGGCTTCTTTTACTAAGGTGCACTAGCGTTTTTAGCTCACGCAGGAAATTACCGCGCGCTACGCTTTTAGAACTAACGCCAGCTCAATGTTGGCGTTGAGGTCTAGCATGCGGGGGCAATGTAGCATGCGCTATTCCATGCGTTAAAGCCCTCGTAAAAGGAGCCCTTAGTGTCCCCTGAAGAAGGCGTCTTCTAAAGGCCGAAACTGGGATCCTTGTTGGGACCTTCGGGACCTTTATTATTGGTTGCCTTTTCTTCTTCTGTTTGTATCCCCAGACGAGAGGCTCATCTGTCTGTCTTGAAATACTAAAACATTTTCCCGTTGTCCATTGGTGATATTTTTTCTGTGTTCTATTTTTTTTTTTGCTAGCCTACAAAGAGGGATTTCTATCTGTGAAGACTTATCTTGCTGTCTTCAAAGAGCACCTGTTACAGGTTAATAAATTTGCTTCCTGCCTGAGGTTTCTAGGGGAGCTTTTCCTGCTCATTCTTGGCAGGAAGTTCTTTATTTTCTCCACCAGCTTAGAGAAATGGGCATGTCTTGTTTCTTTGTATTTTGCATTAATGAGGGCATTCGTTTCTGTTTCTCTCGTGTTGTACTGCGTGCAGAGTCTGGCCTTTCTTGACGTTTTTCTTCATAACGTTTCTGTTTTAAATTTGTGGTCGCTTTCTTGCTCTTTGGGTGAGAATCAGCCTTAACGGAGGAAGTTTAGCTGTCGTACCAATGAGTTATTTCAGCCCTGTTGAAGGGAGGGGCTGGAGATACATATGCTGCCTTCTCTCTCCAAACTAGGGCTTAATCGGTGCCCGTTGGCTGGGAGATCTAGTCTCTCCCTCTGTGCGTGCGTGTGTGTTTCACTCTTTCCTCTTCTCTCTCGTGTGTGTGCACCTAACACACACTCCCCTTTCTCCCGCTTTGGGTCTGAAGCTGCGGGAATCTAACCGGGACGTCTTCACTCTTCGGATCAGGTCAAGATATGCTTTTCTGTCTCTCGTTTTGTAAGCTGTAAATGTACTCCAGGTTGGTGGGAGGAGGGGGGGGGGGGCGAGAGCCGTAGCCTGGTCTGTGACTTCAGCAGTGCTCCAGAGCTTTCAGGACATAATCCCCGGGCTGTCCGAAGAGCAAGAGAGAGCAAACATGAATGTGCCTGTACTGAAAGAAGCAGAAAAAGAGGTTTTTAATCAGACGCTGATTACTGGGGTAGTGATCTGGGCTTTTTAAAGGTGTCTGTGTTTGTGTGTGTGTGTGTATATATATATATATATATATATATATATATATATATATATATATATATATATATTTATTTAGTATTTATATACTACTTATGGTATTAAGTGGTTTACATTCAGGTAATCAAGCATTTTTCCCCGTCTGTTCCTGTGGGCTTGCAATCTATCTAATGGACCTGGGGCAATGGGGTGGGGATTAAGTGACTTGCCCAGGGTCACAAGGAGAATCCACAACCTCAGTGCTGAGGCTGTAGCTCAGTGGTTCCCAAACCTGTCCTGGGGGACCCCAGCCAGTCAGGTTTTCAAGATACCCCTAATGAATATGCATGAGAGAGATTTGCATACCTGTCACTTCCATTATATGCAAATCTCTCTCATGCATATTCATTAAGGATATCTTGAAAACCTGACTGGCTGGGGGTCCCCCAGGACAGGCTTGGGAACCACTGCTGTAGCTCAAACCACTGTGCCACACACGCCCCATGTGCATTCCTGTCGGTGTTACGTTGGGGTGTATGGCAGTATTGGTGTTATCTCTTGTCTGGTAATGTTGGACTATTATACTGTAGTTCAGGGCTGCCCAAGTCCGGTCCTCGAGATCTACTGGCAGGCCAGGTTTTCAGGCTATCCACAATGAATATGCATGAGAGAGATTTGCATACCTAGAAGGCAGTGCAGGCAAATCTCTCTCATGCATATTCAATGTGGATAGCCTGAAAACCTGGTCTGCCAGTAGATCTCGAGGACCGGACTTGGGCAGCCCTGCTGTAGTTGCTGTGTGTGTCGATATAGAAAGTCTATATCAGGGGTAGGGAACTCTGGTCCTCGAGGGCCAGAATCCAGTCGGGTTTTCAGGATTTCCCCAATGAATATGCATTGAAAGCAGCGCATGCAAATAGATCTCATGCACATTCATTGGGGAAATCCTGAAAACCCGACTGGAATACGGCTCTTGAGGACCGGAGTTCCCTACCCCTGGTCTATATACTGTCTCTCAGTTCTTTAGACGATATCTATAGCCATATATACATATTCTGACAAAAGATAGATATATATTTTACGCAGCTGTGTTTAATATGTTTAGTGAACTAATGTATCACGGTGTCTGTTTTGTGTGGAAATGATAAACAACTGTGTGTGTTTGTGTCTCTCGGAGCTTAGTTTCTTAAATTTAACATAAATGTTCACCTTGATCCTTGAGTTGCGCCAAAGAGAGTTCCCTGACGGGGATGTGATAAATGTAGGCCAGTGGTTTCTAAACTGGGTTGAGATTGCAAATAGGGTTAGCGTCAGCAGTGGATGTGGTGTGAGAAACAGGGTTCCCCCCCCCCCCACCTCGATCTGCACTGTGGCCTAGTGGCAGTCTGCATAGGACCTGTGAGTCACTGAATGAGCGCAGGTTTCCTGTTAAGGCTGGTCGTAGGGTCTGTGAGCTCAGGCTAATGCACAGGGCCTTGTTCTGACCGCCGCTGTCCCTACTGCCACCTTCCTGCTCTGGAATAAGAGGAAGGAGCCGAAGAGGGAGAGGAGGGGAATGGAAGTGGGGCTTGTTTCCCTTCATCATCTGGGCTCGTGTGAATTTTCAAGCGTTGAAACAGGGTAACGGTCTCGAAAGCTCTGATATAGGCAACAGATGAGCGTGCTTGGGAGTTCCTGAATCAAGCTAGTGGCACCCAACACAATTGGGATAAATTCTCAGTCTTTCTGCCCCCCTTTCTGGTCTCGCATTACATTAGGGTATCTGGTAGTATTGATGTGTCTTTTTTTTTTGTTTAAAATAATAATAATAATAATTTATTCTTATATACCACCAGACCACGAATGGTTCTAGGCGGTTCACAGCAGATAAGGCTGAACATCTAGCGAATATACAGTTCAAAAAGACACATCAATTTTTAGAATGTACACAATATATGTTGTATTTAAAAAGCATTAGGACTTACCTTCTGCTCTTCCATTTTATTAACTTAAACACAATTGCAGGTTTCACAGGGTGGTGAATTAGAAGTTGAGAATGACAGGGGGACAAATTTGTCCCCGTCTCCGCAGGAACTCAATTTCCACGTCCCCACAGGTTTTGGTCCCTCTCCCTGCTCCATTCCTGTAAGCTCTGCCTTAACTGCACAAGCCTCGAACACTTATGACTTTAAAGAGTTTGAGGCTTGTGCAGATGAGGACGGAGCTTAGGCATTGGTGGAATGAGGCATTATGACATCACAGTCTGAGCTCTAGAATGTTGCTACTTAGGATTTTAAAGGGTTTGAGGCTTGTGCAGATGAGGACGGAGCTTAGGCATTGGTAGAATGAGGCATTATGACATCACAATCTGAGCTCTAGAATGTTGCTACTTATGATTTTACAGGGTTTGAGGCTTGTGCAGATGAGGACGGAGCTTAGGCATTGGTGGAATGAGGCATTATGACATCACAATCTGAGCTCTAGAATGGAAAACCTTTCATACGCTGAGAGATTGGAGAAATTGGGTCTCTTTTCTCTGGAGAAGAGGAGACTTATAGGGGATATGATAGAAACTTACAAGATCATGAAGGGCATAGAGAAAGTGGAGAGAGACAGATTCTTCAAACTTTCAAAAAATAAAAGAACAAGAGGGCACTCGGAAAAGTTGAAAGGGGACAGATTCAAAACGAATGCTAGGAAGTTCTTCTTTACCCCAACGTGTGGTGGACACCTGGAATGCGCTTCCAGAGGACGTAATAGGGCAGAGTACGGTAATGGGGTTTAAGAAAGGATTGGACAATTACCTACTGGAAGAGGGGATAGAGGGGTATAGATAGAGGATTACTGCACAGGTCCTGGACCTGTTGGGCCGCCGCGAGAGCGGACTGCTGGGCATGATGGACCTCAGGTCTGACCCAGCAGAGGCATTGCTTATGTTCTTATGATTTTAAAGCATTTGAGGCTTGTGCAGACGAGGACGGAGCTTAGGCATTGGTGGAATGAGGCATTATGACATCACAATCTGAGCTCTAGAATGTTGGCTTGTACAGATGAGAACAGAGCTTAGGCATTGGTGGAATGAGGCATTATGACATCACAATCTGAGCCCTAGAATGTTGTTACTTATGATTTTAAAGGGTTTGAGGCTTGTGCAGATGAGGACGGAGCTTGCAGGAATGGGGCAGGGATAGGAAAAGAACTCTCGGGGATGGGACAAGAAAATGAGTTCCCGCGGGGACGGGGAAAAATGTGTCCCCGCGGGGACGGGGAAAAATGTGTCCCCGTGTCATTCTCTAATTAGAAGCTCTGCTGCCCTGGTACTTTTACTAATATGATACACTCTGGGCTTCAGCTAGTGATAACTGGTTTAAAGGAACACAGTTCAGTGGTTTCTGAGCTAAACTCTAGATATCCTGTACAACGGCAGCTTAGTGAAACTGTGGTGATGCCCTTTAGAGGAGAAGAGTAGCAAGTGTTTTTATTTTCCTGTGCCCCGGCTATCATCTGAATTAGATTTCTGTTCAGATTGTATTTTAAATTATCCTCCACTCCCTTTCAGGTGAGGATTTCTGTTGTTCCCCCGGGACAGTGATGTTAATTGACTTCCTTTAATTTTTTTTTTTTTTAAACTTTTCAAATTCCTTCCTGGATTTTCCATAAACCATGAACCACAGTCTAAACTTTTTCAAAGCCGGAACATTTAACTGATTTTTCCACAATTCCCCCTCCCCCACTTCCTCCCTCCAATGCTTCTTCATACCTGAAAGCAGTTACTACCTAACCCCTCCTTTTACTAAACTGCGATAGCGGTTATTAGCGCAGGGAGCCGCGCTGAATGCTCTGCATTTCTCCCGATGCTCAGAGGAACTCTATGAGCGTTGGGAGCAGTATGGTTCATCCAGTCTGCCCATCCTGATTCAATTAAAATTTTTTAAAAAAATTTTATCTTCTTAGCTATTTCTGGGCAAGAATCCAAAGCTCTACCCGGTACTGTGCTTTTGTTCCAACTGCCGAAATCTCCGTCAAAACCTACTCTAGCCCATCTACACCCTCCCAGCCATTGAAGCCCTCCCCAGCCCATCCTCCACCAAACGGCCATAGAGAATTGGATAGAGGGAGAGTGCTAGATGTGGTGTATTTAGATTTTAGTAAAGCCTTTCGCACTGTTCCACACAGGCATCTAATAAATAAACCGAATGCCCTTGGGATAGGCCCCAAAGTGCCAGACTGGATCAGGAACTGGTTGAGTGGAAGGCGACAGAGGGTGGTGGTCAATGGAGTTCACTCTGAGGAAAAGGATGTTACCAGTGGTGTGCCTCAAGGTTCAGCTCTTGGGCCTGTTCTTTTTAACATTTTTGTAAGGGATTGGATTTACTCTATTTGATATACCACTTATACGTGAGTATTAAGTGATTTACAATAGTATTATATTAGAAGTGAAGGTTACAAAAACATTTACGTTGGAGATAGAAGTTACATGATACATTAGAAGAGAGGCAAAAGGTCAACAGAGAGTGTGAGAGTGCAAGAGATGTGGTAACAACTCGTAAGAGTGGGGGTAGTGGACATTTTAGGATCAGTGGTATAAAGATCACTTAAGAGTCAAAGACGTTGCTGGAGGAAGAGATTTAGTGTTAGTGGGAAATGCTCGCTCATTTAGAACATTGCGTACAATTCTTGAGATCGGACTTCCAAAAAGATATAAACAGGATGGAGTCGGTCCAGAGGAAGGCTGCTAAAATGGTAAGTGTCTTCATCATAAGATATACGGGCACAGACTTAAACATCTCAGTATATATATACTTGGAGGAAAGTTGGGAGAGAGGGGATATAATAGAGACGTTTAAATACCTATGTGGCATAAATGGACATGAGGCAAATCTTTCATTTGATATTGCTGAAGGGCTGTCAGGTAAAATTTGCCTCTTTGCGGACGATACCCTGATGGTGTGAATAACGTGAGGAAGGACCTGGAAAAGCTTAAAGAATGGTCTGAAATTTGGCAGCTAATATTTAATGCTAGGAAATGCAAGGTCGTGCATTTGGGCTACAAAAATCCCAGGGAACGGTACGGTTTAGGGGTGAAAAGCTTTTGTGCGCCAAAGGGAAGCGGGACTTGGGTGGGATAGTATGTGATGATCTAAAGATGGCCAAACAGGTTGAAAAGTCGACAGCGAAAGCTAGAAGGATGCTAGGGTGCATAGGGAGAGGTATGGCCAGTAGGAAAAAGGGAGACGTTGATGCCCCTGTATAAGACTATGGTGAGACCTCATTTAGAATATTGTGTACAACTCTGGAGGCCGGACCTTCAAAAAGATATAAACAGGATGGAGTCGGTCCAGAAGAAGGCTACTAAAATGGTGTGTGGTCTTCATCATAAGACACATGGGGACAGACGTAAAGATCGCAATATATATACTTTGAAAGAAAGGGGGAGAGAGGGGAGATATGATAGAGACATTTCGTTGTGGAAAATGTGCAGCTTGTGATGTTATGCAAGAGGGCACAGCTGCACACGTCCCAGGCAGAAGAGCGGTGAAATTGCGCTCTGCGCTCTTTGACAACATGTGAAACAAGAGGAGTGTATGGGATGACGTGCCCTTGCAGGTTAACTTACATTGGTCACACTGCCAGATGTTTCAAGACTCGGTTATTTGAACATCGGTCCAATATTGGTCACAGAAAAGACGTTGATATCCTGACCCGCCATTGTGCCAAAGAACGGCACAATTTTGATGATTTTTGTGTTGGAACACATTCCTGTTACCCTACGGAGGGGCAATGTGAAGAGGCTTTTGTACCAGTGCTGGATTTTCTTTTTGGACACTATATGGCCTTAATCAGCGGGTGGAGTGGGTGGCATTTTTCGGATGAGTGGCAGTTTGAAATTTGAATGAATGGGCAGTTGTGTGGACGAATGGCAGTAGGTTTTTTTTTTTGGCTGCTGTGATGACGTCGTAACCTGGAAGTGCCACCGGAAGTCGGATCTTGCAGCTCTTTTTAGCAACGGGCGTTTCTTGTGCCTGTGTGCACGGAAGAGGACCGAAGTTTTCCAGCTGATAAATTCCCTGAGGAAGCCTTTGAGAGGCGAAACAAGGCACTTGTTGGAGGATTGGGCGTGGATTCTGGACTGTACATCTGACCGGTGCCGTGGCATTTCCATCGACAGTCTGGCCAGACATTCTCTATCAACACAGCACGGCGTTACAGACCATGGTCCCAAGCTAAGTAAAACTTTTTTTGGTTTTGCTTTTCCTGTGCACAGTGATGGGTATATTACCCTTTTGATAATCACATTTCTGTGGTGGTGGAGTTTTTTTGCCAGTGATAGTAAACAAGCAGCTTTGGATCTTAAAACAGTATTGAAGTGGTTTATTGCTGCGCTGAAAATTTTTGAGGCTTTTTCTCCACTTTGTTGTGAAATGATTATCGGGGGGGGGGGGGGGTGTAGCCCATCTCTGGCGAGTAATATTTTGTAGATTAATTTTTGGGATTTTTCTATTACTCTTTAGTTTTTTCTTGAGAGACTTTTAAATACCTACCTGGCGTAAATGCGCACGAGTCGAGTCTCTTTCATTTGAAAGGAAGCTCTGGAATGAGAGGGCATAGGATGACGTTAAGGGCTCCTTTTAAGAAGGTGCACTAGCATTTTTAGTGCACACTAGCCGAAAAACTACCGCCTAACGCGCCTTTGTAAAAGGAGCCCTAAGAGGTGATGGGCTCCGGAGTGATGTAAGGAAATGCTTTTTCTTCCATGGACTGGGAGCAGCTGCGTTCCTTCCCTTCCCCTCTCCGGTGAAAATGGATTGCTCATAAAAGGTTAATATATACACGTTTCACGTGTAGGTGTTTTCCATTACTAATGTATGATTGTTTTTATTGATTCATTATTACTTTTTTTATGGTAGTTTTCAGCACTCCATAGCCAGAGGGGAAGAAAGGCCTATAAAATTGGCAATAAATATATAAATGAGATGCCAATGATCTGATGTTTTGGATGTTTAAAAACAGTGCCAGCCGTCCATGTCTTCAGCCCTTTCCTCTCTGGCATTGAATGAGCTGGGTGCTATCTTTTTCCACTTTGTTAGCTGATACTTTAGCTATGTCCTTTCTGGCCATTGTCATTCTGTATCCGCTGATGGAATAAAAGTTCCCTTTTAACTATTAAACAGCGGTTTGAGCTGGACGGCTATGCCACAGTCCTGCATAAGATCCATTGCTGTCGGCTTGTGCTGGCCCTGCTTTAGCATCGGCGAGAGAGTTGGGGGAGGGGGGGGGGCACCGAGAGCCGGGTCTCAAATTCCCAGTTCTGTGTTCTGAGCCCGGGGCACCAGTGCCGGCCCCAAAGTAAAACCGCTGGCTTTTATTTATTCACAAGGACAACCTGGCAACCCTTAGGCTTCAGTGCAGCCCCTCCCTAGCAATCTTCCTGTAGGAAATGTTACAGAGAGCACGGGGGAGCACTTGTGCATCTCGGCCCTCAAATTCGTCAGCTACCGTCTGGCCTTAAAAGGAGTCCGAGCCTTAATCGCGCATAAAGGAGACCTGTCGCTTCCTGGGGCTTGAATTGATGTGTAGTGCAAGTAGTATAACGGTGCTTTCTGTCAGACGTTTGCCCATTTTTCTCTCTTGAGTGTTATTGTATTACTCTACAGCAAATTCATTGGCATTATTTAGCCTTATGTTGCCAGCAGGAAGCCGAAGTCTTGAAGGGATGGAAAAGTGCAATTTCCAGATAAGAACAAAAGCAACCCCCGCGTCCAGAGAGCAGCTGTGCCTGCGGTGTTGAGCACATTTTGTGTACGGTACTTAATTTCAAACCGCTAGGGACAGATGTTTCGAAGTCCTTTATCTGGTAGAGTAAAATTGCGTGCCTGTGCGACTGAGTGCAAAGTGAATGGACGCAGGAATAGAAAACAGAGGATCCACTGTGAAAAGCCCTTATCGGTGGTGCATCCAAAATTCTGGGGCTGAAAAAACGCCGGCAGGGCTTGGGCCTATCTAGGAGCAGCGCCTGTCATGGTATGCAGCCGCTAAACCTAACGGAGGGAATCGTGTTCAAACGGAGGACTAACGGCCGCTTCTACAAAGCCGCACTAGCGGCCCCGAAGCCCATCGAGATTTAAAGGGCTTCGGGGCCACCGCTAGCGTGGCTTTGTAAAAGAGGCAGTAAGTGTTGCCCGAACAGATAACGCCACTGAAGGTTTCTGTAATTTGATGTTTTCAATTAGATGGTGCCTGTCCCCTCTGAATCTTGGCCTGTGTCTCTTCCCCGGCAGTCGGTGGCGTTCAATCAGATTTTTAATAAGCTTAGGTCTTGATGGTTGTGGCGACACTGTCAGTTATACGTGTTGTGGCATTTTACAGATTCATGGACCTTTATTTTCAGTAAATCTCACCTCCTGATGACTATCGGTCTGCGCAAAGGGTCACCAGGACTGGAAGTAACCCACCTTCTCTTGTCTCTGCAGGATGAGTTAGACAGCAGTGGTATAAGCAAGAACATTTTCTAGATAAATCAGTTACCAGGTTAAAGCAACCAAACTTCTTAAGATTTTCCTTTCTTTTCTGAGTTTGATTTCATTCCGAAGCGCACATCTTCTGTGTAACGTACACTTTGGGGCAAATTCTAGGGACGCCTAAAGGTTAGGCATCGTTTAGATGTCCTGGAGCAAAAAGGGCAAACAGAATGCTAGGAATGATAAAGAAGGGGATCACGAACAGATCGGAGAAGGTTATCATGCCGCTGTACCGGGCCATGGTGCGCCCTCACCTGGAGTATTGCGTCCAGCACTGGTCGCCGTACATGAAGAAGGACATGGTACTATTTGAAAGGGTCCAGAGAAGAGTGACTAAGATGGTTAAGGGGCTGGAGGAGTTGCCATACAGCGAAAGATTAGAGAAACTGGGCCTCTTCTCCCTCAAACAGAGGAGATTGAGAGGGGACATGATCGAAACATTCAAGGGGATAGACTTAGTAGATAAGGACAGGTTGTTCACCCTCTCCAAGGTAGGGAGAACGAGAGGGCACTCTCTAAAGTTGAAAGGGGATAGATTCCGTACAAACGTAAGGAAGTTCTTCTTCACCCAGAGAGTGGTAGAAAGCTGGAATGTTCTTCCGGAGGCTGTTATAAGGGAAAACACCCTCCAGGGATTCAAGACAAAGTAGATAAAGACAGGTTGTTCACCCTCTCCAAGGTAGGGAGAACGAGAGGGCACTCTCTAAAGCTAAAAGGGGATAGATTCCGTACAAATGTAAGGAAGTTCTTCTTCATCCAGAGAGTGTTGGAAAACTGGAATGCTCTTCCAGAGGCTGTTATAGGGGAAAACACTCTCCAGGGATTCAAGACAAAGTTAGACTAGTTCCTGCTGAACCAGAACGTGCGCTGGTAGGGCTAGTCTCGGTTAGGGTGCTGGTCTTAGACCAGAGGGCCGCCGCGTGAGCGGACTGCTGGGCACGATGGACCACTGGTCTGACCCAGCAGCGGCAATTCTTATGTTCTTATGAGAAATTCTATTATGCATAGACGCATAATAGATAATTGCGCTCGGCGGCGTCCAGCGAATTTAAGCCGTGCCTATATAGTTAAGCATCCTTTATATAATTGCCTTTTAGGTGCCACATAGACGTCCTGGCAACGTCTATAACATCACGTTTTAGCATTATGACATCATTAGCATTGTATGCCATAAAATGGGACCACTGTTATATTTTATTTATTTATCTTTTAATTATTTATATGCCATTTATATCCCACATTTGGCTGATGTATCATATTTCTCTTCTGTCCCGGTGGGCTCAGACTCCTATCTAGTATGCCTGGGGCAATGAGGGGTTTGAACCCACAACCTCGGGGTGTCAACCACTGTGCCACGCACTCGGCTTATCTCCTGTTGATTCACGAGCAGTCATTTATCTAGGATAAATATCAAACATGTACCTTCAACCCTTGTCCAGTTCCTGTGCTGTTTTTTTTTTAAAAAAAACCTCCTTTGGCTCTGTGTTCCTCAATCAAAGCACATGAAAAAAATATATCATATATTGGGTGTCGGATCAAAAACGCGCCGGGACAAAGGCGCGCCCAGACAATTGAGCGCAGCGTGGGGGCGTGCGCCGCCGAAAATGACTGTTTTTAGGGCTCCGATGGGGGGTGTGTGGGGGGGGAACCCCCCACTTTACTTAATAGAGATCGCGCCGCGTTGTGGGGGGTTTGGGGGGGTTGTAACCCCCCACATTTTACTGAAAACTTCACTTTTTCCCTGTTTTTAGGGAAAAAGTTCAGTTTACAGGAAAATGTGGACGGTTACAACCCCCCACAATGCCGGCGCGATCTCTATTAAGTAAACTGGGGGGGGCTCCCCAACAAAACCCCCTGTCGGATCCCCTAAAAACTGTCATTTTCTTCGGCGCGCGCCTCCGTCTTGCGCTCAGTTGTCGGCGCGCGCCTTTGTCTTTCGTGGGGTTGTCTATGAACCTATATATTGCATACTAAACCTTCTGTTTTTTTGGTGTAAGGAGAATTCAGAATGAGCAAGGGCAAAGTTACGACCTACATACAAAAATTTCCACCTGTTCTCAAGCAAGCTGAAATATCTGCAGCTTTCTTATAAACACGATTTCTGGAATTTTCTAAAGACGCATAGACACCTATATGCTCTTATAAAATAAATTATAAATAGACACCTTCTTGCCCTCTCAATCCAGGCAGCCTGATATAAAATCGCCCTTTCTGGGTGGTAGGAGCTGAAATTGAAGCTGAGATCCGTTTTCTGTGCCAGCGTTCGTATGGCCTAGCCCGCTTGAAACCAGTGCCATGGGGCATCACCTTCTGTTGCTCCGTGTGGAAGATCATTTTCCATCTTGTCTAAGCTGCCAAGCTGTTTCAGCTCAGCATGGCGCTTCTGATGTATCCTTCATTAGAGAGTTGCCACTCTTTCTTTCATCTTCTCAAACTCCCTCCGTGAGTTTCCTCAGCAGGGTCTGAAAAAGAGGCCTGACCTGTGCTTGGTTCAACTGAGAATGACCTTTCCTGCTCCTCATTACCTGGACATACTCGGGAGTCGCTGCTAATCTCCTCACAGAGATTTGTGAACTAAATACCTTGCTTTCCACATTTTGCTTTTTAACCTTTAATTACTTGCGAAGGCCCTTCCTCACTCACTAGGGGAGCCCCAGTCCTCATTGCAGCGGGAAGTGCTATACAGGGCAAGGGGGGGGGCATAGTCTGGGCAAGTATTGAGTTTTATGAAAATGCATTGAATGTGGTGGGGTGCTGTTTGACTGGGTTTTGAGTAATGGGGGTACAGCAAATTTTTTTTAGAGGGGTGGACCCTGCTTTCTTACTGGAAATGCATTGGTGGTATGGTGAATGCATTTAAGGGACAGCTTTACTGGGTACTGTCTGACTGGGTAGTGAATTATGGGGGTGCACTGGAGATATAGGGAATGTATTTGGGGAGCTCCTTAGGGTACTGCATCGGGCTCTTATTTTATTCGCTTTTTACCCCCCCCTAAAAAAAACTTTGCTGACTTCTAGTGTGACTTTCCTGAGCACTCTGATGGGTTCAGAGAGAGAAACGGCAAGGACAGTAACATCCGTAAGAAGGAGAAACACCTACCAGAAAAATGGCCTTTGATTAATCTGTATATTCTATGGACTGTTTCCTTGAACACACTCCACACGTGTTGTTTTCAGCACTGAGTAACGGACCTGCACACTCGTCAGGATGGTAGGGACGTTTCTGCCACTTTTATTGTTGCTCTTTAAATGGATGCAATCCACAGAGTGACTACTGTGGCGGGTAATAATAATAATTTAGATACCGCCAAAGTCATAATAGTTCGAGGTGGTTTACACCAAGAAGTGCTGGACAATCCAGAGAAATGGTCACCATACAAAGTCGTCGAATACATGCTTGCGGAATAGCAGAAGTGAAAAACTATAAAAATTCTAGGTTACAAATCGTTGTTTTTACTGATTTTCTAAAACTAAAGTAGGATGAGGAATGCGTAATAATGTTACCCAGCCAATCGTTCCATTTACCTGCCTGGAAAGCGAGAGTTCTGTCCATGAATCTTTTGCAGCGGCAGGCCTTTATTGTTGGATAGGTGAACATATGAATTCTACGTGTAGATCTAATAGAACTGTCCAAATTAAATTGAGAAACCAGGTACGTAGGTGCCAGGCCAAATATTGATTTAAAACAAAGACAGAAAAATTTAAACAAAACTCGTGCTTCCAGGGGCAGCCAGTGTAGCTTTTGATGTGTTCTTATGTGTTCTTCTGAAGGTGATCCTTGGGGTTGGGAGAGTGTGCGCCTGTCCTTTAGAGTGCACTTCCCCCCCTCCCGATTCGCGGTTTTAGGACTCGCGATTTCCTAAAACCGGAATCGCCTCCACCTCCCAGACCTTACCTGAAGGTCTAGCGGTCTTTCGGGGCAGGAGCGATCTTCCTTACGCTCCTGCCCCATGCAGATCATTCATACAAAATGGCTGCCGTGAGCTCCCGTCGTAGTCTCGAGAGACTACGGGAACTTACGGCAGCCATTTTGGATGAGTAATCTGCACGGGGCAGGAGCGTATACAGTTACATATTTTGTAACCCCCATTGCCCCAGGTACATTAGATAGATAGATTGTGAGCCCACCGGGACAGACAAGGCAAAATGCTTGAGTACCTGAATAAATTCATGTAAACCGTTCTGAGCTCCCTTGGGAGAAGGGTTTAGAAAATTGAATAAATAAATAAATGAGTCTGCTTATTTTCTAACTCCTGTTTCTCTCTCTTGTCTTCCACCTTTGCTTTCACCCTATGCTGGTTTCTTCCCTCATGTATTGACTGTCTAAATATTTAGCATACTATGTACTATTATTTGAGCATTTTTACTTCTGGAATTTTCCATTGCAAATGTTCAACTTATTCTGGCCGCACACTTGGCTTGGGTGACTTTTTTTCTCCAAAAGGTGGTATATAAATCCTAATAAAATTATTTTTTGTGGAGACTTTCTGGTGGTTGCAAGACCGGCATTATTTAAGAGTGGTATTCTGAGTCCATTTGCTTGTCTATTGCTTTTTTTTTTAATTCTGATTAGCTGTAATAGTTTTTCCCCCTCTTTTACAAAGGCGCGCTCTGCTAAAGATTAACGCATGCTAAACGCTAACCTATGCATATTATCCTATGGATGCGTTAACACACATTGATTCAGGGCGCGCAAAATCCACGCTAAAACGCTTAGCGCACCTTTGTAAAAGAGGGCTTCGATTAGTCAATTTAGCCTTGTGTTTGTATATGTTGGCTTGTCATTGTGGGATGTAGGAAGTTTCACCCCCCCCACATTTTGCCCTCCGGAATTTTTGCCCCTCACACATTTCACCCCCTCCCCCCCCCCCCGGAGCTTTTGCCCCCAACATTCACCGCAGTATTAAATTGCAATATCGCAATCATTAAGCGTTATCATCATGACCATTTTTGTAGGCCTTGCTCATTTGAATATGCCACTCAAGTAAATTTTTATGGATATCCAGCTTTTTTTTTTCATTGCGTGCATTTCAGATCTTTTGCTGTATTGCAGTATTTTTTTTTTTTTTTACCCATTCAAAAGGCCACAATGAAATTTAATTTTTCATCAAAAAGTCTAAAATCAAGTAACAAAATCATAAAAAAAAAATGGCAGAGGGTCTAGGACGTTTTCATTGCGGCCGTTTCGGCGCAATGAACCGTCCATGATGAATCCGATTCTCCTCCCTGCCCTCCCCATTGCAGCATTACCAGTACATCCCTCCCGGTCCTGGGGACGGGGGGGGCAATGCCCCCCAAATCACCCACACTCCCCATGATATGAAAAATAATATTTCATTGTAACGGAGGCAGTGCCCCCCCCCTCCATGCCCCCAAGATATGAAAAAATGTCATCGTGATAGGAGGCAAATACCCCCCTCCCTCAAGATATGAAAAATAAAATTTCATTCTGGCCTTAAGTCAGTGCTGGGTCAGTAATGATTATGACCTTACAGGTACCTGAATGAATGCATGTAAACCGTCTGAGCTCCCCTGGGAGAACGGTATAGAAAAATTGAATTAAAAAAAAAAAAAAAATTTAGTCCAACAGTGAATGTATGGGGGCAAAAATTCTGGCGGTGAAATTTGTGTGTGTGTGAGGGGGGGGGGGACTTGCGGATCCCAATCACTGTGCTTTTTTAAGTTAAACATATTTGGCTTTCTTTATATGCTTTGGTACTCGGGGGGGGGGGGGGGGGGTTTGTACTTTTTTTCACCTTGCCATATCTTTCCTTTTTCTGTTTTCTTTTTCGCTTTTCTGTGAGTTTTTGGTTTAAATCAGGGATCTCAAAGTCCCGCCTCGAGGACTGCAATCCAGTCGGGTTTTCAGGATTTCCCCAATGAATATGCATTGAAAGCAGTGCGTGCACATAGATCTCATGCATAGTCATGGGGGAAATCCTGAAAACCCGACTGGATTGCCGCCCTCAAGGAGGGACTTTGAGACCCCTGGTTTAACTGAACATAAGTTTTAATGTTGTTTTTAATTTTAATGAATATTGGTTTTAGGAAAATATTGTATGTTTGTGTTTGCGCCTTCCTGGTTTAGGGTATCGCACTCTGTTTCTGTCCATAGCTTTAATAAATTGTTGAGGTATTTAAGATGTACTGGTCTAATGAGAATTATAACCTGGCTAGTACTGGAATAAAACTTCGAAACTCTTAGCAGCGGTATGATTTTTGTCTCCTGCTCTTCGATACACCGTATTGGTATTTCTGCCTCTCGTACTTGCGGCAGAAGCTTTGTTAGAGATTTCCAGGACACAATATTAATTTCATGATTTCTACGTTAACAGCCACTGCATTGACATTTCTCTTCCTGCTGGCTCTACCCCCCTCTCCCCGCCATGGAAACATTCTTCAAAAGACACTTCAAGAGGAAAGTGGCCTCCTTGAGTCCAAGCACCCACGGGTTTTGCCGACAGAGGCGCACTAGTGTAGCAGTGCCTACAGGAAAGGCAAGACGGCGTTCCAGTATCGGGATGCCATCGGCCTCGCTGTCACAGAGACGCCGTTCCAGTGCCCAGCTGCAGGGACTTCCCCTGTGCTTAGGCTTGTCTTGCAGCCGGAGCAAGAACGGCGGGTACAGACGGCGTTCTAGTACAGTTACGCCCTGCTTGAACCCTAGGTTTGCAGTACAGAAAAAGAGAGGAGGCAGGATGTGGACCATTGACAGCCATCTTGTGGGACCATCTGTGCTGCTGGCCAGTTTAATCCAAATGAGTGAGGAAGAGGAGGATAAAGGTGGGGAAATGGCCACCTTGCTTACTCCAGCACCCAATAATAACTCAGAACAGGGGTGCCAGATAAGGGACAGGAACCGTGCTCAGGAGGATGCAGGAAGCTGGAGTGAGGTATCTGTATCTGATTCTGAGGAGGCAATGACTTCTGGCGAGGACCGGCCTTTGGAAACATTCCCGGAATCGCCAGGACCTGCAGGAGGGGTAGAGCCTCCCATACTGTCCACCTTTGCTTTGAAGCACTTCTTGCGGGCTCCCCGATGTCTGCGCCGCAGCTCCTCTCACCTCCTACCCCTGGACTTTGTACACAGCAAGAGTGCCAGTGGACTGCATGGAAATTACAAACGTATCAGCCAACGGCACCTTTGTGGAGACCCCTTTGGTTCTGGGGAGAGGTGGAGCTTGTGCCAGCCCAGCAGAGTGAGACCGTGGGCCAGGAGGCAGATGCTAGCTTGCAAGAGACCAAAGTCCCAGACATTGTGCGAACCGGCTATGCTACACTGTAGGCCAGCCTCTGCACCGGAGGACTCAGGTCACCTCTCTCCTGAAGCTGTGGAGACTGCTGAGCTGTACGTAAATCTCACATTTTGCACAATGCTCTTGGGTAGGCTTTGGGGAATACTAAACAGAGTAAAGGATTGGAGTATTTGTAGACTTAAGGAAATGGGTTGATGTATTTTGGAGTAGGAGATCCTCTATCTTCCTCCATCTTCTTCTGTGTTTTATGCTCACTACTATGTAGATGTATTTAAGAGGCTCAGATAAGCTAGTTAGGAGGGAGAATGGGGGTGGAAAAACAAATGTTCCTGTCTTGTTGAACAGTTTTTTAAAAAAAATTTTATTTATGAAATTTGAAATACAACCAAGCCAAGAGAGAATCTTGTACAGAAAAGCCAAATTTTAACGTCAATCAAATATATACCTTCATTCAAATAAAAAACAAAAGATAAAAAAAAAGAGAGTAAACAAATTTAAATCTGGACCAAGTCCTTAAAATCCAATAAAAGGAAACACAGAAAAATGAACAAATAGTTTTTACTCAAGTGAGCTTTCTCTTGTGTTGTCTTATTGCAGGTAAATTGGTAATGAGATCACTTTTTTTCCCGCCATCTACAAACCATAACCCCCTTCCCAAATATCAAGCACAGACAGTTTTCAAGGGCCCAAGCTGCCAGGAGAAGTGAAGTGGGTGCATCCCTTGAGGTGTATCCTTCTGACCTTACATTGCCATTGTAGCAGGAAATTCCTTGGGCTTCAGTGCCCCATCTAGAGTTCTACCCATGTCCAACAAGCCCTGACAGGTAAGGGATTTGAATTCACATTCCACATATTGCAGCTCAGTGGTGCGGCCTGGACCACAGGACCATCCTGAACACTTTTATTTTGCAACATACTTGACAAACAGGGTTAGAGCAGGATCTCTGTAACCCGTGTAGGATTGTCTCGGGTTTCGAGCCAACATGACTTCAAAGTACATGTGACAGATCTTTCATACATAAGAACATAGGAACTCCCTTACTAAGTCAGACCAAAGGTCCATCAAGCACAGTTTCATCCGTGTTGTCTACTCTTTTCATCTGCTAAGTGCTCTGCGTTCACAGTATTGAAGATATGGACACACTATGAAGTGAAATGAGGTTTTTGTTTTGTCTGTAATCTGAACTTTCTGTTAGCCAATTTGACCACTACTCCACACTGAGAACTGATCTCTTTCCTGAGGCCTGTTAAGATGTTGGAGATGACTGGGATCCCTTGTATAATTAATTTAATTTAATATGAGACTTATAAGCTCACCTCTATCAATCAGATTCGAAGTGGGATTACTCGAAAGCATAGAAATACCACAAATGCCAGAACAATAGAATATCAAAAAATATATCTTAACAGTATTTATGTAGTTAATGATTTATTAAGAAAATTTTCAGTTTGTATTAATCCAATTCATTTTTATTTGTGATATTTTAATTGTCACAGGATTTTATGAATTTTATTTTTTTTAAAAACCCTTTTTCTTTTTCTTATCTTTTTTATTTTGGAATGGAGTTCGTTTTTCTAATTGTTTTGAAATATGTATTGTAAACTGCTTAGATCTTTTTTGGCTATTAAGCGGTATATAAAGTTTTTAATAAACATAAAATAGACCTAAAAACACTGACTATTCATATCAATCAAATCGATATTAACAGAAACACATCCAGTTTCAAGTTTATTAATGATTTGTTATACTGCCTTTAAAGGCAAATAGCAATCAAATTCCCAATATACCCTATCACAGGACAGCCTCACAGCAGATCAACAGCTCCATTTAATCGGCGTAAATTAAATTTATTTTATTCATTTTATTGTAACTCATCTGGTTCCTGATTTAGCTTTGTGAGATCTCTTCACAACTCTTTACCACTGGCTTGGGTTTTGATGATTCGGAATAATGTTTTTCCTCTGCAAACTTGTCATTTTAGTAATTTGCTCCCTTTTCTAGATCTTTTATGAAGACACTAGTTGAAATGTGCAAAATGTTGACAGTTCAATGAGCATTTATCTTGAAACCAAATCACGGTTATCAGATGCTAGGGTCCACCTTGGAGGTTAGCGCCCAAGAAAAGGATCTGGGTGTTGTTGTGGACAATACGATGAAACCTTCCACCCAATGTGTGGTGGTGGTGGCGGCCATAAATGCTAACAAGATGCTAGGAATTATAAAAAAAAAAAAAAAAAAGGGATGGTCTGATTTCCTTGAATCTTCTTAGGAGGATATTTCGACTAGAGCTACCCACTTGGTGACCACCTCAACTGAACAGGTAAAGATTGTTAATCTTAAAAAAACAAATATTTCCAAAAGAAAGATACTCAATTTTGTGGTCAGCCTATCCGGATATTTCCGAATGTGGCTAGAACCACACAATTACGTTGGGAGGAATTTCTTAAATCAAAAGATAGGGTGATATCTTTACTCGGGAATTGTTTTCTTCAATTTCCATGTAAATGTGCTGTGACATTAGAGTCCAATAAATATATTTACTTTGATTCTTCTCAGCTGGAGAGATTTCTGATTGAAAAAGAAATTTCTGTAGAGGGGAAGATGATATAGGACTCAAACCTTTTGCAGGGCCACATATTGGATTTGTAGGTACTTGGAGGGCCTCAGAAAAAATAGTTAATGTCTTATTAAAAAAAAAAAAAGAGAATTTTGCATAAAGTAAAACTCTTTATAGTTTTATAAATCTTTCCTTTTGGCTAAGTCTCAATAATAATATTGTAATTTATAACTAAAGAGACATATGATCAAGAAACTGTTTTATTTTACTTTTGTGATTATGATAAACATACTGAGGGCCTCAAAATAGTACTTGGTGGGCCACATGTGGCCCCCGGGCTGTGAGTTTGGGACCACTGATATAGGGCATTATGAAATAAATAAGGAAGCAGAAGAAGGATGTTAGGGTCTAATTTCCTAAAGTTGATATATTTGAATGAACGATTCATGATGTCTCCTCTCAATAATGTGGACTATGACTTCATTACTGTATTTCATTTGAAATATGTAATATAGAAAATTATCAATTAAAAAAAGTATGGTTAAAAAGACTAAGAATGTTATAATGACTCTGTATCGCTCCATGATGCAACCTCACCTGGAGTATTGCATTCAATTCTGGTCTCCTTATCTCAAGAAAAATATAATGGCATTAGAAAAGGTTCAAAGAAGAGCAACCAAGATGATAAAGGGGATGGAACTATGGAACTCCTCTTGAATGAGGAAAGACTGAAACGGTTAGGGCTCTTCAGCTTGGACAAGAGATGACTGAGGGGAGATAGGATTGAAGTCTACAAGATCCTGAGTGGAGTAGAACAGGTACAAGTGGATCGATTTTTCACTCCATCAAAAATGACAAAGACTAGGGGACACTCAATGAAGTTACAGGGAAATACTTTTAAAACCAATAGGAGGAAATATTTTTTCACTCAGAGAATAGTTAAGCTCTGGAACGCGTTGCCAGAGGTTGTGGTAAGAGCGGAGAGCGTAGCTAGTTTTAAGAAAGGTTTCATTAACGGTTTTGAGTGAGAAACATTTTCAAAAGCTTTTGGAAAATCCTCCTCAACCAAGTGCGCATTGTCAGCCCGAAGAGCTCCTAACAGATTAGCAAGAATTGATGTCCCTTTACAGAAGCCACGTTGATTCTCTCTCACCCCATTCTACTACTGCTTCTTATCATTTCTATATCACCACTAGACATACGCGGCGCTGTACGCCAAACACAGAAGAGACTGCCCCTGCTCAAAAGAGCTTATAATTTAGTCAAGCCAGACAAACTGGACAAGAAGGTGCATCACTACACAGTGCTCAGGTGGGGGAACCACATACAGCTGCATTATGATGTCATCAAGAACTCAGGGATGTCACAGAGCGTTCAGATAGCTTCTACGACTACATCAAAACACAGAAGAGACCGTCCCTACTCGAAAGGGCTTAAAATCTAGTGAAGACAGACAAACTGAACAGGAAGGTGCATCAATACAGTGCTCAGGTGGGGGAAATTATAAGACCGATATTGGCGCTAGAAGGTTGGTTGGAGATTTGAATTGAAAGTAGCTTCAAAAAAGTGGGCGTTGAGTCTGGATTTGAATATTGTCAGAGACAGAGCTTTGACGTACCGGGTCGAGCAGTTTGTTCCAGGCAGATTTTATTTTCAGTATTTGCTGGAACAGAGGTTAGTTTTACTGGTCTGTATTTTCTGGGTTACCTTTCTGAAGATGGGTATTCCAAGGGCACCCTTTCAGTTCTGTTTTTAATGATGAGTATGAATCTGCAGAGCAGCTATCAACGGCCAAAGTTCTATTAAAAAGGCCCGATGTAGCAGTAATCAGCTTGTAAGGCCATTTACAGCCACAAGCTGAATTAACCCTGGATATTCAGTGCTGGGGCAGACCAGTGCGCAGTTAACTTAGTGGATGCAGTTAGCATACTTAACCAGTCAGTGGACTTGAATATCAATGCTAAGTAGCATTTCTGCTCAAAACTCCGTCCCCGGATAGCTCCTAATTTAGCTGGTTAGAGCCATCCTTCATTTGACACTACCTGGCTAAGCGCAGCTGAATCCTGGCAGCCGGCCAGCTCGGTGGGGCTTAACCAGGCATGAGCTTTTCCTGTCTGGTTCAACTCTCTTGAATATTAACTCCTAAATGAATCATGTCTGTTCACTTTATCAAAACTATTCATGAGTCACCTCAGCTGTCGGTTTTTCAGATTTCTCCTAGAAAGGATGACTCTGGTTTGGGACTCCCCAACAGATGCAAATAATGTGGGGAGCTTCCCTCTTCTGCCCTCCCCTTTCCCTATTTCTATTTTCTGTCTGTTTCTTGTTTCACTAGATTCCCCTTTAACACTCTGATCCTGTGGCCCCACAGAAGCTTTGACCAGTTTTCTCTCTGTATCACTTTTAGAATAGCCACAAAGACTCAGATATTGTAGAAAACCAAATGTAGTAGAAAAACACTTCTACAAAGGTTAGATGTAAAATGTCTGATGGTATAATAAAGACAGAGTGCAGGTTAAATGTTAGTTATCAATGGAGGAAAAAGCCTCAGACAAGGGCCCTCCCACCTCCACAATGGTGGAATAGCGGTGGTAAGGCGTTCACCTCACTGGCTCAAAAAACCTCCTTAAACTATAAAAACGCTGCACTGTTGTAACGTTCAAAAAATGAATGTACTGAATGATAGATGAAACATCTTATCAACTATCGGTGTACCGATCATCTAAAGTTAAGTTGATAAGATGTTTCATCTATCATTCAGTACATTCATTTTATGGGTTCAAAAACAACATGGAAATTAAAGTTAAAATATTACATTACATTACATTACAGATTTCTATTCCGCCGTTACCTTTCGGTTCAAAGCGGATTACAAAAAGAGTTATGGAAGAAGGGTTACAACGTTAGATCAGAGAAGGTTTCCAAGAGAGGGAAAAGTAGGATCTGGGGTTAGGGAGGGGATGGTAAGAGAGGGGTTAAGCTTTATCATGGTATTAAGCTTTATTAAGGGATTTCTTGAAGAGTATAGTTTTTATTTCCTTTCTGAACATATAAAATTAGTTTAAAAATTAAAAGAGTAAAAAGATTAGGGTAAAGTTATTGCTACGGTTTTTAGAGTTTTCCGGAATTGTAAAAACTGGCCTATCAGTCTGGTGGAATCGGGAAGCCCATTCCAAATGTCAACCAATTTGAAAGCCATAGATTTGCTCAGCCTCCCAGTACATTTAAATCCTCTAAAAGAAGGATATGATAGTTTATATATTGTTGTAGTCCTTGAATGACAGGGTCAAATATTCCACAGAGGAATTTAAAGATAACACATGTATCCTGTAGCGAACTGGTAACCAGTTTAGTTTTCTTAATAATGGGGGATACATGATCATATTTCCTCTTTCCAAAAATAAGTTTAGCCGCTGTGTTTTGTATCAGCTACAGCCGGTCTAAACTACCCAGGAATAGACAGAATTACAGTAGTCCAACTGAGCAGGGACAGTGGACTGTACCAAGAATACACTCCAATGTCCTGTTGTAATTATCTGGGGTTGTTTTATATTTAGTCTGTATATATCGTAGAAATTCAGCATCTTGCATCTTGCTACTAGGCGGGAGTTTTACTAATCTATCTGTCCTCTTTTGTAAGACTACAAATGGTTTCCACATATCCCACCTCTTCGCTGGTCGGTCTTCTGCCTTCAGCAATGTCGAGTTATTCCTTTGGCTCTTCTCATTAGTCCAGCTGAACCCAGCATAAATGTAATTAATTTCTCTCTTAAATCAGCATTCCTAAAAGAATGACATTACTTCTACCCGTGTATAATGTTGTAAATTATTTGTTTCACCTCTAAGGTGTCTTATCACATATATATACTGTATGTAGCTTTCGATCTGCCCCGACTGCCTTCAAGTCAGAACCACCATTCCCAATTTTTGCTAACCTTTAAAATTTCTCATACCTTCTCATTATCAATTTACAACTGTTTTCAATTATTAATTGGAGCATAGGAGCCGTTTGGGCTTTGGCTCATTTATCCTGCCAAGCTTTCTCTGATAATTTGGCGGTGCAATCTTTTTTTTTTTGGGGGGGGGGCATTGTTAAGAACCTCTATTATCTTAGTCATAAAGAGTTTGATCAATTCTGCAAACTAATCCTTTTTTACTTCCCCGGTTTCAATAATTAGTTCTCAAAAATCTTCTCTCTGTTTAATGTTTAAATTAAACTTTTTTTTCTCTACAGTTTTTCTGGATTAAATTCTCCGTTTGATCAGACACAAATTTGGCTTTCATATGTAATAGCTTTGTTATCTTTCCAGTTTTTTAAAAAAAAATTATTAAATTTGTATTAAAGGTTTTGTATACATAACAGCAAATAAAGCCAACACAATGGTGGTAATTTTTCAGCAGCTCAGTTAAATTCCCTATGTAACTGCATTAATACTCCCTTTGATACTCAAATCTTAAAGACTCTGGAATAAGAACAAAAGATAGGGCAGTAAATTTTACAGTTGCTACTTTATCCCACCACAAATGCCAAAGCCCCTTCTGTCTACTCAGGTCTCCTTTAAGCTGTTGTATAATGTTTTGGGTATTTCACACCATACAAACGCGCTTTAGATCTCTAAGAAGTTGAATCCCTAAATATCTAATATCAGCTGGAGCTAATTTTGAAAGGGAAAGCTTGTTTCAAGCGGAGTTCCTTTGCCCATGAAATAGTAATTCCCAAAAGCTCAGACTTTTCCACGTTGACCTTAAAATTTGTCACCCTGTTAAAAACTTGTAAAACATCTAGAATGATTGAGAGTGACAATAATGAATCCCAGGACACAGAATAATCAGCCACAAATAGCGTAATTCTGTGTTCCAAGGAGTCTATCCGAATTCCCCTTTAAATTAGACCACTTTGTCATAGGCTTGCTGGGTTCCCCAAGGCAAATGCAACAGCTCTCCTGATCTATCTCCCACAACAAATCCTGATTGATCAACACGGACAAGCACCAACAACTCCCTCCCCAATCTATTGGCCAAGACCTTGGCTATAATTTTAGCATCTGTGTTTAATAGCAAGATACATCTATATGACCCACAGGAAGAGGGGTCCTTCCCAAGTTTCAGCAGACACGTGCTTCTGCACTGTGACTGCATGCATACTCAGTCCTCCAGCCTCCACTCTAGTGGATAGCACAGCTTGACCATCCTGGTGAACTCCTGCTGTTTCAGATTTTACATTTTAAGTGTGCAATTACCTCCTTTTTAGTAACATCTTCTGAGTCGTCTTGAATGCTCGTCAAATTGGGAGGGTGGTTGTGCCAATTTCTTTCTCTCGGCAGATGTACCACCATCTTTGGCTTCCGCTTATCGCCTGCCTCCGTCACATACTGATATTTCTCCAACCTGACATGGTGTATGGCAATTCTGAGAACACACACCAGGCAAAGTTATGCATAACATGTGAGTTTGTTTTCAAATCTCTCCAGCCTCGATGGAACTCCATTCAGCTGCCATTCAGTGAGGTGACGTCACTTCCTCCATCTTTTCAGTGGTTTTCATTCCTTCTTTTTTTCCTCTTATGAGGTATGTTTTTATTAAGGCTATGCCTGTCTACCTATTGGCATTTCCTGCATGAGCATCAAAAATGCTAGTGGGGGTTCCCAATTCCTGGCCAGCAAATAGTGATACAGGCCATACCAGCAGAAGAGTAAAGGAAAGCTGGACAGGAAAAAACAGGGGTGAGAAAGGGATAGTTGCTAAGGAAGAGATTTGGGGAAAAGGGAGGCACAGACCATGAAGAAGAGTATACTATGGACATAGACCCCACTCATTATACCTACACATGCACATACCCAGTGCATACTCACAACTATACAGAGATTGTGCATGGACTCACACCTATTCATGTACATGTGCATTGCACCCACTCATAAGGCAAGGGTCTTAACATCTGCACTGTTTTCTTTCTGTCCAGAAATGATTTAGGTTTTCAGGATATTCCTATTATCCCAGGACAAGCAGGCAGCATATTCTTGACTGATGGGTGACGGCACCGACGGAGCCCCGGTACGGACAATTTTAGAGTGATTGCACTCTAAGAACTTTAGAAAGTTCTAGCTCGGCCGCACCGCGCACGCGCGAGTGCCTTCCCGCCCGACAGAGGCGCGCGGTCCCTCAGTTTCTTAGTTTCCGCGGAGCTAAGAAGACGCGTTTTTCAACGGCTGTTGAAACTTTTTTCTCTTTGCCTTCCCGCTCGCGTAAACTTTTGATTATTTAACCTTATTTCTTTCTTTCTTTCTTCCGGAGGCTGTGATAGGCCGGAGCACGTTACAAGGATTCAAAGAAGGTTTGGATAGGTTCCTAGAGGATAAAGGAATTGAAGGGTACAGATAAGAGTAGCGGTAGGTTATAGGGATAGGCCTGGACCATTGCTCAGGCAATGGGCCTGATGGGCCGCCTCGGGAGCGGACCGCTGGGCGAGATGGACCTCTGGTCTGCCTCAGCGGAGGCAACTTCTTATGTTCTTATGTTCTTATGTTCTTTTTTCTATTTAAAAAAAAAAAATAGATGTGCATTCAGCGGAGGTGGTATGGATGCAAATCTATGTCGTGCATATTCATTAGAAACATCACAAAAATCTGAACCTTTTCCAGCTCTTGAGGACTATCCATGAATATCTTTGTTCTACACTGCAGCTTACTCCCCATACAGTTGCTCTCTCGCCCATTCTCACTTCTCACTCGCACATATCCCATGTACCTGGGCATCCATATCCAGCCCATGCCTTTACAGATACCCTTGTATTGCAGTCTAGCTCTAACCACTTATCCACTCCCTTTCACGCCCATGCACAACATCCAGCTCAAACACATTTCTTTCTATGTATAGCTGATCTCTCCTGCATGCTACTTAACTCACTGGTCCTGTGGCCCATACCATTCCATTTACCAGCTGCATATACCATTTCCCTCTGTCAGAGAGCTAGCCAAATATACCTTTTCAGCATGATTGATGATATTCCTAATGGGAATAATAGGTTAATTTTAACAGAGATGATGCGTTCTTCAAAGCACAGATTTTATCTAATTAAAAAAAAAGTTGTTGGTTTTTATTTCTTTTACAAAAGGCTCCTGAGGTTTGTTGGTGACCTGACTGATAGAATTTTATATTTGAGTAAATTTTCAAAGACTTAGTTGGGATATGTGCATGTATAATATAATATAGAGTAAAGTGGTTGGATTTGCTGAATCTATACTGGTGAATCTTCAGTTACCTGACAGTGCACATTTTTTGCCTATATTAAATTGAGGCATTTGGAGGTCCTGGATGGAAAGTAGGTGCATACATTTATGTTTCAAAAATGTATGTGTATACATTTACTCTGAGCCTCTAAAATAGTGAATGTGAATAGGTGTTACGCTGCCCTCCTACCTGTATCTTTTAATTTCTTTCTCAATAGATTTTTCATTTGTAGGCATTCTAACACAGATTTGCATACAAAGACAAGTAGAAAAGATCATTTGACAGGTAGGTTGTATCTGTCTGTCTTTCTATGACTCTCTTTTAGAGGCTAAACTAGAGGAGATATTGTCATTCTTTTGAATCTTCTCTGTTTTGAGGTTGGCTGTATTCTCTAACATTGAAGGAGCTCGCTTGCTGCCAAAGGAAAAAAAGCCCTCTCCTTAAAAGTGCAACTGACTGGGACATAGCATGTGTTCTGGATCACCATGCTTACATGTGTATACCCAGTGGGAGTACGCCTTGTCAAGTTGTTGTAAGGTCCTCCTTTGTAAAGTTTACATTTTTGAATGTGAACATTGAATTTGACGACATTATGGGCCCCCATTAAGGAGCTGTCAAGCTCTGCATTCTTAGAATTAAATCTAGTACAGTGTCACCTCTTCTGGTGTGGTTCATAATTTGCGGAAATGCTGTGTCTAGTGTCACTTTGCCGAGTCTGTATGAAGGGAATAAAGTTGCTCTTGCGTTAGTCTTATCTGGCTTTAAGCTCAGCAGCTTTAAGGCCCAATGCTCCCAGCTGTGATTTATGGCTATAAAGCGATGCATTGTGCACCTGGTGTTCACTGCAAGTCACGTTATAGTTGTTACATAGTAATGAGCTGTTTTACATGCATTTGCATATTCTTCATCTCATTACTAAATAGAGCTGCCTTAGAGTTTTAAAGTAACGTTAAAAGTTGATTAGCATGACTTAAGGCCCTAACATGGCTTCTAACTTCCCCCTTAGCCAGTTAGGGCTGATTTTCAGCAGTAAATTTAGCCATGGTACAGTAATTTCAGTCTTAATTCTAACCAAACATATTTTGACCAGCTAGGCTGAGAAATAATTTCAGCCATGTATATATCTAGTGAGGCTTGGCTGAAAATTTGATTAAAGATAATTTGGTTGTCTTTTTCACTAAGTGGATTTTTTAAAAAATTGATTATTTTGTCTTGTCTTTTTTTTCATTTCAGCACTAGTGTAAGGGCCTCTCAAAAATGGGAACAAAATAACATATACTGTGTGTGTGTGTGTGTATATATATATATACACACACACACACTTGGGGGGTGGACATTTTTAATTGTCTCTTCCTTAATTATGATTCCTACAACTCAATTTTAGGTGCACACGCATACATTTAACAAAAGAAAATCGGTCATTAAATGGGTCAAGAAAAAGCAAGATGCCAACATACAAACCTAGCAAAGTATAGAGAGATCCTCATTTCTTTTAGCCTTTAACTCGGGGGTGTCAAAGCCCCTCCTGGAGGGCCGCAATCCAGTCGGGTTTTCAGGATTTCCCCAATGAATATGCACGAGATCTATTGGCATGCGGTGCTTTCATAGTATGGTAATAGATCTCATGCATATTCATTGGGGAAATCCTGAAAACCCGACTGGATTGCGGCCCTCGAGGAGGGACTTTGACACCCCTGCTTTAAATGGAGCCCCTTCATTGCTGTAAGTCTTACAGTTAAAGATGATTTTAGCCCCTGTGATCACCTTTCTTTCTCTAGCCATCAGCCTCTGTCCTAGGGTATTTCCTGCTTTTGGCCATGCAACTTTGACTACCTGCAAGAGGCTGCCCTCTATTTTAGTTCATAGAATATAACATTTCTCATATTTTCCCGACAGGATGCATTAACTCAAACCAGGTGCTTTTCTGTACCCATGAGCTTTTCTAGTTCAAGAGCTCATGTTGATACTTTTATTTATTTATTTTTTTAAAGAAATTTCAACCCCCCCTTATTACTAAACCGTGAAAGTGGTTATTAGCGCAGGGAGCCGCACTGAATACTCTGCGCTGTTCCCAATGCTCATAGCGTTCCTTTTGCGATTTAGTAAAAAGGAGGGGGGATTTTTTCGCAAGAATCATCTCGCTCAGGAAACACAGGAAATTGTATCAATTAATAAAACTTGAAAAGGAAAAAAATATTGTATCAATCTTCCTTAGACCAGTGTTCTTCAACCACCGGTTTATGGACCAGTGCCGGTCCACAGAAATTTCCTGCCGGTCCACAGGGCCAGCACGTGCATCAGGCCCAAAACAGTGTTCTACAACCACCGGTCCACAGTGCGATCGATGCGGCATTATCTTCAAGCCAGCTCCCTCTTCCTAACTGATTTGGTGCACAAAGCCACAGGCAGTGGCTCCTACGGGCATCCTGCGCCTGAACCGGAAGCCTTCTCTCTGACGTTGCAACGTCAGAGGGAAGGCTTCCAGATGAGGCACGGGACGTGCAAGGTGTAATTAGTACTATTATGGGGGCGGGGTCTGGGGTGGAGATTGGGTAGAGATGGGCGGGGTCTGGCCCACGACTTAGCCCCGTGTTCTTCAACCGCCGGTCCACGGACCGATGCCGGTCCACAGAATAATTCTTTTATTTATGCCGGTCCATAGGTGTAAAAAGGTCGAAAAACACTGCCTTAGACCACGATTAGGGGAAGGAGACTGGAAAAGCCAAAGAGAACCTCCAAATAATAAAGAGTTAATTATATAGGAAAAACCTAACAACCAAAGGCCCCCAATTCACTAAACAGCCATTCAAACGGTTCCATAAACCACTTTCTTCAAATGCAGAAAGGATCTTAATTGTTCAGGAGAGAAAAAGCTATATCTTACTCCCAAATATTTAACCATGCATTAACATGGATATGCTAATAAGAATGAGGCACCAAGATTCACAGTTTCAGATCTCATAGCCAGGCATAATTATCTTCTTTCCTGTGTTTGTCTTGTCACATCTGGAAACATCCAAACCCTTTTCCCATAGAATAACACTTGGGAGTTACAAAAGTCTAATCTTAAAATTGCATTAGTATCTTGTTCAAATACTAACGCGTGCTAAAACGTCCATTATATCCTATGGGCGCGTTAGCATTTAGCACGCGCTAAGACGCTCTAGCGGGCCTTAGTAAAAGGACCCCTAAATGTTGATACCCTTCTCCCTCCGTATTCGCTGCGATAGGGGATTAACAGAATCGCAAATACAGAAAAACCGCGAATAACTTTTTTCATACGTTATTCGCTGTTTTCTATTCAAAACCATCATGAATATGGTGAAACCGCGAATAACATGTTGGGGAGACCTGGGCTGTTCCTGAAGGAGAGGCAAAACACGGTGAAGAAAGTGCCGGGAACCGGCTATTTTTCTCTGTAAAAGCTTAGAATCAGCGATTTCTCTATGCAAGCTTGAAGTAATTTGGGGGAGGAGCCAGCAAGCTAAAAACCACGAATAATCGAAACCGCGATTGCTGAAACCGCAAATACAGAGGGAGAAGTGTACTTTTTAATCTGGGTTTGTCAGGGAGCCTATTCATTATATATACAGTGGATCTCATCCATCCTGTACGGCAGGGGTGTCCAAACTTTTGGCTTCTCTGGGCCGCATTGGCCGAAAATTTTTTTTTTCTGGGGCCGTGCAAACGCTGCAGCAAGACAGAGGAGGGAGCCGGCAAGACGGTAAACACCCGGGGACAGCAGAGGAAAACACTGCATCGCCCTCGACCGGGGCCGCACAAAGTACTTCACGGGGCCCTCGGGCCGCAGGTTGGACACCCCTGCAGTAGGGTGATTTTGTATATAGCTCTTGTCTTTTTTCCATAATGGCTCAAGATAAATTATGTTCAAGTTTACTAGGTATTTCTCTGTCCCCAGAAGGATAACAATCTAAGTTTGTGCCTGAGGCAGTGAAGGGTTAAGTGATTTGTCAAAAACCTCAGGGAGAAGCTTTAACAATACCCCAAAATGCTCCCCCATTCCTAATACTACCTACTATTATATTTCTAGAGTGCTACCAGACATGCACAGAGGAGAAAGTCCCTGCTCGAGTGAGCTTACAATCTAATTAGTCAAGACAAACAAACAGGATACCAGGGTAGGGGGTTGCAATTAGAGGGAACGGTTAAATTGCCATCAGTCCATCCAGGCATTGGGACCTTGCAGCTTTGCCTGCCTTAATGGCTCCTTGCCAAGTACTAGAGGCATTTTCCGGGGAATCTTGTGCTGGCTGTACTTTGTCACAGCATGGCATGTTTATAATGGAATATATGCACCTTCATTTCTCAGCAGGCATTTCAAAGCTGTGCCCCTGGGATTTCCCCATGTTGTGCTCTAAAATCTGCCTTTCCTCAGAGTTTGGCACATCCCACGGTGAGCATGGCAACCGTGGCACCGAGAACTTGCAAGCGGTTGACTCTACTCTGCTCATTAAAATTGTCCCTAATCTTTTTCAAATTAAGGGTAACGATGCCACTGTTACAGATACAAAGAAAAGATGAAGTCAGCGAAGTCACCTTTAGTTGTTTGCAGGGATAATTTTGCTGCATAGTTGCCATTTTTAGTCCCGAAATGATTGGCAGGTCATAAACTTCCTTTTTTTTGAAAAGAATTTATCAGCCCTCGGATCACAAGCTTTGAGGAGAAAGGAGGAAGTCACATGATGCGATGATGGCTTTGGGAAGGATGTCATGCGATATGATTTTCACAGCAGGCAAAATACACGCTATATTTACCCCCAACATTTTCATTATTTTCCATAACCAAATTACTGTCGATTGGAAATGATAATGGACTTCATTCTTGCAAGAAAGTGGGAAATTTTCAGAGCCGCTTACCCAAGGTAAATTGTCTGACCTTTTAGCCAGGCCGAAGGCAATTTTTCAGACAGTTTCACCAAGAATATGCTTCTGGTTGTGCTTCGGGGAAGTGGACCAGGGAGCATGTTTTGGGCAGGATCAGAAAAAAAAACCCACACACAGATTTTATTTTTAAATCTGAATGTTATTTTCCATGAAAAGAAAAGCATAGAGTTACCTGGGGCACGTTTCAAAAAGCCAACTTTTCAAAATTATTGGTGGTGCTAAACCCATTGAAAATTACCTCTCCCTGGACACAGTCAAGGAGTGTTTTCAATATTGGGGTGCTCAAGAACCCAAGAGTTGGCTCCTGTGGTTAGCTGCTAAAAAGTGCCTGTGGACTTAACACTGAAGGGCACAGTTTAAAATTGCCCCTATCGTAATCTAAGACCAACAGTGCTCTACCCCTTGCAGATTAATGTCATCGAGAGTCATGTTGAATGGACCAGAGCTGGTGAGAGACCTTTAAAGCAATTGTTAACACCTCATTGTCTAGTTCTGAGGGTCTTTATGCTTTCTGTGGTCATCATAAAAATATAAGAATGGCCATACTGGGAGAGACCGAAGGTTCATCAACCCAGTATCCTGTTTCCAACAATGGCCAACCCAGGTCCCAGAAACGTAAATAGTAGCAACATTCCAGAGCTGAGATTGTGATGTCATAATACCTCATTCCACCAATGCCTAAGAATCAACCTCATCAGTGATGTCACAATGGCTTGATTATCCTCTACTTGGCTCATATAAGAATTGCCATTCTAGGTCCATCAATCCCAGTATCCTGTTTCCAACAGTGGCCAACTCAGTTCCCAAGTACCTAGTTGGATCCCTAGAGGTCTTGGGAATTCTGAGGCTAAAGTTTGAGTAGAATTAAAGGATGAGAAAGAGAGTTGTTTCCTCACTTCTCTTGATATTAGGATACGCCTTCTGAAGTCATTGTTTTTAAAAGTCTGTCTTGAAACTTGTGTGGAGAGTCTCTCCTCTCATCTTTCTTCGTTGTTTTCAGGAAAGCCATTGCTAAATCAGGCCTCCAACATATGGTTACGCAGTCAAATCCCGCATTAGTCCTAAGGAGTGACTCGGAGAGGCAAATCCGCAGCACGGTGGATTGGAGCGTAAGTCCAGAATAACATGTTTCTTGCTCAAGACCTGTGTGTGTCTTTCTTCCCATGAAAAGCTCATATGTTTGATCCCCTTTCTCGACACAGCAAATGGTGGTAGATAAAGACTGGATTGATCAGCTGTGCCCACCCACTTTGTTAGAGAGAGTGTGAGTGAAGGGGGAGGGGGAAACCTGGGAAGAACAGCAGGTACAACTCTCGACTCTTATCTTTTTCCTAATGCTTGAAATTGGTTTTGCGTCATACTTTTGTTTCATCCTCTTCCCATATAGGGATCCTCTGTATTTATCCTACAGCTTTTTTAATCCCATCACTATTTTCTTCCTTACCACCTCCAATGGAAGAACAGTCCAGGATCCAGCACCCTCTCTGTACGAGTATTTTCTGGCATTGCTTTTCAGTTCCCCCTTGCGGCTACATTTCATGTCCCTTGGTTCTGTAGCCTCCCCAGTTTTTGAAAAAAAGGTTTGATTGTTCATTGATGTCTTTCAAGTATTTAAATGTCTGTATCATATCTCCCCTCTCCCTCCTGTTTTCCAGGGTATGCAGTGATATTCAGATTTTCTTCTCATATGTCTTGTGGCATAGACCCCATACCATTTTGGTCACTTTCCTCTGAACTGCTTCAAGTCTTAACTTCCTTGGCAAGGTGTGGCCACCAAAATTGAATTCCAAGTGCAACCTCGCCAACACGAGCATTATCACCTCCTCCTTCCTTCTAGGAGCATCGTTCTGGCCTTGGCCACCGCCTTAACACATTGTTTTGTGACCTTGAAATCCTCCTGCCCTATCGGCCCAAGGCTTCTTTCCTGGTCTATGTACGTTGGCCTTTCACTTTTTATTGTACACAACTGATGTGCAAAGCAGGAAGAACGTCTGACAATGCTAGACTAAACTAAACCTTAAGTTTATATACCGCACCCTCTCTATAAAGATAGAGCTCGGCACGGTTTACGGGAACTTTAATATAAGGAAGGAAAACCATAATAAGAATTAGTGATTATAAAGAGGGCAGCGAGATTTACATTTTTGAGAATAGCCAAGTTTTCAGATGCTTTCGGAATAATTGGAAGGAGCCCAGATTCCGCAGAAGGGCGGGAAGGTTATTTCAAAGCTCAGTGATTTTGAAGAAAAGAGATTTCTCTAATTTTCCAGCATAAATAACGCCTTTTAACCAGGGGAGAGCTAGTTTAAGTTATAATAGGTTTAAGTCTATCTCCCCAAATCTGGATATTTCTTTGACTGCAGAGGTTCTATTTCTAATCAGGTCATTTGTTCCCGCAAGAATAATAACTAGAGTTGCAAGATGTCCGGGAAATCCGGACATGTCCTCTTTTCAGAGGACTGTCCAGGTGACCGGATGGATTTCCAAAACCCGGCAGTTTGTCCGGGTTCTCGAAGACCCCGAACTCGGGGCTGTGTCTGGAGAGCCACCGAGCATGCGATGATGTCGCATGCATGCACGTGACCTCATTTGCGTCGCAACCGCGCACGCTCAGAAGCCCTGCGGACGCGGCCCAAACTCGGGGAAGAAGAGACGAGGTTTGTGTAGGGTTGGGGAGAGTGGAACAGGGAGGGGCCATGTGTTTTCTTTTTTTTTTTTTTTGCAAATAAATCTGGTAACCCTAATCAAAACATCAGCTTTCCAATCCTTTTTTCTTTTGGTTCTATTCACAGTTTGGTTTGTGGTTTATGTTAATGAACAACTTTATATAAAATATAATATAATTTACAATATATATTACAAAACAATTTAGAAAAGAACTCCATTCAAAAATAGAAAAGGAAAGAGGAAAAAAAAAAAAGAACTCTTCCCCCCCCCCCAAATACAGAGTGATACCTTGGAATCCAAACACCCCAGTACTCAAACAGCTTGGAATCCGAACAAAAAAATTCCAGCAAATTTTGCCCTAGAATCCGAACGCTGCTTTGGAATCCGAACGCCCTGCCCGCTGGTCATGTGTATTTGTGCCCTGGAATCCGAACGCTGCTTTGGAATCCGAACGCCCTGCCCGCTGGTCATGTGTATTTGTGCCCTGGAATCCGAACGCTGCTTTGGAATCCGACCACCCTGGAGGCCGGTCATGTGTATTTGCGCCACGGAATCCGAACGCCCTGCACGTCGTTCATGTGTGTTTGTGCGTACGTTTCCCCAGCGTTCGGGCCACCCATACATCGTCCAGTTCATTGTCGGAAGCTGTAGTGAAAGCATCTCATGTGATTTTTGCCTCTGTGTAGTATAGTGAGGAAAATACTGTGTGTATTGTTTGTTAATATTTTACCTTAAAATCCAGTGTATTTACAGTGGTGCCTCGCATAACGAACGCCTCGCACAGCGAACGCTGCGCACAACGAACTTCATGTCTTGCTTCCTACAACGAACTTCGTTTCACACAACGAAGTCGCCCGAGCTGCATCCTTCCGCGCAGGCACTGCGCTTAACTGCCCTCTCTCCACCTGGCTCCCTGTGCAGTGGCGGACCGTCGGCTCGCAGGGGCCCGGCGCCTATTGCTGATGCGTTGGGGGGGGCGGAGCTACTCTCGCCGCTTCCCCGATGCTAGAAAAAAAAAAAAAAATGAACAGTTAAGTCCCAGTTTTTGCCGCTGAGACTCTGCCCTCTCTCACTGTAAAATTAGACTCTACTTAGTCTGTCTTTAAATTTAAAAAATGTGTGTTGTTTTAAAAAACAATTATGTTTTTAGATGTATCTAAATAAAAATAATAACAACAAATTTATCTTTTTTTATGTCATCTTAGCATATTTTATGCTACAGAACGAATTATTTTTTTTAACATGTATTGTTATGGGAAAACGCGTTTCACATAACGAACTTTTCGCATAACAAACTTGCTCCTGGAACCAATTAAGTTCGTTGTGTGAGGCACCACTGTACTGTTAAAATTTGAGTTCGTGGACCCCAGGAACGGATGACTCCAGTTTCTATTATTTGAAATGGGAAAAATTGTCTTGGAACTCGAACGGGGTTCTGGAACGGATTAAGTTCGGATTCCAAGGTATCACTGTACATAAAATTCTGTGACAATTCTGAGGATCCTGGGAGGCATTTAACCTTTTTAATGCCCTTTAAGTTGATTTCTGTAATAATGGGAGTTCCCCTGCAGGAGCTACTTCCTGTTTTGAGCTCTTTAGACCTTGCCTGTGGGATTTCTAGTATTTTGGGGAGTGCTTTTCTCTAATGTCATCAGTTTCTGTTCCTGTAGCTTCTGTTTTCCAAGGCAGAGAAGGCGGTTTTTCAGGGGAATCCCTTGGGAAGTGGGTTTCTCTGTGTATTAGGTCAAACTCACAATAATTCATCTATTTCTGGGATTTGGGATTCTTTGTGGGAGTGGGGGTTGCTTCTCATAACGTTGAGCCCTGGGGGAGGACTTTTTTTTTATTGCAGCTGATTCTTCCTTGCAGCTGAGTTAATTTTTTCTTCAAAATAGAGTTGGAATCCGATGGAGAAAGCTCTTCGGCCCGGACGCTCTAACCGGCGCCGTTGTCGGCGGCCGCTGATCGTGTGTCAATCAGGTGACGACACCAGTTAGAGAATCTGGCGAATGTAGGCCAGTGTTTTCCAGGCCTACCTTTCCAACGCCTACCTTTGATGAGATGCGTGCCTCCGTAGGCACTTTAAGGGCCTAATGTCATTTCTGGCGTTAGCCACACCTACAGTGGCGTTGGGCAACATAAAGCACCTACGGAGGCGTGATTCCTGCGCTGATTTTTTTAGGCGCCTTGAAAATCAGTTTTAAACGTTGTTTAAATGGCGTTTGTTGCCGAACTTGGGTGCCTACCAGCGGCATTAAGAGAATCCAAGCCTAATTGCCTCAGGGTCAAGGCACAACAGCTATGCAGAAGACTCTTTTCTTGTAATTCCCTTAGATTGGGATATAACAAGAACATAAGAATAGCCTTACTGGGTCAGACCAATGGTCCAGTAACCCGTTCTCATGGTGGCCAATCCAGGTCACTAGTAGCTGGCCAAAACCCAAGGAGTAGCAACATTCCATTCAGAATCCCCACAGAATAGCAAGATTCTGGAACCCCAAAGAAAGCAACATTCCTGAGCTGAGATTGTGATGTCATAATGCTTCATTCCACAGTGCCTCAGGGCCCTCATCAGTGATGTCACAATGGCTTGATTGTCCTATACTTAGCTCACGTAAGAACAAAAGAATAGCCATACTGGGTCAGACCATCTAGCCTATCCTCTCAGTGGCCTCTAGGTGGTCTTCTCAGTGGCCAATCCAAGTCCCTAGTACTTGGCTAAAACCCAAGGAGTAGCGACATTCCGTGCTACCGATCCAGGGCAAGCAGTGGCTTCCCCCATGTCTTTCTCAATAACAGACTATGGACTTTTCCTCCAGGAACTTGTCCAAACCTTTTTGAAAACCAGCTACGCCATCCGCTCTTACCACATCCTCTGGCAACGCGTTCCAGAGCTTAACTATTCTCTGAGTGTAAAAAAATTTTCTTCTATTGGTTTTTAAAAGTACTTCCGTGTAGCTTCATCAAGTGTCCCCTAGTCTTTGTCATTTTTGACGGAGCGAAAAATCGATCCACTTGTACCCGTTCTACTCCCCTCAGGATTTTGTAAACTTCAATCATATCTCCTCTCAGCCGACTCTTTTTCCAAGCCTCTCTACGTATCAAGCTGTCTCAAAGTTTAAGTTTCAAAGTTTATTAAAATTTCATATTCTGCTTATCAAGCTTCTAAGTGGTGTACATAAAAATATAAAACCAGGTACTGTATACATGAATTTTGACACACAGACATACAGGAACAGAAAGGAGGGGGAAGAAATATATTTCTAAATTGGATGCGGAGCTAATTAAGGGTAGTACAGTAGGAGTGGACCGTCTATAAATAAAAGTATGGAGAACCGTTAATTAAAGTTCGAAGGCGTCTTGAAATAAAAATGTTTTTAGTTTCGATTTAAACAGAGTGCAAGAATGGTCAATAAAACACTATCTTAAACTAAAAGCAGAAAACACTCAAAACTATTATGATTTGGGCTGTAGACACAATTGATTCCATCCTCTATCACGTTGACAAATGGAGTACACCTCAATATTGAGAAATCCTCTGGTCCTGGGAGTCACCTTAGACAGCTCACTGACGTTTCAAAATCATGTCAACAGCCTGGTCTGAAAGTTATTTGCCATCCTGCAACAGCCGAGAAAGGTCAGACCATACTTTCTCCACCAACACTACAGGATACTGGTCTAATCAACACGTGTAGGTCTTGCTTGTTGGGGTGGGGGGAGGGGAGGACATCTTATAAAGGAACTTAGCAAGATGATAAAGGGGATGGAACTCCTCTCGTATGAGGAAAACCTAAAAAGGTTATGGCTCTTCAGCTTGGAAAAGAGACAGCTGAGGGGAGATAGGATTGAAGTCTCCAAAATCCTGAGTGGAGTAGAACGGGTACAAGTGGGTCGATGTTTCTCTCTGTCAATATTGACAAAGACTAGGGGGGACACTCAAAGAAGTTACAGGGAAATACTTTTAAAACCGATAGGAGGAAATATTTTTTCACTCAGAGAATAATTAAGCTCTGGAACGCGTTTCCAGAGGTTGTGGTAAAAGCGGATAGCGTAGCTGGTTTTAAGAAAGGTTTGGACAAATTCCTGGAAGAAAAGTCCATAGTCTGAATCGGTAGCATGGAATGTTGCTACTCTTTGGGTTTTGGCCAGGTACTATTGACCCGGATTGGCCACCGTGAGAACGGGCTACCGGGCTTGATGGACCATTGATTTGACCCAGTAAGTCTATTCTTATGTTCTTAAGTAAAATGGATGAGGGTGAGACTGATGGGCAAACTGGATAGTCCGTGCAGGTCTTTTATCTGCCATCATTTGCTATGTTACTGTGTTCATTTAGCAGTTTACAAGCTAATTGTAGTGCAGAAGTAAAACCTAAAACAAAACGGTTAGAAGTCTGGATCTCCCCTAAGGAAAAGCAGGGCAGAAAGAGAGAAAAAGAAAATATATACCGTATTTGCCGGCGTATAAGACGACTGGGCGTATAAGACGACCCCCCAACTTTTACAGTTAAAATATAGAGTTTGTTATATACTCGCCGTATAAGACTACCCCTTCTTCCGCACACCTTCTGCACAACCTTCTGCCTGCCTGTCCCCCCCCTTGAAGGTCTGCACCCCCCGAAGGCCTGCACCCCCCCGAAGGCCTGTCCCCCCCCTTGAAGGCCTGCACCCCCTTGAAGGTCTGCACCCCCCCCGAAGGCCTGTCCCCCCTTGAAGGCCTGCCTGCCTGCCTGTCACCCCCTCCCCCTTGAAAGCCTGCCTGCCTGCCCACCCGCCCCACCCTGAAGGCCTGATGCCCCGACCCACCCCGAAGGACCGCTCGCCCCCCCTGGCCTCCCCGCACCACCTATGAAGCAGCCGCAGCAGGATCGCGAAGTCAGCGTCAGCGATCCCTGCGCTGCTTCCTGCGCCACGGTCCCGCCCCTCCTCTGACGTCAGAGGAGGGGCGGGATCGCTGACGCTGACTTCGCGATCCTGCTGCGGACTGCTTCACAGGTGGTGCAGGAAGGTCAGTGGGGCGAGCGGTCCTTCGGGGGTGGGGGGGGATTGAACGGCAAGGCCGGGAACACCCCCTTAGGGCTGGCATCCGGGGCGCACCGCCCCCTCCGCCCCCCCCCCCCTTGGTACGCCACTGCATGTAAACAGTACCCGGCGTATAAGACGACCCCCGACTTTGGGGAGGATTTTAAGGTACTGAAAAGTCGTCTTATACGCCGGCAAATACGGTACATTTTTAGATGACCAGCAAATTTAGCAGCATGAGTAAAGAAAGATAGCATTCTGAAAAGATATCGAGAAAAGAACCCAGGAAGACCTTAGCAATTTGCAGCTAAGTTCTCTGCAAATTTGATAAGATAAGTATCTTATCAAATTTTCTCAAAACAGAGAAGAGCAAAACCTTTAAAAAAAAAAAAAAATAAAAAAAGATTAAGACAGTTCCAAGCATTTCATAGTCTTGCTGGTTCAGCATAAAACGACTGATGAGGATACATTGACAGCCTTTAGATAAAGACCCTGCTCTGATCCATCCCCACAAAACTCGGAACTGATTTCTGCAGTTCAGGCTTCTCGAGCTACATCCGATTCCCGCAGATGCAGCGCTAAAATAACACCGGGTTTTACTAAACGGTGCTAGTGTTTTTTTTAGCTTGGCCCAGCGAGGTCAATGCTCCGACGCTCGTAGGTATTTTATGAGCGATGGAGCATTTACCTCGCCGGCCCATACGAAAAACCTGTGGCGCCATTTAGTAAAAAGAGGCCTAAGTTTGTCTTCAGCTACTGTCTGAAATTCATCAAGTTCTTAGATAATGAAGATCGAAGGAACCAGGCGAACCGGCAGTTTGTCTGGGTTTTGGAAAGCTCTGACGAGCTCCGGCCACGTCTGGAGGGCACTTGAGCCTGCGCGGATGACTTGGCACACATGCTCCAGGCCCTCCAGATACGGACGGAGCTTGTCGGGGAAAGAAGAGAGGAGGTTTGTGGGGGGAGGGGGCCCGGGCAGAATGGGGCGGAGACAAATGCGGAACGGTGGGGCTGGGGTGGAATGGGGAGGGGCCAGAGGCGGAACAGGGCAGGGCCACAAATCCGTATTTTTGCGGCCCCGAAAAATGGTAACCCTACTCATGCCAGCGCATTTCTTGCATCCTGACAGAGTGAGAGGGCATTAACATCACCTAATTTTGTGCTTTCCAGGAGAATGCCTTGTACGGCGAACACATTTGGTTTGAGACGAACATGTCGGGAGATTTCTGTTATGTGGGAGAGCAGAACTGCACAGCCAAAGTGCAAGTAAGAGAAGAAGGGGAAAAGAGAAGGGACTTAACGGGAGCAGGCGGTGCCCAAAACTGGAGAGAACGGGAAGCGTCACCAGGGTGAGGGAGGAAGGTGCTGCCACGAGGTCTGTCCTTTGAGAGGTGGGGAAGGGAGGAGAGAAAATAAAGGCAACACCCTAAGCTTTTGGGGACAGGACCAGTGATTGCACTGCACCCAAGAGTGGATTTCCCAATTTCTGGCTGCAGAGCTCCTTCCCATCCCCCGTCCCCCAATTTCTGCCCTTCTCCTCACAGCAGAAGGCCGAAGAGAGCACTACTTTTACTAGTGGCAGCTTTCTATATTGTGTCTCATGTTTAGGCCGTAATGTCTAATGGAAGCTGGAGGAGGAACAAATTGAAGGAAGGACAGGGGAAGAGAGAGAGAAAAACACTGGAGTGGAGTTGGGGGAGAGATAGCAAGAGCGGAAAGCCCGCCGGTGAAGGATAGAAAGAGAGAGAGAGGAAGCACCGTTTGGTAAGGGGAAAGAAGCGGAAGGGATTGGTGGGAAGAGACCAAAGAACGAAGAGGGAGGGCGGTGTAAAGTCAGGGGGGGGTGAAAGTTCAGCTCCCGGGCTCCACTGGAATGCAAATAACAGGACCCACGTTTTCTCTGTGTCCACAGAAGTCTGTGTCGCGAAGGAAGTGTGCAGCGTGCAGAATTGTGGTCCACACACCCTGCATTGTGCAGCTGGAAAAGGTGAGTGACGCTGCCTCTTACTGACAAGTCAGAGTAACAGGGCGAGTCCTTGTTTATGCTGTGGGTTCTGGGGTGGAGCTGTGGGTGTGTCAGGGAAGCTTTCACGGCTGTATTTTTTTTTGTGTGTGTGTGTCTGTGTGTGTGTGTTTTTATTCCGTTTCTATACCGTTCTCCCAGAAGAGCTCAGAACGGTTTATCCCTGTCTGTTCCGGTGGGCTCACAATCTCTCTAATGCATCTGGGACAATGGGGGGGGGGGGGATTAAGTGACTTGCCCGGGGTCACAAGGAGCAGCGTGGGTGGGGGTGGGAGGGAGGGAAAGTCCCTGCATCAGCTGAAGGTTGTATTCAGAGCCCTGATTGTGGAGGATGTTGTCGCTGCTTAAAAGGAACCTCGAGTAGCCAAATTTAGGATCCATAACTTCCAGGGTTACCAAAGTCCCCGGCCATGGCCATTAATTCAGTGACCAGACCAGGAGTTTGGGGTAAGCGGTATGCTTTGCATAACGTCTACGTTATGTGATGTGGACTTTTCTTTTTAACTCTTTAAACTCCCTCCCTCCCCCCTCTGAAGATCAGTGCTCCTACCCTCCACTCCAACCTCCCCCAAGAACAACTGGTGATAACAGAGCCTTTTTTTTTTTATTGGACTAACTTAGAGCATTTTTTAATTAGCTTTCGAAGGTATCCCTTCTTTTTCAGATCAGAAAATAGTGGGGTGAGACTATGTACCCATGAGGTGGGGAAGGAGTGTTCACATTTGGAGGTGTGAAAGGTGTTGGACCAGGGCACCAAAACCTGGCTTGATGTCCCCCCCCCCCCCACAGCCAGTTGAGTTCCTCTTCAGGATATTTACCATAAATATGCATGAGATAAATTTGCATATATTCCATCTCCAGCGTAAACTGACTTATCTCATGTAAAGTCTTGGCTTTGGAAACCTTGTGTTGGTGTTTCTGCTGTGTGTGATGAGATAGTGAGGGTACCAGGTGCTGCTTGGCAAGTCATCCCAGCACAGGAACTCACTTTCACCTCTGTTCTGGCAGTGCCCAGCGCAGGGTACGAGCCCTGGCCCAAGAACTTTGGGTCTCCATTGCAGAGCTCAGCTCCACGAAGCCCGTTGATCAGCTGTAGGGCCTATGCCAGAAGGGGAAAAAAAATTCACAAAAGTACTAATACAAACAGGACAAGTGATGGAGCTCTTGTGTGTGTATGCGTGTGAGTATAATGCTGGAGTTTATGTGTATGTGTGTGTAGTAAGTTGTGAAAGCATTTATTAATGTTTCTAACAATGATCGGTGGCTGCTTTTTGGTCAGGCCCAGTATACAAACCAGAGCTTTGGCACGGATATTTCTGTCTAAACTTTAGTATCCCTGGGGTAAGGAACCCACATCATAAGCGTCTTGCCCCCTTTGTGTTCTTTCTTTGCAGATTAACTTCCGGTGCAAGCCTTCATTCCGAGAATCTGGATCCCGCAACATTCGGGAGGTGAGAACTCTGGACGGGTGCTTGGTCCCTGTATGTGTTTGGGCTGATTTGGAAGGAATAAACTTTCCTCAAATGAGTTTGTGACTGTAAACAGAATCCGTTTCCCGGCTGTGGCTTTTGTCCTCTTAGCCCCTGTTGGATGTAGGATGCAGATGATGAACTTCCTTGTTATCTCGGCTCCTTACTGGAACCTTTCGGCATAAAGTAGACCATAGCGTTTACCTAACAATTCCTGTCCTTGCATAAATGTTGAGAACATTAGCATAGCTAGGACCTTCTCTGGGAAAAGAAGACCAAAGCTTTTAATTAGTTCTGTTAGAGCAATTTGTAATACAGCAGTCCAAACCCCATAAGAAAGTTCTAGAAGTTCAAACATGTAACTTTTACAGACTGCTTATGGTCCCACGATGTGAAAAATCAGCCACTCTCAACATTTTGGATCCAAGATTTATATTTATTTACTCAAATATAAGTCGATCCGAATATAAGCCGAGACCCCCATTTCCCCCCCCCCAAAAGAAGGGAAAATGGTTGACTCGAATATAAGACGGGGGGCTTAATATTCAAGAGCCACGCCCTTGTGAATCTATCCGCTGCATATTAATTGGTGATGTTATGAAATCCAAAGGGAGAGCTGCTCCCACTTGCTATAAAGCCGTACACACGTGGCGCTTCACAGGCGTGACAGTGTCCTTTCTTTGTTCATTTTGTGGCTCTTCAATGAGATCTACAATTGCCCCTCCCCCATCTTGCCTGTAAGTACCAGAATTTTAAATTTGGCCCTCTACGTGCATTGCATAAAAAAAGCGGATGTATTGTCTGAGCATCTACATTATTTTGCATATACACTTCTCCCTCCATATCCGCGGTTTCCGCATATGCGGATTCGCTTATTCACGATTTTTCCGGCTGCTGACTCCGCCCCCTAATTTTCATCACTGAACCTGGCGTTTCACATTGGAAACCACTGCTCCCAGCATTGTAGAGAGCAAATCGCAAGTTGGGTTATTCACGGTTTATTATCTTTTTCAGGTCTATTTTACCAAAAAAAAAAGGTGAATAATATGCAAAAAGTTATTTGCGGTTTTTCGGTATTCACAGCTATGTTCTGCCCGCATCCCCCGCGAATGCAGAGGGAGAAGTGTACCTGTATATACACACTTCAATGGCTTATAATATTATCCCCATAATGGATACATCTTTTATCTGCCCTTTTTTTTAGGTGAATTTTCTCTTGTTTTGCCTTTTTTTTTTTCTTTTTCTTTGTTTTCATTCTCCTTCCCAAATGACCCAGTTCTTCGTTGTGGTCTGTTTACATCAAGATGCTTTCTGGCAACTTCTTTTTGGATAGGAGGGCTAATCACATGACCTTTACTGGTCTGAGTTAAGCCAAGGTCTCACCTCAGTCCTTGGCTACCTCCATTGCCTATCATTTCTTCTTGTAACGCTATCATTGTAGGAGGCCTCTGAGACTGACCTTGGCCTGGCCTCTCCAGCATCTGGTCCTATCATGAAACCTTCATCTCCTTGCTGCCATTTTCCATCGGTGTTTGGGTATAGGATGCATCAGTGAGGATCAGTCCCTTCTAACAGGACGACGAAAGGCAGATCAGGAATGAGTAGACAGAAAACTGATGGAAAGTTTTCTCCCACCAGGCCCAACTCAGGGATTGCAGTCATATTCCTCTAATGAAGGAGCATGGAGCATAAACTGAACTTTTCTCCATAGCAGCTCAGAAATCTCGGTAATAATCATTCAGCCAAGGACAGGAACCTCAAACCCCAGTTCCCTCCAAAGCCAATGATATTTTTCTGGCTGAGTAATATAGATTGTGGATTATAGCCTCCTTCAGAACAAGCGCAAGAATGGTAGCAATAGTTTTCCTGCTGAGGAACACTGACCACAAACCACAGCTTCCTTCAGAGCCAGCTCGGAGATCCTAGTGACAGTCACCAAGCCAAGACACAGGCGATAAAAACCACAGGGGACAACGGATCAACTGAGGCCTCAGAAAGCACAATAGGAATGAACCTGGGCAGACCAACTAGGCCTAATGGCTCTGATCAGTCATCGTGGTCTGTTTCTGTACTACGTCTGTAGTCTGACCAGGGATTATGAAGGTATTTCCTTGGCCAAGAAATATGGATCACGTACTATAACTTCCTTCAGGACCAGACTAAAGAGCATAGTGGCATTCCTTTAGCTGAGGAACGTGGACCACAAACCACAGCTTCCTCCAGCATCAGCTCGAGGATCACAGTGATTTCTTTCTGGCTAAGGAACATGGACCTCAACCCACAGCTTCCTCCATAGGCAGCATTAACGACAAAGTGGTAGTTCTGTGGCCAAAGAACACAGATCATGGACTACCATTTCCTCTAGGGCCAGTCCATGGATCGAATTGATGATCTTCCAGCTAAGAAAAGTGGATCATAAATTCCAGTTTCCTCCAGCGACATGTGGTTCTCTGAGTAACGTGCCCATAATGCTCCTAGTCCTGGTCAGCCTGCAGAGCAGGACCTGAAATCTAGGCCCATATTATTTCCCAATTATCCTGTAGTCATTGGTTACGATAGATATTGCAGGATCAACAAAAAAGACAATCTAGTACTCGGGTTTGCCCAGCCTCCTCTCCAGAACGCCACACTTCATTATGCTGAAAATGATGGTGATAATTGAAGAATATTAATCTCCAAACAAATCTATTTCAGAGAGGAATAGCAGTAAAACTAGAGGACATAATTTGAGGTTGCGGGGTGGTAGATTTAGGAGAAATGTCAGGAAGTATTTCTTCACAGAGAGGATGGCGGAGACAAAATCAGTGACAGAGTTCAAAAATGTGAAGGATAGACACAAAGGATCCCTAAATAGAAGATGATAATGACATAAAACTTGACAGATCAAAAACTATAACTTAATTTATGATATGCAGGAGTGGTGCTTAAATATAAGCCCAGCAGCAGGGAAATGAATCCGATGCTGGACAGACTTCTACGGTCTGTGTCCCATATAGGGCAAGATGGTTCAGGAGGGGGGCTGGAGTTAGCTGAGATGGTGACTCCAGCAGTGGGGTGGTAGACTTTCGAGAAACATCAGGAAATACTTCAGTATGGGGGTGGTGTAGCCGATTCCAGACAGACTTCTATGGTCTCCGTCCCATACGTGGCAAGAAAGATCAGGAGCAGTTACACGTATTTTAGACGAAATCATCTAAGTACAGATCTTACCGATCTTGGATATACTGAAACTTAGCAAGTAAAACGAATAATTACTGGTTTGTTGCCTTGAGAATGAATGTGACTGTTAGACAGACTGGATGGACCACATTAGCTAAGAAGGGGTGAGATTTTCTTAAGATATTGTGAGGGAGTCCAGGATTCTCCCTCACAAATGATGCTATTATATCAATGGGCAGCAGAGGGTGCTGGTTCATTGAGCTGGCAGTTAGACTATCCTCCATGAGGTGGCGCTAACTGGCCAGAGCAGGTCATGCCTCACTCGGAGGGGTGAGAGTTTGGAATTCATTCCGAGGTCCCTAGAAGAGAGACTTCCCTGAGCAGAGGAAGCTCAGAAGATCTGCCTATGTGAGATGGTTAGTGTTTGGATGAGATCTGCAGTAAGTCAACTATATTACTTGAATAATGTGAGAGCTGGGGAAATGATCGAAAGCTGAGGTTGTTGAACTGAATGTAAGATATAAAAGTTAAGTGCATGAATAGGCTCTTAATAAAAGTGTTTATTACACCCTCTAAAGTGGTTTAAGTGTGCTATTGGGGGTGAATGTGCAGGATTCCTGGAAAACCCGGCCAGGAGGGCATCACAGATATTCCCGTCGCAGTGTGTTATTCATGCCGTTACAATTGCCTTTATCTTCTCTCGCCATTTTAAAAGAAAAATTAAGTCACTCTCTGTATTTGTCTCTTTAGCCAACGTTTGTCCGACATCACTGGGTTCACCGAAGGCGGCAAGATGGCAAGTGCCGGCAGTGTGGAAAGGTAAGACAATGTGGAGTTGATGCTAATGAAGACCGACTTACAACTGTACTAGGATTCTCCAAATCGCCTCTTCCACACCTCAGTCTCCTCAGTTTTGGAACGACAATACGGACTCCGTGCCCAAATGGTGCCCGGTGGTGAGAGTAGTGGGCCGAGAGCCAGGGAAGTCTGGGTTCAAAGTCCACTGCCGTGCCTTCTGATCTGGGACAAGTCACTCACCTGAGTACTAGCGCTGCCCGATTCACTCCGGTGAATCGATTCATTGTCTGAGAAAATCGGACTTGCTGATCCTGGTGACTTTGCTCATCCTGGTGACATCTGACATGCCTCCGAAGCCTCCTAAAACAGCGGCAGCGCTCTGAATGGGCTGCTTTGCGGCCTTCCCTCTGCTGTGTCGCTGATTAAGTCATCGGTGACGTGGCAGAGGGAAACCCTAGCAGGGCAGGTCGCAAAGCAGCCCGTTCAGAGCGCTGCCGCCGCTCCTGCTTTAGGAGGCCTCAAAGGAATATCAGGTTTCACAGTGGGACGATTAGTGGGGTACTGCACAGGGGGGATGGGAAGAAGGGAAGGTAAGCTGCTGCACAGGGGGATGGGAGATGAGGAAAGATACACATGGGGGGGGAGAAAGGAGAGAGGAAGAATTGGGGTGGAGCAGAGGAGGGGAGATATGAAACAAAGAAGTAGAAAGGGAGAAATCCTTCATATGGTGGCGGGGAGGGAGACACGCATGGAGAAGAGAGAGAGAGAGAAATGTTGGACAAAGGGGTGGAGGGCACGGAGAGATGGTGCATGAGGAGAGAGAAAGAAATGTTGCATATGATAATAGAGGGGAGGAAAGGAGAGATGCTGCATGGAGGGGAATAGAGAGGTTTGACCAGGGAGAAAGAGAAATGGTAGACAGTGAGAAAGAAACAAATGTGGAAGGTAAAAAAAATCATTTTCTTTTTTGTGATTACAGTATGTCAGATTTGAAATGTGTATCCTGCCAGAGCTGGTATTAGACAGCGAGTGTGAGCTAAGACCTAACAGAAAGGAAAAGTCTTTTTTATTTTGTTTACACCACAGCACCAGCGTGGGGATGGAGAGGACAAAGGGGGGTGGATGGGTGGAAAGACTACAAAATAAACCTGCCAGGATGTTTTGAAACAAAAAAATCATCCGATTGGGCAAGAAAAGTTAATCCAATCGAAAAATTGATTCAGTAGGCTGAATCGAATCAAAAGATTTTCCCTGAATCGGGCAGCACTACTGAGTACAAGCTTAGGGACAGTGAAATACACTCCTACCCCCCTTCCATATTCGCATGCAGCCCCGTCGTGAATAACAAAATTTGTGAATAACTTTAAGGCTGACTCTGAACCACCCCCGCCTCCCAGACTTCTCCACACCTTACTTTTAAAGCCTGGTGGTCTAGCGGTGAACCCGTGAATTGGGAGGGGAGGGGTGTACTACAGTCAGGAGGTAAATCAAAATTTGGAATAATCAGGCACCTATCTTCCTAATTTCATCTCTACTCTTCCGCCATCCCTGTCGCCCAGCCAAAATTCAGCCCTTGTATCCATCTAGTCCTGGGTGCCAAGCCTCATACTTGCACACAGACGCCCATCTTGCCCCTTGCTTGGATGTCTATACAGTTAATTTAGTCCTGTACTTTTCCTCTGAGTTTTGCGAGGAAAGCCTCTGAAGCCATCAGCCTCTCAAACTCTTTCTTCTACCTAAACAGAGTAAGAACTCTCTCGGTGAGGAAACTTTGGTTAGGTTATCTTCGCTTAATATACTGCCCTCTACTGGCTCGAAGACAGGTGGACAGCGTCCTGTATCATCAGCTTTACTTCTTTTTCTAGGGTTTCCAACAGAAGTTTGCATTCCATAGCAAGGAGATCGTCGCCATCAGTTGCTCCTGGTGTAAGCAAGCGGTAAGCGGAGCTTCTGGCTCTCTCTCTCGCATCATATGGAGGGCAGTCTCTAAAAGGCCTTTACTGGGCAAAAAGGCTGCCTTAAAATCCCCATCCTGTACATGGATAAAAGCATAACTCTGCCTGTGATGTTGTGCATTTTTCCAAATTGTGCACTACATTTTTCAGGGACAAAGTATTCACAGAAAAAGCAGCACTAATCTTGGCGAGAGCCTCTTTGGGGTGGTAGATTCAGGGGCAATGTTAGGAAATTCTACTTTACGGAGAGGGTGGTGGATGCCTGGAACGCGCTCCCGAGAGAGGTGGTGGACAGTAAAAATGTGACTGAGTTCAAAGAAGCGTGGGATGAACACAGAGGATTTAGAATCAGAAAATAATATTAAATATTGAACTAGGCCAGTACTGGGCAGACTTGCACGGTCTGTGTCTGTGTATGGCCGTTTGGTGGAGGATGGGCTGGGGAGGTCTTCAATGGCTGGGAAGGTATAGATGGGCTGGAGTAAGTTTTAACAGAGATTTTGGCAGTTGGGAACCCAAGCACAGTACACGGTAAAGCTTTGGATTCTTGCCCAGAAATAGCTAAGAAGAAAAATTTAAAAAATTTAAATTGAATCAGGTTGGGCAGACTGGATGGACCATTCGGATCTTTATCTGCCGTCATCTACTATGTTACTATGACTACTACTGCTATTATTTATCATTTCTATAGCGCTGAAAGGTGTACGCAGCGCTGTACATGTGCATTTAACATGTCATAGACTGTTTCTTCTCAGAAGAGCTTACAGTCTATTTAGACAGACAAACAGGACATTTAGGGGTTGGGAAGTTTCTCGCAGAGAGACTGGTAAGATGGACAGTAGGTATCTTATGGGGAGTGGGGAGTTAGGAGTAAAAAGCAGCCTCGAAAAAGTGAGCTTATATCTTGGATTTGAATACTGCTAGAAATGGAGCTTGACATAGTGGCTCAGGCAGTCTATTCCAGGCAGATGGTGCAGCAAGATAGAAGGGGCAGAGTCTGGAGTTGGCAGTAGAGGAGAAGGGTACAGATAGGAGGGACTTACCTGTTGAATGGAGTTTGCAGGAGAGAGTTTAGTGGGAGATACTTTAAGCGAAGAGAGAGATTGAGGGGCTGCCGAGGGCTGCTGAGTGAATGACTTGTAGGTCAGTAAGAGTTTGAACTGTATTCGTAAATGATTTGAGGAAAGGGGTAATACGAGTATGGTGGCTCTCCCGGAATCTAAGACGTGCAGCAGAATTATGGACGGATTGAAGAGGGGAGAGATGGTTGAGTGGAAGACCTGAGAGAAGCATGTTGCAGTAATCTATGTGAGAGGTGATGAGAATGTAGATAAGGGTTTTGGGAGTGTGCTCGAAGAGGGAGAGGTCAGATTTTGGTAATATTATGGAGGAAGAAGTGACAGGCTTTAGCGGTTTGTTGGATCTGAGCAGAGAAGGAGAGGAGTCAAAGATGACCCCGATGTTGTGAGCAGCTAAGACAGGGAGAATGAGAGCGTTGTTCATAGAAATAGAGGACAGGGGAAGTGGCTTGGTCTTAGCCATATTCAATTTTAGGTGGTGGTGGTGAGATACCCAGGCAGGCTGAGACACGGGCCTGGATTCTTGTAGAGATATGTGGTGTGAAGAGGTAAATCTGGGAGTCAACAGCGTAGAGATGATAGCTGAAAACCATGGGAAGAGATCAGTGCACCGAGGAAGTGACTATAAAGGGAGAAAAGGAGAGGTCTCAGGACAGAGCCTTGGGGTACGCTGATTGATAATGGGATAGCAGCGGAGGAGGAGCCACCATGGCATACGCTGAAAGTGCGGTGGAAGAGAGAGGAAGAAAACCAGGAGAGGACAGAATCCTGGAATCCCAGTGAGGACCGTGTAGCGAATAAGTGGTGATCAACAGTGTCAAAAGCAGCAGATAAGATTGAGAAGGATAAGGATAGAGTAGAGGCCTTTGGAACAGGTCGTTGGAGACTTTAGCAAGAACAATTTCCATGGAATGAAGTGGGTCAAGAATAGGAAGTCCAGGAGTGGCTTGGATAAGAAGGGGAGGAGGGAGACGGGGCACGTGGGGGTCTAGTAAGGTTTTTTTATGGAGAGGTATTACTACGGCATGTTTGAAGACATTGGGAACAGTTGCGGTGGAGAGCAATAGGTTGAGGTTGTGACAGGGTTGACAGTGGGAGAGATGGTGCTGAGTAGGTTGATGGGAAATGGATCAGAGGAGCAGGTAGTGGATTTGGAGGAGGAGAGAAATGCAGTTTCATTTTCAGGGATTTCAGAAAAGGTGACAGGGGTTGAGGGAAGGTTGGCAAAGGGGACAGATGGAAGGAGAGGTGGAGGAGGAGGTGACGTGGTTGAGAAATCTGAACCTTGTTGTAGAACTCCATCTACTTTCACAGCAAACTTTGAGCCCTGTTACTGTCACATAGAGGGACCCTATCAGAAGTAGGAGTGGGCTCCGCCTGAGCCCCTACGTAGAGCATAGTAATACAAGTCTGCACAAGGACAACCCCGCTGGCTTAGGGGCTGAGGTTTACACTCTATTATGTGGTAGGTAGAGCTCTGTTTCCCAGCCAGAACATCCACTCCCGGGATTTGTCATTGTATAGAAGTGAAGCTGAGTTCACAGTCGGGGAGTGTGTTTGTAAAGTTGCATAGAAAGTCAGTGTATGGCCCCTGGCCCAGATGGCTGCTGCAGAGACCCAACAGAGTATATCTTTAGTGGGAGGCGGAAAACAAAAATGAAAAAACCTCCCTGGGTAGTCCAACGAAGCTCCTGGTGCCAGAAACCCATCCTGGTTCCAACTGACTGAACAAAGCCTGGAGAGAAAAAGAACAGACAAGAACTGCCAGCACAAACAAGGGAATGTGTAATGGCTGGGAGGGTGGAGATGGGCTGGAGTCGGTTTTGACGGAGATTTCGGCAGTCGGAACCCAAGCACAGCACCTGGTAGAGCTTTGGATTCTTGCCCAGAAAAAGTTAAGAAGGAAAAATTTTAAAAAAAATGTAAATTGAATCAAGTTGGGCAGACTGGATGGACCATTCGGGTCTTTATCTGCCGTCATCTACTATGTTACGTTACTATCTGGAGTAATGTGCAGTTCTGGAGATCTTATCTCCAGAAAGGTATGACTTATTTTAGAAGCAGTTCATAGAAAGCAAAGTTACTCGTAAACCTGGTGTGGTGAGATCAGTTAGTTTTACTCTTTCCAAATCTGTCTTCTCTCCGCTTTCTTCCATCCCACAAGGTCTTGTTTCTAAGTAGCTACTCCAAATAGCCTGAATATTTGCTATTAAGGAGCTCTACTGTATCTAATTGGTTAAGATATGGAACTCTTTGGTGTCCTGAAAAGGGGATGTTTAGAAAATTGCTTCAAATGCAGTTATTTGTAGATGCCTTTTTCTAGACATAATTTTTAAGGTTGCTTTGTATGTTCATTTTATTATATTCCTGTTTTAAAACTCTGTATGTAAATTTTGTAAACTGTTTAGTTGTAAACGGTATAGAAAATTTTAAAATAATTGTTTTACTGGCTTTGGTATGTTTGCATCATTTAAATGGCATCATAGAATTTGAATTGACAGATCAGCAATTACTGGAATTGTGGACAAGCTGTAGGTTCACTACTTCATATGATTTAGGAATGTCCCTATGTAATACGATTCTGGAGAGCTATATGGGAACTAAGTTAAAAAAATTTTGATTTTCACCATGATATTTCTCTCTCCATAGTAATATTCAAATCTCATGCTTTACAAGAAGTTATTGACGAGAGACAAAATAAACTCCTAAATGCTCTTCTCTCCATAGCACTCGAGCATATTCTTTCTAACTGGAAATCGGCCAACTCTCTCTCCTCACATCACTGGTGGCAATTGATACTACACTATTATAAATACGAATTGACCCATGCAACAAAATTTATAAGCACAATCTCCTTCAATAACCAATGGTTCCCCTTACAAGTGTATTTACAATCACTACCAAACGGTGTTTAAAAGTTTTTTTTCAGTGTGTTTCTTGTTAGTAATCTCTCTGTCTCTCAAATATCAAATGTAAGCACGCAAATAGATAAAACACCCATTAAGTTCTAATCTGATATTTGTACTAGAGAATGACACGGTGGCGGTTTACCCGCGGCCACCGCATTTTAGCCGCGGGTCACCCGCCGAAAACGGGGAAGAAAACTAGCAGTCGCTGCGGCGACGGGGACAAGGCCATTCACCGCCCGCGGGGCGGTGAATGGTCTTGTCCCCCGCAGTGAGGCATGAAGGATCGCGCGGTCCCTGCAGCTCACACCCGCCCGCCCAATCGATTCCAGTGTCCAGCCAGCTCTCTCCCCTCTCCTCACCCCAGTCCGCAGATCCTCCTCCTCGGCGACCCGCACGCTACCAGAGAGCCGCGCACACCCGCCGCTGCTCAGCCTCGATCTTCTGCTCTGACGCAACCGGAAACAGGAAGTTGCAGCAGAGCAGAAGATCGAACACTGAGCAGCCGCGCGTGTGCGGCTCCCTGGGAAAGCGCGCAGGTTGCCGAAAAAGAAAACCCACAAACCAAGGTGAGGAGAAGGGAGAGAGCCGGCCAAACACCAGGATCGACCGGGCAGGCAGGTAGTGGCCGCGGGGACCGTGCGATCGCTAGTGTTCCCGGCTCAAATTGGAAGGAGGGAGTGAAAGGAAAAAGGCTTATATGGATGCAGCGGGGACGGTGACGGGGCGGTGAATGGGATGGCAGTGGCGGTGACGGGGCGGTGAAAGGGATGGCGGTGACGGTGACGGGGCGGTGAAGGGATCGGCGGTGACGGGGCGGTGCAGAGGATGGTGGGCCGGTGACGGGGCGGTGACGGGGACAGATTTTTTCCCCGTGTCATTCTCTAATTTGTACTATTGTACTGTGACGCTCATTGATGTTCTTTTATTGCCTTTGTTTCTTGTAACTTTTTGAAAACTCAATAAAATTTCATGGGGAAAAAAAAAAAGAATTTGAATTGACTGAGATTCACTCTTCTTTCTTCTCCCGTCTGTCTCTCTTCCCGTCTCTGCCTTCCCCCACAGTATCACAATAAAGTCTCCTGTTTCATGCTGCATCAGATTGAAGACCCCTGCTCATTTGGGGCTCATGCTGCTGTCATTGTCCCACCCACCTGGATCATCCGAGCTCGCCGCCCCCAGGTGGGTATGTGCACGGGAGAAAACCAAAATGATGATTATTTATTAACCTCCAGGTGCAGGGAATGCATCAGGATCGCCCAATGAGACTGCAGGGCCATTACATGAGGAGTGGTGTTTCCAAGTTGGCAAACCAATGCTTGATAGTTGGAACGTGTAGCATAAGAACATAAGAATGGTCCATCAAGCCCAGTAGCCTGTTCTCACGGTGGCCAATCCAGGTCACTAGTACCTGGACAAAACCAAGGAGTATCGAGATTCCAGGCAGAATCTCAGAGAATAGCAAAATTCTGGAACCCTAACTAGTAGCAACATTCCATGCTACCAATCCAGGGCAAGCAGTGGCTTCCCCCATGTCTTTCTCAATAACAGACTATGGACTTTTCCTCCAGGAACTTGTCCAAACCTCTCTTAAAACCAGCTACTCTATCCGCTCTTACCACAACCTCTGGCAACGCGTTCCAGAGCTTAACTATTCTCTGAGTGAAAAAATATTTTCTCCTGTTGGTTTTAAAAGTATTCCTCTGTAACTTCATTGAGTGTCCCCCCTAGTCTTTGTAATTTTTGATAGAGTAAAAAATTGATCCACTTGTACCTGTTCTACTCCACTTAGGATTTTGGAGACTTCAATCCTATCTCCCCTCAGCCGTCTCTTTTCCAAGCTGAAGAGCCATAACCTTTTTAGGTTTTCCTCATACGAGAGGAGTTCCATCCCCTTTATCATCTTACTAAGTTCCTTTATAAGATGTCCTCCCCTCCCCCCACCCCAACAAGCAAGACCTACATGTGTTGATTAGACCAGTATCCTGTAGTGTTGGTGGAGAAAGTATGGTCTGACCTTTCTCAGCTGTTGCAGTATGACAAATAACTTTCAGACCAGCTATCTCTTTTCCAAACTGAAGAGTCTAATGTAACAGACTTTGGAAAAAAAAGGTTTTTTGTATTGTATTTGTTGAAATGGAGCGATTAGTGCGTTATGATGTGACATTCTCTCTTGACCCCTCTTTTGCTCTTTATTCTTGCATTATTTATTTTTCTTGTCTTCGCTACCCTTCTTTATCCTGTTCTCTTGCAATTTTTCTCTTTCTTGGGTGGGTTTTTTTTCTTTTCTTTTCTTTCCTTGTCTGTTTTTCATGGCCTGTCTCTCATCTCAGCATCTCTCCCTCTTGCTTTCTCACCACCTGTTTCTCCTTCCCGACTCAGATTTTTGTAAAGTTTTGTTTTTCATTCCTCTGTTAGAATTCGCTGAAGTCCAGTAAGAAGAAAAAGAGAGCGTCCTTTAAGAGGAGATCCAGCAAAAAGGGGACAGAGGTAGGAATGGGGGGAAAAGGATCAAAAGCAATGGAGGGAAGGGCCCAGGGTGATAATAAGTTTGGGGGTGCCCCCTCCTAAACAACAACACCATCGGCTTTGCACAGGCTCAGGGCTCACATCTTGCTAATGCCAGTCATGGAAGGAAGAAAAGAGGGGGTAGAGGAGAGTGATGGAAAAGAAAGAAGACGGGAGGAGCAAGGGAAGAGGAAAAAGGTAGGAGAGATAAACTGGAGAAATGTAGAAATATCTAGAGTCTGTTTTATGAAAATATATAATTTGACTGACATTTTCTAGTTTCAATAAAAGGGTAGAAACAGAGAAACATGATGGCAAATAAAGGCTAAATGGCCCATCCGGTCTGCCCATCCGCAGCATCTGCTATCATCTCCTCTCCCTCCCTATTGGCTAAGGCTCTTTACACCTGCATTGTGAGGTCATAGAACTTTATGGTTATAGAAACATTATAACATGATGGCAGATATCAAATGGCCCATCCACAGCATCCACTATCTCCTCCTCTCCCTATTGGCTAAGGCTCTTAACATTTGCATCTCCTCTTCCTCTAGGCTAAGGCTCTTTACACTTGCATTGTGATGTCATAGAGCTTTATGGTTAAAGAAAAATGACAGCAGATAAAGGCCAAAAGGCCCATCCAGTCTGCCCATCTGCAGCAGCCACCATCTCCTCCTCTCTCTAAGAGATCCAGTGTTTCTCTCCCATGTTCTCTTGAATTCAGACTGGTCTTTGTCTCCACCACATCTACTGGCTAATCCCTTTCTTGCTTATTTCAGGAAGGTCGATGGAGACCCTTTATTGTAAAACCCTCACCATCTGCCCACATGAAACCACTCCTAGTATTTGTGAATCCCAAAAGTGGGGGGAACCAGGTGAGTTGTTTTCACCAGTATGCAAATTTCCTAGCTGTACATGGCCACTCTCGTCTTCCCCCCCCCTCCCTTCCTTTCTCAGTTTGTTTCTTTCTGTGTGCCCCCATCCTCACCCACAGGTCTTGGCTCAGTCCATAGTCCATCCTTGGGCTCTGAATTAGAGAATGACACGGGGACAAATTTGTCTCCATCCCTGCAGGAACTCAATTTCACCATCGCTGTGAGTTTTGTCGCTCTCCCTGCCCCATTCCTGTAAGCTCTGCCTTAACTGCACAAGCCTCGAACACTTATGATTTTAAAGTGTTTGACGCTTGTGTAGATGAGGATGGAGCTCGACAGGAAAAAACTCGCCCTGGGATGAGAAAATGAGTTCCTGCGGGGATGGGGAAAAATTTGTCCCCATGTCATTCTCTACTCTGAATTACCTGATGAAGCTCCTTTCTCTCTGCAGGGAACAAAGATTATCCAGTCCTTCATGTGGTACCTTAATCCACGCCAAGTCTTTGACCTCAGCCAGGGAGGTCCCAAGGAGGCGTGAGTATTTTCCTTACCTGAACCAACTGCTAATTTCCCCAAACCCTGCTATAGTCTGCTAGAAACCCCCAAAATGCATTCCAGTGTTTCACTCCTTAACCTGTTTTTGCTCAGTGTTTCAAAATTGTTCCAGAAATCTAAGGTGGAAATAAAAATTGGAGCAAAAATAATTTAAACCAAGCTCCACAGTGACATCTCTAATTCAGCGGCACCCTCAAAATTATATTTTGCTAATGAATTATTATTAACAAATTATAATATGTTCATATAATGATTGAAAATGTTGTGTGATCGTGGCACTGAGGAACCCCACCTCTTCAAACCCAGCATGCACCCAAAAAGAGGGAGAAAAAGCCTCAGACTGATGTAGCAGTATAAAACCAAAAGGTACCGATCAAAACTGCTTTTGATACTTTCACTGGCAAAAAAACTCACAGAACAGCTCAGGTTTTGAAAAGGGCAAAGGAGGCACGTTCAAGGACTTGGCTGACAAAAGACGACTTGAGCTCCAACGCTGTCACGTCTTCTCCAATCTTCCCAACAAGCGACCTTCTATCACCAATGTTTGGCTCATCAGGGGAACAAACAATACAGCCTTGAAAAGTACAGCCACGCTGAGACCAGCCAAACATTGGTGAAACAAGGTCGCTTTGACACGCAGCTCCTGATTGGTGTAGCCCGACTTTACTGCAGGAAGAGGCGGTCGGAGCAGACTACGAATGAGTCCGCGGTTCTGCGAATTCGTGGAGGAACATTGTACTGTAAAAGCGGGGACCTGAATGGGGCACTTTTTAATCTGGCCATTCTAGCCAAGCTCATACCTCCTTGAAAATTGCCTTTCTGAAAATATGAACTGCCAGTGAGTGGACTTGGAGATTTTAAGAATACAATTGCTCACAAGATAGCATTTTCTTAACTTATGCTTCTGTACAGTGTAAGTAACTCCCACTCACCATTAAAAAAAAATTACCTATGCCCATCCTATCATTCTCTGCAAGAAACTCCCCAACTCCCCCTCCCCCCTTTATGTTCTGTTTGTCCAAATAAGAGGGTAAGCTCTTCAAAGCAGGGGGACTGTCTGTTGCATGTTGAACTTACAGCGCTGCATCCACTTTTCAGCGCTATAGAAAAGATAAATAGTCGTAGTAGTAAGGACCTAAGAGTCTGAATACATTAGGGCAAAAAGGAAGAAGTGGACTGAAGAATAATAAAAGACAGGAAAAAAAAAAATCACATAGAGGTTTTACAGGAGGTCACGATGTACGTATTTATTTATTTATTTAATTCCCGTTGTCCCCGAAGAGCTCAGAACGGCTTACAGGTTAAACGTACATATTATATTGTCGATAGGTTACAATTTGCATCATTATCCTTGGCAGTGCATGTTGTGTCAATGCAAGTTTTTAACCTAATGTGACACACATTGAGATCTAGGTCCAATATACGTTTCTCTGCAATCCATTTGTCATGGGCAGGCTTTAGTAGGCAGGAATATGTCACAGATTTTATGTGTGAGGTCTTTTAGTATGATGTCTTTGTTATTCACTGGTCTGGCATTTATGAGGGTGATGGATAGGTAGCTTTTAGCACGATTTCAGCCACCCTATCCATCTATAACTTGGACGTCGCAACGTGCCATCCTAAACCTTATCCGGTTAAGTTTGGACGCCTGTGCTTCAGATTTTCAGCCAACAATTTATTTGACTAAATTCAAAGCTAACTGCATAAATCCTCTGAAATCAATCTCGAAGGAGTGGTCTGTCGGTGTTTATTGGACTGATTTCAGGCCCCCCCTGGGACTGATCCTGTTTTTCTCTCCTCCGTAGCCTGGAGATGTATCGGAAGGTCCCTACATTGCGAATCTTGGCATGCGGGGGAGATGGGACGGTAAGTAAAATGGGTTTGTTGCAGTTGTCTTGCCCCTCGCCTTCACCCAAATGTGTGTCCTGCAGAACGTAGCTTACACCCTTAAAAATCCGATGCATTATGTGGGTAAAATCCCAGCAAGGTGTCGATGTGCAAACTGCATAGTAACATAGTAACATAGTAACATAGTAGATGACGGCAGATAAAGACCCGAATGGTCCATCCAGTCTGCCCAACCTGATTCAATTTAAAATTTTTTTTTTTTTTTTTTTTTTTCTTCTTAGCTATTTCTGGGCGAGAATCCAAAGCTTTACCCTGTACTGTGCTTGGGTTCCAACTGCCGAAATCTCTGTTAAGACTTACCCCAGCCCACCTACACCCTCCCAGCCATTGAAGCCCTCCCCAGCCCATCCTCCACCAAACGGCCATATACAGACACAGACCGTGCAAGTCTGCCCAGTAACTGGCCTAGTTCAATCTTTAATATTATTTTCTGATTCTAAATCTTCTGTGTTCATCCCACGCTTCTTTGAACTCAGTCACAGTTTTACTCTCCACCACCTCTCTCGGGAGCGCATTCCAGGCATCCACCACCCTCTCCGTAAAGTAGAATTTCCTAACATTGCCCCTGAATCTACCACCCCTCAACCTCAAATTATGTCCTCTGGTTTTACCATTTTCCTTTCTCTGGAAAAGATTTTGTTCTACGTTAATACCCTTTAAGTATTTGAACATCTGAATCATATCTCCCCTGTCTCTCCTTTCCTCTAGGGTATACATATTCAGGGCTTCCAGTCTCTCCTCATACGTCTTCTGGCGCAAGCCTCCTATCATTTTCGTCGCCCTCCTCTGGACCGCCTCAAGTCTTCTTACGTCTTTCGCCAGATACGGTCTCCAAAACTGAACACAATACTCCAAGTGGGGCCTCACCAATGACCTGTACAGGGGCATCAACACCTTCTTTCTTCTACTGACTACGCCTCTCTTTATACAGCCCAGAATCCTTCTGGCAGCAGCCACTGCCTTGTCACACTGTTTTTTCGCCTTTAGATCTTCGGACACTATCACCCCAAGGTCCCTCTCTCCGTCCGTGCATATCAGCTTCTCTCCTCCCAGCATATACGGTTCCTTCCTATTATTAATCCCCAAATGCATTACTCTGCATTTCTTTGCATTGAATTTTAGTTGCCAGGCATTAGACCATTCCTGCATGGAGAGTCTCGCTGTGTGATGCCATTTGACATCCTGGCAAGAAGTTGTGTATATTTGACCCAGAAAAAAAAAAAAATGGACCGTTATTTTTAATATGTTTGAGCCCAATATTTAGTTCTTGGTCGTCCGCAGTTTTAAACTCGTTGATATCCGCAGGCTGAATTTAAATCTGAATATTTAGTGCCAGGCCATATCTAGGCTCTGGTACTGAATATCTGTGTCGGTGTGGTCACTGGAAGTTAACGGGTCACCAGCCAGTATTCAGACCAATGCCCTGTCAATTTGGCAGACAGCAACTAATAGAAGAGAAAACCGAACCATCCTGGTCTCCAACTTTAATGGCAACCAATAAGGCAAACCATGCATAAAACAATCGATCAATCCTAAAAACATCTGGCAGGTTATGGACTCGACACGCAATGTGTTTCGGCTATGTTGCCTGCATCGGGAGTCCTAGAACATATAATACCATAAAGATGTTTTTACGATTGATCGATTGTTTTAAAGTTGGTTTTGAAGACCAGGCTGGATCACTTCAAGGAAGAAATTAAGGGGGTGGGTCATTAGAGTGGGCAGACTTGTTGGGCCGTGGCCCTTTTCTGCCATCATCTTCTATGTTTCTATGTTCTGCTCTCTCTTCTGTTGGATTCTGTTGTTATGGAATAGAGGAATTTATCTCCATTTCTGAATTTGGCAGATAGAAACATAGAAACATAGAAGATGACGGCAGAAAAGGGCTACAGCCCATCAAGTCTGCCCACTCTGCTTACCCACCCCCTGTCTATGCCCTAATGACCCAATTTCCTTATCTTGACCCTCGTAGGGATCCCACATGGGTATCCCATTTATTCTTAAAGTCTGGCACGCTGTCTGCCTCGATCACCTGCACTGGAAGCTTGTTCCAATGATCAACCACTCTCTCTGTGAAGAAATACTTTCTGGTGTCGCCATGAAATTTTCCGCCCCTGAGTTTGAGCGGGTGCCCTCTTGTGGCCGAGGGTCCCTTGAGAAAGAAAATATCATCTTCCACTTCGACACGTCCCGTGAGGTACTTAAATGTTTCGATCATGTTTAGGGCAGCCTTTCCTAACTTTATACCCTTAGTTAACTGATTTTTTTAAAAAAATTTGTTTATTTGGATTAATTAACTGCCTTTTTCATGAAGAGAGTCACCCAAAGCCATTTACAATCCACTGAATAGTAATCAGGTACTCTTTAAGTATTCTCCCTATCTGTCCTGGCAGGTTCACAATCTTAAGTGTGGTACCTGGGGGCAATAAGCTGTTAAGTGACTTGCCCGGAGTCACAAGGAGCAGGCTGGGATTGAACCCACAACCTCAGGGTACAGAGGCAACAACTCTAACCACTAGGCCATGCCTCCTCCCAAGTCTGATTTACAGACTGAATATTGCCACTAACCGGTTCAGTGCTGGCTTCACACACCCCCCCTTCCCCCAACCGCCCTTGCACTAACCAGAAAATGCCTTGGTGGTTAGAGCTGATATTCGCCAGCTCTGCCTGGTTATGTGCTGTTGATATCAGCGGCCAGTCTACTCAGCGGGTGTCAGGTCAAAAGCGCGCCGGGACAAAGGTGCGCCCAGACAATTGAGCGCAGCGCGCGCCGCCACACCGCTCTAAATTACTGATTTTAGCGCTCCGGTGGGGGGGGGAACCCCCCACTTTACTTAATAGACATCGCGCCGCGTTGTGGTGGCGTTGTGGGGGGTGTGGGGGGTTGTAACCCCCCACATTTTACTGAAAACTTCACTTTTTCCCTGTTTTTAGGGAAAAAGTTCAGTTTACAGTAAAATGTGGCGGGTTACAACCCCCCAAACCCCCCATAATTCCGGCGCGATGTCTATTAAGTAAACTGGGGGGTTCCCCAACAAAACCCCCCCGTCTGAGCCCCTAAAAACTGTAATTTAGAGCGGTGCGGTGGCACGCCCTGCGCTCAATTGTCGGCGCGCGCTTTTGTCTTTCGCGCCGTTGTCTATGAACCACTCAGCGTGGTTTAAGCAGGTAGGAGTTTCTCGCTCACTTGAACCATGCTAAATATCAACCCCTTCATTTTTGTATCCTAGTCTCTCAAGGACATAAGGTTTGTCTTGTCAGGTAAAGCACTATCTCCTTTAGGTTTAGCATGGTCCTGTTCATACACACTTGATGTTCTAACTTGCTGACCTCTAACTTCTGTACTGGTCTCTCTTTGCTTCCTTGTGCAGGTGGGTTGGATCCTCTCCATCTTGGATCAGTTGCAGCTAAATCCTCAGCCTCCCGTTGCCATACTTCCTCTGGGTACAGGAAATGACCTTGCCAGGACACTGAACTGGGGTGGGGTAAGTTGCAAGTGTGGGGGACAGGATCTGAGCATCTTCTCTCTGTACTTGAGAGAGGCAGTTCTTAGGAGAACCTTCCCCTTTCTACACACACAGGCACAATACCTTTACAGTAACTCAAAACTGGGTGGAAAAATGTAATCTTACAGCTCTGAGTTGCTCCACTCGTGAAAACATTTTAAAAAATCATTGTATTGAATTCTGGAAAGCTAAAGCAGTTCTTGCTTTTCCCACAAGATGTCGCTATTGTTCCACAGGAATCAGAACTAATTCCAGTTACTGCAAAATTTCCAGGGTTACTAGATGGACTCCCAGGTCTATAGTTGCTCATCAGAGACAGACTTGAGCAGTTCTTATTTTCTCCCATTCCTACATTTCATGCGCCTATCGTGGCCCTAGGGAGACACCTAGGGCTGCCTAAGCTCGCCTAAGGCCTCTTCTGGTCGAAATCATGCCCATACCTAGTCTTGGACTAGCTTAGGCCGCCCTGTGCGCCTCTCTAGACTCGCGAAGATGCCTGCCTGCCTCGGGATGTTGTTGGGTTGTTGTTTTTTTTAAAGGTGCGTCCCAATTGGCTGGTTAGACAGCGGTAGGACGCCTACAGATGCCTACAATCGGGACACCATTTATAGAATTTGCCTCTGTGCCTAATGGATAAATCTGCCCTGAAGGTACCAGGGACGATTGATTCTTCCTTTTTGCTCAGTATTTTAGAGATGTCACTCATCTATCTAAAATAAGCCTGAACCTCCTCTTCTACTCCCTCAGATAGAAGGGTGGGGGTTGCATTAATAACCCCCTGCTGCTGTGTGCAGCACCTTGGTACCCCTCTAACGGCTCCCATTCACCTTGTTTCCCATGCCACTGTCACAGGGATATACCGATGAGCCTCTGTCCAAGATTTTGTCACATGTGGAAGATGGGAACATTGTGCAGCTGGACCGGTGGAACTTGCAGGTTGAGAGTAACCCAGAGGCAAACCCCGAAGACAGGGACGAAACAGCAACAGACAAGGTGAGTCCCTCTTCCTCCTCTGGGCTTTCTGCCAGCACTCGATACATTCCATCTGCTAAGCTTGCAGGGAATATCGCTCACTCCACTCCAAAATGCTCAGTTGGTAGTAAAGAGGGATTTCGGATTAGAGAATGACACGGGGACAAATTTTTCCCCGTCCCCGCAGGAACTCATTTTCCCGCCCCGTTCTGGCGAGTTCTTTTTCTTTCCCTAACCCATTCCTGCAATCTCCATCCTCATCTGCACAAGCCTCAAACGCCTTAAAATCCTAAGTAGCAACATTCTAGAGCTCAGACTGTGATGTCATAATGCCTCATTCCACCAATGCCTAAGCTCCGTCCTCATCTGCACAAGCCTCAAACACTTTAAAATCCTAAGTAGCAACATTCTAGAGCTCAGATTGTGATGTCATAATGCCTCATTCCACCAATGCCTAAGCTCCGTCCTCATCTGCACAAGCCTCAAACACTTTAAAATCCTAAGTAGCAACATTCTAGAGCTCAGATTGTGATGTCATAATGCCTCATTCCACCAATGCCTAAGCTCCGTCCTCATCTGAACAAGCCTCAAACGCTTTAAAATCCTAAGTAGCAACATTCTAGAGCTCAGATTGTGATGTCATAATGCCTCATTCCACCAATGCCTAAGCTCCGTCCTCATCTGCACAAGCCTCAAACCCTTTAAAATCATGTGTTTGAGACTAGTGTGGTTAAGGCTGAACTTACAGGAATGGGGCAGGGGCAGGGACAGGGATAGTGACAAAACTCACGGGGACAGGGAAAAATTTCTCCCCATGTCATTCTCTATTTCGGATTTAGTGCCTGCTTGCTCAGTAGTTCAAGGTGAGTTACATTCAGGTACAATCAGTGGCATAGTAAGGGTGGTCAGCTCCGACGGGCGCCGTCTTGGTGGGAGCTCTGGCCACCCGTCCTCTCCATCCCCACTACCGCGCACCCCTTCCCTTTAATATTCCCGGCACAAGCAGCAACGCCAACCTGCTGCTCGTGCCAGCGTCGGCTCTTTCTCTGATGTCACTTCTGGACCTGCGCCTAGGAATCGGCGTCGATGGAAGAGCCAACGCTGGCGCGATCTGGTTGAGATTGCTGCTCACGCCACGAATGTTAAAGAGGTGCGGGGGAGGGGGGCAGGGAAGGAGAGAATGGAGTTGGGAGTCAGAGAAGGGGTGCCACCGCCACGGACGCCTCTCACTCTCACTGCGCTACCGGATACAGTAAATGTTTCCTGTCCCCAGAGCGATTATAATCTAATAGGTACCTCAGGCAGTGGCGATTTATTTGGATTCTGCCCAGACCTTTCAAGTCGTAACTCAAGGCGAGTTGCATTCAGGTTAACAAGGTATTGCCCTGTCCCCAGAGGTTTTATGATCTGATTTTCTGCCTGAGGCAGTGGACGGTGAAACGTCCGAGATCGCAAGGAGCAGCAGTGGGATTTGAATGCGTGTCCCCCCTGGATGCTCTGACCACTAGGGTTCTTCTTCCATGATAATGTGTGACAGGCAGAGTGTCCCAAAAAGAGATTCAGGCTGACCTTCAGCCACTCTCAAGTCTTCTGAGATGGAATCCCCTCCCCCTCTGGAGGCCCTCTCCAAAATCCTTTTGTTGGGGGCCCTGAATTTGACATATAACATAACCTAACTTTATTCTTCTATACCGCCATAATCAGACGACTTCTAGGCGGTTCACGCCGAAGAGAGCTGGGCAATCGGCGAATTACAATATGCAAATTATAAAAGTGCAGCATATTACTCAAGAATAGACATAGTAAAAATTGTTAGATTTAGTGTAACTTCTGTTTAGGAGATAAATCTATCAAACAATGCAGTTTTAATTTCTTTGTAGGTCAGCCTAGCTCCATTAATGTAGGTGCCTAGCTAAGACTGCTGTTTACTTGCTTGATACATGAGAGTCATAGGGACTCCGCTAGGCGATCGGCAAGAACCAAGGGCTGCCCAACACTGGGACGGACTCGCACACAACGGATAACAGCACTGGCAAAAGAGGGGAGGGGCACAGGAACGGAAAGGGGAGAGGCCTGGCCAGTTTGCTGTTACTTAGAATTTTAAAAAGACAAATAATTAGTGCTGGAAGGTGGGAGCAAAGTTGAGAGACCAAAATAGAGCGGATGAGGAGAAGCTGGGGGGCAGGGGGGGAGGAAGGACAGAATGAGGAAGACTTTGGGTGGGGGGGGGTGGAGGCTGCTGCTAGGGAATTTAATGCTTTGCTTCATTTCTTTCTCCCTCAGCTCCCTCTGGATGTGTTTAATAACTATTTCAGCCTAGGCTTCGATGCTCATGTGACGCTGGAATTCCACGAGTCCCGAGGTACGGTATGTTCCGAGAGGATGCTTGGAAACCTTTTAGTCTCCTGAATCTTGCTGCCTCACAGAAGCCTTAAAGACGTTCCCTCATTTAAAGGGTCCCCAGGTGTCTTCTACTTAACCTTCAGCCAGCCTCCATAAGTCCTTGTGCTGTTTCAATCCCCACCGGTTATTTAACCAAATTCTACTCTAGGGCCCTTAAGGGTTGCTGTTGATCGCTTTGTCTCTCATTCCCTACTCTTCTGTTATTTCCTCTCTCTGTATCTTCCCCCACCCTGACCTTCTGTCAATCTAGCTGGGTAACATTTGGCACAACACATGAAATGTGTTTATTTCTCTGCATGCATAGGGCAGGCTTGTTGGGGGTTTCCCATGCAGTTTTTGTCTGCACACTCATAGTTCTAATTTGTGGTGACTGACAGGTCAATATGTAGTCCACAGAGGTTGGCGTTTTTTGTTTTTTTTAAATGCCAACTGCTGTGGGCTTTTTATACCTGAATATTCAGCTCTGGACTCTAGTCTGGATTCTGGCATCAAATATCCAGCACATCTGTGCACTGGGACTTTTCCAAGTATCAGATGATTTTCTGCCTGGTAGCCAGATAAAGTTAAGATGGCCTTTTTTGGGGCCTAGCTTTATCCAAACACATACCCAGTGCATGGACTTTGAACGCTGTTCCCGCCGTCCCGGCGTTCACAACTGATAGTGACACTGTCCGAAATCTGCTGTTCGGTTTCAGCCAAAACTGAAAATGGCACCTCGCAGTTCTTCTTGGGCCAGCTGCTGCCACACCTTCCCGCCTCCTCCCAGAAGAGGGCTGGCTGGGGGGGGGGGGTCCCGGCAGCATGATAGTAAAAAGGATTCCCTTTAACTTAAAGTTTGTCTTATTGTGATCGGCTCCGAATCTTATTTACCTGGATGCAGAATAGAAGAACTCTAGATTAGATTAGAGTAAATGCCGCTGAATATAACTTTGGCAGCCAGCCGTCAGGATTTTAACCTGTTATGGCCTTTCCTGCCCAATTACTCTCTTGTGAATATTTCACCTCTTGTTCTTTATTTGGTGGGGGTCTGTGGTGGGGGAATGTAGAATTTCTGCAGATGTGTAGTTTCGCTGTAGGGTTCTAAAGGAAGGGCTGTGGCTCACTGGTTGATCTGCTGTCTCTGCACCCAGAGGTTGAGAGATCAAATCCCGGTGCTGCTCCTTGTGACCCTGGGCAAGTCACTTAATCCTCCAGTGCCCACTGCTTTGAATGTCACTATCCTGTTTCCAACAGTGGCCAAACCAGGCCTGGCAGAAACCGAAAGAGTAGCAACATTCCAGTGCTGAGATTGTGATGTCATAATGTCTCATTCCACCAATGCCTAAGAGCCAACTTTATCAGTGATGTCACAATGGCTGGATTGTCCTGTACTTGGCTCACATAAGAACATAAGAGTTGCCATATAGGAACAGACAGAAGGTCCATCAAACCCTAATATCCTGTTTCCAACAATGGCCAACCCAGGTCCCAAGTACCTGGCAGAAACCCAAAGAATAGCAACATTCCAGAGCTGAGATTGTGATGTCATAATGTCTCATTCCACCAATGCCTAAGAGCCAACTTTATCAGTGATGTCACAATGGCTGGATTGTCCTGTACTTGGCTCACATAAGAACATAAGAGTTGCCATATTGGAACAGACAGAAGGTCCATCAAACCCTAATATCCTGTTTCCAACAATGGCCAACCCAGGTCCCAAGTACCTGGCAGAAACCCAAAGAATAGCAACATTTCAGAGCTGAGATTGTGATGTCATAATGCTTCATTCCACCAATGCCTAAGAGCCAACCTCATCAGTGATGGCTTCATTGTCCTATACTTGACTTACATAAGAATTGCCATACTAGGACAAACTGAAGGTGCGGCTCACTAGTAGAGCTGCTGCCTATGCACCCAGAGGTTGTGAGATCAAGTCCCGGTGCTGCTCCTTGTGACCCTGGGCAAGTCACTTAATCCTCCCGTACCCACCGCTTTGAAGGTAAGCTTTGAAATGCCAAAGCCACAAAAAGGCGGTCTACAAGTCCCCTTTCCCTTAAAGCTATCTGGCTGGTTTGGTTTTCTAAAAGGAGGTCTGTTATTTGTGTCGCTGTGCTCGAGTCCTGGGAGTTCGTGTCCTACAGGTACTGATTATTTTGCATGATTTTGTCTTTGTGCACCTGGAGAATAATTCTGTAACAATAAAGGTGCTGGTTAGGGGTCCTATTCGAGGCCAAGTCTAAAAGAAAAGCTGGCCTCTGCTTATCTGTATAGAACAGTAGTGCAAACGCCTGAAAAAGCACTGACTTTTAAGGTTCAATCACTTTCAGCAGCGCTATTTATTTATTTAAAAAGTATTTATAACCCACCTAGCCACAAATCTAGGCGAGGAACAATGGCCAACTTACATAACAACAAGAAATAATACATATGAAATAAGTAGAGCAAAACTTTAAAAAAAAATCATTAAAACGTATCAAAAGTTAAAATAAGGAACTCCCTCGTGAGCCAAATACGAAATTATCGTGAAAAGGGCACGTTTAGGAAACTACTCAAGATGCAACCAATTGTAGATGTCTTTTTCTAGTCAATAATTGCCCTCCCTGGCAAAGCTGATGAATTGTTCACGACCTTTAACGTGGTTTTAGTTTGTAAATATGATTTTTAAGGATTATTTGTATGTTTGTTATGATGATTTTGCTTTTAAATTATGTATGTAATCCTGTAAACCGTTTAGTTTTAAACCGTATAGAAAATTTTTAAATAAATAAAAAGCCCAGAGTGCAAAAACAAAAAATGCACATGCCCAGTTGCTAGTTCAAACTCACATAAATGCTCATTTCTGTAAGTTACACAGCTTCTTGTGCACGCTTTCCTTGTGTACTCTGCCCAGGCACACTCCCACCATCAAAATATGCACCATTAAATCATGGTACATACGTTTCTGCTAGCCAGTATTTTCCGAGAGGTCATTTACTTGCATAAGTGGCTGAGGTATGTCTTCTTGTTGCCTTAAATTAAGTGGCTCCGTCCCAAATTATCCTCATAATGCCTGGTGGTGGAGGGAGCTGTGTTGCTGTTACTGACGAGAGAGCAGCATTTGAATATTTTTTTTTATCTGGTGAGCAGTAAACAGAAGCCCCTAGTTCTGTTCTGCACTCCAGGTGTGGGTAGTTTCTGCGTGCTTGCTGCAGGTTTCCGGGTCTCGCTGCGTCTTTCTTAGCTAGAAGCCGACGTTTCAGCCGCCACGCTGTGGCTTTCTTCAGGATCTGCTCTGACGTCTGCAGTGTGACTTTGGAAATAGTGGGTTCACTGACCTGATTGGGAACAGGGCAGTCCACCAATTTGAATTTTGGCGGGAAAATCAGTTGGTCAGAAATTTGAATTTTGGCGGGAAAGTCAGTTGGTCAGAAATTTGAATTTTGGCGGGAAAGTCCAAAGAATGGAAAAGTCTCCGGTAGGTTTGAAGAAGTTCTCCCCGTGGAGCTGGGTTAGATGTTCTCTCGGGGGTTTCCGCCACTGGCATAGTTTCTGTGTGTTTGCAGGACTGGAACTGTTTGGGTTAATGACGGTGATGTCTGTAGTCTGGCTGTCATTCTTGGGTTCTGCTGTGCGAGTCGCTGTCTCCTCTCTCTTCCCCACCCTTCCTGTTTATCTCGCTCCTTCTCTTCTCTGCTTCCCCTTTCTGCATTTCTTTGTACATTTTCAGGGGTGGAGTTTGATTTTTAACTTTATTGATTTTGCATACAGTACAAAACAGCATTTCCTCTGTGCCTCAAGCAGTATACAGTGTATATAATTATATATAAGAAGCAGGTTGAAAAACAATTGTATTAAAATTCATGAACAAACAAAGAAAAATCTCAAAACATTTATTATTTTATTTTTAGCATTTTTTCCAATCTGTCCTGGTGGGCTCACACTCTTCTCTAATGTACCTGGGGCAATGGAGAGGATTAAGTCCAGGGTCACAAGGAACAGCATAGGATTATTAATACAAGGAGACAATTTATTTTTTCTTGTATGGCACCGCAAACATGGAACGCCCTCCCTCTTACTTTACGGGAGGAGAAAGACCTTGGAAAATTTAAAACTGAGTTAAAAACTTTCCTTTTTAAAGTTGCCTTTTCTACATAATTTTATACTTCATGAATTATATTTATTTGGTTAAACCTGTTTTAACTATATCCCTTTTGTATTTTCCCTCAATGTTTCTTCTTTACTTTAAAATTGTATTTCATCCCTCCTTTCCTCTTGTTTAACAATGTTCAAATTTTTGAGTATTTTAGCCATTATTTAAAAATTGTATGTATTGTAATGTATTGCATTGTTATTGTTTTTCGTTTTTATATTGTAAATTTTAAATGTACATCGCTTAGAATATCCGATTAAGCGATTTATCAAGTCCCCTAATAAACTTGAAACTTGAAACTTGATTTGAACCCACAACCTCAGGGTGCTGAGACTGTAGCTCTAACCACTGCATCATGCACTCTTCAGCCTCTCATTGGTTTTCTTATTTTCTCTCCTTTCTTTCTCCCCCCAGAGGCAAATCCTGAGAAATTCAATAGTCGGTTTCGAAATAAAATGTTTTACGCTGGGGTAAGTGGTTCTTCCAATGATATCTGTTCCATGCTTTTCTCTGTTTGTAGCTCTTCCAGACTCCTCTCTTCTCCTCCTGTGTGGGGGGGGGGTCCAAGAGGGAGCAATATGTAAAGCAAGAGATTTTGAGCACATGCCCTCCCCAACCAGCACTTTGCCCCCTCCTCACTCCTCGCCCACTCGGTACAGAAGAAGCAGTGCCTGTCTCAGGCTGCCTGCTGCCCTCTTTCTTCTCAGCCTGCATGGTGAATGAGAAACTTGAAATCGTGATTCCCGCCTGTTCATTTTGCGAGATCAGCAGTGGGAAGCGTCTGAGGTGAAACTTGAAGTGGAGCCAGAGACGGCAGCAAGGGCTGAGCTTCTGCCCCACTAGATCTCATTGCTCCAGCCCCGTCTGAACTGTGGTGTGATTCCTGCTGCTGGCTCAATATTTCTATATCCCATCAAACTAACCCAGATAACAATAATTACGCAAAATATTTTTATAGATCTTTTGTAGGCTTGTAATATTCCTTTATGCATTTCATATACAGATCGCATAAGCCATTCTCTTCATAAATATTTCCGTGCAATGCTTTATAATAATTGTGAATCCTTCAAATATAACTTATCTTTTTGAGTTGACCATGACCATGTTTCACAGAATTTTCTTCAGGGTCGAGGCTCGTTGTTTTTACTCTGCGCTCCACGGGAGTTCATGCAGAACTGGCAGTCCTGTGGAGCGCAGAGTAAAAACAACGAGCCTCAACCCTCAAGAAAATTCTGTGAAACATGGTCATGGTCAACTCAAAAAGATAAGTTATATTTGAAGGATTCACAATTATTATAAAGTATTGCACGGAAATATTTATGAAGAGAATGGCTTATGCGATCTGTATATGAAATGCATAAAGGAATAGTACAAGCTTACAGAGGATCTACAAAAATATTTTGCGTAATTATTGTTATCTGGGTTAGTTTGATGGGATATAGAAATATTGAGCCAGCAGCAGGAATGGTCATCTCAAAAAGATAAGTTATATTTGAAGGATTCACAATTATTATAAAGCATTGCAGTAAAATATTTAAAAATGGATCCTATGAACAGAATGGCTTATGCGATCTCTATAGGAAAAACCAAACTATTCCGCTTATACAATGTAAGGGCACTATCCCCAACGGAAGAAAAAGCCCGACTTTACTACAGGAAGGGGCGGTCGGAGCAGACCGCGAATGAGTGAGTCTGCGACTCGCGAACCGTGAATTCGCGGGGGAACACTGTACTCCTTTATGCATTTCATATAGAGATACTAATCTACCACTGGAAAGGTGGAAGCGGATTAAATAAATATGAATAAACCAAACTATTCCGCTTATACAATGTAAGGGCACTATCCCCAACGGAAGAAAAAGCCTCAGGTAAATATTATGGCAGAGCATGAAAATGCTCAAACCTCCTCCACCCACATCATTGGCAAAAAAACTTCCTAGGGGAATGTGTAATGTCCACTACCCTATTTACGCAGGACAAAATGCGTAAGCTGCCTTCAAAATCAGGACATTGGTAAGAGCAAAGAAGCAATGCACGCAATGAATGCGAGTGGAGGAGTGAATAAGCCTTGAGGAAATCGCTATATGCCGTGAAACGTTGGCATATATACAGCATCCCTTAAAACTTCACAATTTTTGAAGGCAGCTTACGCATTTTGTCCTGCGTAAATAGGGTAGTGGACGTTGCCCATTCCCCTCGGAAGTTTTTTTGCCAATGATGTGGGTGGAGGAGGTTTGAGCATTTTCATGCTCTGCCCTAATATTTACCTGAGGCTTTTTCTTCCGTTGGGGATAGTGCCCTTACATTGTATAAGCGGAATAGTTTGGTTTATTCATATTTATTTAATCCGCTTCCACCTTTCCAGTGGTAGATTAGTATCTCTATATGAAATGTAATGTAATGTAATGTAATTTATTTCTTATATACCGCTACATCCGTTAGGTTCTAAGCGGTTTACAGAAAATATACATTAAGATTAGAAATAAGAAAGGTACTTGAAAAATTCCCTTACTGTCCCGAAGGCTCACAATCTAACTAAAGTACCTGGAGGGTAATAGAGAAGTGAAAAGTAGAGTTAGAGGAAAAATAAAAATAAAATAAACATTTTAACAAGACAGCATTGATCTAAATACTTTGGAAGGTAGAAGAGAGGAGAGAAAGGAATAGAAGCAGAAGGGGGAGCCGTTGAACAGTAGAATTTTGGAGAAATTTAAATGATAGAAATAGAACAAAACAAAGACAAAAGGCAAAACAATAGATAAGATTAAAGATAAATCATAAGCTGGAAAGAAAAATAAAATAAAACTTTGTCTTCAATCCACGGTTTCAGCATAAAGGAGTACAGTGTTCCCCCGCGAATTCACGGTTCGCGAGTCGCAGACTCACTCATTCGCGGTCTGCTCCGACCGCCCCTTCCTGTAGTAAAGTCGGGCTACACCAATTAGGAGCTGCGTGTCAAAGCAGCTCCTGATGGGTGTAGCCCGATTTTACTACAGGAAGAGGCGGTCGGAGCAGACCGCGAGTGATTTTCTTCACCCGCCGGCGCTCCAGCTGCCCTCTCCTGCCTCCCCTGCCTTTTGACAGGTGAAAAACCGCCTTTGAGGTTTTTCAAAATTTGCGGGGGTTCCTGGAACAGAACCCCCCGCAAATTTTGGGGGAGTGCTGTATTACAAGCATACAGAGGATCTACAAAAATATTTTGCGTAATTATTGTTATCTGAGTTAGTTTGATGGAATATAGATAATATATATTACCCAGTAGAGTGTTATCCAATAAGTATTGTTATTTGGATCAATATTTCTGGCGGGATAAGGGGGGGGACGCTCTGCCCCGAGCACCATCTTGGTGGGAGTGCCTGCACTCGTCCTCCTCTTCCCCGCCTTCCCCCCCCCCCCGACCACACGCGCTCCCCTTCCCTTCCCCCATACCTAGCTTTAAAGTTCCCGGCGCCAGCAGCGATCCCAACCTGCCGCTCGCACCAGCATCGGCTTTTCTTCTGATGTCACGTCCTGGATCTGCAAGTGACGTCGGAGGAAGAGCCGACGCCAGCAGCAGGTTGGGGTTGATGCTTTCGCCGGGAATGTTAAAGCTGGGGACGGGGGAAGGGGCACAGGGAAACAGCGGATGAGGGTGTCCGGGTGCCTCTCACCCTCGCTACGCCACTGTATGTTGAGCAGGTGCTTTCCGCTCTTGTACAAGAGAACGGGAAGTAGCCTTTTCTCCTCTGCTTTTCTGACAAAAGGGGAAAATGGGATAAGACCTGATATCCTGCCACTCCAAAGCAGTTTACATATGATATATACCTGGGGCAATAGAAGGTTAAGTGGTAGAGAATGACACGGTGACAAAATTCATCACCGTTCCCGTCCCCGCGGATAACCGCGGGAAACCATCTTCATGTCATTCTTTAGGGAGAGAGGGAAGAATCAGAGTACGAATGGCCACAACCACTGACCCGCAAGCTTTGCTTTGAAGAATGCTGAGATTGAGCAGCAACATTCTAGAGCAGAGATTGTGATGTCATAATGCCTCATTCCACCAGTGCCTAAGAGCCAATCACATCAGTGATGTCACAATGGCTTCTTTATCCTTGGCTCACATAAGAATCAGAGTATGAATGGCCACAACCACTGCCCCTCAAGCTTTGCTTTGAAGAATGCTGATATAGAAGGACTGAGGTTGAGTAGCAACATTCCAGAGCTGAGATTGTGATGTCATAATGCCTCATTCCACCAGTGCCTAAGAGCCAACCTCAGCAGTGATGTCACAATGGCTTCATTATCCTAAACTTGGCTCACATAAGAATCAGTATGAATGGGCCCAGCCACTGACCCGCAAGCTTTGCTTTGAAGAATGCTGGTGTAGAAGGACCGAGGTTGAAACAGACACTACAGAATGACAGTCTCTGGTATCCAGAGCAGATACTGTGATGTCATAATGCCTCATTCCACCAGTGCCTAAGAGCCAATCACATCAGTGATGTCACAATGGCTTCATTATCCTAAACTTGGCTCACATAAGAATCAGAGTATGAATGGCCACAACCACTGACCCGCAAGCTTTGCTTTGAAGAATGCTGGTGTAGAAGGACCGAGGTTGAGTAGCAACATTCCAGAGCTGAGATTGTGATGTCATAATGCCTCATTCCACCAGTGCCTAAGAGCCAATCACATCAGTGATGTCACAATGGCTTCATTATCCATGGCTCACATAAGAATCAGAGTACGAATGGCCACAACCACTGACCCGCAAGCTTTGCTTTGAAGAATGCTGAGATTGAGCAGCAACATTCCAGAACTGAGATTGTGATGTCATAATGCCTCATTCCACCAGTGCCTAAGAGCCAATCACATCAGTGATGTCACAATGGCTTCATTATCCTTGGCTCACATAAGAATCAGAGTATGAATGGCCACAACCACTGACCCGCAAGCTTTGCTTTGAAGAATGCTGGTGTAGAAGGACTGAGGTTGAAACAGACACTACAGAATGACAGTCTCTGGTATCCAGAGCAGATATTGTGATGTCATAATGCCTCATTCCACCAGTGCCTAAGAGCCAATCACATCAGTGATGTCACAATGGCTTCATTATCCTTGGCTCACATAAGAATCAGAGTATGAATGGCCACAACCACTGACCCGCAAGCTTTGCTCTGAAGAATGCTGGTGTAGAAGGACCGAGGTTGAAATGGACACTAAAAAATGACATGGGATTATTTCCCGCGGTTATCCGCGGGGACGGGAACGGTGATGAATTTTGTCACCGTGTCATTCTCTATTAAGTGGCTTGCCTAAAGTCGCAAGGAGCTGTAGTGGGAATTGAACCCCGGTTTCCATCTCTGATATCTGGTCTTTCAGCCTCTCCCTGTGATTGTGATGTCACAGTATGTTCCCATAACTACATTTATGAGGTCATTGGCTGACTATATACCCTGAGCTCCTAATGTCGTGTGCTATTTTCAGCCAAACTTGGGAGCTTATGTTTTCAGCTCTAAACTCGTCCTAATTTAGGCTTATGCTCGTAAATTTTGGCCTGCCATTCATTTGCCTAGATTTGAGTTTAATTGAATTTCAGCTGCAGGCTGGGAAGAGTTAAGCTCGTCACTTTTTCCCCCACTTTAAATCTGCCCCTCTTTGCCACCCATTTTTTTTTAATGCTTCTAAATGTAGGAATTTAGTGAAGTTCTGAGTATAAATTTAGACCCTCGGCACTGATAAATTTTCAGAGAGGCCAATTTAGAAGCCTAACTCTCAAAATAGAAGCATAAGCGCTTTGGATATTGGGCCTGTTTTGTGTCTTTGTTGTCATGGCAGGGTCAGAAGGAAAATATGTGTAAAGCCCTTGGGATTCGTGGAGTATCACTGCTTTGTGGTCTGGAATGGCTCTGTTTGATTCCCCACAGCTGGGGGTTTCCCAACTGTCTCTGCAGCTTCAGGGAGGGAACGGCAGTTACAGCCTAATCTTGTATACACTCCAGAGCTGCCAGACAAACAATTACAATCAAAAACTAAAAAGCAAATTGCAAGCAAAAGGCAGAAAGGTCAGGATGGTTCAGGGAACCTGCGTTGCGTTGTCCTGAGAACTCCAGCTCTCTTCTGCTTTCTGTCCTCAGACAGCGTTCTCCGATTTCTTCACTGGAAGTTCCAGGGACCTGGCAAAACACATCAAAGTGGTGGTAAGTGGCGTGGGCGATAGGAGACGCTGAAGGTGAGTTTGGCCTGTGAACTCCAGTGCCATTACCTCTGCGAGAGGCCTGTGTCTTGTGTTGCCGGCAGCGGGTAGTACGAAGGGCTAGGCCTCTCTCGTGTTCAGGGCGATTGAGGCTTGTCTATCAACTAACGTTGGCCCTTTCCTTCTCAGTGCGATGACACCGACCTGACGGCAAAGATTCAGGAGCTGAAGTTGCAGTGCCTGGTCTTTCTGAACATCCCCAGGTGAGATGTGCGCCGAGTGAGTTTATCCAGAGCCTCCTGTTCCCAAGTTTATCCAAGTTTATTAGGTATTTTTGATTTATCGCCTATTCAAAATTCAAGGCGATGTACAAATAAAATGGATGGTAACACACTTGCAATTATTAAATTAAACAAACAATTATCTAAAATACAAATAACACATATAACATTACATTTAAAGGTAATTTAAATAGGTTATAGTGAAACATAAGGAAAAATTATTTAATGGTTACATTCGATAATACAATCACTAATTCGAATTTAAAATATTTAATTAAATTCAGGGAAAAAACAACAGGAAGGGGGACAAAGACAATTGACCTTTTAAGTTATGGTTGCGGAAAGAAAAAAGGAAGAATTAGTTATTAAAGGCGTCAATATATAGAAAACTTTTAAGTTCTGACTTAAATTTTGTTAAGTTTTTTTCCTGTCTTAGGTACAATGGAAGATTGTTCCAAGATTGAGGGGCTGTTATGGAAAAAATAGTGTTACGCCTTGTGTTAATAACTTTTAGTGAGGGAATAGCTAAAAGTTGCTGGTCTTGAGATCTAAGAGATCTAGAGGTAGTATAGGGTATTAAAAGTCTAAATATAAAGGCAGGAGTTTTGTGTTCTAAAGCTTTGAAAATGAGTAAGCATTGTTTAAATACTATTCTATGTGCTACTGGGAGCCAGTGGGCTTTCTTAAGTAGGGGTGTGACATGATCAAATTTTTTAGCCTTATAGATTAATTTAATAGCGGCGTTCTGGATTATTTGTAATCGTTTAATTTCTTTCTGTGACAAGCCTGTAAATAGTGCATTACAGTAGTCTAATTTAGACACTACAAGTGAATGAATTAAGATATTCAATGATTTTGAACATAAAAATTTAGATATCGATCGGATCTGACGAAGTCTATAAAAAGTAGATCTTACGACTTGACTTAACCAAACTTCGCAATTAAAGCCACGTGTTTTGCTTCGCAGATATTGTGCAGGTACAATGCCTTGGGGCAACCCAGGAGAACACCACGACTTCGAACCACAGAGACACGACGACGGCTGCATTGAAGTCATTGGTTTTACTATGGCATCACTGGTAGGCCTTTAATTTCTCTAGCATTCTTCAGAGGTAATAACTGTGTTTATTGCTCAGCATGCCTGGCTACCTTGTGACCTCGTATTTGTTTTTAGGCCGCATTACAGGTCGGAGGACACGGGGAGCGACTGAATCAGTGCCGAGAGGTTGTCCTGACCACTTACAAGTCCATCCCGATGCAGGTGGACGGAGAGCCCTGTAAGCTTGCGCCCTCCGTTGTGAAGATCTCCCTCCGTAACCAGGCCAACATGGTGCAGAAAACCAAGCGCCGCACCTCTGTGCCGCTCCTTAACGAGTACGTATAGGAAAGAGGATTACGCAAGAGTGCTCAGGGCTTCCTTTGCTTGCTGAGGAGAGATGTTCATTGATTTCTGAAGCACAAATAGTGCTCTGCTTTCTCGCTGAGGAAATAAACTTCAGTTGTAATTAGACGAGAAATGAAGAGCCAATGGCAGCTGATGATCACCGTCCATCTTACTTCACCATTCCAGCATCTTTTGGCCCACATAATGTACCTGGGGCAGTGGGGATTAAGTGACTTGCCAGGGTCACAAGGAGCAATGTGAGATTTGAACTCGCAACCTCATGGTGCTGAGGCTGTAGCTCTTAACCACCGCACCACACATTCCCAAATATAATCTGTAATAAATAGTTTAATTTTCTCTTGCAGAAACCTATAATAGACCATCGCTTTCCTCCTCAAGCAGTCTCTAATCTAATCTGTCTGCTAGCACTCAGGCAGAGACAATGGGACATCTTTTTTTTTTTTGGAAGCACCAAACAAGCTGCTCTGTGGCCCTAACCCAGACATGGGCAACTCCGGTCCTCGAGGGTCGGAATCCAATCGGGTTTTCAGGATTTCCCCAATGAATACGCATTGAAAGCAGTGCATGCAAATAGATCTCATGCATACTCATTGGGGAAATCCTGAAAACCCGATTTGGATTCCGGCCCTCGAGGACTGGAGTTGCCTATGCCTAACCCCAAGTTGATGATGCTGAGTTAGGTCCGATTTTAACTCAGAAATCCAAAGATTGCAAAATTGTAGCAAAAATCCATTTATCGTCCTCTGTTCTAGTTTTTTGTTAATAGAGACTGAAATTCTGTCCTGTACAATTCACAGGCGTCTTCCCCTCTTTCAGCGTCACAGCGCAGTTTGTGACGTGTGCTTGTGTAACAGAGTCTCTGGCCTCTATGATCATGACTGATTCTTCTAGGGATGTCGCTCTTCTCTGGGGCAGTCTCGGTTGTCTCCTTGTGCCTCACCTCTCTAGTGAGGTCACATTGCATGTAATAGAGATTCTCCTGGACTGTCGCATCTTCTGCTTTATCTCTCTACTGGTTCTCTGGGCCTAGATTTGAAGTGTTGAAACTCAAGGCAGCTGGCAGAGACCGTCCTGCTTTTGCTGGGCAGTCACGGGGTTTCCTTGCTTCTCTCCTCCAGCCAGCAGCCTGTCCCAGAGAGACTGCGGATCCGTGTGAGTCGTGTCAGCATGCATGATTACGAAACGCTGCACTATGACAAGGAAAAGTTAAAGGAGGCCTGTGAGTATATCATTTTCCCCCTTATGAAGACCACCTCTAACACTCTTTTGCTAAGCTTTGCGCTCAAACGTTCCCTGATGCCAGTACTCCCCTCTCACGCAGCCTTACTCAGTACCTCTCTCACCAAGAGTATTATCTAAGCATCTCCTTTTTCATCTAGCCTCATCCTGTGCTCCTCATTCACCTGCTTTACCATTTTCCTTTCTCTGGAAAAGATTTTGTTCTACGTTAATACCCTTCAAGTATTTGAACTAGACCGCCAACTCTCCAATCTACTGATCACGACACCAGACTACAAAACTTTCAGAAAAGAAATAAAAACCCTGCTATTCAAGAAATCCATCAAGACAAGCTAACGCCGCAGGAAGCGTTTCAATCCCCCGAAGTAACCCGCTCAACTCTGTAACTCTTCTGGAAATGTCCAGATAACCTCTTATGTAATCCGCCTTGAACCGCAAGGTAATGGCGGAATAGAAGTCACTAATGTAATATGATCAGCATATCACAAGCCACCTATAATCTGTGCCACTGCATGCTGGCAAGGAGCAAATTACTTGATCCAGAATGTCTTGCAATCACAAATATATTGGATTACAATGATCGGAATGTACCACCAAGTGCAAACAATCTATGTCTAAAAATACCCTTAGTAGGTTGTCATTGCCTTAATAACAAACATAAATCACCCTGTGTGTCACCCCTTTTTCCCCCTCTCACGTAGTGCCACCCACCTCACTCTCTGCCTCCTCTTTCCTCCAGTACGTCCTCTCTTTTCCAGCCTGCTCTGATGCCTCTTCTCTTGCCTGTAATGTCACTCGATGCATTTGCTCTCGCCCCTCTTCACCTAGTACCTCTCGTCTCGATTGGTCTCACCTGAGATGAGCCTCTTTGTAGGTTTGCGCTGCGGAGCGAAAGGAAGATAAGGGCAGGCCGATTATGGCGTGTAATCGGTGCTGCCTGAGAAGATGTTGCGTTGACGACAGTCTCTCTTCTCTTCTAGCCATCCCACTGGGGCTGGTCGTGGTGCCGGGAGACAGCGATTTAGAAGTGTGTCGAATGCACATCGAGAGACTGCAAGAGGTATGTGCCTGATCGAAAACGCCCGGCTAGTGTCCAGGCGAGCGTGCGATCCCTCCAACATCGCGCATTGGCGCACCTGGCCTTTCCAAGTGATTTTGGTGCCTCTACGCCCAGGGATAATGCTTCAAACGGGCCTTAAAGTTATTCCAAAGAATTTGGCTTGTGTTAACTAAGGGACGAAGTTTTCTGGGTTGGATTCAGGTCAACTCTATGTCTTCTACAAGAGAAAGAAGGCAAGTGTCATTTAGCAGTGAATCTGAGGGAATGAGATTATCTCCAGCACTTAGTGGCATAGGGATGAGGTTTATTCTCGCCCAGCGTGTACAAAACGAATACATTTGAAAACACTACCCCGAGAAAGTTTGCATTTGAGCTCTGGCATGAAGGGAAGGATTAGGCAGGAGGACTCGGTTATGAATGGTACAGGGGAATATTTGTGCTATTTATATCTGCGTTTTCAGCAACAACAAAAAAAACTATAAACCGTAGTGAAATGTCTGGCCTTTCTCTGCTGCATTGTGGGCTTTGTAGTCCTTTGCATACAGAACTGCAAGTCCCACGTGCACTGAGTGAGGTTACAGGTCAATAGAAGCCAGCTGAGCGGGTATGTCGATGGATGCTTTTGAGACGACAGAAAACGAGAGGAAATGACCCATGTTTCCACGGAGAAAATGCCAAACCAAACAAAACAGAAATGTGGAAACAAAGAATATTCAAAGTCTTTGTTCTGTTTCTTCAAGAAAACTTAAAAACACTATCCACATTTGTATTGAACGGACCCGACATGGGCCGTGTTTTGGTAAAACACCTTCCTTAGGGGGTCCTAGAATATTAGGAAACTAATGATGATAATAAAGGAATGTAACTATGTATTAATGTGCCAACTGGATGCTATTTGAACAGAAATAAAGACATGAAAGTATTGGAAACAGTAATTGTAGTGATACAAATTACTGGCCAAATTGTCAGTGATACGAGAGTGACGTAGGACAGTAGAAAAAATTTGCAGATGATACGAAGATATTCAGAGTAGTGAAGACGCAGGAGGATTGCGAAGACCTGCAACATGACATAAATACGCTCGAGAAATGGGCCGCAACATGGCAAATGAGGTTTAACGCGGATAAGTGTAAGGTGATGCATGTCGGTAACAAAAATCTTATACACGAATGCAGGATGTCCGGTGCAGTACTTGGAGAGACCCCCCCAGGAAAGAGATTTGGGAGTACTGGTGAACAAGTCAATGAAGCAGTCCGCACAATGCGCAGCGGCGGCGAAAAGGGCGAACAGAATGCTGGGAATGATTAAGAAGGGGATCGAGAAGAGATCGGAGAAAGTTAGTTGGAACCCAAGCACAGTACCGGGTAAAGCTTTGGATTCTCGCCCAGAAATAGCTAAGAAGAAAAAAAAAAAAATTTAAATTGAATCAGGTTGGGCAGACTGGATGGACCATTCGGGTCTTTATCTGCCGTCATCTACTATGTTACTATGTTACTATGTATGTATGTTATCATGCCGCTGTACCGGGCCATGGTATGCCCTCACCTGGAATACTGGTCGCCGTACATGAAGAAGGCACGGTACTACTCGAAAGGGTCCAGAGAAGAGCGACTAAAATGGTTAAGGGGCTGGAGGAGTTGCCGTACAGTGAGAGATTGGAGAAACTGGGCATCTTCTCCCTTGAAAAGAGGAGACTGAGAGGGGACATGACCAAAACGTTCAAGATAATGAAGGGAATAGACTTAGTAGTTAAGTCCACCCTTTCCAAGGTAGAGAGAACGAGAGGGCACTCTCTAAAGCTGAAAGGGGATAGATTCCGTACAAACGTAAGGAAGTTCTTCTTCACCAAGAGAGTGGTAGAAAACTGGAACGCTCTTCCAGAGGCTATTATAGGGGAAAACACCCTCCAGGGAGTCAAGACAAGGTTGGACATGTTATCCCAGGACAAGCAGGCAGGTATTCTCACTAGTGGGTGACGTCAAGTATGCTTGTGAGATGTCCGCATCGGGGCTCCGTCGGATGACGTCACCCACTAGTGAGAATAGCTGCCTGCTGTCCCTGGATAACAACTGTTACGGTAAGTAACATTGCTTTCCTGCTGAACCAGAACGTACGCAGGTAAGGCTAGACTCAGTTAGGGCGCTGGTCTTTGACCAGAGGGCCGCCGCGTGAGCGGACTGCCGGGCACGATGGACCCCTGGTCTGACCCAGCAGCGGCAGTTCTTACGTGCTTATGCCAAATAGATTAATTTTTTTGACAGCAATGTATGATTTAAAGCTTGCTTGTATTTCTGAATTGATTGAATTTGTGCTCTATCCCTGTTTATAACAGGGACGATTAATGATGTTGTTTAGACATGTCTATGTTATATGTGATAATTAGGGAAATAAGATTTTATGTATGTAATAAGAGAAGAAAAGAATCTAGATAAATTTAAGAGTAAGCTTAAAAGTTTCCTTTTTAATGATGCTTTTAGCGATTAACGATCTTTTATTATCTTATTTTTAGTAATTTTCCCCCCCCCCCTATGTTATTACCCTTTTTTTTTTTTTTAATATGCATTGTAACCATTAATGAACTTTCCTTTTGTTTCTAATTAATGTCCAATAATCTATGTTTATTTTAATATTGTGATTTGTGTTTGTAACAGTATTTATTTATATAATATTTTACCTATGTTTTATAACTATGTGTTTTATTTTGTACATCGCCTTGAATTTTGATATGGCGATTAATCAAACTATTTAATAAACTTGGATAAACTTGGAAACTTGGAAACCGCATAGTTGTATGCGGTATATAAATTTTTAAATAAATATTAAAAGAGCGTACATGTACACTGCGCAAGACAGACCCTAAAAATGACCATGCATGTGCAACCCCTTGATTTTGTGTAGAAAGGCATGAGCGTGCAAAAACCCTTTAAAGAAATTAAAGAAAAAACCTCTTCCATAGAGATGTAGCGTAGCTAACCTCATGAAACCAAAAAGATGTCAGGTCCACAAATGTGGATAGTGTTTTAAGTTTTCTCGAAGAAATAAAACAAAGTCCTTGGAACATTGTTTTCACATTTCTGTTTTGAGCGGATGCATTTGCCCAGTTACCTTTATCCGGCTATGTGGTGGCACTTATCTGCCTGAAAGTGCCCCTGGATATCCGGTTGAAGCCGCCCGGACGAAGTTCGTGCTTTGGGACTGATTTTTGCAGGAGTGGTTTCCACAGATTTCACCAGGGAGCACTTACGATCACATGACCTGGGCCTCCATTTTAAAAGGGCTGCTCTGCCGCGTTTTGTGAATTCTGTGAATAGCGATTTTACCCAAACAGATTTAGTCGGGTGAAGGACAAGGACACATTTTAACTGGGTTAGGTTTCTCCAGCCAGAACCTGATTTTAGCCAGACAAATCTTTTGAATATCCACCTCTTTTAGGAGTCAATTTCAAAGGGTTTAAGTTCCTAACTAGAGAATGACACGGTGACAAAATTCATCACCGTTCCCGTCCCCGCGGATAACCGCGGGAAACCATCTTCATGTCATTCTTTAAGGAGAGAAGAAAGAATCAGAGTATGAATGGCCACAACCACTGACCCACAAGCTTTGCTTTGAAGAATGCTGGTGTAGAAGGACCGAGGTTGAAATAGACACTAGAAAATGACATGGGATTATTTCCCGCGGTTATCCGCGGGGACGGGAACGGTGATGAATTTTGTCACCGTGTCATTCTCTATTCCTAACTTAAGTTAAGAGCTTAAGTTGGCCTCTTTGAAAATTAGAACTTAACACCTTTGTTAACCTAAAATCTGGATGGCTAAAGGGAGGATGATTTTTATTGCATTTATAACCCGCCTGTACGTGTGTAGTTATACAAAAGAAAGTTAGTTGCTTATCCCTGATACTTAGCCCTACATGGGTAATTATAGAAAGCAGGCAGATGTAATGTAATGTAATGTAATTTATTTCTTATATACCGCTATGTAGCCATGTACATGTGTAAATAGCATTCTATAATGTAATAAATGGCTTAAGAGTACTCTTTTTGACTTGATAGGCACAGTTTGCAAGTTCACGCACAGATCGTAAAATATGCAAATTTATGCATGTTAGAGAATGACCTGGGGACAAATTTTTAAAAAATATATATCGTTTTCAGTCGTTACATTATCATAATGAAGAAGGAAAAAAAGGCATCATTAACTAAACATTTACAATAATCAAAACATCCTTTCATAATTCCTTTTCAAGCCCACATTAATGGGGAGATATATTTCATTACAGAGCAAAATTAATAGGGAAAAGAAAGAATAAATTCAAGATCCATCCATTATGGATCTAGATATATTCTTAACTTAATAGGGATAATTATTGTTTCCTCTTATTCTCTAAGTGATCATTAATCATTTCTTCTCTCGAGCAAGTAAAAATTGTTGCAGTTCTATTGGATCCCAAAATACAAATTCAGTGTCTTGTAATTTAACAAGGCACTTACAGGGAAATTTTAAATAAAATGATGCCTCGAGAGCCAAAACCCTAACCTTTAATTTCAGAAATTATTTCCTCCTCAATTGAGTGGCTCTAGAAACATCTGGAAAAATTCTGACCAGGTCTCCACAAAATTTCATTAATGGGGACAAATTTTTTTTTCCCCCGTCCCCGCAAGTTTTGTCCCTGTCTCCACCCCCATTCCTGGAAGCTCTGCCTTAATTGCACAAGCCTTGGACACTTATGATTTTAAAGTTTTTGAGGCTTGTTTAGATGAGGACAGAGCTGTCAGGAAAAGAACTCGTGGGGATGGGACGGGAAAATGAGTTTCCGTGGGGACAGGGAAAAATTTGTCTCCGTGTCATTCTCTAATGCACATATTTGAATAATGTAGGTGTGAATATAGGTGCAGATGTAAATGTCCACTCCTGAGTGCTGGGTGCGATTTCTGCTGCTTAAGCTAATATTTTCTGAAGACACATAGGCACCTATGTTTTCTTTCTAATATAGCATCTTATGAAATTTACCTTATAGACACCTAACATTGGAGCTCTCTCTTCCTAAAGCTTAGTATGCGCTAATGGAATTAGTATACGGTCAGTGTTAAGAAGCTGAGCTTCCTAGCGTTGACGTACACGTTTTCAGATGCTTAAATTTAGGAAGATTTCAGCTGAAAATCACCCTAAAGTTAGCACCAACTTAAGAAACTGAGCATTTTTTTAAATGGGCCTCATAGTACCTGATTCTAACAGAAGGCCAGTTCCATGGTTGGGACATAGTTAAGTGGGGGATGGGAGGGAGACCAACACAAACAGAAGTGTGGAGTCTGATGTTTATTATATCAAGAAGATCATCCACAACTTTGGAGCAGTGAAAATCATCCAGAACTTATAGAAGAATGAAGAGGACCCAACACGGTCAGTGTTTCGACCTTATGTCTTCCTTAGGGGTCCCTTCAAAAGATTGGTGGATGTAACAACCAACGCCCAGCGTCGGCGAGTGCTTTCCTGTAACGTTCCAGGAGGAACACACTCACCGACGCTGGGTGTAGGTTGTTACATCCACCAGTCTTTTGAAGGGACCCCTGAGGAAGACATTAAGGTCGAAACACTGACCATGTTGGGTCCTCTTCATTCATCTATAAGTTATGAATGATCTTCTTGATATAATAAAGTCTGCCTCAGTAACCTCAGACTCCACAGTTCCGTTGTGTTGTACTTCCATTCTACTGTGGATTAAAGGGGTCAACTTTTCGGGTGGGGGGAAGAGACAGAAGGGAGATACAACACACCTTAGCTGCATGTGGCTGAGATAAGCATTCTACAATTACAGGATTTCCCTCTGTGTTCTTCTGCCACGCAGCGTCAGACTTTGAAGGTTTGTAAAATTCTTCAGCCCCCGTCTGTGCTGCTGTTTTGCGCTACCCCCTTGCCCTCTGACCCTGCCTTTTTTCGGCTCGTTGCGCTGTGGTCTTCTTTTGATATCTGTGTTCTGCTGATATGTGCAGTGAGCTTCCTTGAAAGATTACCCGTGCAGTTTCTTTTTATCAAGACAGACTGATCCAGTTCTGGTTTTAACCCACTGCGAGCAGGAAGTACAGTACAGTGGTACCTTGGATTACGAGCATAATCCGTTCCAGGAGCATGCTCGTAATCCAAAATGCTCATTTATCAAAACAAAGTTCCCCATAGAAAATAGTGGCAACAGCAATGATTTGTTCTAGAACCCGGGGTCTATACCTGTCGGGTGCCGGGTGCTGCAGCACTGTCTCCTCCGTCTGCCTCCTCCGTCGGTCATCTGAAGAAGAACCCCACAGTGCCACTTCGGGGGGGGGATGCCAGCCGCCGGAGAACCCCACTGTGTCGCTTCGGGAGGGGGAATGCCAGCGCCGGAGAACCCCACAGTGCCGCTTCGGGGGGGGGGATGCCAGCCGCCGGAGAACCCCACTGTGTCGCTTCGGGAGGGGGGATGCCAGCGCCGGAGAACCCCACAGTGATGCTTCGGGTGGGGGGGGATGCCAGCCGCCAGAGAACCCCACAGTGCCGCTTCAGAGGGATGCCTCCTCCATCGGCCGGCCAGCCCTCCACGTCGGATGCCCACGCAGCCGAGCGCCGCCCCACCCGCACGCCACACACGACACGCACAACGCCGATGATTGATGCTGTGCGAGACAGCACCCGGCCGCGCAGGCCCAGACAGAGGTCCTCCAACCTGCGGAAGGCACCCGATGTAGAAGGCTGGCCGGAAAGACGGAAGAAGAATCCCCCGAAGCGGCGCTTCCTGGGCTGTAAGTGCTCGTTGATCGGGGCAGTGCTCGGTTTGCGAGTCAAAAGTTTGCCGAGTGTTTTGCTCGTCTTGCAAAACACTCGCAAACCAAGATACCACTTTATTAATGTTCCATTCGTGCAGTGAAACAACTGCAGGACTGGGCCATTCTGTCCTAAAAACATGGAGGCCTTATTGACCGTATTTCTGGCATGTCCCGTGCTTGTGTCTTGCTTTTACTGCATCCCACGTATGGTGTGTTCTGGATTTCAATAGCCTTGCTGTATGAAGTGAAGCTCTCATTTATAGGGCTGGGCACAAAAAACGAATAGAAAAGGGGGTCCTAGGCCAGGGCAGGGAAAGGAGGAGTTTTAAAAGCATGGGATGTGACAGGGACCTGCTCTGATGCCACACCGAAATGAGGGGGAGTCGGGGCTAGGTGACAGAGTGAGGTGGGTGGGAAGAAAGGGGCAGTTGCAGCCAAGGGGAGGGTGATCTAGAAAGGAAGAGGTATTACAGCAGAGCTTCCCAAGCTATGGGTGGGGACCCCAAATGGGGTAGCAGAATCTGGGTGTGCTTTCCATAGGTGCATCTTTATTCTACCCTTCCAGTGGGAAGTCACATCACTTTATTTGCTCACAATCATGGGGTCTTGGCCACAAAAAGATTGACGAGCGCTGTATGACAACCTGGCCAAAGCGTGTTTAATGTACGTCTTTAAGAACATAAGAATGTCTGGAGTGGGTCACACCAGTGGTCAATCCAGGTCCCAAGTACCTGGCAAAAACACAAATAGAAGCAACATTCCAGAGCTCAGATTGTGATGTCATAATGCCTCATTCCACTAGTGCCTAAGAGCCAACCTCAACAGTGATGTCATAATAGCTCGACCATCCTATACTTGGCTGGCATAAGAACATGCAGTAATGCACCCAGCACTGTACACGTGAATATAATGAAGCACAGATTATGCCCAAAAAAATTGGAGAAAAGACTTCGGTGTCTAATAGGGGTACAATCAAAGTTCCACACAGACAAAGCTGCCTCAATATGCAATTATTGAGGCAGGAAGACACATCCTCGGGTCTGAAAAACTCCAGAGATAAGTGAAAATACTTTTCATCGAATTAAGTAACGGTTGCACATCGTCACACTTATCTGAAAAAAAGTCATTTTCATAGTGCTGGGCTGTAGAAGCAGGAACCCCCCCCCCCCCCCCCCCGCAAAGTGGAACATAACCTGAGTGCAAAGCGGCCGCTCGATCGCCACCGCTTCCACACTGTTCACCACAATTTCCAACAGGGCCCCCTTTTTCGCTAAAGCTTCGTCAGGGAAACGATCGTTAATTATCCAGCTTCAACGACCGAGGATGTGTCTTCCTGTCTCAATAATTGCATATTGAGGCAGGTTTGTCTGTCTGGAACTTTGATTGTACCCCTATTAGACACCGAGGTCTTTCCTCCAATTTTGGGGCATAATCTGGGCTTGTGTACAGTGCTGGGTGCATGATTGGATGTTTATTTCTGAAGAGAATCTATTGGCATCCTTTCTTGTGTATTTTTGTGTTCACATAAGAACATGCCATACTGGGTCAGATCAGTATCCTGTTTCCACAGTAGCCACAGTTCCTGGCAGGAACCCAAAGAGTAGTGAGATTTTTTTTTTTTTTCCAAATCTTTATTCATTTTAACATATACATCAAGTGTACATTAAAATATGAACACAACATATTACATTATCACTTGATAATTCCATAACAATATATACCTAAAAGATTTATATCCCACCCCCATCTCATATCTATACATGAATAATATAATTCCTATGTATATTAATCAATTAAATTATGCACATATATATTGAATTATCATAAACCATCCATCCCCCCATTCTGTCAATTATCATATAAGGAAAAAGAACTACTGCTCCCAGGGTAAGCAGTGGCTGCCCCCCCACCCCCAGAAATGATAAGTATCGGCAGTGATTGGAAGGAAAGGGTGACAGAAGGAAGGGAGGGAGGTCAAAGTTTGATGACCAAAGAGCAGGTTTACTCATAGCTCTCTCTTTTTTTCCAACCCCCCCTCCCCCTCCCCCAAATCATACAGGAGGGCGAAACGGCCAAAGCAAAGACTGTATCCTCGCACAAGCTGTCGCCAAAGTGGTGCTTTCTGGACTGTGAGTAACCAGTAAACCAACATGCTTCTATCTCCTGTATTCTCTGTCCCACCCCCCATCCTCTGCCCCCTCCCATACCCTCTCCGTTTGTATCTGTTTGTATGCTAGGACGATGCCGGGTCATTTAGGAAAGAGGAGAACCGTCTCCGATTCTGATTTCAAAGAGCGAATGGGTATAGCTAATGGGCAGACTGGTTGGACCGTTCAGGTCTTTATCTTCCATCACTTACCATGTTACTAGTCAACTTCGTATCCTTCACCCCCATCGCCTACAATCTACAATTTTCTGCATCCTCAATCCTATGCACCTCCGTCCCCAATGCTTCCTTTCCATACACCACTTGGTTCTGTACCCCGAACCCACAAACTGCTTCCTCTTTCACCCCATATTCCATCATCTCAAACTCCTCCTGTACCTACCATCCCTCGGGTTTCACCTCTTCCTCTCTATCCGCTACCCCATATCTTGCATCTCCTGTTTTGATTCCCCCTTCACCTTCCTCACAGCCTCTAATCCAGGGATCTCAAAGTCCCTCCTTGAGGGCCGCCATCCAGTCGGGTTTTCAGGATTTCCCCAATGAATATGCATTGAAAGCAGTGCGTGCACACAGATCTCATGCATATTCATTGGGGAAATCTTGAAACCCCGACTGGATTGCGGCCCTCAAGGAGGGACTTTGAGACCCCCTGCTCTAATCCCACATCTCTCATCTCTCTTAACTTTAATCTCTCACACCTCATGATGTTACCATACTATCCTTACGAGAAAGGGGGAAAAATGACTATGGCCCAAATTCACTAACCTGCCCAATCAGGCCTGATCTGGGCAGGTCCGACGAATTCAGGAACGAAAAATATGCAGATAGGGGCAATCGGAGGAACGCCCCCATCTGCCTGCACGGATCACTATTGTGCAATCTGCACGCCTGCGCAGACCATCTGTAGATGGTCTGTGCATGCCCATCTGAGACGTGACCTTTTTTTTTTTTTAACTTAAAACTTTTTAAAATTTGTTTTTAACGCAAGGAGTGAGGTCTTGAGTTAGTTAACAAATGGCGCCCTCCCCTTTTCACTGATATGGAATGTTGAATTATCATTGCCTAGTTTGGGGCGTTGACTTGTGCATTTACTGATTTCCAGTACAGGTATTATTGTCAAGATCTCTTGTTATGTATTAGTATTGTTTTATTCTTATGTTATGCAAAATTTTCAATAAAACATACTGAACTTAAAAAAAATTCGTTTTTAGCCTTTCGAGCCTGTGGTTTTAACCCGCTTTAAACCCGCGGGTTAAAACCATGGGCTCGCAGGGCGGGGAAGGGCAGGAGAACGGCGATGCGGCAGGAGAGATTCGGGGAAGATCGAGACAGAGCAGGGCGGCATTCGGAGCGAGCAGGCTGGAGAGATCGCAGGGCAGAGAGCAGGGCTTCCAGTCGGAAAGACGTTTTCGACTGGTCCCCAGCAGTCGCTTTCTTCAGGTGATTGGCCAGCCCAGTTGGATCTGAAATTTGGTATTGTGAATCGCGACCCAGCCTGCTTTGCATGCGTTTCACCTTATTTGCATGCACGGATTTGAAGCGGATCGCAGGAGAGGTCAGTGAATCAGGCCGGAGGGAAATTTGATAGTAAAGAGGTCGGCTTGCTTTGTGAATCCAGCCCTATATAACTGCCAAACTTCAAAGGTAAGTATGAATACCAGCATTCAAGAAACGGCTGCTAAGGTTCCAGTTCCATTGTTCGTTCATCAGCCGATACAAAAACAGTGCTCAGAGATTCGATTGAATTTGTCAGAGCAAACGCTGGAAAACCAGACGTTGAAACAAGCCAAAACTTCTTTCTCTAATCATTGCACATGCTTTTCAAACTCTTTAAGCTATAGGCATGAGAAAACGAATGCCGACATACTAGGACATTCTAAGAAATTTAACTTAGTTTGCGGTCCATTGACGTCTTTTGTACAATTGTTATAGTTCTTTTATCCTTCTTTTTGCTGGTATAATTCAAACACATCCAGGGGGGGGAGGGAGGGGAGGGATATATCTTTAGTGTGATTCCTTGATGTAATTGTGGGGTGGGGGGGGGGCTTATATTATTGCATTGCTACTGATGGAATTTAAGTGCTTAGCTGTTACTGATACGAATATTGTGTTGCACTTTTTGTTTGTCATGGAAAATCAATAAAGATTTATAAAAAAAAAAAAAAACCTCTTTAAATTTTATATTTGCAGATAAAAATGGTCAGAAACATCACTTATCTGAAACGTATGCACCAGGGTCACGTAACTTAGAAGTGCTTTTTTTTGGAGAGCTCTGGGCTTGACACGTTTTGCCGAAGCTGTATCGTAAAGCCCGTCGTTTTGCAAGCTGCCCAAAAGATTCAAAGAGAAAGTGGTCTGTCTCACCCCCAACCACCCTTTCGACTGCAGACTGAGAAAGATGTTTCAGCTGGTTTCAACGTCTGGTTTCCCAGCGTTTGCTGACAAATTCAATCGAATCTCTGAGCACTGTTTTTGTATCGGCTGACCAATGTGCAATGGAATTGAAACCTTAGTAGCCGCTTCTTGAATGTTATATAGAAATTATAATGCAGTAGTAATAAATTGTAAAAATGGGGGTATTGGATTTCCCTCAGGGAAGTATAACACATGGAGGGTCGCTGTTGCGGGAGCTCTGTCTTTTCCTCAAAGTGTTACATGGGGGTATAGGAGAAACCAAGAAAACACAGTGGGATGACGATGATCCTGAGATGGACTCTAATGAAAGAATCAAAGTTCCAAATATACAATAAAACAATCCACATGAAAATAAAATAATCCACATAAAAGCCAAAAGGATCTAGTCCGCTGGTAGCGCAGGACCCAACACAATCTGCGTTTCGACAAGATGTCTTCTTCAAGGGTCCCTAAAAGTCCTATGGTGGTGAATACGTGGAAAAACTGGTATGTGGAGAGAACGCTGCTTGAAACCAAAGCAATAAACGGTATAGCACTTATATGGTAGGAGAGGAAGCAGTGTTAGGATTTCCCTGAGGTGGAGAGGGACAGGTTTCCATCAGGGTGTTACACTGTGGGAGGGACAGTGTTAAAGTTGATCAGACTTTCACTTGGGGTATAATACAGACAAAGGCAAGATTAGAAGGGAGGCTTGCACTTTCCTAGCTTCTTCTCCTAGAGATATTGTTCAGGGGTATGTTACCGAAATAGGGAGAGGGTGACAAGTCTAATTTGAGGTCAGTCCTCATTCTTTAAAGCTGAGCTTTCTTGGATAGAGGTGGCAACTCCAGTTGCAGCAGAGGATGGAAAAACATTCATCTCTCTGAATGTTTTCACAAGATTTGGCTACATCAAGAGGAAAAAAAAAATGGTTTTATTGGCAGCTTTCCAGACCGTCTCATGACTTTGGGGCTGGACTTCACAGAACTGCGGCTTGTTCCTGGGATAGGATTTAACAATTTCTGCTTATTGCTGCTTCATCCTATTGGTGTCCTCCATATCATGCAAGACTGACAGTGATGGCTTTCTACAGATGGAGTATGACCACTGGATGTGGAGGAGCTGTAGGGAATGGTGGAGGAGCGATGGCCGTGAAGGAGCCATAGGGGCATGGTGGAGGAGAGCGGTAGAATTTGGTAAAGGAACACTGATTGTAGGAGGGCAGTGTATCGCAAACTGTGCCACACCAGTGTGCCTCCTGAGATTTCAGGTGTGCCGCGACACACTGGCGAGGAGGAAAGTCGTCCACGCCGGCTGACTGCCTACAAGACGTGCCTCTCGCAGCGAGAGGCATGTCCTGTAGGAAGTCAGCCGGCGCAGATGACTCTCCTCCTGGCCGGCGTCTCTCCTCCTCTCCCTGCACCTCCCGGATCCCTCCATCAAAGCGGGTCATGACCAGAAGGGCCTCCACACACTTCCAGGTGCCTTCCAGCTGGGGCACTGGATTTAGTGTACCGCCGGCTGGAAAGTTTGCAAGACACTGCTGTAGGAGATGGTGGAGGAGTGCTAGAGGAGAGCTAGCTATGGGAAAGCTTCAGAAATGATTGGAGGAGTGCCAGTTGTAGAGAGCTGTAGGAATAATGGAGGAGTGCTGGTTGAGGTGCTGTACAGAATGGTGAAACTGGTATTTGGAGTAGCTGCAGGAAGTATTGGAGGAGTCTCTGGTTGTACTTCCTTCTGACTGTGCATCCAATATTTCTTTCTTTCTGCCTCCTGCACGCTTCCTCTCCTCTGGACCCCATTCTCTTCCCCAACCAACATCTCTCTCTGTCCCTCCATGTGTCAAACTTTTCTTCCTTTCTCTTCCAACCCTATTGACAACATGTCTCTCCCTCTCTCTCTCTCTCTCTCTCTCACTTGCTACAAAGGGAATGAAGAAAGAGAGAGAGAGAGAGAGATCCAGGGTGTATCTCTCCCACCCCCTCTACTACCACATCCAACATTTCTTCCTCTCTCATCCCCCAGATCATATGCAGCATTTTTCACCACTGCCCACCAGCCCCATGTCCATTTCTCCTTCTAACACCCCTCTCCAGCACCATGCCAGATCTCTCACTCCATCACTATGTCTAACATTCCTTCCCACTGCATCCCTTTCAATCTGCCCATCTGTTCTCTCTCCACCACCATATCCAACATTTCTCCCTTTCATCCTTCTCTTCCCCATTCATCTCTACCTCACTCCTCTCTCTCTCTTCCCCTCCATTTTCCTCTTTCTTCCTTTCCCCATGTGCACCATCTCTTTCCCTCTCACTCACACACTCATACCAAACAATTATCCCTTTCTATTCCCTCCCTCCTATGTCACAAGTTAGTTCCCCCTTCCTCCATTCCTTCTGTGCCCTGAGTTCATGCCCCCCTCCCTGCCTTCCAGCCTGTGTCCCAAAATCGTGCTCCTCTCATGTCCTAACGCACTCTTCCCCTCTTTTCTCCCTTTGTCCCAGATCATGTCCCCTCTCTTCCTTGTTTGCTAGCTCCAGGGCCGCACTCGCTTCCTTCAGGGCCATCCAGTTTGGCTGCTCTTTCTGCCTTCAGCGGCACTTGTTCCAGGGACACACAGGCAGCAGCTCTTACACGCCGCACATGGCTGACCCACAAGCCTTCCCAGGTCAGCCACATGCAGCATGAAAGAGCTGCTGACGCATCCCTTCAACAAGTACCGCTGAAGGCAGGAAGGAACAGCCAACTTGGAAGGAGGTAACTGGGATCTCCCGCTGACCCGGAAGGCTTCCCTCCAACGTCATCTCTAGGTCAGCTTTGGTGGAGGGGGGCGGACAGGAAGGCATGGGATCCCCGGCAGCAGCTTCAGTGGAGGGGGGCGGGCGGTCAGGCAAGCAATAAGGAGGGCATGGTATCCTCAGCGGCAGCGGCCATTAAGGAGGAGACCCGCACAGTGTCGTGTACCCCCAACAAGCAGCTCACGTACTCCTAAGGTTGAAAAACATTGTCCTAATTCAATTTAAAGAAAGGAGTGGACACATCAGGTTTCCTTACATCAAGAAAAATGTTTAAATGGTCAGGGTCTGTAAAATTTAACAAAACATTTGCAGAAAAACAACCTTCCAAGTGCCATTAGAGGCATCTTAACAGCCAAAAAGGTTTTCTGCAGAGGCCTAGAAATATAAGCCCCTTCTGACCTAGGCAATTCCAATCTTTAAGAAGCCAGGACTTGTCTAGTTCCGGAGTAAAGGAAACACTCTGAGTGGCCATTGGTAGCACAGGCTCAGGCCCCCCAAGTTGTGGGTTTTTTGGGGGTTTTTTTTGTTTCATTTAATTCCACCTCTCCCTCCTCAGCAATTGAAATGCTGTCCTGGCACTAAATAGGAACAATGGCTTTATTATTCCTCTGGAATTTAATTCCAGCACAGTTCCCGTTAGGGTAGTGCCCAAATATTTTTGTCCTAAACCAGTTACGCAAATACCTGGTGAACCAAAAAGAGCAAAACGGAACAAAAAAAAAGAAAAGCACCTACCACCACTACAGCGACAAAATAATTCCATCATTAAACCACCAAACAACCCCTAAGGATACCCAAAGGGAATCTAAAAGATTCCCCAAAGAACAAAATTTACAGCTACACATAATCGATAAAAGTCAAAGAGCTGACTATGCCCAAAGCTGTAGTTTCCTCAATCGTATAACAGGATCGGACTCTCAGATATGAAATAAATAAATAGGGGCTTCCTCAAGGGAATGGTGGGGGAGCTCTGGCTGAGAGAGGGGGGCAGGCTGTAGGGAATGGTGGAGGAGCATTGGCTGTGGAAAATGGTGGAGTAGCGCTGGCTTTGGGGGGGACTTAGGGAATGGTGGTGGGAGCTCTGGTTGGGAGGGGGGGCAGGCTGTAGAGAATGGTGGAGTAGCGCTGGTTTTGGGGGGGGACTTAGGGAATAGTGGGGGAGCTCTGGCTGTGGGCGGCAGGCTATAGGGAATGGTGGAGGATCGCTGGCTGTGGAAGGGGGGGACCTAGGGAGCGGTGGGGGAGCTGTGGAGGGTGGGGGGATCTGTAGGAAATGGTAGAGGAGTACTAACTGGGAGGGAAGGGAGCTGTATAGCAGTGGTGACAATGAGGGGGAGGGAAACTTGCAAATAGCTTTCGGAGGTCTCATAGATTTTCCTTGCCTCTCACATCACTGCTGGTATTGGTAACTAGGATTGATTTTCAAGAGGATTTCTTTTTCTTTTTTGCAAGAGTTGAGAGTCTTTAAATTAGTTAGAAAGCCTAGTATAGCTTTCGTGAGATGGATTGGGGTTGTTTGTTCTGTCTCTGAGCTGGCCGGCTCTATGAGAAGGCTCCCCGAAGCTCTTGGCACAGGCCTTTCCTCCATGTTGATAAACAGGCCTTTTGTTGCAGTGATTTTCTCAGTGCCTCCTCACGATCTGTGCTCCTGCTTAGGCCCTTTCACACTTTGTTCCCAGAATTCTAGGACAGGGCTTTTTTTCTTTTCAACATGTGCTTTGATTTTTTTTTTTTTTTTAGGGTAATGATATATTTTTAAAAGCCTCTTGGAAGCCATTAAAGTTGTGACAATGGCTACTTTTGTACTGAGATTGCTGAGGAACTCAAGGAGGACGGGCTAGTGTTACTGGCCACTACAGGGAGTCCGTTCTGGAGTTACAAGAAAAGAGAGAAAAGAACAGCAATATGGGGGGAAAAGCAGGCCTGGCAGAAAGCCAGCAGTGAGGAGAGACTGGCCTGGCAAAGGATGAACTGAGCAATGAAAAGAGACAGGCTTGGCAGAGAGCCAGCAGTGAGGAGAGACAGGCCTGACAAAGGAAGAACAGAGCAATGAAGAGACAGGCCTGGCAGGGAGAAGAGATGGGCCTTGCAGAAAACCCAGCAATGAGGAGAAATAGGCCTTTCGCAGGGAAAGCCAAACAATGAGAAGAGACAGGCCCAGCACTGGAAGACTGGCCAGGAAGAGCGATTTTCCAGACACAGCTGTATAAGTTCCTTGAAGATAGAAATGTCCTTCATGGCACTGCAACACTATTGCTGGTTATGCTTTAATAATAATGTTTGCTTAAAGGCTGGCCATCTTGGGATTATTGTGTCCTTGGTTTTAATTGATCAAAACCTACTGCCATTACACTTATCTTCTTTGGGTATCAATGACACAGTTCTTAACTAGTTCCTATCATACTCCCAGCATGCTTTTCAGGTTACCATCAACTCTCTTTCCCCTAATGTATTCCTCTTAACCTCTGTGAGTCCTGTCTGTGACCCTGTTTAATGTTTTCCATTCCCCATTGGCTTTCGCTGATTGCTTCTCACCGGATCTTTCTTCTTTGAATCAACGGATACAGTTATGGACAAGAAAGCCTGGGATAGTCACTTGGGATCTCTTAGAGAGTGGAAGAAATAATGGTTACTGTGGATGGGCAGACTGGATGGGCCATTTGGCCTTTATCTGACATCATGTTTCTATGTTTCTATTAAATTTGGGGGAATCTAAGGCCATATAGATATCTAGTTCTTCGACGACTCTTAGGATCTCGCCAACTGCCAAAAGCCATCAGCTTGAACTGTGTGACTGTGTTAAAGATTTTGAGTATCTATCTGGATTCTTCATTGCCCTTTAAATCTCAAATTGGTTCAGCGATGCTAGCTTCGTTCTTGACGTAATGTCAAATTTGCTTGGTCAGATCAATTCTAGAGACAAAATCACCACTTCTGGTGAAGGCACTTGTCTGCATAATGGTTTGCTATTCTCAGCTCCTTATCGATTACAGCGAGTACAGAACATAAGAATTGCTGCTGGGTCAGACCAGTGGTCCATTGTGCCCATACGTTCTGGTTCAGCAGGAACTTGTCCAACTTTGTCTTGAATCCCTGGAGGATGTTTTCCCCTACGACAGCCTCCAGAAGAGCGTTTCAGTTTTCTACCACTCTCTGGGTGAAGAAGAACTTCCTTACGTTTGTACGGAATCTATCCCCTTTTAACTTTAGAGAGTGCCCTCTCGTTCTCCCTACCTTGGAGAGAGTGAACAACCAGTCCTTATCTACTAAGTCTATTCCTTTCATTATCTTCAGTTATTATGCCAGTAAATACGACTGTGTCTCCCCACAGCTGAAACATCATGACTAGCTGCCTGCTTTAATATAGGATCAAATTCAAAATACTAGTTCTCACTTGAGGGTCCTTATTCTAAGGTTTAGCGCATGCTAATCTATAGCACGTGCTAAATTGGTTAGCGCGCCTTAGTAAAAGGACCCCTTACTGCGTTCTTCACTCTGACGTTCTCTCGTACGTGTCTCTTCTTTGACGTGTTCTTCATATATTCGACGCTCTCGGAATAAGAACCTGTTAATGGTCCATTCTAGATTCTAGGTTAGGTTTGATGGTTCACATGGTTCTACTTTCTCTTTGGGTGACGCTCTTTTTATTTTGGAATTTGGCGTTACTGAAGACGTCTTTGAAGCCAAGACTTGTCGAGACCGGTAAAATGACCTTCTGCTGCGCAGGAGTTAAGTTATGGAACTCCTTGGTGGGTCAGATGCGAAATTGCGGTGAAAAGGGGAGCTTTAGACAATTACTAAAGACGCAGCTATTTGTCGATGCCTTTTTTTTAGGTATTCTTGACAAATTTGGTGAACTATCCGTGTTCTTTCTATCCACATTATGGTATCTCCTTTGAAGATTGTTTTTATCTTTATTTTATTACATGTTTTGTAACTGTGCATTTGTTTTTATTATGTGTTCATTTTAAATACTGTGTGTGTAAATTTTAAACGGTCTAAAAATTTTTTAAATAAATAAACTAAACTCCTTCCCATCCCCCAGAAACTTCCTCTCAAGCCTTTACGTTTAAAATCCTTTCATTGATCCCAAGCTTTTGTGAACTGTTGACCCCTGAAGACAGAGACGTGATAGCCAGGACAGACGGGGGCAACTACATTTTCCCCGACTGATTGTTGTAAATCTTTATTATTGTATAGTTTAGTTTTATTATTATATAATTTAATTTCTGTGTGTTGATAAGATTGTAATTAGATACCCTTCTCTTTCTACTTTTGTGTTTCATTATTTTGTTTGAGTCTTTTTATTTTGTTGCTTATTTTGAAACGAGATATTTCAAGTTTTAATAGACTTTTCCTTGGATTATTTTTTTCCTTTCACTTTCTTTGAATTTTTTTGAATGTCTCTGTTTCCTCCCACTTTATCTTGGTTTGTCTCTGTGCTCTTTCCTCAGTCTGTTCTTTTTTTTTTTTTTTAGCCAACTAGCCTTCAAGAGAGGAGATTTTCTTTGAATGGAGGTGCATTAGACTTCTTTCTCTCTCTCTCTCCCATGGAACCAGCTGGCCCCCAAATTCTCCAATCCTCATGTGTGTGGCATATTAGAAAAAGAATCGCTCTTCGTATGAGCGATCCTGAAATAAATGTTCAGGGGGTATTAGGTTACGCATAACATGGTAGATGAGAGCAGTTATTCCTATCCACCCTGCCAAGGACCTCTCCCCGCTGCCAGCCTTAGAGCGTGACTGATTCAATGAGGATTTTGTCATCTTCCTCCATTATATACTTCACCCTTCTGGGTAGGTGAACCTATAAGACCCCCCCTCTTTAGTTCACACCGAGGACCCCCACCTCTCCTATATCCAGCCGCAAGATTTCACGATAATTAACTTCACAAAGGTACTTTTACAAGGCAAGAGTCAAACCGATTCATCCCAAAACAGCTACACCGGGAGACAATTTAATATGCTTGTAAACCAAATTCTGTCCTCATGGTGTGGTTATTATTGTAAGATTTATTCCCTCTGCTCGCTTGTGAAAAGAGCAACTTCTGAATTGCGTTCATCTTGATTCGTCTTGAATTAAAGGCATATAACTCTTAGGGTGGGACTTAGGAGACTGTAATGTGATAGGATGGTGCGTGAAGGGTGAAATGTGTCAGAAGTGTTTGGAGATGCTGTTACACAGGTGTCAGGTCAAAAGCGTGCCGGGACAAAGGCGCGCGCAGACAACTGAGCGCAATGTGGAGGTGCGTGCCGAAGAAAATGACTGTTTTAAAGGGCTCCGACGGGGAGTGTGGGGGGGAACCCCCCCACTTTACTTTATACAGATCCCGCCGCGTTGTGGGGGCGTTGTGGGAGGTTTGGGGGGGTTGTAACCCCTCACATTTTACTGAAAACTTCACTTTTTCCCTAAAAAACAGGGAAACATTTAAGTTTCCAGTATAATGAGGGCGGTTACAACCCCACAAACCCCCCCCAACACCATCGCAATCTGTATTAAGTAAAGTGGGGGGGGGGGTTTCCCCAACAAAACCCCCCGTCGGAGCCCCTAAAAACTTTCTTTGGCGCGCGCTTCCGTCTTGCGCTCAGTTGTCGGCGTGCGCCTTTGTCTTCGGCGGTTTTGTCTATGAACCCTGAAGCCCTCGCCGAGAATGCATGGGTTAACGTAACCAATTTATGATCTTCTCTTCCTTGCTTTATTTCACAGCGTATTATTGAAATAGTTTTTGTTCCATCTTTTCCCCCCAAGCAGTTTCTAGGCAGCGGGTTACCAGACCAGTACAATTGTCCACATGAGAAACTAGCAGACGCATATAAGAGAAGGGAGGAGGGCCAGTTGTAGTCCACCCCCATCTCTGGCCATAAATCAGCTGCTGTACTGATAAATGAGGCCTTTCACCTCTCCAGTATGTTCTGGCTTCTGTCAGATTCGCCTTATTCGAAGCAAAACCCCCCTCCCCCCTTACCTTAGCAGTGTGTTGTGTGCTCTGATTTCTCTTCCCTCATTTTCATCATCTCACACAAGGCCTGACTTCCCTGCTGTATATATGTGCAATATAAGAGTGGGTAATAGAGAATGACACAGAGGGAAAAAAAATGTGTCCCTGTCTCCTCCCCATCCCCACGAGTTCGATCCCCATCCCTGCAAACCATCTAATCCCATCCGTACAAGCCTCGAATAGTTATGATTTTATATTGCCCTTATTTTATTAAAATATAAAAAGAAACAATATTCTGTACAGTGGTCATTTTATAAGCACAAATAATACAGAGCAAAGATCAACAAAGCCCCTGTCTCCCCTTCCCCTTCACATATATTCCCTCCACTATCGAGAAAATGGAATAAGCCCGATTATTATAGAATGCTACACAGAAAAATCATGCTAACAGAATACTGGTGTTAGGAGAATGCAACTCGGGCAACTGTCCCAAGGTCAGAGAGAGCCCTAAGCCAGCTGGAAGCTAAAGAAGCACAGCCTGGGCTTTGCGTTCCCCAGTTATGTCTAACACCAGCTCTAGCAGGATACATATTTCAAATCTGATATATTCGAATCACAAAATAGAAAATAAAATGATTTCTTTCTATCTTTTGTTGTCTCGTCATTTTATTTTTCAAATCATGTTGGTCTCAGGCACTGGTCTCTGCTTTCTTTTGTCTTCTCTTAACTCACTTGCCAGGGTCTCCTGACCAATTGACATTCTTCTTTCTCCATGCTCAGCATCCATCTTCTTTCTCTGTGTATGTACTGTTACCCATGTTCAGCATCTCACATCTCTGTCTCCTATGCGTCCTTTTCTAGTATTTCCCCAGTGCCCATCTCCCTGCCTTCATCATCTCAGCATTTTATGATCCCCTTCCCCTGTGTACAGGGAGTGGGGAAAGAGAGAGAGATATCCAAGGTGCATCTCTCCCACTCCCTCTACTGCCACATCCAACATTTCTCCCTCTCTCATCCCCCGGATCACGTGCAGCATTTTCATCACTACCTACCAGCCCCATGCCCAACATTTCTTCTGCTAGCACCCCTCTCCAGCACCATGCCACACCTCTCCCTCCATCACTATCTCCAACATTCCTCCCCCTTGCATCCCCTTCAATCTGTCCCTCCTTTCTCCCTTTGTCCCATGTTCATATCCCCTCTCTCCCTTACTTGTTCCCTTCAGGGCCGCACTTGTTCCATTCAAGGCCCACCACCTGGGCTGCTCCTTCCTGCCTTCAGCAGCACGAGTTCTTTGCAGGGACATGGTCAACGGCTCTTGCATCCTGCATGTGGCTGATATGCAATACTTCCCTCTGATGTAGCTACCGATCCAGGGCAAGCAGTGGCTTCCCCCGTGTCTTTCTCAATAACAGACTATGGACTTTTCCTCCAGGAACTTGCCCAAACCTTTCTTAAAACCAGCTATGCTATCTGCTTTTACCACATCCTCTGGCAACGCGTTCCAGAGCTTAACTATTCTGCACAGCCGATTCCTCTTCCTCCCCCCCCCCCCCCCAAGCATACTGGATATGATTTACTGAACCCGCCAGCACCCTAGCTGCCCTCTCCTTCCTTTTTACAGACTCAAAACCACATTTGCTGTTTTTTTTTTAATTCGCAGGTGTTCCTGGAACAGAACCCCCGCAAATTTCGGGGGAGTATTATATATATCAGCCCATTTGTTCGTAAGGATGCATTTAGTAATCTGTGTGTTCACATGCTCTGTTGCAAGTAGAGATGAATAAATAGGCCTCTCCGTTTAGCAAATGTGGATAAGAGCTGCTGATCTGTCTGTTTGTCTATAGAGGAACTTGGATCAGTGGTAAGAGGAGTAACAGCTATCTGTATGTCCGTCTGTCTTTTAGCTACAACAGCAGATCGCTTTTACCGTATCGATCGGGCACAGGTAAGTGTGTCTTCTTTGTCTTGATTTTTGTTTATAACCTATAATCTACCAGGCAAATTACCCTATCCGTCCATTAATTAGCAAAATGCCGGAACCCACCTACCATTTACACTACGATCTTGTGACCACTACTTCAGGTTCAGAAAGCTTCTAAAGGCATTTCTGTACCAAGACAAGGAGCCAACCCTGAAGTAAGTGAAACGGTAATTGTGAAAGCACATTTCTAAACTGTCTAATGCAAATCCCGACAGTGACCTACTTGAAACTCTATAGTTAAAACTATGACCTAACTGTATTAATAGTTATGCTGATCGACCTGTGCTCCATACTTGTATTTTAATGGTTTTATTACGAAGAGTGAATAATAAATCATCATTCAGAACATCTACATCCTCAGTCTTTTGTTTGTATCGTTGAATCTACCTGTACTAGCAACCGTATTGAATGTCCACGTCAACCTGTCCATTGTAACTTTCTGGGTAACTGACTCACCCTGTTGTAATGTATTCCGACCTTGAGGGATGATATTAATATGTGTGGAATTACCTGAATGGTATTTTTGTTTAATTCATTTATTACAATGTTGTAATTAAATTAAAACAATTGGGGGGGAAGGAGGGAGAGGGGAATGGGGGAAAGGAAACAGGGGGAAGGTATTGAGAAATTTGGAAATTTATTTTGAAGGAATGATAGACATATGATGAAAAATTAATTTGTTAAATTTAAATGTAATGACTATTTTATTGTATTATATTATTGGATATTTGTTGGATTTCTTCAATAAAATGTTATAACATAAAGGCATAAACAGAAAACTTGATTAAAATAACATAACATACTGTGGTAAGCAGCTCATAGGCGACACCGATGTTGCTTTTAAGCCAGGCCCAGATATAGGGATGGCCAGTGTGGACATCTGCCTCCAGCTCCAACTTCAGATGGGCACTGGAGCATTGAATGCCTCGATCCAGGCCAATCCCGAGGCAGCATCCGTGGCAAATACAATTCAAACACTCAGGGTGGGGCCTATGGATGGTGCTGCATTGATGCATGGATTGATTGATTTCATAGAAGAGTTTTAGTGGATATGTTTTAGAAATGTTCATTTCTTTGATGCTCTCAAGCTCTGCCAGTGACGGATCTGTGACGTGGGCTGTGCCGGGAGTTGTATAAAGACCTGCACTAAAATAGGACCGTTTGCTATCAGGCCACTTCAGATACTTTTCCGTCTCTTCAATTTGTTTTATTTAAAAAATTTTTTATCTTCTTTCATTATTTCTGTTTTCTGTCTCTTTGATTTTCCATCTTAGAAATGTATCACATATTTTTATTTTAATCAGGTACTTGAGCTAGATCAGACATGGGCAACTCCGGTCCTCGAAGGCCCGGAATCCAGTCGGGTTTTCAGGATTTCCCCAATGAATATGCATTGAAAGTAGTGCATGCAAATAGATCTCATGCATATTCATTGGGGAAATCCTGAAAACCCGACTGGATTCTGGCCCTCGAGGACCGGAGTTGCCCATGTCTGAGCTAGATTGTGAGCCCTCCGGGACAGATCGGGTCGTTTTTCTCAAGAACCTAATTTCATTTGAGTTTGATACTTTGTAAACCGCTTAGTAAAATGCAGGAGCGGTAGATCAAATCTTAAATCAACATAAACATTGCCTTTTCTCGTGTTTGGGAGGTCAATGAAGCACTCTAGGCAGTGGCGTAGTAAGAGGCGGGTGAGCGGTCCTCCCCGGGCGCCCTCTTGGTGGGGGCGCCGGCACCTGTCCTCCTCTCCGCCTGCCCCTTCTCCGTACCTCTTTTACATTCCCAACGCAAGCATCAACCTCAACCTGTTGCTCGCTCCAGCATCGGCTCTTTCTCTGACATCATTTCCTGGAACCACGCCGGGAACAGGGGAGGGAAAGGGGCGCGTGCAGCAAGAGGGGGATGGGGAAGGAACGGTGGAGGATGGGGGTGGAGAAGAGGGCAGGGTAGGGACACAACCACCCCAGGCACTTCTCGCCTTCACTACGCTACTGCTATAGGGTCTTCCAGAGCATGTAGGTTTCGGGCTCCATACTGAATGAGTGATCTGTATTCGCTGGGACTGGTCTGCCCTCTGCCCCCTTCCGACTTCCTGTGGGCTCTCCGGAAGGAAATCCAGCCCTGCTTGGACACACTTACAAGCTCAGCAGGCAGTTTTTAAAGTGATATGTCGTGCTATAGTGAAAACCTCTGCCGGTGAGTCTTTGGGTAAGAAATGTACTTTTGCCATGTGCAGGAGCACCTGAATTACGTGACCGAGATCTCTCAGGATGAGCTGTTTGTCCTGGATCCAGAGCTCGTGCTCACCCAAACTGTGGGCACCTCTCCAGCGATCCCTGATCTGGTGGAGTCCTCGTCCTCCAGTCCCAGGACGCGTCAGTTTGCTTTCCCGTCGTCGTCGTCTTCTCCGCCTGGATCGCCAGTCCCAAGGTGAGGGAGCTCATCTCTTAGTGTGTGTGCGTTTTGGGCTGCTTTGGGCTTTTCTTACGCCTTCCAGCCATTTAATCGCATTTCTTCTGTAAGGGTCCTTGGGATGTCTCAGAGTACTTTGGTTGACTGGTGTAGAAATTACCAGTTGCTTTTGGGCAAAAGCAATTGGTGAGTCCACTGTTGCAAAAATAGAGAACAGCTTTGAAAGCCACTTCTATGAGTATGTCATTAATCGTGGGTGTTGTTAATTGATAAAGGTTATAAAGGGTGGGATAGTGGGTGAGTATTAGTTGATTTGTTTGTGGAGGGGGAATATTGTTTATATTGTTCTGTTTGCAAGTTGGAATGGGTTCAGTGTGTCAATTAGATTATTAATTACAGTCAAACCTCGGTTTGCGAGTGTTTTGCAAGACGAGCAAAACATTCTCACAAAACTTGTCTCGCAAACCGAGTGTTGACTCGATTTGCGAGCACCCACCCCGAGAACAGGCATTGCTTCCCCCCCCCCCTCTCGCAAAGGCCCCCCCGCTCGAACCGGCAACCCCCCGCCCGACCAACTTTAACTCGGAGATCTCGGCGAGAGGGAGAATTAGAAGGGCTTGAGCATGCGCAGATGCGTGCTCAAAGCCGGCAGAGGCAGGAAGAAGATCTTCAAGCGGCACCGGCACGTCCTGTGGGCTACGTGCCGGTGCCAGATGGGGGGGGTGAGTTAAAGTTGGTCGGGCGAGGGGTGCCTGTTCTCGGGGGGGGGGAGCGATGCCGGTTCTCATGCCGGTTTCAGACATGGGGGGGGGGTGAGTTCAAGTTGGTCGGGTGGGGGGTGCCTTTGCGAGTGGGGGGGGAGCAGCGCCGCTGGCCTCGGGGGGGGGGGGGGGAACGTATCAAAGCGAGTTTCCATTATTTCCTATGGGGAAACTCGCTTTGATATACGAGCATTTGGGTTTACGAGCATGCTTCTGGAACGAATTATGCTCGTAAACCAAGGTTCCACTGTATTTCCTATAATCTGCCTTGTACCAATTTTATCAGCTAATCATTTTCTCTTTGAAAATAAGTGGAAAGTTCTCAGGTAGAAAGTATCCCTGCCCTTGGCAGCAGTGTGGGCAATGTGATAATTACCCTAATAAAGAACAGAAGTATTTGGGGAACAGTTTGTCATGCATGTAGGTCATCATGTACCTGGAATAGACTCCTCAAGTCCGTGCGTCTCGCCTCTTCCCTTCCCTTCCCTTGTTTAACTCATAACCCTACTCATCACTGCCCTCTGCTCATCACCCTAGCCAGCAATTTAACCATTCCCTCTAACTGTAACCCCTACCCTGGCATCCTGTTTGTCTGGATTGATTAGATCACTCGGAGAAATTGAAAGGGGACAGGTTTAGAACCAATGCTAGGAAATTCTTTTTCACTCAAAGGGTGGTGGACACCTGGAATGCGCTTCCAGAGGCTGTAATAGGACAGAGTACCTTACCGGGCTTCAAGGAAGGATTGGATAAATTCCTGAAGGACACGGGGGTTGAAAGATACAGATAGAGGTAGAGATAAGTTATGAAAGGGCTTACAGGGAAGGACAAGGGGATTAAAAGGGCTTAGACACCGGTCACCTTACAGGTCATGGACCTGATGGGCCGCCGCGGGAGTGGACTGCTGGGTGCGATGGACCTCTGGTCTGACCCAGTAGAGGCAACTTCTTATGTTCTTATGAGCTTAGTCGAGCAGGAACTGTCTCCTTTATGACTTTGTACAGCGCTGTGTACATTTGCTAGCACTCCAGAAATAATTAATAGTAGTAGTAGAGACAGACGTGGGTGAAGCCACTGCTTGCCCTGGGATCAGTAGCATAGAATGTTGCTACTAATTGGGTTTCTGCCAGGTACATTTGACCTGGGTTGGCCACTGTGGAAACAGGATACTGGGCTAGATGAACCATTGGTCTGACCCTAGTCTTATGTTCTTGTGAGCCAAGTATAGGACAGTGAAGCCATTGTGACATCACTGCTGAGGTTGGCTCTCAGGCATTGGTGGAATGAGGCATTATGACATCACAATCTCAGCTCTGCAATGTTGCTACTCGTTGGGTTTCTGCCAGGTGCTTGAGAGCTGGATTGGCCACTGTGCAAACAGATACTGGGCTAGATGAACCATTGGTCTGACCCTAGTCTTATGTTCTTGTGAGCCAAGTATAGGACAGTGAAGCCATTGTGACATCACTGCTGAGGTTGGCTCTCAATATGTATATCCAAAAATGTGTCCAGATTGTATTGGTTTTTAACCTGACGCCTCAGCCCCACCACTCCACCGCAATGTTAAGTTCAAAGAGCGGGAGATTTACTGTGGGAGCCTCATCATTGGCTGTCGGGTTTTTACCGTTAGTTTATTTATTTTGTATTTTTAATAAGTTTTTAGTATATTTTTTTAGTATATTTTTCAGTATATTTTTTCAGTCGTTAGACTTAGACTTAAAGAAGTTTTAAGAAATAAATATTGTATTTCTGAGTATCATAATTTAAAAGTACTTGATACTTATCTCAGCGTTAAACCCAGGGAGTCAGACCCGACATGTTTCACAGCATTGTGTTTTATCAAGGGTCTCCCGAGGGCGCCGCTGCCATCCGACTCCACTACTTTCATGAGAAAAGATCATGAAAGTAGTGGAGTCGGATGGCAGCGGCGCCCTCGGGAGACCCTTGATAAAACACAATGCTGTGAAACATGTCGGGTCTGACTCCCTGGGTTTAACGCTGAGATAAGTATCAAGTACTTTTAAATTATGATACTCAGAAATACAATATTTATTTCTTAAAACTTCTTTAAGTCTAAGTCTAACGACTGAAAAAATATACTGAAAAATATACTAAAAAAATATACTAAAAACTTATTAAAAATACAAAATAAATAAACTAACGGTAAAAACCCGACAGCCAATGATGAGGCTCCCACAGTAAATCTCCCGCTCTTTGAACTTAACATTGCGGTGGAGTGGTGGGGCTGAGGCGTCAGGTTAAAAACCAATACAATCTGGACACATTTTTGGATATACATATTGACTAACATCTGTCTAGATTACACCAACCTAACTTTTGTGGCCATAGGTTTAATGAGGTTGGCTCTCAGGCATTGGTGGAATGAGGCATTATGACATCACAATCTCAGCTCTGCAATGTTGCTACTCGTTGGGTTTCTGCCAGGTACTTGGGACCTGGGTTGGCCACTGGGCTTGATGGATCTTCGGTCTGTCCCAGTATAGCAATTCTTATGTTCTTATGTGAGCCAAGTGTCAGACAGTGAAGCCATTGTGACATCACTGGCTCTTAGGCATTGGTGGAATGAGGCATTATGACATCACAATCTCAGCTCTGCAATGTTGCTACTCGTTGGGTTTGTGCCAGGTACTTGGGACCTGGGTTGGCCACTGGGCTTGATGGATCTTCGGTCTGTCCCAGTATAGCAATTCTTATGTTCTTATGTGAGCCAAGTGTCAGACAGTGAAGCCATTGTGACATCACTGGCTCTTAGGCATTGGTGGAATGAGCCATTATGACATCACAATCGCAGCTCTGGAATGTTGCTACTCGTTGGGTTTCTGCCAGGTGCTTGAGAGCTGGATTGGCCACTGTGCAAACAGATACTGGGCTAGATGGACCATTAGTCTGACCCAGTTTGGCTATTCAGGTAGATGGAGGAAGATACTCTGTTAGCCATTGTTGCTCCTGAATCCTTCCTGTGGGTTTGAACAAGTCATGCCCGCCGAGCATTGCTCCCTGTCCTCCCCGACAACAGTGAGCCACATACCGTAGAGTCAGTGATATAGCTAGGTGGCAGATTATGAGTGGACCACCAGGTAGAATGGGTGGGCATAATGCATTTCCTCTCCATCTCCCACCTTTCCCAGCCTGATTTAAAAATGAAATATCGTAGCTGATAGGTATCCCTAAGCCCTGTCGGCTGAAGACATAAACAACCCACCATAACTCCCCTTAGACAACTGGGGCAGCCAGCAGCAGCTCTCCCAGCCGCTGACACCAGCGTGAACTGGGGACGCACAACGTGCCAGCGTAGGCAGGAGTGATGCCGCTGACTGGCGCACTGCCGCCGAGTGGGCCTGAGCTGAAAGTGGCTACTCCCTTGCCTAGACTATATCAGTCGATTGCCGTGCCTACCGTGCTTAGCTATGCAGATAAACTGGAACAAGCTACAGCTTCCCTCTTCCCCTTACCGTAACTGTAATTTCTAATCTTGTAAGAGCATGCCTCTCTTCACCTTAAGCTCTTAACATCTGCTTTTTTTTTTTTTTCTATCCGTCTCCTGTCCTATTCTGCTCCTCCTCCACTTGCCTTGGGGTCCCAGTCCAACCGGCTCTCACTCGGACAGTGAGGCTCTCCTGCATTGCTATCGAAAGCCTCTTTTCTCTTCACACACTGGCTTCCATTTTCCTATTAAGAGGTACTGCTGCTGCTTTCTGACTGTGTCCCTTGCTTTGCTGGTAGTTGCGGGTTTCACAGCGTCGCTCACAGAAAACAGATAACTGGATCCAGAATGGATTTTTTTTTTTTTTTTTTGCAATGGGGTAGGAGAGCAGGGAAGGATGGACGGATGGAGTACTCACATCAGCAACCACTGTGCCTCTGCTTATCACACTAATCCCATCTGCCCTTTCCAGTGGCGTAGTAAGGGTATGCGGCTCCTTCCGCATCCCCACACTCACTTTCTCCCCGCCCCTCCGGTACCTCTAATCTTTGCCAGCGTGAATGGCTTCTCCACCATGCTCCTTGCGCCAGTGTTGGATTTTCCTCTGACATCACTTCCTGGCCCTTGACCTGGAAGTGATTCAGAGGGGAACCAGGCTGGTGTGAGCAACAGGCTGGAGAAGTTGCTCGCACTAGCGAAGGGGTGGGGGGGAGGGATGGCGGGAGCATATCAAGTTTCAAGTTTATTAAAATTTTTGATTAATCGCTTAATCTTGCTTCAAAGCGATGTACATACATAAAAAAAATATTTAAATTACAACTATAAGACAAAAATTACATTTTTAAAATTAACAATAAAACATTAATTAATATATAACCATTAAATAAAAACAAACATGAACGAAGGGAAAAAGGGGAAATGAAATACAATTTATAATAGTAAAGTAGGTGGGGAAAAACATAAGGATGGGAGTTCAAAGAATTGTTGAAAGCAGCATTATTAAATTCAAGGGAAGAATTTGTTAATCAAATGCATCTTTAAAAAGAAATGTTTTTAAGTTGATTTTAAATTTCTCAATATCATTTTCTTTCCTTAAATATATTGGCAGAGAATTCCAAATTTGTGGAGCAGTAACAGAGAAGATAAATTGTCTTCTAGTGTGACGGTCCACCAACACGGTGCCCAGGGCGGTCCATGCCCCTTTACTGTGCCACTGGCCCTTTCTGTTCTCTATCCCCTCACCTCCAGATTCATTAAGGGAATTGCTGTGCATGTCATTTATGGAATGAGATTCCAAGGGGGGTGGGCTTAAGCCTTCCTCCTTGAGATGCTGTTCCCGGGAGTTTGCAGAAAGTCTGCTATTGTTGTACTTAGGAGTTGGGGGGGAGAGGGGGAGTCATAGAGGAACTTAACATCACAGGACCTCTGACTTCAGTATGCTGCATCTATGACCTGTGGTAGGAGCTGGTTCACCCCAGCACTAGATGTCACCTCTTCGTCCCCAGAATGGTTTCCTGTGGTGATGTTTTTCTGGGTCTGGGTTCATGTGCCTCTCTGACCTTCTTCCTGCTCTGTCACTGCCCCTCACAGGATCTTAGATCTGCAGAGAGTACCCCAGAGGAAACGGATCTCCAGCGATAGCGTAGTCACTGAGACACTGGCACACAGTGAAGCTCTTCGAAGCGAAAAGGCTCCACTCAGCAGGTACTACAGACCCTTAGAGTGAGATGAATAAGGGAATATGTAAGAGCAGCTATAAATATTTTAGTTTAAAGAGATCTGGGTGCCCAATCCATAACTGCCTGATAACGATGCGGCATCTGAAATATGTCATTGTTTACTGGGGGAGGGATATTGGAGCACTGACTAGGATCTGGTGAATGGTGGGAGGGCAGGGAATGGTGAAAGAGCATGGAGTGTAAGGGAGGGTCAGTGAATAGCAGAGGATCTCTGGCTGTTGAGTGGGGAGCTACAGAGAGTGGTGGTTGTGGGGGGGAGCTGTAGGGAGTGGTGTGGGAGGGCTAACAGTGAAGGGGAGTTGTAGGGAGTGATGGAGGCACGCCGGCTGTTCTGGGATTAGTAAGGAACATGAATATGTAGCCAAATATCAGCAGATTTTGTTACAGTCTTCTTCTTTCTTAGGTCTACCAAGGGGGCCTCCATGCCTGAGAAAGGTAAGTCCTTAGCTTATAACAGACTCTTCAACATATCCTTTCATTGATGGTGGGACGACAGAGCTGAACCTGGCCTTCTGTAACAGAAGGACCAGCAGGTTAAGAATTATAGTTTTAGACAAAGAACTGGGGAGAGAGGCTGATGTGCACAAGGACAGGAGCGTCTCTCCAGGGATTTTACAGACGTATCAGGTCCCAAGACCCTTTCGCTCCAAGCCCGCTTTCCAGTTGAGTTTTGTCTCTGTTCTTTTACTTACTGGAATGTGGGTTGAGTGAGTCAGTTACTTTGCCTCCCGACTCAGTTCTTTGTGGTGCCTCGAGCCGCATTGTTCATTCTTTGTCTGGTAAATCATTCATTGGATTTGTCTGTCCCAACATGTGCGCAGTTGGCTTGTTCTACAGCTGGAAAGATTTCCCTCCTAAATGATTTTTAGCCCCTTTGCAGTCAGCCTTCTTCCATTTCTGTTTTCTTGGTTCCTGTCATGTTCAACAGCTTTCATGATGCCAGTAAAACAGTTTGTTATGGACCTATACATTCAAGCCATGAAGTTGACTTGGTTTTCCATTTTTGGTGGGTTTGCAACCATCAATGTACAATGAAAACACAAGATTTCTAAACCTTAAAGACAGGGAGACTCAGATCTTGCACAGGCTTTGATTTATCCTTTTAGTTTTTACTCTCCTCCCTTCTTTTTTTAAGGAAATAAATATGGATTTTTAAAGCTTCCAGTCAATGGCGTATCCAGGTCTGATTTTTTTTTTTTTTTGGGGGGGGTGGCCTGAGGTTAACATGGGTGGGCACTGGGCTATGTGAATGTTTGACACTGACTCCAATTCTTCTCTTATTCACTCATGGTGCTGCCACTGATTGGACAGGGCCTGACTCTCCCCCCCCCCCATGGCTACAGCCAAGTATAGGACAATGAAGCCATTGTGACATCACTACTGAGGTTGGCTCTTAGGCATTGAAGGAATGAGACATTATGACATCACAATCTCAGCTCTGAAATGTTGCTACTCTTTGGGTTTCTGCCAGGTGTTTGGGACCTGGGTTGGCCACTGTGGAAATTTAATATAATGTGGTGTCTTATATACCGCTAAATCTCCCAAAAGAATTCGAGGCAGTTTACAAAACAATTAAATTAACTTAAGTAATGGCCAAATATCTAATCAGGTACTTAGATTGTGAGCCTGTTGGGACAGAGAAGGAAATTCAAACTATAGTACCTATGAAAGAAATAATTACAGTGGTACCTTGGATTACGATCATAATCCGTTCCAGGAGCATGCTCGTAATCCAAAATGCTCGTTTATCAAAGTGAGTTTCCCCATAGGAAATAATGGAAACTCGCTTTGATGCGTTCCCCCCCCCCCACGAAAACCGGCATTGCTCCCCCCGAAGGCCTCCCCTGCGATCCGGATCCTCCCCTCCCGCGATTCGGCACCCCCCGCCACGATCCAGCACCCCCCCCAGCGCGATTGGGCACCCCCCCCCTCCGCTTCTTACCCTCATCTGGGCACCGGCATGTCCTGTGCTTGGTGCCGGTGCCCGAAGATCGGCCTCCTCTTCTGCTGGGCCTTGAGCATCTGCGCATGCTCAAGGCCTGCGAGTTCACGCAAAACACTCGCAAACCGGTGCACTCGTAAACCGAGGTACCACTGTACTTTAAAAGAGAAGGAAGAGGGAAAAGATAATGCAATAAGTTCAACACTATAGGTGCGTAAAAGGCCCAACAGAAGGCAAAACTTCAATATCAAAGAACCCCAAAGAAACAGGACACTGGGCTACATGGACCATTCATCTGACCCAGTGTTGCTAGTCCTATTTCTCAGGAGTCTTGCTTCCAGTGCCTAGAGCAGGGGTAGGGAACTCCGGTCCTCGAGAACCGTATTCCAGTCGGGTTTCAGGTTTCCCCCAATGAATATGCATTGAAAGCAGTGCATGCAAATAGATCTCATGCATATTCATTGGGGGAATCCTGAAAACCCGACAGGAATACGGCTCTCGAGGACCGGAGTTCCCTACCCCTGGCCTAGAGGGTAGAAACTGGGAAGCGTCATCCCATTCTTAATCTCAGGAGAGGGAGCTTTTTTCTCTTAGATCAGAGGGACCATATCGACCCCCACCACCCTTAAATGGATGCAGCTCTTGCATTACCTAGAATCTTACTGACTTGATTTTTTTTTTCCCCCCTTTTCCTTTGTAGATGAAGTGTTGTTAGAGGCTGCAAAAAGTAACAATTTCAAGAAGGTACTAAAGCTTTTACCACCCCCACCCCCCAACCTTTGCCCTTAACTGTCAGGAATTATCACTGACTCTTGTGCCATGCTATAGAAAGTAACTATCAATATAGCCAATTTTCAGATCAATGTATTGTCAGTTCAACATATATCCAACATATATAACGGTTTCAATTAGAGAATGACACGGTGGCTGTTACTCGCGGCTAGCCACGGGTAACCCGCCAAAACGGAGGAGAAAAAAGAATTTGTTGCCCCGGGTATGGGGAGAAGGCCATTGACAGCCCCGTGGAGCGGTGAATGGCCTTTTCTCCGCAGTGAAGGGAGGGAACGCGCGCAGTCGCCAATCGTGCTTCCTCCCTCCATACTGATGGCTGCCGCCGCTTGATCGCTGCTGTCCAAGCATGTCCCTCCCTGCTCCTTACCTTTGGGGCAGGCAATTTCTCTAAAAGTGCGTCCTACCAGCAGCCAGAGCGTTGAAATAGCTTGTGGCTGCTTATCTCTGACGCAAGCGATCTTTCAGCTGATCTTTCAGCGCAAAAGCTAGACTTCAGACCTGGAGGAGGTGTTAGGGGGTAAAGTACAAAGAGAAGAGCTGGCCTGGGGCAGTTGCCTGGGGTCTTCTTGGACAAAGTGAGTGACGGCATGGAGGCAGAACTTCAGTGCATCTGGTCTCTTCTTTAGTTTCTACCCGGGACCCCCTTGCATGTCTAACACTGACTGTACTGCCAGGGATTTAATTTGATTTATTGGCTTTATAAACTGCTTTGTACAAAGTTTAAATGTGATTTACAAAAAAAAAAAAAAAAAAAGTATATGCAGTACTCTCCCAGTATTCGCGGGGGTTCCGTTCCAGGAACCCCCCGCGAATTATGAAAAACCGCAAATACATTTTTTCGCCTGTCAAAAAGGCAGGAGAGGGCAGCTGGAGCGCCAGCAAGTAAAGAAAATCACTCGCGGTATGCTCCAACCGCCTCTTCCTGTTACTAAAGTAAGGCTACACCAATCAGGAGCTGCTTTGACACGCAGCTTCCGATTGGTGTAGCCCGACTTTAGTACAGGAAGAGGTGGTAGGAGAATACTGCAAATTAGTGAGTCTGCGAACCACAAATTTGTGGGGGGAAAATGTATAATCAAAAATCAAAATATAATCAAAAATCAAAATGTATAATCAAATGTATAATCAAAATATAAAATCTATAATTCAGTCAAACATCAAAGGAGAAAGAATACAACCAAGTCTTCAAGACTTTAAGAAAAACAGAAAACCCCCGTTAGTTCAGAAATAATAGAGGGCAAACTGTTCCACAGGAAGGGGCCAACACGAGAACACGGTAGTCAATCGGATGCACTGTAAAGGTGGCAAAGAGAAGTTGCGAAGACCGCAATGCTCCGTCATGGTTCTGAGCTATGAGTTTGTTGTTAAGATAAAGTGGCAGACCTGACCCGAAATGAGTATTTTGCTAATAGGTGGTGGGTCTAGGTCCGGCGAACGCTCTTCCTTTTTTCCTTTCTCTTTCTACAGTTCCAAGAAGCGCACTGTGCTGGGGGAAATCTGATGCTGAAAGACTCCTCCGGATGGACGACGCTGCACCACGCCGTAAGCTCGGGGAGCAAGGAGATTGTGAAATACATCATTGAGAATGGTGAGAGAAGTTAGGGTGGCCGAGAGCGTCTGCGTGACCGTCCAAGGATGAGGATCTACCCCACACAAGCATGTAAATGCTGAGGTGTCTTGTCTGACCGTTCAGAAATTAGGAGAGCCCCCCCGCCCCCCCCCCCCACACATAATTTATTTGGTCATTCCTTTAGCCCGTCCTCCCAAAGGAGCCCAGAACGGGTTACAGGAGTGCATTCATAGTATGGGTAGGACAGATTTTAGTGAGACACAGACTTTACAGCATGGACACGGGTTTAGATTACAGCAATCACAGTATAGATATAACATTTAGACTTACAAATACAGACTTAGTGGACATAGGGTGGTTTAAATTGCAGCATTTTCGGTGTAGATATACTAGGAAGTGAAGTAGCTTTTCATTGCTGGTGGGTGCATCTTTGTTGTCGGAGAATGTGGTAGTAATTCAGGTTATATTTGCGGTGGCGTGCGAGTTTTAGCGAGGTTTCGTGTGGTATATTAGGTGGTGTCTTTGGGGTTCCATCTGCATTAGCAGTAAATCTGAGAAACTAAGATGGCAGCCTAGCTTACAGGTGAGTTTTATTCTGTCAGGATATGTTCAAAACTACACTGTTTGGAGAAACCTCTCCCCCCCATGGATGCAAATTTTAGAAATGTCTGTTAACCTATAAGAAAATCACTACAAACAAGCAACATAAATGAATCGGTAAATTTGCCTATTAGAGGATATGAACTCTACAGGAGAAAGACTTCAGATCTTTTATGTACACCTAAGGGAAAGGGTAATGGATCTGATAAACCACTTTACATATATTATAATCCACTGTTTGCCCGGGGCTTCCAATCTAAGTTTTTATTCCTGGGGCAATGGCCACAAGAAGTTGCATTGGGGACCAAACCTAGTTCCCCACGTTTTCAGCCCACTGCTGTAACTATTAGGCTTCTCCACACCTTTCATAGCTCTCTGCCAGGGTCTCTCAAACTTTTTTTTAGCCCTGGCACACTAAATGTTTTTCGCTGCACGTTATAATTGAAACGATGAACTTGCAAAACCAGCAAAAAAATTAAAATTTGAGAGTTTATTTATTTCAAGTTCTTTGTACTACGTATGGGCAATTGTAACAATGGTGAAACTAGATAGGCGACGGACGTGTTTGTTCTTGAGTGCAAATTAACTCAAAACGCAGCTCAGTAGCCGACAAGCCAAACACGCATTTCATCAACTACCGTCTGCCATCGTTCTCTTCTTTTTTTTTTCCGATTTAATTTCGGCCAGAGCTGGACATCCAAGTTCGCAAAGATAAGAAGATCCAACCGGTAGCAAAGCCTTGATTGCTTTGATGCTCAAGTTAGGATAACGACTGCATGCAAAATAAAATGACTTGCCGTTAGTTTTCAAGGACCAGTCGCGTCAAAGAATGAGGCTTATCTGGGCCGTTGTATCCTTACGCACACAGAGGCTCGTAACGTTGACAGACTCTTGCGTGCACAACATATATGTCATCTATTCTAGTGTATACTTAATGGAGGGATTTTTTTTTTTTTTAACGTTCTTTATTCATTTTCAAATTGAACAGCAAGTGCACAAAAGAATATTCTATACCAGTTATTTCACAATAGAACATTAATCTCTACCACATAATATTCTAGCGATATAATAACCCCACCAACCACCCATCCTTTATCACATTTTCAGTAAGAATAAACACACATATTATATAGCATATTTTAACATATTATGTATAAATTATTCCCAATTCCCTCCCCCCCTTTAGTGTGCTAACAAGAAAAGGAAAAGAGAAGAATCGATGACTATTCACCACAATATGTTGCCAATGGCCCCCATATTTTTATAAAGTTAGTATATGTCCCTCTTTGTACTGCTATTGCTCGTTCCATTTTAAATATATGGCATAATGAATTCCACCAAAATGTATAACTAAGGTTTCTGTGATATTTCCAATTATTGGTTATATGTTGGATGGCAGTACTCGAGGGAGTCCAGAGAAGAGCGACTAAACTGATAAGAGGTATGGAAAATTTTTCATACGCTGACAGGTTAAAAATGCTGGGGCTATCCTCCCTGGAAAAGAGGAGACTTAGAGGGGACATGATAGAAACCTTCAAAATCCTAAAGGGCATAGAGAAAGTGGACAAGGACAGATTCTTCAAACTGTGGGGAACCACAAGCACTAGGGGTCACTCGGAGAAATTGAAAGGGGACAGGTTTAGAACTAATGCTAGGAAGTTCTTTTTTACACAGAGGGTGGTGGACACATGGAATGTGCTTCCGGAGGGTGTGATAGGCCAGAGCACTTTACAGGGGTTCAAGGAAGGTTTGGATAGGTTCCTGGAGGATAAGGGGATTGAAGGGTACAGATAAAACTAGAGGTAGGTTATAGAAGTGGTCAGAAACCACTTCACAGGTCACAGACCTGATGGGCCGCCACGGGAGCGGACCACTGGGCGGGATGGACCTCTGGTCTGACCCAGTGGAGGCAACTTCTTATGTTCTTATGGCAACCCCTGTCATAACTAATAAAAGCTTCTTGTTATATGATGAGATTTGACTCTTTTTCCTTATCATCATGCCAAATAACACTGTATCGTAAGAAAGTGCAACATGATTTTCCAATAATAAGTTCACTTGAACATAAGAACATAAGAACTGCCTTCTCCGGATCAGACCTTCGGTCCATCAAGTCCGGCGATCCGCACACGCGGAGGCCCTGCCAGGTGTACACCTGGCGTAATTTATAGTCCATCAAATCCTTATATGCCTCTCTTAAGGAGATATGCATCTAGTTTGCTCTTGAAGCCTAGGATGGTCGATTCTGTCATAATCTCCTCTGGGAGGGCATTCCAGGTGTCAACCACTCTCTGAGTAAAGCAGAACTTCCTGACATTAGTCCTGAACCTGTCCCCCCTCAGCTTCATTACATGTCCTCTAGTCCGTGTCAAATTGGACAATGTAAATAATCTTCTCTGCTCTATTTTGTCGATTCCTTTCAGTATTTTGAAGGTCTCGATCATATCCCCACGCAGTCTCCTTTTCTCAAGGGAGAACAATCCTAGTGTTATAAGTCTGTCCTCGTATTCCAGTTTCTCCATACCCTTCACCAGTTTTGTTGCTCGTCTCTGCACCCTCTCCAGCAGCTTTATATCCTTCTTTAGGTAGGGGGACCAATGTTGGACACAGTATTCCAAGTGTGGTCTGACCATTGCCCTATAAAGCGGCATTATAACTTTCTCTGATCTACTCGAGATTCCTTTCTTTATCATGCCCAACATTCTATTTGCCTTCTTTGCCGCTGCTGCGCATTGTGCCGACGGCTTCAGGGTCCTATCTATCAGTACACCCAGGTCCTTTTCTTGTTCACTCTTCCCCAGAGTTGCACCTGACATTGTATACTCGTATTCCTTATTTTTATTGCCTAAATGCATTACCTTGCATTTCTCCACATTGAACTTCATCTGCCATTTCTCCGCCCATGTTTCTAACCGACACAAGTCGCTCTGGAGTTTCTCTCTATCCTCCTGCGATCTGATTGCCCGGCATAGTTTTGTATCGTCTGCAAACTTGATGATCTCACTGGATGTTCCTTCCTCCAGGTCATTGATATAAATATTAAAAAGGATCGGCCCAAGTACCGAGCCCTGGGGTACACCACTAGTCACTTTCTCCCAGTCGGAGAACTTCCCATTTATGCCCACTCTCTGCTTTCGGTTTTCCAGCCATTTGCCTATCCATCTTTGTATATCCCCCTCTATGCCATGACTTTGTAGTTTCCTGAGAAGTCTTTCGTGTGGAACTTTGTCGAACGCTTTCTGGAAGTCCAAGTATATTATGTCCACCGGCATATAAGGACAAATAATAAAGTAGATGATCTAATGTCCCAGTCTCCAGGGATTTTTTTTTTTTTAAATAAAGTAAAATTCTGGAATCTCTCCTGGCACACCTGGATTCTCTTTGGGGCACACAGTTTGAGAGACACTGCTCTATGCCAATAGTATAAGAAAGGCACCAAGTGGGATGTGTAATTGTAGGTTAAAAAATTCTTTTTTTGAAGTCTACAATAATTGATCATGCTGAATAATAAATAAGGTGGTGATTTGGGTAAATTTTTACTTCAGTTATTAGAGCATAGGTGCATTTTTTTTTTTTTTTGGAACTTGAAGATAGTTGGACGCAATTAAAATCCTGATTATTAGATTTTCTATTCACGTAGGGTTACCAGATTTCCTCTTTAAAAAAAACAGGACACTTGGCCCCGCCCTGTTCTGCCTTCAGCCCTGCCCCCACACGAACCTTGTGTTTCCTTCCCCGAGCTCGGGGCCATGTCTAGGGGGGGGGGGGGGGGCCTCCGCGCGAGTGTGAATGTTGATGCGATGACATCACGCTTATGTACATACATGTGATGTCATGACATCAACATCGGCACAAGCGCAGAGGCCCTCTGGACGCTTGGGGCCTTCCAAAACCCGGACAAACCGCCGACAAATATCTTCCTACTTTGGGCCATGACACCAACAACGCTTCATGATGTTCATTACTTCCAGAACACCTGGCCTTTGATCACATGTGCAGAACACAGATAAACCACAAATTAAAAGTCTTAATATGCACAAACGAAACCCTAAGATGCAAGGCTTTGCATGCAGTACAACGCCAGAGAAATAGAAACAAATGCATTTTTTCCTGAACAGGGCAAAATATAGACAACAGATGTAAATTCTGAAAACTGACACATTTCAATCACTAAATTGAATATAAAATCACTTTTCCTACCTTTGTTGTCGGGTGATTTTATTTTTCGACTCATCCTTTCCCAGTCTCTGGTTGCACTTCCTTCTGTCTGTGCTCTTAACTGTGTTTCCATGACCTTCTTATCCAATTGCTGTTTTTCTCTCTTTCACTTTCTGCCCTATATCCATCTTTGGCAGAGGGCATAATTTGAGGCTGAGGGGTGGTAGGCTCAAGAGTAATATTAGGAAATTCTTCTTTACGGAGAGGATGCCTGGAATGTGCTCCCGAGAGAAGTGGTGGAGAGGAAAACGGTGACAGAGTTCAAAAAAGCGTGAGATTAACACAGAGGATCTCTAAGAAAATAATGGTATATATTGAAGAACTAAGGCCAGGACTGGGCAGACTTGCACGGCCTGTGTCCTGTTTATGGTCATTTGGTTGAGGAGGGGGCTGGGGAGGGCTTCGATGGCTGGGACGGTTTAGATGGGCTGCAGTGAGCTTTGACGGAGACTTCAGTGAATGGAACCTAAGCACAGGACCGGGCAGAGCTCTGGGTTTCTGTCCCAGAAGTATCTAGGAAAAAGGACAATTTTTAATAAAATCGGTAAATTAGAGAGAGGGTACGGTTGGGCAGACTGGATGGACCATTCGGGTCTTTATCAGTCAACATTTATACTATATATTCAACTTTCTTCCGTGGAGACATGGATAGAGGCATAGTGAGACAGTTAAGTTTTTGCTTAGATATTTGGTTTTGAGATTGTAAGTTCTTAACACAAGCTTGAATGTAGTTTAAAAGTACAGTGGAACCTCGGTTTGCGAGTGTTTTGCAAGACGAGCAAAACACTCGACAAACTTTTGACTCGCAAACCGAGCACTGCCCCGATCAACGAGCACTTACAGTCCAGGAAGCGCCGCTTCGGGGGATTCCTCTTCCGTCTTCCGGCCAGCCTTCTACGTCGGGTGCCTTCCGCAGGTTGGAGGACCTCTGTCTGGGCCTGTGCGGCCGGGTGCTGTCACGCCTGCGCGTTGTGTGCGACGCGCACAGCGTCAATCATCGGCGTTGTGCGTGTCATGCGTGGTGTGCGGGTGGGGCGGCGCTCGGCTGCGTGGGCTCGGGTGGGGGCTCTCTAGCATGTGAGGGGCATACAACGTGGAGGGCTGGCCGGCGGATGGAGGAGGCATCCCTCTGAAGGCACTGCAAGGTTCTCCGGGGGCTAGCATCCCCCCCCCCCCCCCGAAGTGACACTGTGGGGTTCTCCGGCGGCTGACATCCCCCCCCCGAAGCGGCACTGTGGGGTTCTCCGGCGGCTGGCATCCCCGCCCGAAGTGACACTGTGGGGTTCTCCGGCGGCTGACATCCCCCCCCCCGAAGCGGCACTGTGGGGTTCTCCGGCGGCTGGCATCCCCGCCCGAAGCGACACTGTGGGGTTCTCCGGCGGCTGGCATCCCCCCCCCCCCCACGAAGAGGCACTGTGGGGTTCTTCAGATGACCGACGGAGGAGACGGCGCTGCAGCACCCGGCACCCGACAGGTTTAGACCCCGGATTCTAGAACGAATCATCTGAGTTTCCATTATCCCCAATGGGGAACTTTGTTTTGATAAACGAGCACTTTGGATTACGAGCATGCTCCTGGCAGGGAGGGGAGGGGGGCTGGGTGCAAAGACGGGCAGGGGAGGGCGTGAGTGAGGGAACCGGATGCAGAGTCTGGCAGAGCAGTGAGGGAGGAGGAACAGGCACTGCACTTGAATATTAAAACTTCCCCCCCCCCCAGTTTATATTCGAGTCAGCCTTTTTTCCTTTTTTGGGGGTAAAAAGGTTACCTCGCTTTATATTCAGGTCGGTTTATATTCGTGTATATGGTGAGCAAAATCCAGAATCCCTTTCCTTCTGCTAATTAACCCTGTGGTTTTCTCTACTTTCCTCAGCTCCTCCAGAGATCCTTGATACTACAGACAAGCAAAAGTAAGTGGCAGCGGCACCTCGAACCTGTCTGTGGTGGAAGGGTTTCCCGGTGTCTGCCTTTGTGACTGTCCGTGACAAGTGCTGGAAATGTCACCGTGGTTGCCAATTGTTGTTGAAATACTGGTCAGTTTAACTAGTGGCTCGTGCTGAGAGCACCGGAAGGTAAAACTGGTTCCTACGAGGTCTCCCACGGGTGTAAAATACAAGCTTATATTTAACTTCTCTGCTCGCTTCCCTTGGCACCAAGACCTGTAACAGTCTCCCAACAATCCTCAAAATGGAACCTACCTACCCCAGATTTTGAAAGAAACTGCAAACTTCCCTTTTTGAGAACATATACTCAATCAACACTTAACAAGTACAGTAGACCCCCACGAATATGCTGTTCGCGAACTTGCGAACTCAGTCATCCGCGGTATTTTCTGACTGCCTCTTCCGTTCGGAAAATACAGGGAATGACCGAGTCCGCGAATCAGCCTTCTGCACAGCCGATTCCTCCTTCTCTTCCCCCTTCCACGTCAGCCAATCAGCCTTCTGCACAGCCGATTCCTCCTCCTCCCCCCCGCCAGCCAATCAGCCTTCTGCACAGCCAATTCCTCCTCCTCTCACCCCCGTCAGCCAATCAGCCTTCTGCACAGCCAATTCTTCCTCTCCTCCCCTCTCCCCCCCTTCCACATCAGCCAATCAGCCTTCTGCACAGCTGATTCCACCTGCCACAGCCTTCTGCACACACCCTGCCGCCCCTGCATTTCTCTCCCGCCTCCGATCCGCTCCTAAATCGCATTTGCGGTTTTTTGAAATTCGCGGGTGCCCCTGGAATGGAACTCCCGTGAATTTCGGGAGAGTAATGTATGCCCACACAAAGGTACCTACACGATATGTCTCCCCTCAATCTCTAAAGAACTCTATATCTCCCTCTATTTAATGATTCCTACCTCATGGTATAATGCGCACTTGTATTCCATTGCAGTAACTCCTAAACATAATGTAACTTCTTAATTTGTAAGTCCCCGTGAACCTAGATAGGTACAGAGCGACCCAGAAAGAGTAGATTGGATTAGATTAAATTAAATTAGATGAGCCAGGTGAGGAGCTTGTAAATTTGTAGGGGGTAAGCCAAGTCATGAACAGTACATATTAAGGCAGGACAGAAAGCCTCTTAAGGCCCTAATATTGGATGGTTTTGCCATGTTGAGGTTCAGGCCCCACATTCTGAAGTGCAGAGCGATTGGATCCCCTGTGTTTGGGTCTTTCATGATAGAGATGTTGGGATCTTTGACCTCATTTGTTTATTTATTTACCTTTGAATTCTAACTGTCCACATATTGGTCCCACGACAAGTTACAAGAAGTATATATAAAATTTGAGCATACTTAATACAACTAAATTTCACACACAAAGCACCCAAAACACACCCTCCCAAGAGATTTGCAAGGAAATCCAAGTGCAGCATAAACTAGCCAGGATGATGCAAATAACTATTCGCCATTAAATCAAAATGTCTTCCTGGTATGAGGGGAGGATCTCACATGCTAGAAATTTCCATATTGTGCTATCATATGAAATTTTACCATGATAGAACTTGGGGGGAGGGGCAGAGGGGAGAGGTCATACTGTGATGCTAGAGTGGGGATAGAGGTTCCTACACTATGGTGAGGTTCTCCCTCAGATTCTCTAAACGGCATCGGTAGGTGCCCAAACCCGGTGAAAAACACCGTTTAAATGACATTTTTAATTGATTTTCAAGGTGCCGGAAATGCGCCTAACGCCACTGCAGGCATGGCTAACGCCAAAAGCATCATTAGGTGCCACCAAGTGCGTTCAGAAGTGCGATTCTCATCAAAAGATAGGTGCCAAAAAACATCGGCCTGGAAAACCCTGGCCTACGTTTCCGGCATCTACCTTTGCCAAAGGCGTGATTCTGTAACCAATGCTGTTGCACGATTGACATGCCAAGCGGCAGCTGCTTTTAAAGGCCTGTTAGAAGGGTCAGGCCCCTTCCTCCCCGATGGGGAAGGTTGGCTCGCCCTGTCCCCTCTCACATCTCCCCGTGAAAGAAGCACCTTCTTCCGGATTCAAGGGGCATCCCGGATTCCGCGCTTGGTCTTGCTCTCGTATGGGAGCGTTTGGGGGGGCGAGCTCCATTTCGTTACTTCAGCCGTGCCAAGGCCCTAAATGAGCGGAAGAGGTCAGGTTCCCACCGCCTCTCCCTGCTGTCAGTCCGGCGCCGGTTAGAGAATCTGGGATTTGGGCGTTTTCCGTGCCAATTGTTAGGTTGAAGGTTAAGTGGCTGTAGAGTTCCAACATGGAATGATTCTTCTTTTTCTTGTCAGGGGGGAGACCTGTTTACACCAAGCGGCATCACTGCGCCAACGCACCATCTGCCATTACATCGTGGAAGCTGGAGCATCGCTGATGAAAACAGATCTGCAGGTGAGAGGAAAAGCAGGAGCGCATGGAGGATGTAATTTAATATCGGAGGGAAGAGTGCTGGGAGCTATAGATCAGTGGTTCCCAACCCTGTCCTGGAGGACCACCAGGCCAGTCGGGTATTCGGGATATCTCTAAAGAATAGGCATGAGAGAGATTTGCATATAATGGAGGTGACAGGCATACAAATCTACCCCATGCACATTCATTAGGACTATCCCAAAAACCCGACTGGCCTGGTGGTCCTCCAGCTATCTCAGTTGCATCTGCCCTCTGTGCATGTCTGTACGTTAGTTTTCCATGGGTACAGTGGTGTTTGTACAGTGATATGTATGTCTGTGGTGTGTGTTTCCATACCATGGGGTATAACATCTATTATTTCACAAAATAAAACCTAAAAACTTTCCTCTTTAACAATTTTTTTTTTGTAAAACAATTGGATTTATTGTTTTAATCAAAATACTCTAGAAGACAGGAGGGACAGGGAAGATATGATACAGATGTTTAAATACTTAAAAGGTATTAATATAGAACAAAATCTTTTCTGGAAAAAAGGAAAATGTTAAAACTAGAGGACATAAATTGAGGTTGCGGGGTAATATTAGGACTTGCTTTTTCACAAAGAGGGTGGTGGATGCCTCTAATCAGGAATGAAGGGTATAATTGGAAGAACCAAGGCCGGTACTGGGCAGACTTGAACGGTTTGTGTCCTGTATGTGGCTATTCAGCTTAGGAGGGCTTTGATGGGAACCCCAATAATTTGGGATGGTCTAGATCAGTGTTTTTCAACTTTTTTATACCTATGGACCAGCAGAAATAAAAGAATTATTCTGTGGACCGGCGGTTGAAGAACACTGGGCTAAGTCATGGGCCAGACCCCGCCCATCTCTACCCAATCTCCACCCCAGACCCCGCCCCCATAATAGTACTAATTGCACCTTGCACGTCCCGTGCCTCATCTGGAAGCCTTCCCTCTGACGTTGCAGCGTCAGAGAGAAGGCTTCCGGTTCAGGCGCAGAATGCCCGTAGGAGCCGCTGCCCATGGCTTTCTGCACTGCATCAGTTAGGAAGAGGGAGCTGGCTCGAAGATAACGCCGCATCGATCGCACCGTGGACCGGCGGTTGAAGAACACTGTTTTGGGCCTGATGCACGTGCTGGCCCTGTGGACCGGCAGGAAATTTCTGTGGACCGGCACTGGTCCATGGACCGGTGGTTGAAGAACACTGCTCTAGATAGGATGGAGTGAGCTTCGATGGCAGTTCCACTAATTGGACTTCTGCGGTCTATAACCCAGAAATATCAATGAACAAAGGCAATTGAACTTAATCAGACTTTACTCCCGTGTAAAAGAATTGGTGAAATCATAACTATCGGATAAGTTTACTGGTAGTTTCACTAGATCTAGGGTTATCAGATGTCCGGATTGCTTTTCAAAACCTCGCGCTTTGTCCGGGTTTCGAAAAGCTTCTGGCCACGCGCGACGTCGGCACGGCATGCGGGGATGCAGCACCGTGACATCGCCCGCATGCATGCACGAATGCCGTCCGACGTTGCTTGTGCAGGTCGAGGGGGGGGGGACGAGCCTGGGGACAGGCCACGGGTTCGGATTTTCCATTTGGAAAATCTGGTAACCCTAACTAGATAGGATGTCTTTGTTGCATAAAAGGCGCCTCTGTGTAGAGAGACGCCACTGATCTGGACACCCTAAAACACAAAATGTTTGCAGCAGTCCCTCTTGATTCAGGGGCTGGGGAGTCCTTTCTGCAGAGCTCCCAGCCAGAGCTCAGGAGGAGCAATGCGTTCTGTGCTAACTCTCGGGGGTTTGTGTGTGATGACTCCCTGATGAGAGCAGCATGGAGATGTAGGACATGTTCATGAGAACATAAGAAACGCCGTCACCGAATCAGACCTTTTTGGTCCATCCAGTCCGGTGACCTGCACACGCGGAGGCCAAGCCAGGTGTTGCCCGATGAAAACCTGTTTACCCGTATCCATCGATGTGATTTGCAAGAAGGTGTGCATCCAACTTGCCCTTGAATCCCAGAATGGTGGTCTCCGTCACAACCTCCTCCGGGAGAGCGTTCCAAGGGTCCACCACTCGCTGCGTGAAACAGAACTTCCTGGTATTTGTCCCGAGCCTGTCGCCTCTCAACTTCAGTCCATGACCTCTTGTCCGATTCACATTTGACAACGTGAATAACGATGCTTCTCGCTCTATTTTGTCGAATCCTTTTATTATTTTATAAGTCTCTATCATATCCCCTCGCAGTCTTCTCTTCTCAAGGGTAAATAAGCCCAGTTTCCTGAGGCGTTCTTTGTAGCTCAAATTTTCCATACCTACTACTAGCTTCGTAGCTCGCCTCTGCACCCTCTCCAGCAGGGTCACATCCTTCTTTAGGTGTTTTGTTTTACTTCTGCTAGTGCTCAGATCTCTAATAGGCCAAACCCCCCCTAAAAAAGAACTTCAGGTCTTGATGGCATGAGAGGGGGCCCTTCAAAATCTTCTAGCCCTAGGACCACTAGCCAGGTCAAGATGGCATCATTTGTTTCCTGTGATTAGCGGAAAGGGGTTCCCCCCCCCCCCAACTTTGAAAAGCGAGAGTGGTGTATTTCCTGATATAGTTAAGGGTGGGTGTTTTTCTTTGTATTGTGAAGGGAGCACAAATCTTTGTTCCCTGTCTCTTTTACCAAACTGGCCCTTTCTGCAGAGGGAGCCAAGCCAGACTTGAGGGTGTTCATATGTGAATAGCAGAAGGAATCAAGTACGTGCCCACACAAGAGACCTGAACGTGTTTTGCTGGGCAGAATTTTTTTTTTTTTTTTTTTTTACAAATACCTGTCTAATGCCTGGGGGTTTCGTTCTGGTATGTATCTTGCATCTTTTGATGTGGCCCAGAGAGTGGACAAGTGACTGCTAGCAAAAGGAGAGACAGGAAAAGAATGGAAGGAGAGGGAGGGAAAGGGGGAAGTGAGACGATTAGAAGGAAAGACTGTGAAGGAAGACAAAAGAGAATGGAGGAGAAACAGTGAGGAGAATGGAAAGGGAAAGCTGGAAGAGGATTCAAGGTTCAGTCTTTTTGAGGGGAAAAATGAAGGGGAGAGTGAAAGGGTGTAGAGCAGGGGTGTCAAAGTCCCTCCTCGAGGGCCGCAATCCAGTCGGGTTTTCAGGATTTCCCTAATAAATATGCATGAGATCTATTAGCATACAATGAAAGCAGTGCATGCAAATAGATCTCATGCATATTCATTGGGGAAATCCTGAAAACCCGACTGGATTGCGGCCCTCGAGGAGGGACTTTTGACACCCCTGGTGTAGAGTGATGGTTGGAGGAAAGAGAACCAGAACTTCAGCCCAGATCAAGGAGGAGAGGCTACTGAGTGACCTTCGATCAGACGTGTACTACCTCGTAACCGTGTCTTCCGTTTCCTTGGAGCTAAAGAATTCTTTGCTTGCTTTAAGATTATCAGATGCCTTGCCGCTTGTATGAGTTCCAAGACTTCGCATAAGCCGTTTTGTTCCTTGAATAGAAAATTCGCCCACTGCTTTGGTCCCTCTGCAGTTCTGGTGCCAGACATTTGTCCCTGATTTCAGTATGAACCCTCTGCTTCCCAACCTGCCCCATGGCACACCGCTTGTTAGAGCGGTTTGTGTCTGTCCTTAGGTCCTAGCGTGCTGCAGTTTGTCAGACAAAAGGGGGGGAGGTTTACTGTTTTCGTACTGCCAAAAGCTGGACTTTTTATGGAGTGTGAGAGTTCATTAGCAAATGAAGGCCAGATGGCTGAAACCTGAGCCTCCACGGGGGCAGTGAGTGGCAGGAGCAGAGCACGCTGACATGTCCCAGCATCCTCCTTGCACAAACCTTTTGCCTGCTAGGGGTCACTGACCTATCTCTGTGGAGACCGAAGCAACCCTTACCCCCCCCCCTTCAATTTTAATCCCAAGAAAACTGTGGAAATATGGGTGGGAAAATCGCCAATGCCGTATACGGAGCAGGCACAGAGAACTGGGGTTTAATCCCCACAGTCACCGCCTCCTTTGCAGGACTGCTATGGCTAAGGCCAGGATTATAGGACTAAAGTAGATTACTTTTGCAACTAGACCCTTGTACACAGTGCCCTTCTCTCTGTAAACCCAAGGAGTTTCTCGCTTCATTCAAGCAGGTGAATAAACACTAAGCAAACTCTCTTCCCCCCCCCCCCAAGGCCCCCTTCCCAATCCTCCTCAGGGAATCGGTCGGTTAACATTCCAAACGCTCCAGACAGGGATTGAGCTCTTCACATCTGCCCCAGGCCTGGCTGCAGCTGTGTTGAAGACGAAAGCACCCTATCCCAAAGAGTATGTGATCCTAAAACATGCAAAACCCTCTTCCCTGCTCTAATTTCTTAAGGTAATCTAATCTAATCTAATCTTTGGTTTTATATACTGGGTCATTCCCAGAGGGACTCAAACCAGTTAACAAAACGTAATTTTTAGGTACATTGATAATCAATAATAGAAGAGGGAGAATCAGTACATATCACCGTACAGTTGTCGACTAAAAAGTTCTATCAGTTGTCAGTAACAAACTATGGACTTTTCCTCCAGGAAATTGTTCAAACCTTTCTTAAAACCAGCTACACAGTCCAGAGCTTAACTATTCTCTGAGTGAAAAAAATATTTACAACTATTGGTTTTAAAAGTATTTCCCTGCAGTTTCATCGAGTGTCCCCCCTAGTCTTTGTCATTTTTGACAGAGGGAAAAATCGATCCACTTCGACTCCACTTAGGATTTTGTAGACTTCAGTCCTACCTCCCCTAAGCCGTCTCTTTTCCAAGCTGAAGAGCTCTTTTACTTTTAGTCTTTCCTCACGCGAGAGGAGTTCCATCCCCTTTACCATCTTGGGCGCTCTTCTTTGAACCTTTTCTAGCGCCGCTGTATCTTTCTTGAGATAAGGAGGCCAGAATTGAACGCAATACTCCAAATGAGGTCGAACTATGGAGCGATACAGAGACATTATAACATTCTTAGTCTTGTTTACCATTCATAGTAGTAGATGATGACGGCAGATAAAGACCCGAATGGTCCATCCAGTCTGCCCAACCTGATTCAATTAAAAAAATTTTTTTATTTTTTTTTTCTTCTTAGCTATTTCTGGGCGAGAATCCAAAGCTTTACCCGGTACTGTGCTTGGGTTCCAACTGCCGAAATCTCTGTTAAGACTTACTCCAGCCCATCTACACCCTCCCAGCCATTGAAGCCCTCCCCTACCCATCCTCCACCAAACGGCCATACACAGACACAGACCGTACAAGTCTGCCCAGTAACTGGCCTAGTTCAATCTTTAATATTATTTTCTGATTCTAAATCTTCTGTGTTCATCCCACGCTTCCTAACATTGCCCCTGAATCTACCACCCCTCAACCTCAAATTATGTATTTGAACGTCTGAATCATATCTCCCCTGTCTCTCCTTTCCTCTAGGGTATTTACTCTCCACCACCTCTCCCTTTTTACTAATGCCTAGGAGATGGGCAGCTAGCATAGAGATTGTTAATCTAATCTAATGCACACTATACCAAAAAGGTTCAAGGCGATTTAGATTCAAAGAGGCTGTAAAATCTATGGAAAAATACACAAAAGCAATCAATAATTAAAATATCATCATACCATGACTATTACAAGTTTTTCTATTTAGTTCCACGGTTATGGAATAATTTGCCTATAGAACTGAAAAAAGAAGGATGGTATATAAATTTTAAAAGACATCTAAAAGCACATTGTTTTTCAATTGGCTTTTTCAAATTAAAGAAATGAGTTGGACTGCAATCTGTATTTATGTAGTTGTTGATTTTTTTTTTTAGAAAATTTGCAGTTTGTATTAATTAACTTTTATTTTTGATATTTTCATTGTTATAGAATTTTATGAATTTTTTTTTAAAAACCTTTTTCTTTTTTTCTTTCCTTTTCTATTTCTGAATGGAGTTCTTTTCCTAATTGTTTTCAAATATATATTGCAAACTGCTTGGATCCTTTTTTCGGCATTATGCGGTATATAAAGTTTTTAAGAAACATAAACATTTACTTTAGTGTTTTCAGTTTACTTTCCTTGCTTGATGCCAATTGTGTAGACGTGTTTTCCTAATGGCTTGTTCTTGTGCTATACGTTACAGGGAGATACTCCAAAGCACCGAGCCGAGAAAGCCAATGACCCAGAGCTAGCGGCCTACCTTGAAAACAGACAGCACTACCAGATGATCCAGCGGGAGGACCAGGAGACGGCTGTGTAGCGCTAGAGAGAGGGCCTTCCGGTAGTCTCTTGGCCGAGACTTCCCCCTTCGTCAAGCCTGGAGCGTTCTCGGGATGAGAGAGGTGGGAGAAGACGCGAGACCCCAGAGAATGAGCACAGACTGCCTTGTTTGCCCGGCAAATTTCAGTTACCAGAGCTGCCAACTGTGACAGAAACTGGATTTTAAATTAAGTTTTCAATGTTTTATTTTTTAAAGTTGATAAGGTTTTAATATAGACTTTTATTTGGTAATGCATATGTATCGCCGTATGAGTTTCTGCCACATCTGAGGCAAGTACAGAGTGCCTGGGAGGTCAGCATGCAATACCCCCACCTCCAGCCAGCCACATTCTTCCCAGTATGATGGACTTTATCTCCTCCTCCGAGTCTCTTTGGAGGATGCAGAAGGTTCTGGCCTGGGGTCTGGTTAAAGAAACTTTGCATTGTTTAGGAATCTGGTCCTAGACGTGTTTTGCAGATGGGAAGATGGCAGCGACTGCTAGAACAGATGAGCTTTGGCTGAGCTCCCTTAGTGAAGCTGTGACTTTAATATTTGTTGACCCTTTCTGGCCTCTGTCTGCCCACCTTAGATGGACAAAACTGCTTTCCCTGGTGAAGCTGCGGAACTTACGGGAGAGGTTACATCTCTCTAAAGGCAGGATCGGCATTGACGTGGCGGGGAGAGCAGCATCTTATTAGAATCAAATGACTGAATTGGGTCACTGGAAAGTTCAACAGGAAGGACGAGAGCTACATGCTGTGGTACCCCTCATCCTGTGGCAGCCTCTGTTCTCAGGGACACAACTTTCTGCAGAGCGCTCGGACTGGGGAAGGAGGGGGGAAGCGGGGTTGTCAAGGTGTGTCGGGAGTTTATTGCTGAAATAAGACTTTGAGGCCGATTCAGTAACGTGCAAATTTGCTGGAAAATGAGCGACACAAAGCACACCTCATCGCAGCAATCGACAAAGCACTTTGACCCCCCCCCCCCCTCCCATGTAGTTCCCAGGACTTGGTGGAGTTCAGATGCTCCATGAAATGCCAGTTTTCAGCTGCTGCTGCTTTTGAAGGCGTCCATTACATTTCAGTTCCCTGGGCTGCCATACGAGCACTCTAGTTAGATGGGGCCGGAGGGGGGGGGGAATGCTTATCCTGCACCTTGTTCACCTGCTGTTTTCATGCCACTGTAGGAGACACACATGCTCGTTCTACAACTGGAGCTTAATATCCTTTCTGCAAATGTTGGCAGTGGAGCCGCCTAACTGCAGATCATATCAGAGGACATCAGATACTGTGACCACCCGAGCCAGTAATTACCCTCTGAATGCAGGGGCTGCTAGCTAGAGGGATTCAGACTAGGTGCCAGTGCGTCTACCTCTGACTAGTGAGAGAGGAGTGCTAACAAGAGGGAACCGGAGGCCCTGTCTTGTCTGTCCGTGTCCTGTAAGGGTAGGCCACTTTCATCTCGCCTGAGTCTTTTAGCTTCCTGTTTGTGAAATGTCCCTAAGGTTACACCAAGGAAGGTTGACTATCTGATCAGAGAGGGGCTCCTACCATTGTCAGTTGTGGACAAGAAAATCCCTGCTTTTCTTTCCCCTGACCCCCGAAGCAGGCTTTGCTGAGAGGGCTTCAGCTCATCCAAAGCATTCCAACAAAGAGTGCGGACCGCTGCATGCACCAACAAAGAGTGATTTATTTTTCTGCATTGGAAGCAAGTTTTCTTGCCCTGAGCATCTTGGATTTCCAAGAACGAACTCTGGACAATAAGTGTGTCTGAAATATAGTCCCATTCAGTCTTTTGGTCTATATTTGTGTCTTGTTTTTTTAAATTGCTATTTATAGGAGAGGTCTTTTTGTCTGAGTGTTGGTTTTGTTTTGGTTTTTTTGCAGAAGTGTTTTGCTTGTACCACATAATATGCATCCGGCATTCAGGATGGCTGTGCCTCTCCCATGGATTGTCCACAGTTCAGCATGGGGGTGGGGGAATATAGGGGAGAGAATGAACATCCTTGATCAGTGGTGGTGTTCCTTGTTGATGTTCTTTCAAGATGGACGATGGCTGGGTTTCGTTTTGGGTTTTTTTTTGCCTAGACCAGGAGTGTCAAATGTCGGTCCTCAAGGGCCGCAATCCAGTTGGGTTTTCAGGATTTCCCCAATGAATATGCGTGAGATGTATTAGCATACAATGAAAGCAGTGCATGCAAATAGATCTCATGCATATTCATTGGGGAAATCCTGAAAGCCCGACTGGATTGCGGCCCTCAAGGACCAACATTTGACACCTCAGTCTGCTTCTTTAAAACAAAATCCACCTCTTGCATTCTGTCCATGACTTTTCAAACACTAGCTCACTCACTGCTGCAAATTATTTGAGCAATGCTCCTGGGTACAACCATATGCCCCAGTGGGACACACATGCCCGTCAACCCAACTGCGTAAAAATTTTTCTGAGGTTCCTATAGACTGAATAGCTGCCTGGCCTTTTCCTAGCTGGCTTCCCGCTGCTGCTAATGCACATTTTGGAAAGAATATTTCATTAAAGGCAGGCAAAATGATATGCACTTATCCACGGTGAGTTTGGGAATCGAGAGATCCCTGCATCAGTCTCTGCTTACCGCACCCAAAGAGTATGTGGAAATGCAGCACATGCTGTATATAGATTTGTGTGTGAATTCGTAGACGCATCTGTTATGTAATCTAATGTTACTGTGTGTTTTTGGCCCCAGCTCTTCTCTGAAGTGACTGGGAACTGTGAATTGTGGTGCTGTGTTTGTAAGTTGCCTATTAATTCTGAATCAGCAGGCGTGGAGCCGAGAAAACATTGGGGTGTGTCCATTTTACCCTGTAGCACCCTCCTTTGGTCTATAAAATGCTATAATATATCTAAGAGAGCTCTCAAGCTGCGGCCTCCCTGTACGGTTCTTGCAATCACAGCCCAGGACCAGCAACTGGCCTCCCTGTGTAAGGGTCTGTGATCACAGCCTGGGCCCTGCACTCGGCTTTCTGACGATATCTAGTCTTCCCAATTGAAATGCCTGCGGTCGCAGCCCAGGTTCAGGCTGTTCCCTCTCCTCTCCCTCCAGCCTCCTTGAGGTCGCAGCTGTGATGAGTTAACTGTGTTCAGCTTTCATGGCCTCTTCCCTCCTCCATTATGTGCTATTGGAGAACGTCACTTTTTAAGCCTGCAGTTGGACCCAGGGCTGTTGCTGTGTCTCCCCTTCATTCTGCCCTCGGATCTGTTGCATTTCCCCATTGCTGGTTTGCATTATTGTATACGTCCCAAAGAGTGAGACTGAAGGCCTTTCTGAAGGGATCTAAGACTTGGCTGATTGTGCAATATTTGATTTCTCTGTGTGGAGCCAGTATGGTTTTTGCTAACTATGAAATGTCTCACAAACATGAACATCCCCACAGTGACTCGAGGTCTAAATGGGCTCTGTTAATCCTTTGACATGACTCCTATTCAACCCCCTGCTTCTGTGGTGTTTTTAACCCAGTGCCACTGTCGTGTCCAGCGCTCTGCCATGCCTCAGGTCCCAAGGTCAAATCTTGCTTTCACTTGTGCAACTTTGATGTTCTTTCCTTGCCTTTGAAATAAAAGATTTCCATTTGAATTCTCTCAAGGATGACAATTTGGGTTTTGAGCCTGCCTTTCCAAATAATACCTGAGGTATCGGTAGTAACTCAGGTACAGAAGAGAGCTTCCAGTCTGAGGCAATGGGAGATGAAATGACTTGCCCAGGTCACAAGGAGTGTCGGTAGGGGACGTGGATTTCAACCCCTGATTTCTCTGGCTGGCAGCCCGTTACCCTAATCCAGGAATTATCAGTCCTCAGGGCTTTTCGGGATATCCATAATGAATATGCATAAGGGAGATTTTCATCCAGTGTGTTGTGTTGTGCGCAATCATTTATATTCTGCATAATCCTCGTTAAGAGTTCGAGGCGGTTTACAGGCAACACATTGTTACATAGAATTTTGTATGGAGTTAAATACAGTATGTTATAAAGAATTATACATGCTATATAAAGTTTATCAAATTATACATACAGCCTGAGCTAATATATCATAAATTTCAGCTGAGAAGAAAAAAACGGGAAAAAACAACACCACAGACACAAATATGCAACAACCAGAGTGGAATTGTCCAAAAGAGAATGATGTGCACTAAAAAAAATGTCCTTCAGTCCGTCTGGTGAAATGACGATCTTTATTGTTCAAACATCAAATTGACTCAGAAGCCAGCAGCGCACCCGGGCCGGCACACGCAGGAGCAAGCTTTAAGAACCCCCCCCCCCCGCCCTGCGCCGCTCACTGAAACACTGCCGCCAGCTCTCACGGGACTTGTGGTTCTCGCAGCACACTGCGTTTCAGTGTGCGGGGCGGGAGTTCTAAAAGCTCGCTCTTGCGCGTGCCGGCCCGGGTGCGCTGCTGGCTTCTGACGGCTGACATCGGCAGGAGGGGCTCAGGCAGGATACACCGCTGGACCACCAGGGAAAAAGTACGCGGGGAGGGGCAAAAAAATCCTTTCACATGTGCGCTGTAGTTAGTATGGCCTGGGGAAACGCGTTGTAAAGTCGATCCATCCCAAGTCGCATAGGTCGTAAGTCGACGAGTACCTGTATTATTATTCGGGATTTCTTAAAAATCCATATTTTTAGATTTTTGCGAAACAGTGTGTATACTGTGATTGTGCAAATTTCAGTGGGAAGTGAGTTCCACACTTTTGCTATTTGGTGGTTGAATGATTTGCTGTGAGATGTCTTGTATTTTATAGCTTTCAGAGTTGGGAATAATAGGGCCAGGTTGTTAGAGTTACGTTGTAGAGTTTCGTTGGTCTACAGATCTACTTAATAGTTCAGTAAATCTGGGGAAGCTATAGGGACATCGCCATATAGCGTTTTAAATGTTAAACAGCTTCTGTTTTCTATCGGTAGCCAATGTAGTTCTATAAGCAGTGGTGCGGCATGGTCAAATCTTGATTTGGACAAGGGATCTTCAAACGCGGCAGAGTGTGAATTCCTCAGCAGACAAGGCCGAAGCAGCCTGTTTAGAGTGCTGCCGGCCTGACTCTGCTTTGGATGAAGGTATGTAGGGCTCACTCTCGGTTGGCGGGGTTCGGATGGGAGGGAAGAATGGAGGGTCAGAGGGGTTCGGCTGCGCGGCGGAGGGGGTGCTCAAGGGTTCTGCTGCACAAGGGATGGGAGGGAAAGAAGGATAGAAGCTGGGTAAGGGTTCTGCTGTACGAGGGAGGGAGGGAAGGATAGAAGCTGGGCAAGGGTTCTGCTGCACAGGGGGAGGGGAGGAAAGATGCTACACATGTGGGGGAGAGAAAGGAAAGAGGAAGAATTGGGGTGAAGGAGAGGAAGGGAGAGATGATCGTGTAAGACCTAATGTGTTTTTTGGGCCCAAAAGTAATATAAGACACTGTCTTATCTTTGGGGAAACATGGTAATTCGCCCTCTTACCACTTCTCCTGCCCCAACCATTTCCTGCAAAAATATGAAAGTTCAGAAACTTTTTGAAGAACCCTCGTAGTATATGAGTTTTGCTGCAGTGTTTTGTATCAGTTGAAGTTTTTTCCATCAATTTCATGGAGATACCCGAGAGTAGAGCATTGCAGTAGTCTAGTAGTGACAATCTTGTTGACTGCATAGTATCCTGTAGTGCTGTTGGAAGATGTAAGGTCTTACCATTAGTTTTTGTAATGTAAGAAGGGATTTTTGGATTAAGTTGCTAATATGATCTTCAAAACTTAACGAGCAAAACTTGAGTGGTTGGGTGGGTTCTGAGGACTGGAATGAAGAACCCCTACTGTTGCCCCTTGGTATTAACTCCTAATCTTCAATAGTTGCCACTGGTTCTTTGTCTCAGGATATCTCTTATGCTTATTAATTAGGGATTTGCGTACAATGAAGGTAGCAAGTATGCAAATATTTTATTTATAGCTTTTAGGCATATCTGAAAGCCTGAACCATTGGTGGCCCTCGAGTACAGAGAGTGAATACCAAGATTCTAAACCAGTGGTTCCCAAACCTGTGCTGGGGGGGGGGGTTACCAGCCAGCCAGACAGATTTTCAGGCTATTCCTAATGAATAAAGCATGCTTGTTATCTTCATTACATGCAAATCTGTCTCATGCATTTTCATTATAATACACTCTAACTAGAGAGCTATATCCCACAAGCAATTAAAATAGAAGATAATTTATAAACAGTATATTATTTTTATTATAACAGTAAGTCTTATTTTTTATTTTAATGTGTTTGTGGGATATTGCTCTCTAGTTAAGAGTGTATTATATAGATTATAATCAAGCTATAGTATATTGTATTCCAGGATTCAAGGGCAGGTTGGATGTACACCTTCTTGCAAAACACATTGAGGGATATGGGTAAACAGGGTCTTCAGCAGGGAACACTTGGATTGGCCTCCGCGTGTGTGGGTCACCGGACTGGATGGACCTAGAGTCTGATCCGGTGAAGGCATTTCTTATGAACCCTGAATAGAGCATGATGCATATTCATTAGAGATATCCTGAAAATCCAACTGGCTGGTGGGTTCCTCAGGACAGGATTGAGAACCACTGTGCTAAGGAAGGTATCCTTCTTCTTAAATTAGTAGTTTCACCAGAAGCTCCCCCTTTTTGAACTTCTTATTATTAGAAGGTATGCCTGACTGAGTACATAATCATTTATAAAGGCAAAATTCAGTACAAACTCAAGTCCTTCAATTTGCTTAGATTCCAGCTTCCACTGTGCCCCACCACAAAACCATAATGGAAAGATTGGAGAAAACATCAAACATTTCTCCTCTTTTTTTTTTTTTTTTTTTCATGCATGTAATATATATTAGTGACACATTTTGTAAGAAACTGAGATGTGGATGATTCTGTCCATTAGTGGAAAAGCGGCTTTCGGAAACTGTGACAATTATACTGATGATATTACTTCAGACCTACATTCTTTCCCCGTTAGGTCTGTGAACCACCAAGAACTTTCCCCTCACTGAGTTTTAACACTTCTGACAACTGGTTTTCAGGCGAGCAGGGCCTTGGCCTACTTTCCTGCTGAGGTGTGCATACAAAAAAAAATCCCTGTACATTTAAAAAAAAAAAAAAGAAGTCTTGTTTCCTTTGTTTGACAAAGCTTAGCTAAGCAAAAATGACATAACCTGGATAAATAACAATAAAGTTGAGTAAAAGGAGCCCTAAGCGGTAAACATGGAATTAGCACATCCCTGCGTTAACAGCTAATGCAGCGGCTTGACATGAAGGAGGGGGGGATTCTGTAAAGGTGACCTAAATTTGTGCCTAAAATGCAGGGCTCTGAGCATGAATTCTATAATGGCATGTGGATGCCCAGATTCTGTTTATAGACTAGAACCCAAGTCAGCACGCCACATAAAAGGCAGGTGTAAACGTTAACAGGTAAATTTTTATTTATTAAAAAAAAATGCATACTCTGCTCTATCAACATTTCTAGGCAGATTCCAACAAATATACATAATTTATAACCAACAAATACATTAAAACAGCAATTACTTAATCTAGAAAATCAGCTTTGATACACCTCCTTAAACATAAGTGTGGGACCCGCCCATGTATATACTCCCTTCCCCTCTTCTTGCACTTGGGCTATGTGGGTTGTACACCAAGCTCGTAGAATGCTTCTTAGTACCCAGCCAGCTCTTTTGCACTTGAATGTTACGTTCACATATGTAAGTGCTGGTATTCTATAATCCTTTCAACAACAATAAACTTCCAGTGTTGTCTATAACGAAAAAAAAATTTTTTTTTTACCAGACCTTAATTCAAATAGGAATGGTAAAGATCCTCAGAGGGTTAAGCTACCCCGGTGGTTCTCGTGAATCAAATCACTGAACCCGATCTTCATTGGATCAAATTTTCATTAATTCTTATTTGAATCTATTATTTCATTGATTCATATGTACTTTTTTTTAGCCTGACGCAAACGCCTACGTCGTGCTATGTCTATTCTCCGTCCCTAACCACGCCTACTTTTTAGGTAAGCACCTTATCAAGTTCTGCCATGAACTCATAATTGATCTTTTTTTTTAATTTCTTTTTTAAATTTTTTTTATTGAATTTTATTTTTAAAAATTTTTTTTATTGAATTTGCACATTATTTACAAGATATCCTTGCTTAAGCAAAACAGAGGGGAAAACCCCCCAAAAACCATTGAGTTAAATTTCCAAGGTAATCAATTAAACTTTCTTAAACCACCATCAAATCATAAAAGAGATCCAGAAAATAGTGAAGAGAAACTAATATCAATGATAGTAAAAAGGAATCGGCTTAACCGAAGATTCCCGTTACACAAATAAATGTTCATTTAACATTAAGCACTAAGGGTTCCTTTTACTCAAGTACGCTAGCGGTTTTAGCGTGCGCGCGCTAAATGCTAACGCCTCCATAGAGCTTGCGTTGGTATTTTTTGTTTAGCGCATGGTTAGCGCGCGCTAAAAACGCTAGCGCACCTCAGTAAAAGGAGCCCTAACTAACCAACTTCTTCATATCGAGAAATGCAAGTTCAGGAACAAAAAAAAAAAAAATACATATTTAACTCCGAGGTATTTTACTAAACATTTGCAAGGGTGGGCTAATAAGAAAGTTGCACCCAGTGTCACTACCTCAGATCTCATTGCCAGGAAAAGTTTTCGCCTCTCATGTGTCTGCCTAGTGGCTTCTGGGTGGTTCATAGGCAAAACCGCGGAAGACAAAGTCGCGCGCCGACAACTAAGCGCAAGACGGAGGCGCGCGCCGAAGGAAATGACAGTTTTTATGGGCTCCGACGGGGGGTTTTGGTGGGGAGCCCCCCCCCCCACTTTACTTAATACAGATCGCGGCGGCGTTGTGGGTGGTTTGGGGGGTTGTAACCCCCCTCATTATACTGTAAACTTAACTTTTTCCCTGTTTTTAGGGAAAAAGTGAAGTTTTCAGTAAAATGTGGGGGGTTACAACCCCCCAAACCCCCCACATCGCGGTGCGATCTGTATAAAGTAAAGTGGGGGGGTTCCCCCCACACACACCCCCGTCGGAACCCCTAAAAACAGTTATTTTCTTCGGTGCGCGCCTTCGCGCTGCGCTCAGTTGTCGGCGCGCGCCTTTGTCTTCCGCGGTTTTGACCTGACACCCATCTGGGTAGATCCAAACTCTTTTCCCTAGAAATAGCCAATTGTTTTTTTTACTTTTAACGGTGTGGTCCATTAGCACGCCAATTAAGCCATTTATAGAATCGGGTCCTAAGTGCATTGTTTCTGTATGGGAAGACGTGGCAGATCCCTTCCGCAGTTAATGCCGAGATGGTGTAGTAACTGCAGCACATTAATTTTATTCAAACAAATGGTTATAAACGCCCGTCAAGAACTGAGTATGGTGCCTTAATGCTTCCTTTAAGGAGGAAAAGGGCTTCGGAAGCGGCGGGAGACAACGCAGTCTTGGAGCTGTCAAATGTGCTAGCTCCCCTGCACACTTCTAAAATTGACCAGACAAAAGAAAAAAAAAAAACCTCCTCAAACTTTTCCAAATGTGTATTGCAGTTGCACTAGCTTTTGGAAGAATAGAAAAGTGCTTATCTGTGTAGCGTCCCGTTCAGACACGCTGGACTTATTTCAAACTGTGCTGTCCGCCAACATGCCATGTGCTCAATGGAGCCATCGTTTCACGGTCTGACGACCGTTTCTTCAGGGCACTGTTAGGCAGTATCGACATGAAGCTATGTGTTTAGCCATTAACGCACAGTAAGTGTAAAACTGTAACCCACGTTACTAAAATGGGGGGGGGGGGGGGCCATAGAAGCAGTGGATAAAGACTATTTGGCTCACCCGGTTTGTGCTACCTAAGAACATAGCAACCTGGATGTTGCCTCCTCAAAAGTCTGAATAAAGCAGAGGAATCGAACGCGGAAAAGGAGGACCAACAGTGGACGTCCTTTAAGGTGGTTGATTTCAGTGTTGTGTTCTTGGACTCTGAAAGTTCTAGAGCTTTGGAGACCTAATGGTTGTGCGTTTTTGGACGGGTTCTTTTCTTCATTTAGGTCAACAGTAATACCGATCTGAGCATGGCAAGAGCTGGATTGTTTTATGGAGAAGCTGAACCACTCTTTGTTTTAATGCATCGCCTGGTACTGGTTTGGTTTTGTCTTTTCTAATGGCACAAACCAAAAAGCAGGGGGCAATGGTGTGGCAAATGGACGCTTAACCAAAAAAAAATAATCACATAAAATTATAACATTCACAGTAAAGTATATCACTGCTAAGCGGTAATACATGGGCAACTTGGTGACTGTGTCAGAGCACTGAGGATGACTGGATGAACCACGGAGAGGTAGGAATATTAGGGTGATTTTTTTTGTTGTTGTTGTTTTCTCTCTAGCTCCTGAATGGTCTTCTGACTTCATCTGGCAACGTTGCATTTGTTGAAATACTTGTATGATAAAACAGGCCAACAAAAATAAAATTTTTTCTTAGTGCCTTGGGTTGTTTTTTGTAACCTGTTCCTGGGGTTATTTGGGACGCTGATTCTGAAAATTGCATTGAATAAACCGCATTAGCTCTAGTTTCTTAGATATGGTTCCATTTATTAATTTTTTTTTACCGCTATTTAAAAGATCTCTTCTGCGGAATTGGGATGTCATAACAAGCTGTCTACTTCCTTTCCAATAATGCAGACTGACATAAAAATGTAAAGCTCAAATGACAAAATCGTCTTTGTTGTTATAATACATAATTATGTGCAAATACGTATTTAGATGGTAAACATGGTTTCCTTAGACTACATAAATTTGTATTTCAAAGTAGAGAATGACACAGTGACAAAATTCATCACCGTTCCATTCCCCGCGGGAAATAATCCCATGTCATTTTCTAGTGTCTATTTCAACCTCGGTCCTTCTACACCAGCATTCTTCAAAGCAAAGCTTGCGGGTCAGTGGTTGTGGCCATTCATACTCTGATTCTTATGGGAGCCAAGGATAATGAAGCCATTGTGACATCACTGATGTGATTGGCTCTTAGGCACTGGTGGAATGAGGCATTATGACATCACAATATCTGCTCTGGATACCAGAGACTGTCATTCTGTAGTGTCTGTTTCAACCTCAGTCCTTCTACACCAGCTTCAGAGCAAAGCTTGCGGGTCAGTGGTTGTGGCCATTCAAACTCTTGATTCTTCCCTCTCTTTTTAAAGAATGACATGAAGATGGTTTCCCGTGATTATCCGCGGGGACGGGAAAGGTGATGAATTTTGTCACCGTGTCATTCTCTATTTCAAAGGTTTCTCAACCTGATCTTTTTAAAACAGTTGCACGTAGATTTAAATTCTAACAAATTTTTCAACTTTGTCTTCTGTTACCTGGTTTGTGTTTTTTGCGTACAAGTTAGCAGATATAGTGAGTGTTTACATATTTCCAACTGTACTTTTACATCCAAAACATCGAATTGTAAAAGGTAAGTAACTCAATTGTATAATAGTTATGATCATATAGGAGGTGTGTGTGTAGTCCCACTCATATCATTTCAATTTTGCAGATTGAACACCATAGAGGTTATGTCTACTTCAAGACGGAGCTGCTTGAATCATCCCAATGTATTTTGCTGTTTGGGGGAAGTACACGCTGAAAAGAAGTTGAAAACCTATTTCTAAGTTTGTAAAAAGAACATATGTAGGTTATTTTGGTGTCAAGTTTGGAGATCAAGATAAGCCATGGGTTCCTCTTATTGTATGCAAAACTTGTACGGAGCATTTGCACCAGTGGACAAATGGAAAGAGAAGCTGCCTGAAATTTGGAGTACCAATGGTTTGGAGGGAACTGAAAAACCACTTCGATGACTGTTATTTTTGTATTGTTAATATCATAGGCATCAGTCGAAATAATCGTGACAAGTGATCTTTCCCTGATCAACCTTCAGCCAGGAGACCTGTTCTGCACTTGGATCTTGTACCCATTCCACCTTTCCATGAACGACTACAGCTCTCAGAGGATGAGTCTTGCATATCTGCATGTCTTGCATGTCAACAAACTTAACTACCCCATACAGCCCACCATTAAAATACTGGGTGTAACTCTGGACCAATGCCTAACCATGAAAGACCAGGTGGACTCCTTAATCAAAAAGGGTTTTTTCACCCTCTGGAAGCTTAAATCCATTAAATCATATTTTGACAACTCTGCATTCAGAATCCTGGTACAATCCCTCGTACTGAGTCAACTCGACTATTGTAACATCGCCTATTTAGCAATCTCCCAAAAGAATTTGCGACGCTTACAATTAATGGATAATGCTGCTGTCAGACTTATCTTCGGTCTAAAGAAATTTGATCACATGACGCCACACTACAAACAGCTACACTGGCTGCCGTTGGAAGCTCGTGTAAAGTTTAAGTTTGCCTGCCCCTGCTTTAAAGTTCTTTACGGTCTAGCCCCTAAATACATAACTGACCTCTTCTTCTCAGCCAACAGACACAAGAGAAGCTCCCACTTGCACTTCGTTTCTCCCCCGGTTAGAGGTTGCAAACTTAAAAAACACCATGAACACCTTCTATCACATCAAGCAGCTTTATGGGGTAAAAATCTAGAACAACTCCTCTCGCCCACCACTTAAGAGGTATTCAGGAAGTGCCTCAAAACTCACCTATTCCTGAAGTATCTAGACAGCTGACCCGTTCTTCTCTTTCCCCTCTATAACGGTTCTCTTGCCCTATCCCCCTCTTGTTTTCCCATCCTTTAAGTTCTCTCAACTTGTACTTCACTAATCTTTTGTAAACCACATAGAACTTAACGGTACTGTGGTATATAAACTGTTATTATTATTATATTGCACAAGGTAAAGAAAATGAGGGCAGTGACAGTGATTCACAACCAACTTCAAATAGTGAACGCATTGACCAGAATGAATTGAGTGATCTGATCAGGGACTTAAAATCTTTCCAAGGAATCTTCTGAATTGCTTGCCTCCAGACTAAAGGAAAAGAATGTACTTCAGCCTGGAATGAAAATTACATTTTATCAAAGGAGAGAAAAGGATTTGCTGCCATTCTTTACCGAAGACAACTTAGTATTCTGCAATGACATCGGAAACCTTCTGAAGAAAATAGGTCTTTTGGAATATAGCCCAAGTGAGTGGTGTCCTTTCATTGACAATTCAAAACGTAGTTTGAAATGTGTTCTTTTAAATAATGGCAACAAATATGGTTCTATTCCAATCGGTCACTCCACCAGGATGAAAGAAGAGTACAAGGCAATCTCTTTAGTCTTGGAAAAGATAAATTACTAAGAACATCAATGGTTGAATTGTGTAGACTTGAAGATGGTTCATTTTCTTCTTGGTCAACAAAGTGGCCACACAAAGCATCCTTGCTTTTTATACCTTTGGGATAGTAGAGCCAAACATGAACATTGGGCAAAAAAATATTGGCCTCCGAGGGAATATATGGTGGTTGGAGGACAAAATGTAATCAATGAACCTTTGGTAGCACGAGATAGAATCATACTGCCACCTCTACATTTAAAGCTAGGCCTGATGAAACAATTTGTAAAGCTTTGAATAAAGACGGTTCATGCATTGAATACATACACCATATATTACCTGGACTTACCATGGAAAAACTGAAGACAGAAATTTTCGGTGGTCCACAGATCAGACAGCTTATAAATGACCCACATTTCATAGCATCAATGAATGAAATTGAATCATGTGCCTGGCCTTCATTTGTTCTTGTGAAAACTTTCTTGGCAACAAGAAGGCAGCCAACTACACACAATTAGTAGAGGATATGCTCGTTCATTTCAACAGGCTTTGCTCAATTATGAGTGTTAAAGTCCATTATCTGCACAGTCGCTTAGATCGCTTTCCAGAGAACCTTGGTGACTTAAGCAAAGAGCAAGGTGAAAGATTTCACCAAGACATAAAAACAATGGAAGCCAAATACCAAGGAAGATGGGATGTATGCATGATGGTAGACTATTGTTGGAATCTTATGTGGGATTATCCTGGCAGATCCCACTCTTGGAAGTCTTACAAAAGGAGCTTCTTGTGTGTCAAATGACTGGAAAGTTCATATCATAATATTTTTGTTGGGGGGGAGAGTTATTATTTATTAATTTCACTTTTACATCACCAATACTCTGGAGATTAACAGAAATTCTTGAACTAAAATGAAACAAGGATACAATAGGAAATAATAATCATCTTTTGCCGACAACATTTAGGTAATTGTGATCCAAAATTAGGAAAAAGTAACTATCAATCAACTTGTGCTTTTGGTATGAAATAGAAGAAAAGTGTTCAGCATGAAAATCCACTTATTTTTTAATGTTTAATGTTTCCTTCATGCTTAAAAGATACTAATTTAAACACAACATTAAAATATCCTGATTTTTTTAATGGGCGAGCAGAATGAAGAGTGGTTTTATGGCACATGTTCTGTATCTCAGAAACTAGAGCTGATAGGAGAAAACTGGTGCCAGTTTTTGGAATCAGCAGGTCAAATATACCTAAAAACAGGTTGAACATTTGAGGCACCAAAATGAGTGTTGGCCAGTGTTAATATTTGGATATTGCAATCTGTATTGATGCCTACTTGTACCCTTGCTATAGGTGTGATGCCGAACCAGCCATGTTGAATTTTAGATGATAAATGGTTTTAGAGGAGATATGCTAAAGTGATTTAAAAGAAAAACTGTCAGTGCTCAAACTATACTGTTGAAATGAGAGAAGCTCAGCGTGAGACCTACCAATCTTCCCTGTAAAAACTGAGGGCGGAGAAAAAAGTCTCAGAGTAAAGTGACAGTAATAAACACATCGAATGTAATGCTGCCATAAACACAATCATAAATCAGATGCAGAATCACTCCAAAATAATAAATAGTAATTCATAAAGATAATATCAACTTATAATGAAACCGTGCTCAGAGACATGGGGCGAACCCCTAAACTATCACCTCACCATCCAATCATCGCATATTCAATATATTTTCAGTTGATATCTTAAAATTCTTCATTTGACTGTGTACCCACAGGTTGATACTTTTTCGTATTGTAATGGTTCAATAACTCTTCAAAAAAGGACATCTTAAATCCCAGGTTCCGACGTGGCCCGTTTTGATCCTGCATTCATCCACCAATCATACACCTTTTCTTTTCTGCCTACAATCTTTGGCTGTTGGTCCAGCTCCTGTGGTGGGGATCCTGAGATCGTCTTTGGCCAATGATGGGTTGACATCAAAGAATTATCTCAGCCATTGTATCCTGCTGCTGCCTTGCATTAGACTGAGCCCAATTGGACCTTTATTTCACTTCAATTTAATTTCTATTTTCAAATTTCAAATTTTCTTAAATCTACTTTATTTTAATTTTTAAAGTAGTTTTTGTTTTCACTCGTAATGAATACTTGTTAGGATATGTATATCTTGTATCTTTCTCTATCTCTACCGTTCCTATCTGAATATGTTCATTGGAGTTCCTTTCAGTATTCAATTGTTACATTGTAAACCGCATAAGTCAGTAAAATGCAGGCACGGTATATCAAATTCTTAATAAACATAAACATTGAAGAGAGGACACTCACAAACTGTAGAAAGGGTGCACGATGGTAGTACTTAATTTGCACAATGATGTCGATAAAGACTTCATAGTCATCCAACTTAACCAATAATGGTGCCTGTTTAAAAAAAAGAAGGGGCACACCGTTTTCCTGCTGTTCATCCACCAATCATCTACCAAAGCCAATTTAAAGAAATATTCACCTAAAAAAATGTATTCCATTCAAGTCTAATAGCAAACATTTATTCCCCTCAATCGGTTTTCTTTATCAATCCACTTAAATAACTTGATAGATCCTCAGCTAGCTCTTCATCCACTTTTCATGTGTATGCCGCATGATCCGCTATTGTCATTGGATCCTTTTCTTCAATTTCATATAATTTACTCATTTTTTCTATTTTAAATGAATAAATATCACTTATCTGCTCAATCATTCATTCGTGGAGCGCCTCTCCCAACATGTCCGTGTTTCATTTATACTTCTTCAGGGTCGAGGCTCCCACCATGATTAAAGTGCAGTTGCTAATCACGGGATTGCTACTTTGCTCTGTAATCTTAGAAACATAGAAAGATGACGGCAGAAATGGGCTACAGCCCATCAAGTCTGCCCACTCTATTGACCCACCCCATTAAGTCTGAGTGCTAATGACCTAGTTCCTTAGCTCGACCCTCGTAGGGATCCCATGTGGATGTCCCATTTATTCTTAAAGTCGAGCATGCTTCATTGCATTCTTGAGAAACTCCTGAGGAAATTGAAAGTCGTTGGATAGGAGGTAATGTCCTTTTGTGAACTGGGAACTAGTTAAACTATAGGAAACAAGAGAGTTGGATTAAAAAGGTAATGTTTTATAACAAGAGTACTATTGGGTAGACATTGACCTCTCCTCTAGAAAGACAAATAAGCACCTAGTTAGGTACCATCAACTCGTGCTCGAGTCCTAGCGACGTGATAAATTACATATCTAAAACGAGATCGATTTTGTGCTAGTCCAGTAAGGTCCTCCAGCGTCATCCCCATAGTTTATCATGATTCACAAAGTCAAAAGCTTTGTGCCTATTTGTCTTTATAAATGTCCTTATAAATAAGCACCTATGTGTCTTTATAAAATGCTAGGGGGATATGGTAGAGAATATGCCTGGAATGTAGGTGTGAGTGCAAGGGGTGTCCAGAGGAGGGCGACGAAAATGATAGGAGGCTTGCGCCAGAAGATGTATGAGGAGAGACTGGAAGCCCTGAATATGTATACCCTAGAGGAAAGGAGAGACAGGGGAGATATGATTCAGACGTTCAAATACTTGAAGGGTATTAACGTAGAACAAAATCTTTTCCAGAGAAAGGAAAATGGTAAAACCAGAGGACATAATTTGAGGTTGAGGGGTGGTAGATTCAGGGGCAATGTTAGGAAATTCTACTTTACGGAGAGGGTGGTGGATGCCTGGAATGCGCTCCCGAGAGAGGTGGTGGAGAGTAAAACTGTGACTGAGTTCAAAGAAGCGTGGGATGAACACAAAGGATCTAGAATCAGAAAATAAGATTAAATATTGAACTAGGCCAGTTACTGGGCAGACTTGCATGGTCTGTGTCTGTGTATGGCCGTTTGGTGGAGGATGGGCTGGGGAGGGCTTCAATGGCTGGGAAGGTGTAGATGGGCTGGAGTAAGTCTTAACAGAGATTTCGGTAGTTGGAACCCAAGCACAGTACCGGGTAAAGCTTTGGATTCTTGCCCAGAAATAGCTAAGAAGAAAAAATTTAAATTGAATCAGGTTGGGCAGACTGGATGGACCATTCGGGTCTTTATCTGCCGTCATCTACTATGTTACTATGTGTCATAATCTGTGTGTTTGTGCTGTCCACTCTGACCTAGTAAGGCTATTCTTATGTTCTCACCGTGGCCAATCCAGGTCACTAGTACCTGGCAAAAACCCAGAGAGTAGCAACATTCCAATGTTACCAATCCAGGGCAAGCAGTGGCTTCCCCCATGTCTGTCTCAGTAACAGACTATGGACTTTTTCTCCAGGAATTTGTCCAAACCTTTCTTAAAACCAGCTACGTTAACCGCTCTTACCACAACCTCTGGCCACGCATTCCAGAGCTCAACTATTCTCCAAGTGAAAAAATATTTTCTCCTATTGGTTTAAAAAATATTTCCCTGTAACTTCATCGTGTCCCCTAGTCTTTGTCATTTTGGACAGAGTAGAAAATCGATCCACGTGGACCCGTTCTACACCACTCAGGATTTTGTAGGCTTAAATCCTATCTCGCCTCTCCCGAAGAGCCCTAACCTTTTTAGTTCTTCGTCATACAAGAGGAGTTCCATCCCCTTTGAACCTTTTCTAGTGCCGCTGTATCTTTCTTGAGATAAGGTGACCAGAACTGAGATATACAAAGATGGATAGGCAAATGGCTGGAAAACCGAAAGCAGAGAGTGGGCATAAATGGGAAGTTCTCCGACTGGGAGAGAGTGACTAGTGGTGTGCCCCAGGGCTCGGTACTTGGGCCGATCCTTTTTAATATTTATATCAATGACCTGGAAAACGGAACATCCAGTGAGATCATCAAGTTTGCAGACGACACAAAACTCTGCCGGGCAATCAGATCGCAGGAGGACAGTGAGGAACTCCAGAGCGATTTGTGTCGGTTAGAAAAATGGGCGGAGAAATGGCAGATGAAGTTCAACGTGGAGAAATGCAAGGTAATGCATTTAGGCAGTAAAAATAAGGAATACGAGTACAGAATGTCAGGTGCAACTCTGGGGAAAAGTGAACAAGAAAGAGATCTGGGTGTACTGATAGATAGGACCCTGAAGCCGTCGGCACAATGCGTGGCAGCGGCAAATAAGGCAAATAGAATGTTGGGCATGATAAAGAAAGGAATCTCGAGTAGATCGGAGAAAGTTATAATGCCGCTTTATAGGGCAATGGTCAGACCCCACTTGGAATACTGCGTCCAACATTGGTCTCCCTACCTAAAGAAGGATATAAAACTGCTGGAGAGGGTGCAGAGACGAGCAACTAAACTAGTGAAGGGTATGGAGAAACTGGAATATGAGGATCGACTTAAAACACTGGGATTGTTCTCCCTTGAGAAAAGGAGACTGCGTGGGGATATGATCGAGACCTTCAAAATACTGAAAGGAATTGACAAAATAGAGCAGAGAAGATTATTTACAATGTCCAATTTGACACGGACAAGAGGACATGAAATGAAGCTAAGGGGGGGCAAGTTCAGGACTAATGTCAGGAAGTTCTGCTTCACACAGAGAGTGGTTGACATCTGGAATACTCTCCCAGGGGAGATTATTGCGGAATCGACAGTCCTAGGTTTCAAAAGCAAACTAGATGCATATCTCCTTGAGATAGGCATATAAAGATATGGTTGGCTATAAAATAAGCCAGGTGAATACCTAGCAGGGCCTCCGCGTGTGCGGATCGCCGGACTTGATGGACCGAAGGTCTGATCCGGAGATGGCGCTTCTTATGTTCTTATGTTCTTATGTTCATTATTCCAGGTGAGGTCACACCATGGAGTAATACAGAGACATTATAACATTCATAGTCTTGTTAACCATTCCTTTTTTAAAAATTCCTAACACCTTGTTTCCTCTTTTGGCTGCCGTTGCCTCTGTGCATGCCTACCAGAAAAACACACACCATCATGTCATGGAAAGTACTTTGCAGCAGTTGGTATCTTTAAGAGGCCATTTACATGCATTTGTGGTCACACACACAAAAATGTCTATAAAATTATCTCCTAAATGGTGAATTTTCTCAGTGGAGTGCCCCAGGCTTCGGCACTGGGACTGGTCCTTTTGAACTCGTTTCTAAATAATCTGGCACTAAGAACAAGTGAGAAGATCGAGTTTGCTGACAATACAAAATTGTTCCGAGCTGCTAAATCACAACCAGATTCTGAGAAATTTCAGGGGGGATATTGAGAGACTGCGTTTATCCACATTACATTTCATCTGCCGTTTGGTTAGCCAAAGCAGTGCGCTTATGGAAAAAATAATCCAAACCATAACTATATGATGCTAAGTTCCATACTAGCAGTCACTACCCAGGAAAATGATCTAGGCACCATCATGAAGAAGACATTGAAATTCTTGGCTCAGTGCCTGGCAGTGCACAATGAAAGCAAGCAATGTTGGGGTCATGGCGAAAGCCAAGATCCTTTTCACTGATATAATTATTGGATGCTTCAGCAAAGCCTCTGTTCTGGTAGACTCTTGCCAGTCATTCCTGCTATCTCTTTTTTATATATCTGCAGGGACTTCTTGACTACGTCCCTGAAAAGCAATTCATTCAGTAGGGTTTTAGAAAGATTTGGGCAACTTCCTAGAGCAGGGGTGTCAAAGTCCCTCCTCGAGGGCCGGAATCCAGTCGGGTTTTCTGGATTTCCCCAATGAATATGCATTGAAAGCAGTGCATGCAAATAGATTTCATGCAGATTCATTGGGGAAATCCTGAAAACCCGACTGGATTCTGTCCCTCGAGGACCGACTTTGACACCTGTGTCCTAGAGGAAAAGTCCATAAACCATTATTAACCAGGACGACTTGGGAAAAGTCACTGCTTATCCCTGTGGGTAAGAAGTGTGGCATGTCAGATACTCATGACCTGGATTAATCACTGTTGGAAACCAGATAGTGGGCTTGATGGACTTTTGGCAGTTTTTATGATGGCAGGAGATTCAGATTAAGACTAATTTATGGGAAACAATTTATTATCTGACATTCCACTTTCCGATCAGCTAACAAGAATGTCTTATCAAAAATGTTTAATTTCAATTAAAAAATTTTTTCACTCTTAAATTATTTAAATATGATGTGCTCAGTACACCTCCTTCACGACCATATCCCAAGATATTAAGACCACAAATTACAAGGAACCATCAGGGCATCATCACGTTCCTTGATTGTCCACCACTCTCACTAATCACTTATGTACGTTTTTCTAAATGGATGGCCAATAAAAACCTTGTACTTATCTGAATCAATGGATGCCATTGATAGACTATGTTCATCGTGCTCGTGATTGTGTTACAAATATCCATAAAGTTCTATATAAGTAAATATCAATCCCATGCTGAACTCTTTGCTCAATTGCAAGAGGATGGGATGAGAGCAGTACAAATGACTTCATACTTCAAAAAAGACGGAGATCCTCTGTATTGAGCTTGCATCCCAGGCATCCGCCACCCTTTCTATGATGTTGCTTTTCCAGTTGACCTCTTTATAACTTTACTATTCTCTGTTTTAAAAGCATTTCCATTCATTTACTTACCACAGAAGTAGTTCCTTACTTCATTCGTACTTCCACTTGTTCAGCTTTGTATCTGTGTATGGCCGTTTGGTGGGGGATGGGCTGGGGAGGGCTTCAGTGACTGGGAGGGTGTAGATGGGCTGGAGTAGGTTTTAACGGAGATTTCGGCAGTAGGAACCCAAGCACAGTACCGGGTAGAGCTTTGGATTCTTGCCCAGAAATAGCTAAGAAGAAAAAATAAAAAAAATTTAAATTGAATCAGGTTGGGCAGACTGGATGGACCATTCGGGTCTTTATCTGCCGTCATCTACTATGTTACAATGTCACTTTTCCGATTGGCTGAGAGACAGCAGTAGGCCACCTACCACCGCGACATGTGTTTGCAGAATCAGGCCCCTAGTGTGCAAGGGATCATTCATGGGGCATGAGCATGTCCCACAATTAATTTATATATTCGTTCAATTTTCTATACCGTTCTCCCAGGAGAGCTCAGTACATGTCTTTATAGCATTACATGTCCATGTTATAGAAGTAAACTTAAGCACTATTATAATAAAGTCTTTTAGAATGAAGAATCTAGACAATCTAGACAATGTAGACAATGTACAATTCAGCTGAGAGAAATTGTCTCACAGCGTTACCACCCTTCATTCACACTTATGGTTTATTTTTCATTTAATTTTTCACTGTTCCTCAGCGGGCCACCACACACTCAAGCGTTCTCATAGGGCATGGCTTTACGCTCCCACTCCTCATTGGAACCAGCATATGTTTTTTTATACTTCTTGCGCTTACTTTATAAATAAATTATATATACTAAAAGTACTTAGCTTTTAGCGAGACGCTGTGCAGGGGAGTTTGTGTGAATACACCGACATGTTTCGCCCGTGCAAATTGATGGGCTTTATCAAGGTTCCCACTCCCTCTCACCAACATTCAACCACCATAGCGTCGAAACGAAATGTTTTATTAAATTAAATGAAAAATAAACCATAAGTGTGAATGAAGGGTGGTAACGCTGTGAGACAATTTCTCTCAGCTGAATTGTACATGTTATAGAAGTGTCAGTTATGTGTTCATGCCAGAATAATAGCGTAAGTGGGCGTGAGTGCCCAGATCCCATTCTAAAATTCAGGCGCAGCGCCCAGCATTATGGTGTCTGTCGGGTGGTGCACTTCAAAGAATTGCTGCCATAATTTAGCGACGTACAAAAACATTTAGCTCCACAATTTCAAACACAAACAAACCTTGTAAAATGCAATAAACCAGATAAGTCGGTCTCCCTCCCAAAATTTCCTTAATACAGAATTATTCGTACGTACCTGGAATTGAATACTGTTTTGCGCTTCTAACGCCGTAGGCCAACGCTGACAATATTTCTGCGCGGAATGCGATTGCAGTACTTACGTGTGTAACACCATGCTTGCACAAGTGGTGGTGCAGAGCCTTGTGCTCTCCCATGTTGGCACACATGCCCCTTTCTGTGCCCGGCCTTTTTTTTTTTTTTTTTTTTTTGCATTCTCTCAGTGATTGCTTCTTTTTTTTTTCCATGTGCATTAGGACAGTGGTTCCCAACCCTGTCCTGGAGGACCACCAAGCCAGTCGGGTTTTCAGGCTAGCCCTAATGAATATGCATGAGAGAGATTTGCATAGAATGGAGGTGACAGGCATGCAAATCTGCTCCATGCATATTCATTAGGGCTAGCCTGAAAACCCGATTGGCCTGGTGGTCCTCCAGGACAGAGTTGGGAACCACTGCGGTAGGACACTTTAGGGGCAATTGTATAAGTGGGCACCTCTGTTTAGGCCCCCTCTGAGAGGGCTGTGGGAGCCTATTCCATAATGGACTGCAACTAGGTTCCATTATAGAATCGAATCTTTTTCCGTGCGACGGTCCAGGGAGGTTTACAAAAATATTAAATATTTCAACAACTAAGCCAGGGGTGTCAACGTCCCTCCTCGAGGGCCACAATCCAGTCGGGTTTTCAGGATTTCCCTAATAAATATGCATGAGATCTATTAGCATGCAATGCATGCAAATAGATCTCATGCATATTCATTGGGGAAATCCTGAAAACCCGACTGGATTGCGGCCCTCGAGGAGGGACTTTGACACCCCTGAACTAAGCGAAACAGGTGCAATTAAGAAGTCAAGAACCTACGGTTGGGTACCATTTATTGAACTGATGTCAATTGATGATGCCCCGTTACAAACCCTCCTCTTCTGTCCCGTCTAATGTGGTTTTCACCAAAGTTTGATTCCCAGAAGCAAAGTACATTGCCTATACACCTAATCATAAAAAAAATGTGTGATGTAAAGTCAACAAAGTGGTATAACTTACTGGAGCTCCACTTTTAGCTTTCTCCATGCATCCTGCCCCCTTTGCAAAATGAAGTGGGTATTTGCAGAGCAGTGCTTAGTTCTCCATCTGGCAATAAGTGTGTAAGTGCACTTATGGTAGTGTTCTACACTTCTATGTGCACAGCGCCTAGTTTATAGGACTATCTGGGCCTGTTACTTAAGAGCAACCCATAAAAATGTCCATTCCCCCTCAGTCCTCTCTTTTTCAGAGAGTGCAGGTACCTGGGTGCAAAAGAAGTACCTGCATGCAGTTTGCAAACTGTAGCCAGCCCCTTTCCCAGCTCTGGGCTCCAGCTTCTGGAGCCGCCCAGTTCGCTTTTCCTCGTCTAACGAAGGGGGGCTGCGGTGGGGGGGGGAGGGGCTTTGTCTGCAGAGGGGCGGGACCCAGTTGAGCAAAGTTTGGGCAAACTACCTTTTGTTGGCAGCTGGGGCTGACGTCACGCTGCCTCCCTGGAAAGGTTGGTGCACATGTGACCAGCTCAAACTAGTTCTCGGGACACAAAGAGAAAGGAGACCAAGGAGGGGAGAGGAGAGGAGCCGGCCGAAAGCGAGCAGCAGCCAGACAAGTAAGTGGGAGAGGCACCGCTGGCCACAGCTGCACCACCTCTGCAGGGTGCAGCTGCGCCCCGGGTGCTGTCCAGCTCTTCCCGAGTCCCTGGACCCTTGAGCGACCAAGGGGCTCCCCCCTCCCCCGAGTCCACTTCTTGGACATCTGCGCTTTCCTTTGTCTTAGTCTTGTGATTCCCCCCCCCCTCCCTCCCTTCCCCCAGCAAGACGAGGAATCTCGAGTCTTTCCAACTTCAGACCATCCCAGTCCTGTTTGCAAGGACAAAAGTTCTGCAAATCGGTTGGCAAGAGAGTTGAGTTGAGCCTACCTAAGCCACCGGCACCTCTTCTCCTGGGTAAACAGTTGGCAGCCTCTCCTGTCTGCAGAAGTTGGTTGGAAGTTTTCTGCTTCCAGGCTTTGGTTGATGTCCACTCCCTCTCAGTGTCAGGTTTTTCTTCATCAACCTATTGGGCTTGATCTTTGCCTAAGAGGTTTAGGAGTAGGTGATACCCTGGGCTTGGACTAACCTGATAACATTTGTGCGCTCTTCCAAGGTGGCCACAGATTTTTATAGTTCTACAACAAGCCAGGCTTATAATAAGGTATCGCCCATGGGTGCTAGTTGAGGGGGAGGGGAGGTCTTGAGCACCATCAAAACTGAGAGCAATCCTTCAGTGTGTCCAGAGGAGGTATCGGTTAGGTTGAGTATAGCACCCCGAGTGTTTTGAAAATCTGGCTCCTATGGCTATTCTCAAAAATGTAACACTTTCTTCCCTCTATATTCCTCCTCTAACCCTTACTACCGTGTTCCCTCTTTATACTAAGTTCCTTTAAACCTTCTTCTTACTAAGCTCCCGTAAACCGTGCCGAGCTCTACGATTGTGGAGATGATGCGGTATATAAACTTAAGGCTTAGTTAGTTTAGTCGGGCTTTGTTTCTAGGTTCATAAGCCAGACTGGCACAGAAACCTCACTGCTTGATCCCAAGAGACAAGAAAAACACAGAACTGGAAGAAAAGCGGTATTTGTACATTTCTTTGACTATCATTTTAGTTTATTACTGCAGGCAATTTTTTGTTTATTTTTTTTTTTTGGGGGGGGGGCTACAGGTAAAGAACAGAAAAAGATCAAAGTCTGAGGGAGAGAATTCATTGACCAGGGCCATGAGGTCAACTATGTTAAACGCCATAAAATCCTCCTTTTCTGTTGCAGGACCACTTTTGGGAAAAGGTATATCTGGAATAATTAAGATTGTGCAAGAATGTGTTACGGTTTAGGAAATTACTTAAAATGCATTTCTTTATTAAGGCGTTTGCCCAAAGTAAAATTGGGAAGTTAGACCTCGGCCAACTGAGACCTTGCGAGAACAGGTGAAGAGCCGAGTAGGATAATTTTATTAATTCTACATATCATGATTGTGGTGTTTGTTTTTATTATTATGGCTGTTTTATTGGGAGCTGCTTAGGCTTTTTAAGTGGGTTATAAATAAATAAATAAAATGAGACAAGGAGGAGAAAAGTGCACTGACGGTAGAGAATGGAATAAGGAAAGGGGACAAGGGCAGCGAGAAGAAAAGGATAGTGAACCAACTGGGGAAGAAGGGGACAGCTTAGTGGTTAGAAAAGGAGGTTCTGAACCAGGGAAGCCAAGATTCAGGTCCACTTCTCTGGCTGACACTTTCTCACCTTGGCAAGTTACTGTGGAATAGAAATCACTGGTGTGCCTGAAAATGTCTTTTTGTTGTCTTGAGCTGGGAATTGGAAAAGGTGATAAGTATGTCTGAAATCCAAATCCAGGGAGAGGATAGAAGGGAGCATCAATGATGGGAAACTAGGACAGGGAGGGGAGAAAAAAGGACGTCAGTGGGGGGTGAATGGGACAGAAGGAAGGAGAGAATGGGAAAGGAGAGGAGGAAAAAGGATGTCAGCGGGGGTGCATGGGACAGAGGGAAGAAGAGGGAGAGACTTGGAAAGGGAAAAGTGGGAAGATGGCAGAACCAGGGGAGAATGGAATAGGGAGAGGAATCATGGGAGGGAGAGGAGGAAAAAGGACATCAGCGGGGGTGAATGGGACAGAAGGAAGGAGAGAATGGGAGAGGAGAGGAGGAAAAAAGACATCAGCGGGGGTGCATGGGACAGGGGGAAGAAGAGAGAGAATGGGAAAGGGAAAAGTGGGGAGATGGCAGAACCAAGGGAGAAGGGAATAGGGATGTTCTCATGGGAAGGAGCCTTTGAAACATAGAGGAGAGGGCATGGAGCATGTGACAGGCAAAGGAAGGCAGAATCCATTTAAGAGGGGAGGGGGCCACAGGAGGAGAACACGGGAATAGAAGAGGAGGGGACACCAGCAAAGGAAATTGACAGAGAAAGGGCAGGGGGAGAAAAGGGAGCTTTCTAGTGTCTAGAGCAGGGGGTTCTTAACCTTGGGTCCATGGATCCCTAGGGGGTCCCTGAGGGTCAGTTAAAAATTAACATATTCATTGCATGTAAAGTTGTGTTTATGTGAATATTTCTGGGGAAGGGGGTCCATAGCTTTCATCATATTCTTAAAGAGGTCCGTGAAGAATCGCTGGTCTAGACTCTAGAGGCATCCTGTTCTCTCTGGCTCCTACAGAGTCAGTTCACCGTTAGTCCTTAGTTGGAAGTTTCTCAGTGACGCTGCTTTGGTTGGGAAGTTATGTCTCCACCCCCCTCCCCTATTTCAAGACTTTCTGCAAGGTATATTTATTTGCTTCTGTCTACAATAGATGGACGTTTAGGGACAGATATTTTTTTTTCTTTTAAATGCTCTTTTTGGTCATGTCCTCAAAGGCAGAGCATGTAGTAAGCTCCCAACAGAGAGCTTGAGGGATGTCGTGAGTGTCCATCTTCATATAAAACCTTTAAAATTTTTAAACTTAAGCACTTGAAGCAACGAGGTTCTCCGTTTAATCACCATAGATTGATGTGGGCTGTAACAGGAGTTTGGCTTCCACAACACATGAGGAGCTCATTAAAATTCCAGTTTGAGCAATAATCCTTCACTCCTCTGCCCTGTATCTTTTGAACACACCCCTTCCCGGAAAAAAAAAAAAAAAAAGTCTCACAGTTGGAGCCGGAGGGCTTGATTGATGGTAGGTTTCTCGGGAGGATGGCTGACACGGCGGTAGCCTGGCACAAGCTGGGTCAGAGCTCTGAATAATCAGTGAATGTGTTGGTGCAGGTATGGCTTTTCTCAACATTGGGTTCAAGAGATAAACACAGTGTGAAAGGGCAGAGGATCTTACACCCAGAAGAACATTAACTATCCAATTGAAGTTCCCTAATCGTTGTTTGCTTTTTAATCTGGTCTAGTTCCTCTTTTGTTTTCTTCCTGCTCAGTTGGAAGCAATGCCTGGATCCTATACCCAAAAGCCTGGGGGAATTTTCTCACTGTTTTAAGAACCGCCTTCATCCCACGGTTTTCTAGTCCAATCTGTGTTTGGATATGGATTTTTCTACAACTCTTCTCCTGTCGGGTTCACTTCCGAGGCCTGAAAATTATAACCTTAAATTACATTAAGATATTCCTTGGGGATAGTATGACGAGAAAAGCTCCGACAGTCCCGAGGCTCAGGATCCACACAGGATCCATCCATCCTTCTGGAACCCTGAAACAGGCACTCTAAATCCAGGTCCCGGATGTTCGTGACTGCTGCTGCCATCCCTGGAGGCTGTGGATTTTAAGGTTACCCTATGGCTCCAGAAAAAGGAGGACGGATTGAGACATTCGGGTTTTTACTTCCATTGCTTTCAGTGGGAGTAAAACCCGGATGTCTCAATCCATCCTCCTTTTTTTGGAGCCATAGGGTAACCCTAGACTAGGGGTGTCAAAGTCCCTCCTCGAGGGCCGCAATCCAGTCGGGCTTTCAGGATTTCCCCCAATGAATATGCATGACATCTATTTGCATGCTTTGCTTTCTTTGTATGCTAATAGATCTCATGCATATTCATTGGGGGAAATCCTGAAAGCCCGACTGGATCGCGGCCCTCGAGGAGGGACTTTGACACCCCTGCCCTAGACTGAATTCTTCCTGTATAACACCCCCCCACTCCCAGCCGACCCGGTGTGGAAATGAAGCTTATCTGAGAATCTAACCTGGACTGAGATGCTGCCTGAAACAATATGGTAGATGTGTGAATCAGCCACTCGCTTTTGGCCTTCCTCCTACACTTCGCTAAGTTCAAAGACTCGTGCGCATTTATCTGGGCAAAAGGGAGACTGAATGGTTCTGAGGAACAGTTCACTTACCTGTAACATAGGTTCTCCATGGACAGCAGGATAAGGCAGCCACATATGGGTGACGTCACTGACAGCTCCCATTTGTCGGAAAAGCCCGCCTGGTTGTGGTTAGTCATAAGAACATAAGAAGTTGCCTCCACTGGGTCAGACCAGAGGTCCATCTCGCCCAGCGGTCCGCACCCGCGGCGGCCCATCAGGTCCACGACCTGTGAAGTGGTTTCTGAACACCTCTACAACCTACCTCAAGTTCTATCTGTACCCCTCTATCCCCTTTTCCTCCAGGAACCTATCCAAACCTTTCTTGAACCCCTGTTCGAGCTGGTTAAAGGAGGACACCAGTAAAGGTGTACGGAAACAGGTTTTTGTTTTACTGAGGTAGCACAGATGTAACATCTCGAGGGCTAAAATGGACTCCGGTATATTGAGTGAGCCGCCTTGCCCCTGAGGCAGGCGAAGGGAAACCCAATTACGGCCTCAACCCAGCCGAGCTAGTTATTACACTGGGTTCCTGCAAGTAAGATGTTACACTGCGCTACCTCAATAAAAGTAAAACCCGCTTCCCTATATCTTTACCGTGGGGAAAACGCATCAGTAAGACCAAGCTGCGCGTTCCTCGGCCAGAGAGTCACCGTATGGGGCTGACTCATCCTGTTTGTCTTAGGAGAAAGTGCAGTTGCATACCTGTAGCGTAGGTTCTCTGTGGACAGCAGGATAAGTCCACCACACAACCCACCCGCCTCCTCTACAGGCCAATCCACTAGCTAAGAACAACCTGAGGAAGGAAGGGGAAGTGCCTGGTCATGCCCGGAGGGGGTCCTAGCAGCACAGAAGCGCAGAGAGAGAGAGAGAGAGAAAAAAAAAAAGCCAACCTCTGAGCTATTGAAGTGCTTATCCAACAAATGAGAGCTGTCGGCGACATCACCCATATGTGGCTGACTCATCCTGCTTGTTCTAGGTACCATACATATGTCTCCTAGGGATTACACAGTTCACATATGCTGGACAGCGTCCAGAAGGGTGACTCATGCATGTTCACACTTGCACGGCTGCAGGAAATGCGTCAACTGTGAAACACAGTTTAATTGCATTTCTTCGGAAATAATGTTTCTTAAGGGACAGTGTTAGGTGGGATAACAAAGGTGTTCCTTGAGGAAATTGAATCTTTAAATAGCCTGTAGATAAGCTCTTTTAAGTGTGACTGATAGACTGAACAACACAGAAACCCAGGAACTTGAGATATATATATAGAGAGAGAGAGAGAAAATGTATCAAGGTATGTTTGATCACAGCACACGCACAAAAATAAAACCTCTTTACAATCTGCCACTAATTTGAAGTGAAATATGAGTGCATGAACCTTCAGAAAAGAGGTGCCATGTTTGTCGGCCACTACTGAGAGGAAGCCCATTTCCACTCCCACCACCCAGGGCCGATGGGGCAGCAGGAGGGTAATTGGGGGTGCTCTTGGGCCCCCATTGCCTCTGGGTTCTGTGTTAGGAGTCGCTGCCCAGGAAAAGGATCTAGGTGTGATTGTTGAGGGTACGTTGAAACCCTCAGCTCAATGTGCGGCGGCTGCTAAGAAAGCAAATAGAATGTTAGGCATTATCAGGAAAGGAGTGGAAAACAAAGATGAAGATGTAATAATGCCCTTATATCGCTCTATGGTATGGCCACACCTTGAATACTGTGTGCAGTAGAGGAATTAGAAAAGGTACAGAGAAGGGCAACAAAAATGATAAAAGGGATGGGACGACTTCCCTATGAGGAAAGGCTAAAAGTGGCTAGGGCTTTTCAGATTGGAGAAGAGATGACTCGGGGGTGATAATGATAGAGGTCTATAAAATAATGAGTGGAGTCGACCAGATCTCCACGTGCGCTTAAACGGAGTGTGCGCTTACTAGGAGTAGGGAGAGGCTGTAGTTAAGCCGGCTCAGTTTAAATATGGCGCCTGGGCTGCTGGAGCTATGCCCTGCAGCTTGAGTGGAAGCGGAGCGCTCACTTTCCCAGCGGTCCCAGCGCTCACTTTCCCAGCTGTCCCAGCGCTGTGTGAAGCCTATCCATTTCCAGTCAGAACGTGATTGCATATAACCGGAGTTAACGTAACGTGAAAGAATAGAGGTGGGACTGAGTGCTTATCCGAATTGCAAATATCCGGAGTTTACGTCCATTGACTTTAATGTAAAAAAAAACAACAAAAAACGGGACCGTGGTGGTAGGGTGCGGATAACCGAAGCGTGCGCTTAACCGACGGTGCGCTTAGGTGGAGTTGACTGTAATAATGGTCAGCCAACGCGCAGAGGAACGCCCCGACGTGAGAAGGCCCGAAGCAGCCCGTGTAGATTGCTTCCGCGACGCTGCCTTTTGGAAGTAGGCAATGGTATGTCAGTCTCGCGGTCGGCGTGGAGAGGGAGAGCTGGAAGGGTTGGCGGGGGTTTCGGCTGTGCGGCAGGGGGGATAGAAAGATGCTGTGGGTTTTGTGATTGGGCAGTTTCCCCGACAATAAGACCTAGTGCGTTTTTGGGGCCCAAAAATAATATACGATAGTGTCTTATTTTCGAGGAAACACAGTAGTAGAAGATCTGTTTTAATTTGCAGAAGAGGTTTGTATTTCATAATTATGAGCGGCCCTGACTTTTTGCATAAAAAGGAGTGGGGGGAGGTTAGATTGTTTACTGTAAAGTTTAATAATACTTTGTATATGTCATATATATATGAGACAATCAAATCTCGATAAATAAAGTACATTATATTTACCGCATGCGAAGTTGTGTTTATGTGAATATTTCTGGGGAAGGGGGTCCATAGCTTTCATCAGATTCTTAAAGGGATCCGTGATTCAGAAAAAGGTTAAGAATCACTGATTTCAGGATTTTCATATGTTGATATATATTGCTATGTATGTGGAGGAGACAAGAGTTGTAAAGGAGAACCTTTGGGCCACGAGATATTGTGCCTGAATTTCTATAGAAAATATCTCACACAGGAACAGGGGAAACAAATTCACAAAATACAAGAGAGCAAAACCAAGGTGGAAATGTCCAATCAGAATGGTGCACAAAAAGTGTCTTTCAACTCATCTGATTAATCCAATATCTTTATTCATCCAAAGTAACTCATTGACTCCATCCAAATTCACAAAATACAAGAGAGCAAAACCAAGGTGGAAATGTCCAATCAGAATGGTGCACAAAAAGTGTCTTTCAGCTCATCTGATTAATCCAATATCTTTATTCATCCAAAGTAACTCATTGACTCCATCCAAATTCACAAAATACAAGAGAGCAAAACCAAGGTGGAAATGTCCAATCAGAATGGTGCACAAAAAGTGTCTTTCAACTCATCTGATTAATCCAATATCTTTATTCATCCAAAGTAACTCATTGACTCCATCCAAAGTAACTCATTGACTCGACATGTACATGTTTTGGCTTCCCGGCCTGCATCAGGAGTCTTGAAAGTCTTTGGGGATACAATGGGATAAGCTGTTTAGTTTAGTAAAAAGTAGAAAGTACTTTTTACTTGCAGCAAGGCCGCGTCGTTACTTAGTGCTACGAAGATTCGAAGCAACGTTTTGAGTGGCTGGTATAAGATCTCATATCCCATTGCATCCCCAAAGACTTTCAAGACTCCTGATGCAGGCTGGGAGGCCGAAACATGTACATGTCGAGTCAATGAGTTACTTTGGATGGAGTCAATGAGTTACTTTGGATGAATAAAGATATTGGATTAATCAGATGAGTTGAAAGACACTTTTTGTGCACCATTCTGATTGGATATTTCCACCTTGGTTTTGCTCTATAGAAAGTATCTGCCAGGAGCATTCATGTCTTTGCTGAATCTCTGAATTCAGGACAGGATGATTGCGGTTTGGAAGAGCAGAACAGACCAGACACAAGGGTTGGGCTGAGGTTGAAGATGTGTGTGTGGTGGTGGTGGTGGTGGGGGGGGGGGGGTATATACATCATGGAAAATGCCTTTTCTGCTCTCTTCAAGGGCTCTACTAAAATACACAGTCCCCGGGAGCTTTGCCTTGCTCCCCATCTCCTTGTGACACTGTCACGGGCCTTTACTTTGCGAGTCCTGCCAAGTCGCAGAACAGTACTCAGTCTGTCCAAATGCGCAATTAGCTTGGATCGAGATGAAAAAGAAAAGTTCTGAGACCAAACTAAGAACAGATTTAGGAGAGAGAAGCCAGTGATTCTCCTGTGACAGCTGTCAGCTGTGCTGGTGCTCTGGATTGGAAATGATCACTAGCAGGGGTTTGATATTTGGATGAAGGGGTGTCATTCTGTGCCTCATCCCTTGTAGACGGCACAATACAGCCTTTGCAGACTTCATTTAGGGCCTGACCGGGCTTCATATCGATTCATGGGGCATCTGCCTGAGCGGCACTCAGCTTCTTTGTCAGAATCAGACTGCTGTGGGTTGTTATGAACTGTCTCTGAAGTCCTTAAACTAAACAGCTTATAAACAAAGCTATTTAAATAAAAGAACCCGGCTCTGAACAGCCAGACTGTAGTTGGAAAGTCGTTGTTTAAACATGATTAAGGGTAGGGAGAGGGAATTATTGTTTATTGCCTGGAAAGGTCAGTATGTGGACCAGTCAGACAGTGTGTTTACACTGGGGAATGTGGAAAAGATGAGAGTAGTAATTTGAAGTTAACAACAGAGAAATTTAATTTTAAAGGAGAGCTGATTTAATGTGGGGATGATAAGGATGTAAAATCCACACAGGGAGTACTTTCAAGAGAAAGGGGATCGTTTCTTGATTATGGACTTACTAAGGGATGTGGTGATGTAATGTAGCCCTAGGTGGCGCCAGACAGCTCTAGGTTGAAGCCAATGTCTGTGAGCCACTTCAGCTAAACACCCCTTGCTGCAATATGGTACATGGCTGCAATATGGTACATGGCATGGTTGTGTAGGGGGGGGGGGGGGAATGGCATGATTTATGGGTGCCCTGATGTGGGTATAGTGTGAGGGTGGCAAGGTTACATACATGGGCACTAGAATACTTTTATGTTTGTGGAGCCAAACAAGTTCACCCTCTGCCCCTGCCATCAAACTCCAGTCTAGACCAGTGGTCCCCAACCCTGTCCTGGAGGACCACCAGGCCAATCGGGTTTTCAGGCTAGCCCTAATGAATATGGATGAGAGAGATTTGCATATAATGGAAGTGACAGGCATGCAAATCTGCTCCATGCATATTCATTAGGGCTAGCCTGAAAACCCGATTGGCCTGGTGGTCCTCCAGGGTTGGGAACCACTGGTCTAGAATTTCAGTGCTCTTCAAAGAGAGAAAACAAGGCAAACAGACATCATTTGTAATAATTCTCATGCTTTAGAAAAACTGGTTTAGAAACATAGAATATGAGGGCGGAAGAGGGCCGGCGGCCCAACAAGTCTGCCCACTCGAGAACCCTCCCTCCCTGGTGTACCCATCCTTTATGCATAACTCTGTAGCGCCCCCACCTGTTTGTCCCATCGACTTTTGAAGTCGAGCACGCTACTAGCCTCGACCACATGGCGTGGAAGTTTATTCCATCGACCAATCACCCGTTCGGTGAAGAAGTATTTCCTGGTGTCACCATGAAATCTTCCCCCCTTAAGTTTTAGCGGATGCCCTCTTGTTACCATGGGGCCCGTAAGAAAAAATAATTCTTCCTCCACTTCAATGCGACCCGTAATGTATTTGAATGTTTCTATCATGTCCCCCCTTTCTCTGCGCTCCTCGAGAGAATATAGGTGCAGTCTACTGTCCCAGTGACCCGCCTCATTCTGTTGCCTATGGAGCGATATATGGATGCCCTGATGTGAAGGACCTTGTGCTGGTAGGCTGGTAGACTCAGTTCCAGTCCTTAGGCAGGCCAAGTTTTCAGGATATCCACAATGAATATGCATGAGAGAGATTTGCATGCCAAAGAGACGGTGCATTCAAATTTCTCTCATGCATATTCATTGTGGATATCCTGAGAACCTGACCTGCCTGTGGACCTTGAGGGCCAGAACTGAGTAGCCCTGCCACAGACGTCCGGTTTTCCTTTTGAGGACACGTTCGGGGTTTCGGACGGCTTTTCAAAACCCGCCACTTTGTCCGGGTTTTGAAAAGCTGTGTCAGGCAGTGAGAAAGTCCGCGCATGCACGGCCGTCAAGCGATGATGTCACACGCATGCTTGTGACATCATCGCATGATGGCCGCGCATGCGCGGACTTCCCGACAAGAGCAGGCAGGGGGGGCGGGGCTAGGGCGGGTGGGCGTAACTAGGGGCGGGGCTGGGGGGCGGATTTTCCGCAAGGAAAATTTGGCAATCCTATGTGTGTGTGTACACCAGAGTGTTGGGCAATTTCTGTGACATTGTTATGCAGTTGTGGCCTAATGATTACCATGATCTACACACCGTGCGATGAATGGTGACCTTTACGTAGAGTGGTAGGTGAGAGTAGTTGTGTGAGGTAGTGAAATAGGTATTTGGGTGTGATGCAGTGTGAGAATCAGTATTGGGGGAGGGATATAGAGTGAGGATTCTGTATAGAGACGTTTGGGCATAGTGCAGGATGTGATGATCGTAAGGTGGCCAAACGGGTTGAAACGGTGACGGCGAAAGCTAGAAGGATGCTGGGGCGCATAGGGAGGGGTATGGCCAGTAGGAAAAAAGAGGTGAGACCTCATTTAGAATATTGGGTACAATTCTGGAGACCCCACCTTCAAAAACATATAAAAAGGATAGAGTCGGTCCAGAGGAAGTCTACAAAAATAGTCAGTGGTCTACGTCTTAAAGCATACGGGGGAAAGACAAGAGAGGGAAGGTCTGATAGAGAGGTTTAAATACATACATGGAGTGATGGGATAAAGGTGAAAGGGGGATAGATTCAGAAGAAACCTCAGAAAATACCTTATCACGGAAAGGGTGGCGAGTGAATGCATGGAACGGCCTCCCGGTGGAGGTGGTGGTGAAGAAAAATGTATCTGAATTTAAGGAAGCTTAGGACAAGTACATTGCATCTCTAAGGCAGACTAGAGAAGCCATATGGTCTTTATCTGCCTTCATTTTTCTGTGTTTTATATGATTTATGTGAGTGTCAGTCTGGGTTTGTGGGTGTGGTGCATTGTGGGATTGGGGTCATTATAATTTTTGCACATGGGTCTAGGGTCAGTATGGATTTGTGGATATGTTGCTGTGTGGGACCGGGGGGGGGGGGGGGGGGTTAGCATGGGGTTGTGAGTGTGGTGCAGTGTGGGATGGGGTCAGTATAGATTTTTGGACACGGTTCACTGGGTTTGTGGGCAGTGAAAGTTTGAGTTGCGAGATGGTTTTGTGTGTAGTAATTCTCGCATGGCGGACTACCTGGACGCTTGCGCCCGGAGCGCCACAATGTATGAGAACGGATTACTTGAATAATCTGAGACAGGAAATAAAAAAAGGCCGTAAACTCCTTCCTGTAACTTTTTGCCTATATGCTGTGATTGCAGCCCTGCTCCGTTCTCATCAGTTCCTGTGTGAAAGAGCTCATTTCATCTCAGTTTAAACCAGGAGTCTCAAAGTCCCTCCTTGAGGGCCGCAATCCAGTCGGGTTTTCAGGATTTCCCCTATGAATATGCATGAGATCCTATGTGCATGCACTGCTTTCAATGCATATTCATTGGGGAAATCCTGAAAACCCGACTGGATTGCGGCCCTCAAGGAGGGACTTTGAGATCCCTGGTTTAAACTATACCACTGCGTTTGGGGATGGTTTCAAGTTTTTATTGATATTTGATGAATCGCTTATTCAATTTACTAAGCGATGTACAACTTTCTAAAAAGAAACCTAGTTACAAAAACCAACAAAATAACATCATTCTTACAAGTATATAAAACAAACATGAGTCGGGGAGTAAAGGAGGGAAAAGTTACAATTCTTTCTTAGAGGGAATAAACAAAAAAAGGGAAAGACGAAAGGGAGGGTAAAGAGATAAAGACCTAAAGCATTTTGTCGTATGTCTAAAATTTAAATGTTAAAAGCGTCTTTAAAAAGGTAGGTTTTTAAGGATTTTTTAAAGGAAGTAAGGTCCTTTTCTTCTCTAATGTATTGAGGTAATGAGTTCCACAGTTGAGGAGCCATTACCAAAAACATATCGTGGGTTTTTTTTTTTTCTTTCTTATCTTATTTTCAAGCCCTGCTGTTTTTTCCTACCGGGACCAGCAGAGTATGTGCGCCTTTGGGAGGCAGGGAGAGCTGGCGGTTGTGCTTAGCAGGGGAGACTGTGTCCTCTTCAAGGAGACGGGGAGAGAGGAGGTCACTTACCCTGGAAGCGAAGGAATGTTGTTTCAGGTGTTACTGACAGATGTCTTTGGTCATTTCTGAGTCCTGGAGCTCTCCATAGCCCCTCTCATCCCGCCTCTTTCCCATTCACCCTGCTTCTCCTTTTTTTTTTTTACTTTATTGAAAAATAATGCATTTAAAATCATCTAACTTATACAATTGTATACAAAACAATACATTGATATATTATATATCTTATATCATAATAAATAGTAAACATTTTTCCAAATTATCAATGATGACTAATATATCTCAACCCTCCCAGCCCGCACTCCTCCCCCACCCCGGTGGAAGGATGCGTGCAGGAGATTCATAAGATGTGGGATAAAAAATTACACATCAAAGATCTATGGGACTATCGTTTTGAGAATTAATCCAAATTTCATATGCATTCCAAATGGTGTTATAATTCTGTATCTGATTTCTCTGAAGAGCAGTTAATTTAGACATCGGCTATATATTGAACTTTAGCCAATACCTGCTTCTCTTTTTCTTCCTCGTTTTCAACCTCTCTCATCCTTTCCTGGCCCTTTTCCTCTCTCTCATCCTTCAGTATTCCCCGCCACATACGTAGGAGTTAGCTGTAGTGCTGTGGTCTTTGTACTCGTATGTTAATGTTTTACTTTCATGGGGAGGCAGCATTCTTAGGCTCCCCGTGGGACACCTTTTGTCTATTTTATTTTTAATCTCCTGTTTTATTTTGGGTTAAAAAAAAAAGGCTCCAGGTTTTCTGAGCGCCGCATTCTTTCTCCGCCTGATGAGGGCTCCATGGTAGCTCGAAAACTCCCTCCCTCCCTCCTCCAGATCTTTGCGCCTTCATTGGCGCAGGCCAGGAATGCCAGCACACCTGCTGAGCTGGAAGGCTAGGGGAGGCCGAGAGTCCTAGCTCAGCACAGAAAGCCGCTGTTTGGAAGCAGTAGGGGTGTGCTATAGTGAGGACTATTTCTGTGTTTCAGACCCCCCATGAAGAAGGGCAGGAGGACAAAGAGCAGTGCAGAAAAGAAATATGCCCCCAGCACCCCCAACGCACACAGGCACTCTTATTTTAAAGGAAAAAAAGGCCTGGCGAAGCAGTGGCCTCCCTTCCCACTAAAGAATGAGTGGAAACTCCTTAGGGAGGCTGAAATAACAGGCAATGTTACAACTTGCCACAAAGCCAGACATGTAACTTGACAAGAGATAAATAGAGAAGATCAGCAGAAATGTGGGAACTGGCTTCATTTCCCTCCTCATATGTCTTCTATTACTTAAACTATTTGAATGTGTGTGTGAGAAAGGGGTCAGGCATCGGGCTAGGATTGCCATGAGGGACTGCACGTGAGTGCGCGTGTCTATTCTAACATGTTACTACAACCCTGGGCCTCTCTGAGTCTTTACTTGAGTTGATCTCTCTCCACCCATCTGCATGTCTCTTTCTTAACATGTCACTGCAACTCTGCGTCTCTCTCTCTGAATCTCTGCGTGAGTCGATCTCTCTCCTTGAACCACCTGTGTCTTTCTTTCTTAAAGTGTCACTTCAGCCTGTGTCTCTCTGATCCTCGATTTGAGTTGATCTCTCTCCTTCACGCATCTGCGTGGCTCTTAACATGTCACCACAACTCTGTGTCTGTCTGTCTGTCTGTCTCTCTCTCTCTGAATCTGTCTTTCTTTCTTAACGTGTCACTTCAGCCCTGTGCCTCTCTGAGCCTCGATTTGAGTTGATCTCTCTCCTTCACCCATCTGCATGGCTCTTAACATGTCACCACCACTCTGTGTCTGTTTGTCTCTCTCTCTGAATCTCTGCTTGAGTCGATCTCTCTCCTTGACCCGCCTATGTCTTTCTTTCTTTCTTAACGTGTCACTTCAGCCCTGTGCCTCTCTGAGCCTCGATTGGAGTTGATCTCTCTCCTTCACCCATCTGCGTGGCTCTTAACATGTCACCACAACTCTGCGTCTCTCTCTCTCTCTCTGAATCTCTGCTTGAGTCGATCTCTCTCCTTGACCCACCTGTGTCTTTCTTTCTTAACGTGTCACTTCAGCCCTGTGCCTCTCTGAGCCTCGATTTGAGTTGATCTCTCTCCTTCACCCATCTGCATGGCTCTTAACATGTCACCACAACTCTGTGTCTGTCTCTCTCTCTCTGAATCTCTGCTTGAGTCAATCTCTCTCCTTGACCCGCCTGTGTCTTTCTTTCTTAACGTGTCACTTCAGCCTATGTCTCTCTGAGCCTCGATTTGAGTTGATCTCTCTCCTTCGCCCATCTGCGTGGCTCTTAAAAACCTCCATAGACTTCAGCTAATTCAGAACGCCGCGGCTAAGCTTATTTTCGCAAAAGGCAAGTTCGATCATGTCTCCCCACTCCTCTCCAAGCTTCACTGGCTCCCAGTATACTTCAGAGTCCTCTTTAAATGTGCCTGCTTAGCCTTCAAGATCCTACATGGCGTCCTTCCTCCCGTTATCCCACTCTTTTGGAATTCCTCAAAACCACACTCCACCAGCACTGACCCCTGCGGGACGCCACTCATGACCCCTTTCCAGTCAGAGTAGTGTCCTTTTACTCCTACCCTCTACTTCCTGTCCGCCAGCCAATTTCTGATCCATCTGTGCACGTCCCCTTCCACCCTTCCACAGTTTCCTTAGTAGGCGCTCGTGGGGTACCTTGTCGAAGGCTTTTTGGAAGTCCAGATATATGATGTCTATGGGGTCACCTTTGACAGGTGGTAAGAAGGGGGTGCTCTTCAGAGAAAGTACAGGTACCCAAACAGTCCAATTCACCCGCGTTCATCGACAAGCTTCCCGGAATCTGCGTTTCACTCCTCAAAAATCTGTTTTCTGTCCCCTCTATTCTGGAACTATTTCTCGATTCTGCCCGCAAAACCATTTTCTCAGTCGCTGTCCCCCCCCCCCCACCTTATGGAACGCCCTTCCGTCAGATCTTAGACAAAGAAACATCTCTTGGAAAAATTCCAATGTAAACTAAAAACATTCCTTTTTAAAGACACCTTCTCGGTTTGATTCCGTTCACTTAGAGCCCTATGTACTGAAATGAAACGCTTCTTTTGGAGCGACCCCTACTTAGTGTGCTATAGCCCCTCCGTTTCTTCCCTCCCTTTTTTTTTTTTATTTTTTCATTGTATTTAAGCTGTTACCTTTTCCATTTTGTTCCAGGAAGTCTATTTGCTCTGTCGTCCTCTCCACTTTTTAAAGTTTGTTTTATCTTAACAATATTCTGATAATTGTAAACCATTTAGGTATGTTTTTAACAAACTGTATATCAAGGATTAAATAAACTTGGAAACTTGGCTCAATTATAATTAGCTACATGACGGAGAGACTATAATGAAAGTGTAGCCCTGGGATCAACATCTGCCCAGAAGGCATCGACAGTCTGGCAGAATATGCAGATTTCTGTAAAACCATGCAGTGAAAACATGCGTTGTCAGCAATGTAAAGCAAAATTTGGCCATGATTTTGGCATGCAAAAGAATGGATCACTTAATACCAGGCCTAGATTTGCCCCGTCCTCCACATTTCTCTTCCCACGGGAACCCCTGCAAGGAGATATAGGGGGGAGGGAGAGAATGCCTCAGGGCCTGTCAGTACGTGAAGACTTGCAGGCCTTCCATTGAATTATCTAACTGGAATTGTTGCAGCTACAAGATCGGCACTGCTACAAAAAAAAAAAAATTAAGTGATACCACAACTCAGGTGTGGTAATACAACTGAGGGCGAGGAGGATGAGGGTGGGCAGGCAGTGGGAAGGAATACCCCTACTCTACAGTTTTTCAGAGGTTTAACTCCCCCACACACACATTTCCTGTAGTACTGGGCGTCTGACACATTTTAGTTGCTTGCCCTGGATCGGTGGCATGGAATTTTGGGTTTTTGCCAGGTACTTGTGACTTGGATTGGCCTCCGTGAAGACTAGATGGACCATTGGTCTGATCCAGTAAGGCTTTTCTTATGTTCTTAAGTATAGGACAGTCGCGCCATTGTGACATCACTGGTGAGGTTGGCTCTTAGGCACTGGTGCAATTGAGGCATTATGACGTCACAATCTCAGCTCTGGAATGTTGCTACTGTTTGGGTTTCAGCCAGCGACATGGATTGGCCTCCGTGAAGACTGGATTCTGGGCTCAATGGACCATTGGTCTGATCCAGCAAGGCTATTCATATGTTCTTACAAACTGGCACATCTGTTCCACTATCGTTTTGTTTTACGAGTTACCACCACCCATTTTGTAGGCAGTAAGGGCTCATGCAGTCAGTGGCGTGGTAAAGGGGGGTGGGCAGTCCACCCAGGGTTCACTTTTGGTGAGGGCGCAGGTACCCGTCCTCCTCTCCGCCCCTGCCACGTATGCACGCCGCTTTCCTTCCCCGTACCTCTGTAACGTTCCTGGTGTGAGAAGCAACCCCCAAGCTGCTGTCATGCCAGTGTTGACTCTTCATCTGACATCACTTCCTGGACCCACGCCCAGGAAGTGGCATCAGAGGAAGAGCCAACGCTGACATGACAGCAGCTTGGGGGTTGCTTCTCACACCAGGAACGTTACAGAGGTGCGGGGGGAAGGGAAATGGCACGCTTGCGGCAGGAGAGAGCGGGGAAGGAGCGCGTGGAGGTGGGGGAGCCACTGCATGCCGTATTCGCCTGCTAATCAGTTAGCTCGCAGTAATGTAGCTGGGCTAACTGGTTAACACTGGTCTTCTCCTGACACCCCCTCCCAAAAATAAGAATAAATTTAAGTGTGCACACATTTTGAACTTACCACATAGTACTCCATGTCTAGCTATGTTAGGCAGGAATTTTATTTAAGATAGACAAATGAAGTACATTTGGAATATGGTTGGTGGTGGCGGCAAATCTCAGTTTGACGTACCTCGTGTGGCCTTTTCCAGCTGTTGTCAGTGTACGTTTGCTGCTTCCGCTATTTTGGTCTGACGCTCCATCAGGAATTAGCTCTGCTTGAGTCAAACTCGAGCTTCTGTAACTCTTGAGGAAAGCATATTGGAACGGGCATGTTCATAGCCTCTGGAAAATCATTTACAAGTCTGCCTTGTACAGACAAAATGTAAGAACATAAGCAGTGCCTCCGCCGGGTCAGACCATAGGTCCATCATGCCCAGCAGTCTGCTCCCGCGGCGGCCCAAACCTGTCTGAATCACCAGAAGGGGCCCCCTTGCCACCTTGGTTTCCCATTTAAGTCCTATCTTCCCATCGAAGTCCTAACCCTCCGGTCTTGCACATGCACGACCTGGTCAGGTTTCTATACTTATTTCCTGGATACTTCTCTCAGTATCCCACGATCCCTTTATCCCTCAGGAATCCGTCCAATCCTTGTTTGAATCCCTGTACCGTACTCTGCCTGACCACTTCCTCCGGTAGCGCATTCCAAGTGTCCACGACCCTTTGGGTGAAAAAAAACTTCCTTGCATTTGTCTTGAACCTATCTCCCTTCAGTTTCTCCGAATGCCCCCTCGTACCTGTTGTCCCCTTCAGTCTGAAGAATCTGTCCCTATCCACCCTCTCTATGCCCCCTCATGATCTTGAAGGTCTCTATCATATCTCCCCTGAGCCTCCTTTTTTCCAGAGAGAAGAGCCCCAAGAGCCCATCAAGACAGGGTAGCTGGCTTTGATTTCTTACCTTTCCGAATCTGAGATGGAGGTGAGTTTCAAGCTCAGGTATTTCCTCGCCCCAGAGGGCTTGCAGTCTTAAATTTGTATGCAACAGAGGGTGAAGTGACTTGCCCAAGTTCACGAGTGGGGGAAGCAGGCTTTGACGGCCGGCTTCTCCTGAGCTACTTAACCTGCTGGTTTTAACCACTAGGCCGCTCCGGCCCTCTGGTAACGTAATTCATTACATGTTCCGTAGCTGAAACATGTCAGATAGTCCATTTAGTTTGGAGGTGACCTAAACCAATTCCAGTTCAGTCCAAGATCCTAGCTATCTTGCGAGCGGACTGCTGGGCACGAAGGACCAGCGGTCTGACCCAGCAGCGGCAATTCCTATGTTCTTAAGATAGCAATTCATGAAATAGCTCACTGGTAATGCAGTAGGTCACTCGCTGCTGGTCTCATGGTTTTTTCTAGAACATTCTTCAATGACCAGCAGGATACCATCGACTGTACAAGTATTGCCTGAGCATTTTCCCAGCAGCATCTGTCTGAAAGATGGCTTTGCATGGGTTTGTAGTTCCTTGGGCTTAGTAGGGATAAAGTTTGTTATTGCTTAAGGAAAGGCTGTCTATCAAATAAACCATCTTCATTTGTCTAAAAGGGTAAGTTATCAACACAGTAAAATGTGTTTTTTTGACTGTTGACCCCAGTCATTAGTCATTGTATAAAGTGAGACCTGTGCAAAAATAACATGAGTTAGTGATAATATAACACGTCTTCATGGCAACACACGTTGATAACTTCCGCCCTTGGTGTGAAGACTTTCAGTTTCCGGTAACCAAAGCTGGTCCTTGTGGCATCATAATGCCTCGTTCCACCAATGCCTAAGAGCCAACCTCATCAGTGATGTCACAATGGCTTGACTGTCCTATTACTTGGCTCACTTTTATTACATATAGCAGTGATTTTGATCGCTAGACACTTCTTTCTTCGTTAATTAAGGAGGGGGAGTTATCGGTGCAGCTAAAGTCAAGGCGTATTATTTTGCTGTTATCTTGGGTTATTAGTAACTAGGTCTTATTGCATAAATGGGGCCTGAGCTAAACTGGCCTATGTTAGATAACTTCCCTCCCCCCCCTCCCTAAATCAGTTAACGGGAAATGAATTGTAAGCCAGGAAACACTTTGGGCTACTCTTTGAAAAGCACAGCTCAGACACATTTAAGTTTAAGGTGGCCATTAAAATTCAAATGACATTAGATTCCTGCTTCTCTTTGGACCATGTCACCCTACACAACCCCACAAGAACGACCAGAAACAAAAACATCTTTGCATACCCAAAGATTACAGGCTGCAGATACAAATCCTTCTTGGACAGAACCTTTCAGTTCCAAGCGAACAGACAGCAAACCTGGCTGAAAAACCACATAAACGAACCAAATATGACTTATAATACTTTCCGCAAATCGATCAAAACCACCCTATTCGCTAAATTCATTGACTAAAACGGTCCCCTCCCCCACTAAGACCCCTCTCACGGATGTTCTAAATCTTTCAGACACTCATTACCCTTAGATCTCCAATTAATATGTAAGTTTACCATTTAGACTATTGTACTGCATTTAGACTCTTTGTTCGGTACTGTATTTAAACTTATTGTATGGTATTGTATTTAGACTCACTCTACTGTATTATATGTGGATTTATTGTATTGTATTAGTATTGTACTGTACTAAGACCTTTGTTATTCGCTGAATGTCCAGCCTTCTTACAATGTAAACCGCCTAGAAGTCGCCTGACTATGGCGGTATAGAAAAATAAAGTTATAACAAAAATGAAATGTCCCCACCAACGCAGACCACTTTAGGGCAGATAGAAATGGTTTACAAGCAACATCATGGGAAAATCAGATGTGTGTGAAGGAAAGAAGCGTCTTCCCTGGAGGTCCAAATGATTCCCTGCTGGATTCTAATTTCAGGGTCTGAGAATGCAAAATGTACAGACTTTTCACCACAGACATTAGTGTGCCATTTTCTGTGCAAAAGGCAGAACACAGGAGAAACTGTCGGTTCTGTAGCATTTTGGGGGTCTTCAAAGATAAAACAAAAAGAATATATGGAAGTGTCAGGCGACTCAGGGATTTTTATTTTTGAAGTTTTTGCAAAGACTTCTTGAGCTTTTTGTAAAATAATGGGTTATAACTTTCGTTCTGTGCAGCTTACCCTACTTCCATTTCCTTTTAGGGTTGTAACTGCCGCTCCTTGAAAGTTGCCCTTTCTCCTTGTCTTTTTTAGGGGCTGTTGCTGCTCCAGAGAAAATATTTCTTCACTCACAATGTTAATAAACCTCTGAGATTCATTGCCAGAGAATGTGGTGAAAGCAGTTAGGTTAGCAGGGTTTAAAAAAAATATATAAAGGCTTGGATAACTTCCTAAAACAGAAGTCCATAAGTTATTATTAAGATGGATTTCAGGAAATCCACTGATTATTCCTCAGATAAGCAGCATAAAATCTGTTTTACTCCTTGGGATCTTGCCAGGTACCTGGGACCTGGGTTGGCCACTGCTGGAAACAGGATGCTGGGCTGTCCCAGTATGGCAACTCATATGCTTATGTTCTTTTCATTTTAAGGTTGTAATTGCCACTCTTTGCAGGTTACCCCTCTCTATGCCTTTTTTTTTTTAAGTGTGAAATATGCTGAATGGTAGCGATAGCTAGGCTGACAGAGAGTTGCGTGGGGACAGAAATCCCACCCATCCCCGCCAGGATCCTCTCCATCCCCACCCGCCCCGTCAGGATCCTCTTCTTCCCCACCCGTCCCCGCCAGGATCCTCTCCATCCCCGCCAGGATCCTCTCCGTCCCCACCCGCCCCGTCAGGATCCTCTTCTTCCCCACCCATCCCCGCCAGGATCCTCTCCGTCCCCACCCGCCCCATCAGGATCCTCTTCTTCCCCACCCATCCCCGCCAGGATCCTCTCCGTCCCCACCCGCCCCGTCAGGATCCTCTCCGTCCCCACCCGCCCCGTCAGGATCCTCTCTGTCCCCACCCGTCCCCGCCAGGATCCTCTTCATCCCCACCCGTCCCCGCCAGGATCCTCTTCGTCTCCACCCATCCCTGCCAGGATCCTCTCCATCCCCGCCAGGATCCTCTCCGTCCCCACCCGCCCCGTCAGGATCCTCTCCGTCCCCACCCATCCCCACCAGGATCCTCTCCATCCCCGCCCGTCCCCGCCAGGATCCTCTCCGTCCCCACCCGCCCCTTCAGGATCCTCTTCTTCCCCACCCATCCCCGCCAGGATCCTCTCCACCCCCGCCCGTCCCCGCCAGGATCCTCTCCGTCCCCACCTGCCCCGTCAGGATCCTCTTCTTCCCCACCCATCCCCGCCAGGATCCTCTCCGTCCCCGCCAGGATCCTCTCCATCCCCGCCCGTCCCCGCCAGGATCCTCTCCATCCCCACACGCCCCGTCAGGATCCTCTCCATCCCCACCCATCCCCACCAGGATTCTCTCCATCCCCACCCGTCCCCGCCAGGATCCTCTCCGTCTCCACCCGTCCCCTTCAGGATCCTCTCCGTCCCCACCCATCGCCGCAAGGAATTACCTCCATCCCCGCCCGTCCCCATAAAATTTCCTTCTGACAGAATCATCAATTCCACAGTTTCTTTTGTGTTTGCGCTGCTGTTTTCCTTGTGGAATCTCTTTGGTGGAACCCTTTTTTTGTTTTCTGTTCAGGTAATTAACTTATAAACCCCCTCTTTTACTAAGGATGACGTGTCCATTATATTATATGGACGAACCCTGCTTCCAAAGCCTTCCATCCCTGTTGGAGTCCCGTTGGCTAGAGGGGGGTCCCCGTGGGAGTCCCGTGGGTTAGGGGGGGATTCCCGCGGGACTTCCACGAGACCCGCGGGATTCCTGCGATCCCCGTTCCCGTGCAGACCTCTCGTGTGAAAATCATTTAAGTTTTACTTTGAATGAAAATGCTCTGTACTTTTATTCAAATCCTCTTGCTATATAGGACTCAATTCTGTAAAGGGGGCCCAAATTAAGGCTCCCCCAAGCACGGACCAATTGCCATTCTATACACCGCGCTTAAATGGGGGTATCATTTATAGAATACCATTTAGCATTGGGATCTACGCCCAATTTTGAGTGTGGGGGATTTACACCAGCTAAGCCCTGGCGTACGTCCTCATGCCTAAATCGGGTGCGGATCCCTCAAATTCTGTCACACTGTGCGCAATTCCTAGAAATGCCCTTAACCTGCCCGCCCCCTTCTCCTGGCCATGCTCCTTTTCTGTTCCCCATGAGAAAAGTTATGTGCGCGTCATTATGGAATTGCAACTATAAAGGAGCGCGCGCCTTCTAATTATGACTGATTAGCGCCGATAATTAACGGAACCCGGTTATCAGTACTAGTTGGATCATTACGCAATGAAATTGTGCGTGCGATTCGGGCATGACCCAAATGAACGTGTACAATTTTCAGCACTATATGTAAAATTAGGAGGATAAAGATCCGTCGCATCTGTTCCAGGCTTTTTTTTGAATACCGTTGCCGATTTTGTGCCCACAGCAAAGCTAATATTTGCCCAGAGGTTTGAAGTTTGTGGGAGGGGTTGCCCTTCTTCCATATATCTATTGGTGACTAGAAGATATTATATTTGTCCATGCCATTGCAAGAGCTCGGTGACAACTCTTGACCTTCTTAAAGCTCAGCTTTGACCTTTGAGAAGATCTTCTGGCTAAATCACATCACAAACTTCATTCTCTAACTTCCTTGTGCTTCGCATTTTGCATGCAGGTCATCGAAAACATGTTACTTAGGAATACAGAAGAGTTCAGCAGATAAAGACCATCTGATGGCCCTCTCGTTCTCTCTACCTTGGAGAGGATGAACAATCTGTTTTTATCTGCTAAGTCTATTTCCGTTCATTATCTTGAATGTTTCGATCATGTCCCCTCTCACTCTCCTCTTTTCAAGGGAGAAGAGGCCCGGTTTCTCTAATCTTTCACTGTACGGCAACTCCTCCAGCCCCTTAACCATCATAGTCGCTCTTCTCAGGAGTCTGCTATGTAAGTCCGACGGCGGTTCAACCGTTTCCCACATTCACTGCTTCACCAGGGACAGATTGTAAAAATCATAGAATATGCAGATTTGCAGTCTTCAGTAATTATTTCCACATGGAGCCGGATCCTGCATGCTCCGTTCTCTGATGAGGCAGTGAATGTGTGATGCTTACCGTGTGCAGCTCTCCGCCAAGCCACCGTTGGACTTACATAAGGACTACATAGCAGACTGCAGCTTAAGGGTCTCTCTGGGCCTTTGGCCCTGCTTTTTTGGAGCTCCATGAATATGTAGTTACGGTTTTTAATTCTGGTAAAAAAAAAAATTAATTCACTTGATTTTTGCAATTAATAAATAAAATAATAAAAAACAAAAAATTAACAAGGTTTTTTTGGACCGAGGATAAAAATCATATCCCCGTAAGTCTCTCATTGGAGGGTGAGGGTTGGGTGTTTTTTGGTAAATGTATAACACCAATAGTATATGAACTTTCTCTCATTTTGGGGGGTAATATTTTTGTTTAATTGAGTAAGTTATTTTTTTTCTCCTTTCTCTTTTCAGAATGCAGTTGCGTGGGATCATTTTTATCCTGCTCTTGGCCGTTATTGCAGTTTCCAGCGCAGCCAGGAATAAAAAAGGTAACGTTGCTTTTCTTTTTATGTGGAGGAGGACAGAACTAGTTTGTTTGGTGGTTGTTGTTGTTGGGGTTTTATTTTTTTTTTTTTGGTGGGGATGGGGGGTTGGCATAACAGGATACAGCAGACATTTTGGAACGTGAGCATATCTATAATGTATCATAGCCGTTGTTTCTTTCTTGTATAGAGAAAGGGAAGAAGGGGGCCTCGGATTGCGCAGAGTGGCAATGGGGGCCCTGCACCCCTAACAGCAAAGACTGCGGGTTGGGTTTCCGTGAGGGCACCTGCAAGGAAGAGACCGCCAGACTCAAGTGCAAGATCCCCTGCAACTGGAAGAAAGAGTTTGGAGGTAGGAACCAAGTGATTTCTTCTTCGTAACACGGCGTAGTAGATGTGGGCAGATAAAGACCTGCACGACCCATCCAGTAACCGCAGTTGAATCTGGCACTCTACAAAGGTTCCATTTTTTTCTTGATTTGTATCACTTAAGCTCTGTCATTGCCTGCCAATTTTGGGGCACAGACCGTAGAAGTCTGTCCAGCACGGGTCCTACTTCCCAACTAAAGGAATTGCTGCTGAAGCCTACCCCCTGCCTTGATTCTGATCTGTTTGTTGCCCCTGCGCGATCATATTTCCCAACCTCCGAAGCCGCTGTCAAAGCGCACTCCAGTTATGAGGCCACTTAAGTTTTTGCTTTAATTGGATTCCAGCCTTCCTCTAGTTGGGGATCTCAAAGTCCCTCCTTGAGGGCCGCAATCCAGTCAGGTTTTCAGGATTTCTCTAATGAATATGCATGAGATCTATATGCATGCACTACTTTCAATGCATATTCATTGGGGAAATCCTGAAAACCCGACTGGATTGCGGCCCACAAGGAGGGACTTTGAGATCCCTGCTCTAGATAATGATCGTCTGCGTTTATCCCACCCATTCTTGAATTCTGTCATCTTTTTTGTCTTCACACCCTCTTAGGGGAGAACATTCCAGGCATCCATGAAAAAGTACCGTATTTTTTGCTCCATAAGATGCATTTTTTTTCCTGCAATAAAGTGGGTGGAAATAACACCCCCCCTCCCCATGTACCTCTCTCCCTGCCCCCTTTCTTTCTTTATGTCTGTCTTTATTTCTGTCTCTCTCCCTTCCTTTTACCTTTATTTATGTCTCTCTCTCTTCCTTTTACCTCCCCCCTGTCCAGCAGCACCCCTTCTCCCTTACCTGCTCCCCCTGTCCAACGTCTGCTAGGCCGGGCAGCCTCGGGGCTTTTGCTAGGCCGGGCTCGGATCGCATTATTGAAGTGGGCCGGCCTAGCAAATGACCCGCGGCTGCTTGTTGAAACCGTGGCGGCTGCTTGTTGAAACTGTGGCTGCTGCCGCTGCTGGTCCGGGGATGGGAAGAAGAGGCATCGCGGCAGCTAGTCAGAAGGCAGGAAGTAAATCGGAGATCAGAGCAGGAAATCAGCTGAGGCCGGCATCAGAGATCGGGGCAGGAAATCAGCTGAGGCAGGCATTGCGCATGCGCGGGCATGGCACCACAGATCACGGACCCACCGAGTTTGAAGTGCGCATGCGCGCTAAGGGTTTTATTATAGCGGATAAGACTGATATAGAAAGAGGAACGCAGGGTAAGCAGGGGCAGTTCTTTGCAAGAAGAGGAAAAAGAGTTTGCTACAAACTATTAACCTCTACGCTTTCTCCTTTCACTCCTCTTCTCTCCTAGCTCTCTGTCTGCCTTTCTCTTGCCTTGCCTCCAAATGCCTCTAAATGAGTTTATTTTGCACGTTCTGTGACCAGAACGAACATCACCCTTTTAACCCTTTCAGGACCAAGGGACATATTTGTCCCATAACTTTAAAATCCTATAAATTTTGATTGGGATAGTCTACAGTTCTAAATTTGATATGTACGGATTCCATATGATACTGCCTTTATGTAAACAAACTGGTTCCGACATTCATTCATTAGCGTCGTTGCCAGATTGACGAGAAGATTCACTTGCCACACTGTCCATAAGCCAGAAGTGTGATTTTTAAAAAAAAAATAATGATATTTCACAAAAAAAAATCAATATTTTGGCATCTGCAAGCCCTTTTTACCATAAAAATGTCATCAAAACCACAAAAATTGGCCTATGATCCTTATGGTCCTGAAAGGGTTAATAGGGTAGGTGGGGTGTGACAATTCAGCATTCTCATCAGGCCCCCCCCCCCAATCTTTTCTGTCTTTCAGCTGATTGCAAGTACAAGTTTGAGAGCTGGGGTGGTTGTGATGCAGCCACGGGGATGAAGGCCCGCTCTGGAACCCTGAAGAAATCTCTGTACAATGCCGAATGCCAGGAGACCATTCAAGCGACCAAACCCTGCTCTCCCAAGACCAAGTCAAAACCCAAAGGTGAGTCACAGCATCTGCCAACTTGACCCGTTTTAGCTTTGCAAACCGGTGTCAGTCTTCAACCTGAGAATGGTGCCTGGGCTTGACTCGGTATAATAATTCTCAGTCCATGTGTCAGACAAGAGCCGTTTCAAACTAGGTCATATGAGTGAAAAAAATATATATATTTTTCAGCTTTATATCTGCTTAAAAATGTGCATATTGAACAATGTTTGTATTGGTTCCAAAGTGCAATCAGTTTGAAGCAAATTGCCCCGGTGTTCTAGAACAGTGTTCTTCAACCACCGGTTCATGGACCAGTGCCGGACCACAGAAATTTCCTGCCGGTCCACAGGGCCAGCACGTGCATCAGGCCCAAAACAGTGTTCTTTAACCGCCGGTCCACGGTGCGATCGATGCGGCGTTATCTTCGAGCCAGCTCCCTCTTCCTAACTGATTCAGTGCACAAAGCCACGGGCATCCTGCGCCTGAACCGGAAGCCTTCTCCTGACTTTGCAACGTCAGAGGGAAGGCTTCCAGATGAGGCACGGGACGTGCAAGGTGCAATTAGTACTATTATGGGGGCGGGGTCTGGGGGAGGACATTGGGTAGAAATGGGTGGGGTCTGGCCCACGACTTAGCCCAGTGTTCTTCAACTGCTGGTCCACGGACCGATGCCGGTCCATAGAATAATTTTTTTTTATTTCTGCCGGTGCATAGGTGTACAAAGGTTGAAAAACACTGTTCTAGAAGACATGAAATCCAAAGAGGGCGCAGAATGAGCCAGGTCTTCAAACGAACCATGTAGACCAGGGCTGCCCAATTCCGGTCCTCGAGATCTACTGGCAGGCCAGGTTTTCAGGCTATCCACAATGAATATGCATGAGAGAGATTTGCCTGCACTGCCTTCTTGGTATGCAAATCTCTCTCATGCATATTCATTGTGGATATCCTGAAAACCTGGCCTGCCAGTAGATCTCGAGGACCGAACTTGGCAAGCCCTGATGTAGACGATGCCAAATCCCGAGCCTTTCCTGCTGGTGCAGAGGCGTATAACAGGTTCAAGGTGATTTACAAGATATCATGGAGAAGAGTTACATTACATAGAAGTACATTTCATGATTTGGCATCGTCTGCATGGACACTGATCGTATTCAGAAATGGAGATTTACGCCTGGCATGGACTCCTGAAGTAGGTACAATTGCCGAAACATGGACCGGGTCGGGCCCACTGCAAATCTGCATGCGCGGATATCCTCTCCCAACCTGATTTCTTTTTAAAACTCGGACAAAGTGCCGGGTTTTGAAAAGCCATCTGGAACCCCCAGACGTGTCCTCAAAAGGAGGACGTGTCCGGCAGAAATCCGGACGTCTGGTGACCCCAGCTAGGGTGAGCATGCTGGTCATAGGTGTTACTTCTTCAGCAGGTGGATTATTGCTGTATAAGGATAGTAATTTTGGAGGTGGTCATGGTGGTCTCAAGCGCACAGAAGGTAGTTTTGGGTGCTGGTACGGTTCATAGACAACGGCGCGAAAGACAAAGGCGTGCGCCGAAGAAAATTACAGTTTTTAGGGGCTCCGACGGGGGGTTTTGTTGGGGAGCCCCCCCAGTTTACTTAATAGACATCGCGCCGGCGTTATGGGGGGTTTGGGGGGTTGTAACCCTGCACATTTTACTGTAAACTTAACTTTTTCCCTAAAAACAGGGAAAAAGTTAAGTTTTCAGTAAAATGTGGGGGGTTACAACCCCCCACAACGCGGCGCAATTTTTATTAAGTAAAGTGGGGGGTTCCCCCCCCCCACGCCCCCCCAGTCAGAGCACTAAAAACAGTAATTTCTCCGCGCTGCGCTCAATTGTCTGGGCGCGCCTTTGTCCTGGCGCGCTTTTGACCTGACACCTGCTGGTACAGTAGCTTGGGCATGGCTGGCACGCTGTGATCATCTCGGACACCGAAATCTTTTTCAATGTGCCCTCTTTGTGTTTTTGTTTCAAGCAGCAAAGAAAGGGAAAGGGAAGGAGTAGAAGAAAGGAGCTGAAGGGAGCCCTGCTTCCGGACCATGCCTGGGACCTCTCCTTGGAGCTACAGCCCCTCTCCCCCCCACAACCCCCCCTCCCCCCCCCCGGGCTCAAGCCCTTCCCTGATGCACTCTTTAATTGCTAATCCTTGTAGAAAATTCAGAGGAAACCCGGAGCAGAAGAAGAGACCAACATTTGCCTTAAAATACTTTCTCCTTGCTCTCTTTTTTTATGGCCGATTTAGTGGAATTTTTTTTTTTTTTGTCTGTGTGTCATTGTTGGTTTTCTTTTTGTTTAAATGTACAGCGGGAAACCTTTGGAACGAAGGTCCTATTCTGTTGCTTTTGCTGTTCCTGTTGAATTTGGAAGAGCCATTCCGACCTTTTTGCGATTCTGCTGCATATGTGCACCGGAAAACTGGGTCTAGGACAGTGAGAGAGAGAGAGAATACCACTATGTATCCAGGCCAAGAAAGCCCAACTTAGCTAGTGAGGCAAGAGGAGCCGTGTCATTTCTCCCCTTGTGCACTATTACCCTGCTCTTATGTGTATAATGTAGCCTGATCTCACCTCCACAGAGGCCCTGCGTAACAGGGGGAGGTGGATGGGGTAATAAGGTACAGAAGGAGAATTCCGTTCTTCTGAGCCAGGAACATCACACAGAAAAGCACATGTGTAGGTATCTCACATGAAATCCTCTGTATCCTTGTAAAAATTGCAACGTGAGAGACAAAAAGGAAATTAGAGGCAAGACAAGGGAACCTCTCAGCTTTTAGCCTTATTTTCTCTTTGCCTCCTGGCTCCTTCGCTCTCTGGCATGTTCCCTGCTTGTCTTATCAATCAATGACGGAGCTTTCGGTCTGTGGAAACACAGGGTCAGCTCTTTTTTTTTTTTTTTTTATACGTCATGTTTAAAATTTCCAATAAAATTTTTTTTTAAAGGATCTCTTTGTTCTCTCTCCTAGCCTTTCCTGGTACTGACAGCAAATCCTATAGACTGTTAACCCCAACCGCTTGACCAAGGAAGTCTGTTAGAGGCAAAGTCTAGCATAGACTGACCTGAGCTCAGGTTGCTGGATCATTGGTCCTAGCGCTTGATCCTTCTGGTGGACTCTCACGCTTCCTGAGTGTCCGTTCAGTTCCAGGGAGGACTGAGGGCCTAGAGTCTGAATTAGAGAATGACACGGGGAAAAACTTATTCCCATCCCTGTGGGAACTCATTGTCCCGTCCTGTCCCCACAAGTTCTTTTCCCTGTCCCTGCCCCTTTCCTGCAAGTTCTGTCCTCATCTGCACAAGCCTCAAACACTTTAAAATCATAAAATCTTTTTTTTTTTTTTAATTTTATTGTGACCCGTTCTGGGCTCCTGGGGAGGACGGGCTATAAAAGTGAACAAATAAAAAAATAAGTAGCAACATTCTGGAGCTCAGATTGTGATGTCATAATGCCTCATTCCACCAATGCCTAAGCTCCGTCCTCAACTGCACAAGCCTCAACCACTTTAAAACCATAAGTAGCAACATTCTAGAGCTCAGATTGTGATGTCATAATGCCTCATTCCACCAATGCCTACGAGCCTTCCTCATCAGTGATGTCACAATGGCTTCATTGTCCGACACTTGGCTCACATTAGAACATAAGAATTGCTATACTGGGACAGACCAAAGGTCCATCAAGCCCAGTATCCTTTTTCCAACAGTGGCCAACCCAGGTCCCAAGTACCTGGTAGAAACCCAAAGAGGAGCAACATTCCAGAGCTGAGATTGTGATGTCATAATGCCTCATTCCACCAATGCCTGAGAGCCAACCTCATCAGTGATGTCACAATGGCTTCATTGTCCGACACTTGGCTCACATAAGAATTGCTGTACTGGGACAGACCTAAGGCGTTGGCAACAGTGTCTAACCCAGGTCCCAAGTACCTAGCTAGATCCCAAATAGTAAAACAGATTTTATGCTGCTTGTCCTAGGAATAAGCAGCGGATCTCCCCAAGCCATCTCAATAATGGCCTTTGGACTTCACTTTTAGGAAGTTATCAAAACATCCCTTCTAAAGCTAACAAAGCTTTTAAACCACCACTAACCCAAACAAAGTGAAAACAGAAAGGGACCCCCTGTGTGCCACCTGCATCAATCGTTCTATTGTTCAGTATTTAAATGAGCCTCTTAGGCGTGAATTCCTCCTCATTCCGGACCCTACTGGGCAGGAGATTGACAAACCTGCCTAGTCAGATGCCTTGTTTCTAACAGAAAGCAAGCTAGTATATATCTGACAGGGCAGGCGTCAAGGCTACCATTCCTGTTCATAAGAATAGCAAAGCAAGAACTCAATCTTTCCTTCTTGTGTATCGGAGCGGTCCCAGGTTTCTAGGGTGGGACAGATGAGCCTACTGCCAGCATGGAGGACCCAAAGGTGGTGTCCAGCCCGGCTGCAACATCCTTAGTAAACGTGAAGGTTAACCAGTGATTCCCAACCCTGTCCTGGAGGAACACCAGGCCAATCGGGTTTTCAGGCTAGCCCTAATGAATATGCATGAGAGAGATTTGCATATGATGGAAGTGATAGGCATGCAAATCTGCAGGGTTGGGAACCATTGCTCTAGATCAGTGATTCCCAACCCTGTCCTGGAGGAACACCAGGCCAATCGGGTTTTCAGGCTAGCCCTAATGAATATGCATGAGAGAGATTTGCATATGATGGAAGTGATAGGCATGCAAATTTGCTTCATGCATATTCATTAGGGCTAGCCTGAAAACCCAATTGGCCTGGTGTTCCTCCAGGACAGGGTTGGGAACCACTGGGTTAGACCAAGTGGCCATCCTGTAAATTTCTGCAGGTGAGACTGCCTTAGAGTAGATAGAGAAGGGGTAGGAGACAGTGCGAGGAGGGGATGAAAAGTAGAGATGAACCAGGAGAAGGTGAGCTCTGAGAAGAGGGCATGTATACATGGGGAGGAGAAGGGGACAGGCGATTTGGGGAATGGCACATGGAACTGGTTTGCTGGAAGAACACCACACAGTGACTGTCTATTTATATAATCCTTTATTTCAATGAGTAGTAGCTGTAATTAGAGAATGATGCGGGGGAATTGTGTCCCCCGTCCCCATGAGATCTATCTCCATCCCCGTGACTTCTGTCCCTGTCCCATTCCTTCAAGCTCAGTCCTCATCTGCACAAGCCTCGAACCCTTTAAAATCCTAAGTAGCAACATTCTAGAGCTCAGATTGTGATGTCATAATGCCTCATTCCACCAATGCCTGAGCTCTGTTCTCATCTGCACAAGCCAACATTCTAGAGCTCAGATTGTGATGTCATAATGCCTCATTCCACCAATGCCTAAGCTCCGTCCTCATCTGCACAAGCCTCAAACCCTTTAAAATCCTAAGTAGCAACATTCTAGAGCTCAGATTGTGATGTCATAATGCCTCATTCCACCAATGCCTGAGCTCTGTTCTCATCTGCACAAGCCAACATTCTAGAGCTCAGATTGTGATGTCATAATGCCTCATTCCACCAATGCCTAAGCTCCGTCCTCATCTGCACAAGCCTCGAACCCTTTAAAATCCTAAGTAGCAACATTCTAGAGCTCAGATTGTGATGTCATAATGCCTCATTCCACCAATGCCTAAGCTCCGTCCTCATCTGCACAAGCCTCGAACACTTTAAAATCCTAAGTAGCAACATTCTAGAGCTCAGATTGTGATGTCATAATGCCTCATTCCACCAATGCCTAAGCTCCGTCCTCATCTGCTCAAGCCTCAAACACTTTAAAAATCATAATTGTTCGAGGCTTGTGCAAATAAAGACAGCTTACAGGGATGGAGATGGATCCCAAGGGGATGAGGACAAATTTGTCCCCATGTCATTCTCCAGTTGTAATACTAATTTTAAAAAAATGCAATGTATTGTGGGAAATGCTATGCAAATTATGATTCAAGACAAGTCTGATAAATAGGGCAAAGCAGCCTTGTTATAAATTGCACAGTATTTCCTGTATGAATCATATGCAGCATATACTCGTACCCACACACACACACACCCGGGGGTTTGCTCCTAGTACAGCATGTATGTACGCTAGTCCCCAGGGAGAGGTGATTCTGCTGCTTGGCTGCTACTGAATTCCGTTCATTGTGGGGACATTTATTTAAATGTGTATATGTGCAAATTCCCTCTTATTCACCTTACAGCACTTAGGGAAACTCAAGCATTCAACTGTATATGAAGGAACAGAACCCTGCATGCGGGGATGGGCTATTCACAACTTGACAATGTCCCAGAAACCAGCAGCCACCTGCTTCCAGGCCCAACGGGATCAATTACACACTTTGCTCTTCTGACAGGGAGCTTGGATCAGAAAGAAGCAGGGGCTGGTTCCTGCGATTTACTCCTCTGGCCACAGGTAGATCTGGCATGGGCCGGACGAGTCAACACAAGCTTAAGTCACCCAGACCAAAGTTAGGCCATGCTTTCCCATGGTCCTGAAGTGACTAGTGGGCTTCGTTGTACTGTGCCTGCACACAGATAACATGGCTTCTAGAATCTAAATCCCAAGAAGACTCGGGGCTGATGTTATGATGAATTGTTGGTTTGAATATTCCCAGAGTCCTCTGCTGACATCCTGAATATCAGGAAAGGAGAGTGCACATTGAGGATTTCCTCTTTTAAGGGCATCTTTTGGCAAATATCTGATTTAGTTTGCCCTAAAATGTTGATCCCTCTTTAGCCAACAGAGACTTCCAGAGGGTGAGACATGAAGGGCACTTTCTAAACATTAGTCTTTATCAGCAGAGGGCAAATCACCGCTGTAAAACTCATCTGGAGCTTGGAGATAGGTCTCAGTGGCTGTGTAGCTACAGATCATGGAATCAATCTCTGTTGAAAACCAGTTTAATGGGTTCAAGGGTGCTCTTGTTCTTAGTTCTTTCCAGTGTGTAGCAGAAGTGTACAAAGTTCCATACTTCTACACCTCAAAAGTTCCTGGCATTAGTTGTGAAAGAGTTAAGTTTGATGATTGTTCCCCCCCCCCCCCGCAGCTTCCACTAGTGTCCAGGAAAGAGGGGTTCCTTTCTTCTGAGGAGTGAAATGAAAATTGAGGAGGGTAAACTCCCCAGCCCAAAGAGTTGACAGTGGCAAGTTCCTGCTGTTTCCAGTTAGTCCTCCATCACTTATCTGGCAGTTCCAATATTCCTGTACTGGCACATGAGCAGATGCTTGAAGGTCTTCTTGAAGGTAGCATTGCAGAGAGCATAGCACGCCGGATTTATCGTACTGTTGACATAGCAAAGCCAATAGCCAATAACCCATACTGTCTCTGGTACACATGGATTGCAGAAGGTGCTGATGAGAACCATCACATTATAGGGTGTCCAGGTGAGGATGAAGGCTAGCAAAATGGCAAAAATAGTGCGGGTGACTTTCTTCTCCCTGGCTGCCATCTGCCGCTTCTTGCGCACCTGGTTTCTGGCAATGTTGGCAAACTTTCGAGCCACGTTGGTTGGACGGGTGTTGGGGAGAGTAGCCTTGGTTGAGGATACCACTTCTGGCGGTATGATTTCAATGGCTGTAACGCACTCTGTGCCAGTCTGCTTTGTGACGATCTTGATTTTAGACCACTTAGAGGAAGGATTCAGGCGGGGATGGGTTGGACTGTGCCCTGTTCCACCAGAATGGTCTTCCAGCAGCTGCTTCTCTTTGTTGTTCTGGGAGATACTGACGGTGCTGGATTCATTTGATGTCTCTTTTTCTTCTGGCTGGCCCTCAAGGTCAGGTCCCGTAAAGGATTTGTCATCCACCTGCCCCGTTTGCACGTCTTCTTTCACCTCCACTGCCCTTTTGGGCGAGTTGTTGTTCTGCTTGATTAAGGGGCTCTTCAAGAACGAGAGGGGCTTAGGCTTCTTCTCTGACCTGGCTTCAGGCCTGTGCTTTTTGACCCTGCTTCTGCTGGCCAAGGAAATATGAATGTACAGTACTGTCATAATGACCACTGGAAGATAGAAAGCAGCAATAGCAGTGCCAAAGGTCACAACCGGGTTGGAAAGAAACTGAATATAGCATTCCCCCTCCAAAACTGTCCGCTTCCCAACAATGAACTGCCAGAACAAGATGGCAGGAGCCCAGAGCACAAAGGAAAGTATCCAAGCAGCTGCGATCATCAGCCCTGCCATTTTGGTGGTTCGTCTTGCTGGATAGGTCAAGGGTTTGGTGACGCAGAAGTACCGGTCAAAGCTAATGATGAGTAAGTTCATCACTGAAGCGTTGCTTACTACGTAGTCTAGAGACAGCCAAAGGTCGCACACCACAGCACCAAGTGGCCAGAAACCTTTGATGATATACACTGTGTACAGGTTCATGGAGAAGACGCCAATGATGAGGTCAGCACAGGCCAAGCTGAAGAGAAAGTAGTTATTGACAGTCTGAAGCTGGCGATTCACCTTGATGGACAGCATGACTAGAATATTGCCCACCACAGTGACGAGGCTCAAAGATCCCGTCACCGTGGCAATGAAGATCATCTCCACCATCTTGAACTGGACAGTTGGTTGCTGGATGGCCACGCCATTGTGGCTGCCGGTGGTGACATTGTCGTAAGTGTAGTTCTCCATCTTTATATGCCAGTCCTGGAACTGATGTTCTGCAGGGAGCCTACAAAGGGAGGGAGAGAGACAGAGGTGAGAAGGATGACAGCGTAGGCTTGACGTTTCATTGACAGAGCCATGTGTGGGTGCTAGTTCTCAAAAAGCTACAAGGCAGGATTGAAGCGCATTGTGAAAGTTTTATATAGAGGTCTCAGTGCAGAGCTGGGTGTGAGGGGGGTGTGTCTGTCTCATTTTCAGAGATGTGAGAACAGGATTAAGGTGCAATGGCAGAGCTGTGTTTGGTGGTCTCAGTACTCGAATACTATGGATGTCTGCAGGATAAGAGTGAAATGCATTAGGAAGGATTTGGTGTAGGCCTGGTAGATCTCTGTGAGGATTTCGGTGCTGGAACAGCAGGGGGAGCTACAGGACAGAGAAGAAACGATTGACAGTCGCAGTTGTAGGACAGGACTGAGGTGAATTGGCAGAGCTCGGTGCAGTCTCAGTAATGAAACAGCAGGGAGCGCTGCAAAGCACAGAGAACATTTTCCTTTCTCTAAACATATGTATGGGCAACATGCTCAACACTTTGTTTTAAAAACATTTGTGTGGTATCAAGAAAAGAGGTTCAGATTTTGCATTATCAAAACTGATTAAAAAAACAAAACAAAAAACCCAGCAACAAGCAAATCCTTTACTCAAGAGTGCGCTTCAAAAATGAACTCAGTTTAGGCCTTGAAAATAGAAATGCTGAAAAAATGGGCTGGACCAGGGGACTCGGTGGCATGCGGGACCTGATTAAATCCCTTACTTGAGACTTCTGTTCCCTGATTTGTTCCCCGGAGCTGAGGATGCTCCAGCGACAATAGTGACAGCCTCTGGAGCAGGGGGACATCCACCTAGCAACATCTAGGGCAGGGGTAGGCAATTCCGGTCCTCGAGAGCCGGAGCCAGGTCAGGTTTTCAGGATATTCACAATGAATATGTACGAGATGGATTTGCACGCACTGCCTCCCTGAGATGAAAATCTATCTCATGCATATTTATTGTGGAGATCCTGAAAACCTGGCCTGACTCTGGCTCTCGAGGACTGGAATTGCCTACCCCTGATCTAGGGGGATAAATCTCTATAGTCCTCTTAAAGTTTGGCACTGGGATGATGCGCTGAATGCTAATTCTATACGCAAGCAATTGCTGTTAGAGAATACTGGCGTAAAGCATAACTTCAAAAGCACGGCATTTATAGGAGTTCACGCCTAACTGCTGTAACCTCTGTGCACGAGTGACCTGCCCACGCCCTTCCTTTTGTACTTAAACACCTTGGATTTTGCACTCACAGTTTATAGCAGGGTTGCCCAAGTCCGGTCCGCGAGAACTACTTGTAGGCCAGGTTTTCAGGCTATCCACAATGAATATGCATGAGAGAGATTTGCCTGCACTGCCTTCTTGGTATGCAAATCTCTCGCATGCATGTTCATTGTGGATAGCCTGAAAACCTGGCCTGCCAGTAGATCTCGAGGACCGGACTTGGGCAGCCCTGGTTTATAGCATACCAACGTAGGCCAGTTAAGCACATAACTGCTTTTCAGTGCCAAGTAGGACCAATTATACCAATTAATCAGATGGCCATAACCTGCATAGTCAGCATAAAGTTGCATGCACGTGTTTTTAGGAGTAAAGGGCTAGTGCTTGATTTAGAACCCAATGATTACAGAGTCCTTGAATCAGCCCTGACCTGATTGGTGGCTTGGCTAGTGATTGCAGAGTCCTGGGAGTGGCCCTGGAGTGTGGCCTCTAATCTGAACGGAGGCGCAGCAGTTTGATGACTTGACTAGTGATTGCAAAATCCTGGAGCATGGCCAGGGGCCTGAGCTGACGCTCAACACGAAGAATGACTCGGCTACGTGACCTAGGAAGGAAATCAGTTGCATGGAAACCTCTAGGTAAGAGGAAGATTCAGTATCAGCTGCTACTGAGCTAGAAGGCCAAAAGTAATTGAATAAACCTGTCATACTCCCCCCCCCCCCCCCTTAGTTAACATATATTTGTTTCACATTGTTTAGTCTTATATTGGGATTTATTTTAGTATTTATACACTGCTTAAGCCTACACGGTTTACATTCAGGTACTTGTCCCAATCTGTCCCAGTGGGCTCGCACCTGGGGCAATGAGGTGTAAAATGGTTCGCCCAGGGTCACAAGGAGCAGCCCTGGGAAGTGGAACAATTGCATTTCTAGATGAGTGCATGTGAGATTAGCATGGATATCACAGAAATGCCAAGTGACCTAGTTCCGGGCTGGAGATTGGAGGACAGTCCTGGATTTCTGAGCATCCCATCCAGGTGCATTATGGGAGTTGCAGCACTAGTTCCAATGGGAGTATCAGGCATTACAAATCCCACTTTTTGGGGATGTAATTTCAAACCAGGGCTGGTTAAAAAGTCTTTAGTCTAGAACTGGGTAACTTGGCATCTCTGATATTGGTTTTAACAAACAAAAATGATATTGCACAATATAAAGTACTACAACTGTATATTTATAGGGTTTAAGAATCTGAAATTCCCCCTTGTGACCACCAGGTGTCCTCCTTACTCTGCATATACACAGAAGATAGGCTATGTTATGTGAGGCTATGAAACAGAATACACAGATGCTGCATGGCTCACACTTATATATGGCAGTACATGAAAGTACCTGAGACATCCATCCTTATGTTAGCCAGTTACAGGCACAGCATAGAAAAGGCATGTTTCAGGGCATAAGAATGATTTCACCCATCCAGTGTACTAGCTGATTCTTCCACAGTGCTTTACTTTAGTCATCACCTTTCCTGAACCTTATCCCACTATGCTAAGCATACCTGTCAGCTGTCAGATCGCAAACCTGACCCCCACCTGCAAGAACTAGCACTTTATCCTAAGATGAAGAAATAGAGTCAGGAGGTTCATAAGGTCTATGTGCTGACGCCCAAACCCCACTCACAACATATCCAACAAACAATGATAACCTATTTTGGTTTGCTTTGGTAGCAAATAGAGTTGCACATCAATTAATCATGATTAAAATTTTTAATCGCATAAAATGTCCGTCCCTCCCCCCCCCTTTTTCACATTTCCTTCTGTACTCGTACAGTGGCAAATATAGACAGCAGAAGAAAATTCTTGGAACTGACATGTTTTAATTACTAAAATGAAATAAATCATTTTTCTTACCTTTGTTGCCTGGTGACTTTATTTTTCTAATCATTTCATTCCATCTTTAAAATCACCAGGCAACAAAGGTAAGAAAAATGATTTATTTTCATTTTAGTAATTAAAACATGTCTTTTCCAAGAATTTACTTCTGCTGTCTATATTTGCCACTGTACAAATTTAAAAGGAAATGTGAGGGGGGATGTTTTATGCCATTAAAATTTTTAATCGCGGTTAATCGATGTGCAGCCCTAGTAGCAACCAATCACAAGGCGTATGACTTCAGAATGCTGCTGCTGCATGGCCTCTGATAGGGTTATATGGGTAAAGGAAATAGACTATGAAGGGCAGAGAGTGAATAGCGCCCAAGACATGCTGCTGTCTCTTGACCACATACCTCCTGTACATTTGGATATCGCTAGCAATTCGGTTCGTTACTGAGCAGAGATCCCTCCTGCCATTGTATAACTAGATTTATGTCTCGGACAGACAGCCTCAGAGGTGTTTACTCAATTTCACTGCGTGTCAATGGAAGTGTTCTACCCTTGAGACAAGATCATGGAATCGGAGTGAGCAGCTGCCAGCAGTCCTGAAGTCATCAATAACCCCTTTCTAGTGGCTAAGAACAAAAAACTCAGCTGAATCCATGTAGGGAATAGTATCATATCATATAGTCCTATTTCTGTGATCCTTTTCAACCAGCCAGGCCTCCCCCCCCAAAAAAAAACTGTACAGGTTAATTCTTTATAAATAGCTATTCAGGGGCTCCTTGAAGGAGAGTACTCTGCTCTTTTTTCCCCTGGGTGAAAGACTCCAGCACAACACTGAAGCCTTGAAAAGAGGAGACTGAGAGGGGACATGATCAAAACACTCAAGATACTGAAGGGAACAGACTTAGTAGATAAAGACAGGTTGTTCACCCTCTCCAAGGTAGAGCGAACGAGAGGGCACTCTCTAAAGCTGAAAGGGGACAGATTCCGTACAAACGTAAGGAAGTTCTTCTTCACCCAGAGAGTGTTGGAAAACTGGAACGCTCTTCCGGAGGTTGTTATAGGGGAAAACACCCTCCAGGGATTCAAGACAAAGTTAGACAAGTTCCTGCTGAACCAGAACGTACACAGGTAGGGCTAGTCTCAGGGCGCTGGTCTTTGACCAGAGGGCCGCTGCGGGCGCAGACTGCTGGGCACGATGGACCACTGGTCTGACCCAGCCAGCAGCGGCAATTCTTATGTTCTTATGTCACCTTTACATTAACAGAGAAAACTGCAGAAGAAAAAGAAGCAGATAAGGGACCAAAATCCCTGCAGACCATGAGGCAGCTGCATTGGTACGAGCAGGCTAGGATGCCTGAGAAACCTACAGTAGGCTGGTTATGATCCCAAGCAACTGGGTAGATGTAAGAGGTCAGATTTGCTGTGAGTTTGGTAGTTTAGATTTTCACAAAGCTTGGCTGAGACCTCAGGAGGAGGTGATGTTTGAATTGCCTCTAGGACGCTGTGTGATTATGATTTTGAGGAAGGGAGGGGAGGGGGAGGGAGGAGGATGATGAAAAATGTCTAGATAAGGAATGATAACCCATAAGCTGTGACAGGCAGCTAGAATATCTCCATAGCAGTCTGGATGGGAATAACTGCTATTACCTGCTCAATTACAGTGCGGAGCAGATTAGAGAATGGCACGGGGACAAATTTTTCCCTGTCCGCACGGGAACTCATTTTCCCCCACAAGTTCTTTTCTCTGTTCATGCCCTATTCCTGTAAGCTACGTCCTCTTCTGCACAAGCATCAAATGCTTTAAAATCCTAAGTAGCAACATTCTAGAGCTCAGATTGTGATGTCATAACGCCTCATTCCACCAATGCCTAAGCTCTGACCTCATCTGCACAAGCCTCGAACGCTTTAAAATCACAAATGTTTGAGGCTTGTGTGGTTAAACTAGAGCTTACACGAATGAATTCCTGCAGGGACGGAGAAAAAATGTGTCCCCCTGTCATTCTCTAGGTGCAGTGTTACAGATAGAAAAGGTTCTTCAGCAGAAGAGCCTGTGATTTCTAACAGATTAAAGCATTGCACCTGGAGTTCTTGGCATAATAGTTACAGTGCTGGAATAAAGTACCCTAGTGACATAGTAAACATTGGCAGATAAATGACCTGTGTGGTCCATCCAGTCTGGCCAACAAGGTGGCCAGAACTGTGTCTGGCATTCTGCACAGGTTCCACTTCATGATTAGATATTGGCATTATAAACAAGGCAGTTGGCGCCTTGCTCATGTCAACTAGGCAGTTATGAGATGCAATCTTGGAACTTAATACTATGATAACGTTGCTTTCAACCCTAAGAAAGTCCTCCCCTCCCTCCTCCGTCGTGTCTGACCCTTGGATACTCCGAAGACCAGTCCTCGCCTTGCTTCCCTGTTTTCCACGGTTTCTTTCAATTGCTTGATGTTCATTTCCTTGCCATTCTTGATGGTATCCAGCCAACGGGCCTTTGGTCTCCCTTGCTTCCTTTTACCACCGACCATTCCGAATAGCACTTCCTTTTCTAGTGAATTCGCCCTCATCACATGTCCAAAACAGGTCAGTTTCTATCTGGCAATCTTGCCTTCCTAGGACAACTCTGGGTTTATATGAACCACTAACTAGCATCATTTATTTGATAATAGCAAGTTTATGATTTTACCCCCTCCCCTATAGATAAACGCAATATTTTCTATCATGGCATATGCTTTGAATGTTATATACCATACACATACTTAATCTCTATATCTCCTTGTCAATTTTGGAGCACAGACTTTAGAGGTTTGTCCGACACTGGTCCTACATCCCAACTATCGGAGTTGTCATTGATGGCCGCTTCAACCTTGATCCTGATTTGTCTTTTGCCATTTATGGGACCCAGATCGTAGACGTTTGCTCGGCATTGGTCTTACTTCAGAACCTCTGGACCTGCCGTCAAAGCTTACTCCAGGTATGGGATCATTTGTTTTAATTTGATTCCATTTTGTATCAAAAAATTAATTCTATGACAGAATATATCAGAATCCCTGGAGAAAAAAACATCTCTAGCTCTTTTCACTTTGCATCTTGGTTTCCACGGCGTGATACAAACCATCTCTTCTTATCCCAATCCCTCAGACCCCTTTCTTCGCCTTGTACCTCAGGCTTCACTACTACACTTCACCCTCCGTAGGGGATCAGCTTGGCTGCAAATTCAGAAATACCACAAATAACTTTTTGTATGTTCTTTGCTGTTTTTCTGTAAAAAGCCCGAAACCCCCCCCCCCCCAAAACCGCAAATAAAATTACCTGTTCCTGTCAAGAAAATGCTGCAATTTCCTTTGTACAACGCTGAGAGGATCGATTTTCTCTGTGCATCACTGGGAGCTTCCTTTGATGTAAATTTAGGGGCGGAGCCTGTGCACGAAAAACCCTGAATAACCGAAACTGCGGACAACGAAACCACGAATATGGAGGGAGAAATGTACATATATTCACACATCCCTGCCCCCCCCCACCAATTTCTTATCTTTTCCCCTGCATCTCAGACATATCCCTATTATCGCCTCCTTTCCTTACACCCCAAATCCCATCATGGACAGGACCATACCTTTTCTGTTCCGAATCCCACCCACCCCCATCCATGGACTCTCTATGCTTAAAAATAAGGAGTTCCACGAGGCTACGAAAGAAAATATGGTTAAATGTGTGACATATTTGTTCCTTAACGATGTAAAGATGAGAATGACCGTTTCCGGGACTAAACCCTGAGAGGTACTATACAGAAAAGATTCTGATCTCCTCATTATCCAACTGCTGCAATGTGTCCCAAGGCACCAGTGGAAAGGGCCTGTCAACGAGGAGACAACAGGCAAGAAGACGGAGCAAAGATTTCTAAGATAGGACAAGCAAGCGGCAACCTGAAAGTCAGAGAGAAGGAATGTTAGGAGACGGACAGAAGAGGGAATGTGTGAAAAAAACAGCTCCGGGTTCTCGTGTGTCTGCAAATGAACAGGGATTCGCTAACATTAACCTGCAAAATCTCTCACTTTGACACTTTATGATCTTGTTTTTTTTTTTTATGATTTACTGTCTCTTCCTGGAGACTAGAAAGTGTTTTCCATAGCTCTCGGGCCGTGCTTATTTTCCATTACGGTCTAGAAAGTTCCTCCCCTTGTCTTTCTGGTACAGGCTTTCATCGGTGAAGGAGCGGGGCCTTTCGCTAACCAGAGGCATTGCTATGAGATGGCTGAGGGGGGGGGGGGGGGGCAATTGAACAACAGAAGGGAGCGTGGTAAGTTCCAGACCACTAGCCCTCTTATTTGAATCGGGATTTAACTCGTACGTCTCGGCAGGGGCTCTAGGGGCGTCACATTCAGGATACAGTAAGTTCTTCCCTGCCTGCGAAGGGCATAAAGGGGCCGTCACTAAAGTGCACTAAAATCTGGGCTTAACGCAGTATGACGCAAGATTTTACCACGCGCTAAGCCCAGATTTAACCCAGTACCTGGGGGGGGGGGGGGCGTTTCCTCTATTTTTACTGGAGATTGAGCATTAATGTTACCGTTAGAACATGGTACCTACAGGACTTGCAGGGCCTGATTCTCAAAAAGGTGCACTAGAAAACTTTGTAACATTCTCCTCGCTACTGCCACTCATCTTATAACGGGAAAGATAATACTAAGCTTCATTTTAGCGAGTGGCGGAGTTATGTGTGCTCTGTACGAGAATATGAAAGTATTATCGCTTTATAACCTTGTAAAATAGCACACTTTTGTAAAACTTGGGCACCCTTTGATAATTTCTGTAACCGCTATTGCGATTTTTACCTTTTTGTATAGTTTGCAGCTTGACCGCATATTTAAGTAACTATCTATATAGATATACATATATCATATATTGCATGTAAATATGTTTATGTGCATCTATTGTTAAGTTTAAATAAAAAAATGTGCATCCCAATGGCAGGCAGTGGCAGGTGTCTGGCAGCCAATCAGGATGCATTTACCATATTCTCTAACACTGTGCAAATTCTAGGGACGTCCACGATGCACACATTTCCGCACACCCTTTTGGAAAAATTTGCACGCACAATTTAGGGTTGTCCAAAAAAACCTAAAGTTGGAAAAACTGCGAATTGAAGTTTGTCCTGTGAATCGGGTTCTGCTTGATCAGAAAATAATTTTTAGAAGCCCGTCCTGGGGCCGCTCAAAGCTACTGATTACATAAAGCTCCATTTTTCTTAAAACGGGAATAGGGCTGGAGATATGGTAGACCCTGATCAATTTTCAGAGGGTTGTGTTCCTGAGGAGCTAGCTAAATTAAAGTAGACAAAGCGATGGAGCCAGATGATGCGTAAATTGAACCACCAAGAAGCTGAACTCTGCATACAATGCAACACCACTGACTGTCTTTTTCAGTGCTTCTCTAGAATTGGGAGTGGTGAGAGGCATGTCCTGTAGGCAATCAGCCAGCGCCTCTCCTCCCTGGCCCTCTTTCCTGTTGTCTCCCCCCCACTGGCATCTCAAGGCCCGTCTGGAGGGCCTTCATGCATACGCAGACGTGGGTGTAATGACATCATCCCCGCAACGTCCGTGCACTTCCAGAGGCCTCAATCCGTGTGCCGCAGCTCGAGAAAGTTTGTGGGTCCTTGCTCTAACAGAAAGTGTGTGGCATTTGCTGATGACCGTTGCAATCTGGTAGTTGGTAGACTTGATGATGCAAAAAAGGAGCATCTGTCCTGCTAAGCTGAACCGAAGCAAAAAGGGGCTTTGCATAACCTATAACCTACAAATAAAGAAGAGTGCGCATACACAGGGATATGACAAGTCAATAGTGTGGCAGAACACCTGAAATTATACTTACAGCCACACTGGAGTCCTATCAGTTTTGTCTGTAAACCACCATTCTTCAAACTGTTGCACTACCAGTGGGAAAAGTGTGATAACACCATGGCTGCTGATATTTCTGGCTATAACACAGTAAAGTACACCTTTGTGCTTCTAGGGCAGACATGGGCAACTCCGGTCCTCGAGGTCCAGAATCCAATCAGGTTTTCAGGATTTCCCCAATGAATACGCGTGAGGTCTATTTGCATGCACTGCATATTCATTGGGGAAAACCCGATTGGATTCTGGCCCTCAAGGACCGGAGTTGCCCATGTCTGTTCTAGGGTGAGGTGGAAGCACGGGGTTAATAATTGCTTCTGTCTTTCTCTGGGGACTAGAACTTGTGTTTGTTTGGGGTTTTGGGGTTTTTTTTTTTGCTGTTTCTGAATCGGAAAACACCTTCTTCTGCAATACACAAGTGCAATCCATTGACTTACATCTGTTATGATGCATAGCACTACGGAAAACAAAAAACCACATCTTTTGTGCTTCAAGGGTTTCTGAAAACAGGTTATTTTTGAAGATGAGCTCTCTCTCTCTCTCTGAAGTCTTATGCTTATCTGAATTTGCGCTTGTAAATCACCAGCACCTTTATCTTTCAGAGAGATATAGGAACAGATTTGCAGACTAAGCACTCAGCTTTCCAGTCATCTTGAACCTTCTGAAAGCATGGAAATTTTCTCCTCATTTCCTAGCAAAGTGACGCTTGCATTTGGCATTTAATTCACAGATTAATTTAACTTCATATTATAGAGAATTACACTGGCTTCCTGTTGAGGCCAGAGTGCTGTTTAAAGATAGGATGTATGTGTTACAAGGCCGGGCGTGGTGTGGCCACGTTTGATCACTTTCATTTTTTTCCAGTTTCAGACGCTCTTCACGTATATTAACTACATTTGAATTTCCCTCGGCCAAGGGACGTCAATATATAAGATATCATAATCGATTGCTTTTGTATCCAAGCTGCTACTTGGGATTCTGACCTTTGTCGACTATTTTCCACCTCTACGCCTTATGCGAATTGTTAAAAACTTACTTGTTTGCTAAATTCTTATCATCGGAAAGTCTAGAAAAAATGTATCTTAGAGTTCGCTGATGATGTTCCGCTTTTTTAAATTTTTTATATTTTTGTAAAGTGTTAACCGCAAGGATCCGTAAGGTTTTGCAGTATATAAATGTTGTTATGTTATGTTAATACAATGTCACATCCTAAGCGCTCCTAGGTGCTGTTAGGTGGAATTCTTTAAGCAGCGCCTAATCTAATCTAAATCTTAGACTTATATACCGAATCATCTCATAAAGTTAAGAACTCGATTCAGTTTACATAATTAGAGGATGTGATAGGCCAGAGCACATTACAGGGGTTCAAGCAAGGTTTGGATAGGTTCTTAAACATAGAAACATAGAAATAGACGGCAGATAAGGGCCACGGCCCATCAAGTCTGCCCACCCCAGTGACCCTCCCTATCTATCTTTGCGGATAGATCCCACCTGTCTATCCCATCTGGCCTTAAAATCTGGCACACTGCTGGCCTCAATCACCTGAAGTGGAAGACTATTCCAGCGATCAACCACCCTTTCGGTGAAGAAGAACTTCCTAGTGTCACCGTGCAGTTTCCCGCCCCTGATTTTCCACGAATGCCCCCTTGTTGCCGCGGGACCCTTGAAGAAGAAGATGTCTTCTTCCACCTCGATGCGGCCCGTGAGATACTTGAATGTCTCGATCATATCTCCCCTCTCTCGACGTTCCTCGAGTGAGTAGAGCTGCAATTTCCCTAACCGCTCCTCGTACGGGAGCTCTTTGAGTCCCGAGACCATCCTGGTGGCCATTCTCTGGACCGATTCCAGTCTCAGCACATCCTTGCGGTAATGCGGCCTCCAGAATTGCACACAGTACTCCAGGTGCGGCCTCACCATGGATAAGGGGATCGAGGGGTACAGATAGAACTAGTGGTATGTTATAGATAGAACTAGAGGTAGGTTACAGAAATAGTCAGAAACCACTTCACAGGTCACAGACCTGATGGGCCGCCGCGGGAGCGGACCGCTGGGCGCGATGGACCTCTGGTCTGACCCAGTGGAGGCAACTTCTTATGTTCTTATTACAGAAAAGAGAATCTGTTAACACTCGTTGGAACTATTACCTAAAAAATGCTGGAACAAGTCAGTTTTCAAGGTTTTTGCGCTGAGCAGGAATTTGCGCAGTGTTATAGAACACCAGGGATGCACACCCAAATTAGGCGCCAAGAATGACACCAGCCATACGTCCTGGCGCCTCCATTTAGGTGTGGGAGTCGGCACTCCGCATTTTAATTTCTGTCGGTGTAAACCACAGACCTTTTGGCCTCGGCCAAGATTTAGTCAGTGACATGTAAGATCGAAGTGAGGGCGGGAGGTGATCCTGGTGTGAGATTTTAATCTGCCGGACGTTGATAGGAGCATTCCATCTGCAGAAACAGAAGCAGAGACGATTCCTAAATAGGATATGGAGAAAGTGCAGCCTTCCTTGGTTTGAAAGGATTCACAGCTTAAAGATAAATATTCTTCCTTGAATTAATTACCGTTTCAGATGCGGCCCGTGGAGGTCCAACGGATTGTATTGTGAAGTTTACAAAAGGAGATATTTGATCTTATCTAAAGCTGACAGCCACTGCGAGTTGCTTAGGCAGTGCTTTGCTGTTGTAGGGAGGGAAGGTCAAATTGTAAGAACTCCAGCTTCAAACGACGGCAACATGTTATTCTTTCCAAAAAAGAGACTTTTAGCAACAAACACCCCATCAGTAGAATGCCTTAGATTCCTACAAAGTATGAGATAATAGGAGCGCACCAGTGTATTGATTTATCTGTACTGATACGGGACAGGTTTAAGAATGCCGCAAGATTAACGAGGGACTTTTTCTGGTCCTGTGGCTCTGAGAGGCTTTTATCGATCAGGGAAATTTAAGTTAAGATTAGAATAGATGGTCTTTAGCAGTCTTATTCAAAAATTCCAAATAAATATTAATAACGATTGCCCATCTGCAGGCATGCCACCTTTTCAGCTGAGGGTAAGTAAAATATCACTTATGCTGGCCACAAATGTTAATGGGAAAATTAAGACCTCTTAGTAACTCACCCCACCCCCCCCTTTTAAAAAAAAACCGTAGCGTGTTTTTTTTTAGCAGCGGCTGTGGGGGTAACAGCTCCAATGCTCATAAAATTCCTACGGAGCTGTTACTGCCGTGGCTGGCACTGAAAACTGCGCTACGGTTTTGTAAAAAAAAAAGGGAGGGGGGGTCAGCTAAGAAGCCCTTATACTGACATGCACTAACATAAGAACATAAAAATTGCCATACTGGGACAGACCAAGGAGCAAATTCTATAAACGGCATCCCGATTTTAGGTGGCCTACTGCTGTCTAACCACCAATTGGGATGCACATTAAAAAAAAAAAATCATCCCAGGCAGGCCGCCTACATTGTAGGAGCCTCCATGAGCCTAGGAAGGCGCATAGAGATGCCTAAGCTCGCCTAAGGCTAGGCGTGGGTGTGGTTTCACCCAGAAGTATCCTTAGATGAGCTTAGGTGCCCCTAGGCGCTTTCCTAAGCCCGTGATAGGTGCCTGAAATGTAGGCCAGCAAAATGTTAGGTGGGCTTAGGCGTCTGTCCATGAGGATAGCCGCAAATCTATATAGGACACCCATGTGCGATTCTCTAAAGCTGCTTAGGTGGCTTCTGAGACTGGGCGTCCTACACAGAATCTGGCCCCAAAGGTCCATCAAGCCCAGAATCCTGTTTCCAACAATGGCCAACCCAGGTCCCTAAGTACCTAGCTAGATCCCAAGTAGTAAAACAGATTTTATGATGGAAATCCTAGGAATAAGCTGGATTTCCTCAATCCATCTCCATAATGGCCTGTGGGCTTCTCTTTTCGGAAATTATCCAAACCTTTTTAAAACCCTGCTAAGCTAACTGATTTCACCACATTCTCTGGCAACGAATTCCAGAGTTTAATACACGTTGGGTGAAGAAATATTTTCTCCAGTTTAATCTTCTACGTAGTAGCGTCATTGCATGCCCCCTAGTCCTAGTATATTTGTAAAGAGTAAACAAGTGATTCACATCTACCCTTTCCACTCCACTCCATATTTTATAGACCTCTATCATATCACCCTCCTCTCCAAGCTGAAGAGCCCTAGCCGCTTTAGCCTTTCCTCATAGGAAAGTCGTCCCAACCCTTTTATCCTTTTCATCGCCCTTCTCAGTACCTTTTCTAATTATGCTGTATCTTTTTTGAGATATGGTGACCAGAACTGCACATGGTATTCGAGGTGCGGCCGTCCCACGAGACATAGGCTCCCCCCATTATCAAGGCGCGTTAGGGTTTTTTTTTTTTATCGCCGGCCACTGCAGTAAAAGCTCCAACGCTCATAGGAATTCTTTGAGCGTTGGAGCTTTTACCGCAGCAGCCGGCAATAAAATCCCTAAATGGGGGACTTAATGTGTGGTAACTATTACTATATGACTATACAAAGTAGGGTAAGTATAGTCAATTACTGATATTCAATTCATTAAAATGCTATACCAAGAATACCATAACATAAAATTAATTAAATATTTAATTTAAAGATTTCTTTAATTCAATTCCTATCCTAAAAACTAACAAAATTTATTTCATCTACATTTAAAATCTATCATAACGTGTAATACAAAGTGCAAAGTGCTACTAATAACAAAATCAAATAGGCTCGGGAAAGCTACTGTTACTGTCTAAAGCTTTTAAATAGAGTCCATCAATCAATCTTCAAGGTTCTTAATGATGTTAAGTTTTGAAGCCCTTCAGGCCCAATGAAGCTTAGTTAACTTGATGATGAGTCAATTAAATATCTCCCAATATCTCCTTGACTCTCAGCCGGAGATCTGTATCAGAAGTAATTTCAGGTAAAAGTTATAATTTTAAATAATTTAAACAGTGGTAAGTTAGGTATTCATAACTAGGAACTGAGGATTAATGGTTATTGAATGTATTTGACTAGTGTAAATGCACTAGTTGTAGTATTTAGAAAACTCTTCTTGGTATCTTAGCACTTATATCTTCAACCTCCCTGATGATGGACTCAACTGAAACTCAGCTGGAGTTGGACGCTTCTGCTGATTGAACCATATAAGTAATTAAAACTGGAAAACTTTAAAGATTAAGAAGAGAGAACCTCAGAACTGATTAAGCATTTCTAATTGGATCATTAATATAAGGAACAACTGGCTTGGTCAAGCTTACAAATTACTACTCAATGAGATATTGGGTCTTTAATTGACTCATCATCAAGTTAAGTGAGCTTCATTGGGCTTGAATGGCTTCAAAACTTAACATCATTAAGGACCTTGAAGATGGACTCTATTTCAAAGCTTTAGAAAGTAACATAAGAATTTACATAAGAACATAAGTTTTACATAAGAACATAAGAATTGCCACAGTTGGGTCAGACCAGTGGTCCATCGTAACAGCAATCCACTCGCGCAGCGGCCCTTAATCAAAGACCAGCGGCCACCTGCATATGTTCTGGTTCAGCAGGAACTTGTCTAACTTTGTCTTGAATCCCTGGAGGGTGTTTTCCCTTATAACAGCCTCCGGAAGAGCATTCCAGTTTTCTACCACTCTCTGAGTGAAGAAGAACTTCCTTACATTTGTACGGAATCTATCCCCTTTCAACTTTAGAGAGTGCCCTCTCGTTCTCCCTACATTGGAGAGTGTGAACAACCTGTCTTTATCTACTTTGTCTTGAATCCCTGGAGGGTGTTTTCCCCTATGACAGATTCCAGAAGAGCGTTCCAGCTTTCTACCACTCTCTGGGTGAAGAAGAACTTCCTTACGTTTGTACGGAATCTATCCCCTTTCAACTTTAGAGAGTGCCCTCTCGTACTCCCTACCTTGGAGAGGGTGAACAACCTGTCTTTATCTACTTTGTCTTGAATCCCTGGAGGGTGTTTTCCCCTATAACAGCCTCCAGAAGAGCGTTCCAGTTTTCTACCACTCTCTGGGTGAAGAAGAACTTCCTTACGTTCGTACGGAATCTATCCCCTTTGTTATTAGTAGCACTTTGCACTTTGTATTACATGTTATGTTAGATTTTAAATGTAGATGAAATAAATTTTGTTAGTTTTTAGGATATGAATTGAATTAAAGAAATCAATAAATTAAATATTTAATTAATTTTATGTTACGGTATTCTTTGAACTTGGTGGAAAATATATGTGCCTGGGTGTGTCTACATCATAATCGCATCTCTAACCTGTCTCTTATAGAATTACCCCTTAACAACCAGCACAAGGATTTCCTATTAGTGACTGGATAGAATTAAAAATTCTTGTTATGATATTTAAGTTTTTACAGGGGATGGCTCCAGCCTATCTGTGTCTGTGGATTTGGCACTATATGCCAACTCAATGTCTCTGTTCACCGAGCCAAGTCTTATTGGAAGTGACAGCAGATATTAGCCTGACATCTTCTAAAAATAGAGCTTTTTCTTCTACTGACCCAAGGCCCTAGAATCAGCTCCTTTGTGCTGAAAATTAAGTCTGATCCTTTTTTGGAAACACTTGTGAGTCTTTGTGCTGTTTTTAATGTTTGATTTGGTTATTGTTATATTGGAAAAGGGAATTGTACACCACTTTTTTGTGGCTACACATTCAAAGCAGTTTACATATTGTGACAAGGAGATCCCTGTCATGTCATGCAGTGCTCTAAAATTTCCCCTAAACCGGCTCCTAGAAACAGGCAGGGAAGGGAAACAACCCTGCAGAATAAACCCCAAGTGAAAGGTAGCACTGTCTTGACCCAATAATACTTGCCTAGCTCTAGTTTAAGAACTGCTAAGGGCAAAGAACTACAAGTTCCATCATGCACTGGACAGGTGGTAGCAAACCCCAAAAGTGGATTAGCTCCTGCAGTCAGCAGGGAAGTTTCCATGGCTCAACAGCAAAGAGCCACAGAAACACAGCTGAACCTAGAGACAATCAGCCCAGAGTTAGAGAAAATGGTGTGGTCTCTAGGCAGTGGAGGCAGCCACAAACTTTTGACCAACCTGAATCCTTGGAAAGAGGCAGACCTGGACAAAGCCAGGGTTCAGAAGCCAGCATTTCCCACAGAAAGCAAGGAGAAAACCTCAGGGCTGAAACTTCTAGACATGCTTCTGAAGGTAATGATGAATTTGAAATAAAAATGCCAGAAGAAATGTTTGCAAATGATGTTGTAATGGAGCCTGAGTTATGCTTATTTGAGAGCATGATTGCAGAGTAAAGTCTGGGGAAAATAAATGCTGTTTCTGATAAGGTGGTGTTGCCTCACAAAACTATTGATAAGAGTCAAGCATTACTGCTTCTGACTGAATTAATGATAACAGAAGAGTTGGAATTACTGCTTCTGAATTTTGCAACAAATCATAGGAGTACTGTGGGAGAACCTGGCTGAGCAGTGCAAGCAGGTTTCAGGACTTAAACTTGGAAAGTTTTGTTTTTGTGATTTAAAGACTGGAAGAGCACATAGCTGGGTGAAAGCACCTTTTTATGGAGTTCTTGATTTGCCATCAATTGTTGGGCAGGGGATCTAAACAACCCAGACCTATAAGGGTAGGAAGAATCCCATGCTCAGGGTGGTAAAGCTGAGTGCACCCTGAGAATTGCTCCTGAGCCCAGCTGTGGAAAAAATGCCAGATTGTTTGGAACTGTAAAGTTAATGAAGCATGGTGGGCTAACAGGCTGAAAAGTTTGTGTTTGTTCTGCACTGCGCCAGAATATAAAGAGATAGTTCACACTGAACACTTCTTTCTTGATTTTTATTTGATGTGGACACCCCTCTACCCTCCATACCTCGCTCAACTACTTGACCGAGGTTTGGATGACCTGGGTCTGGGCTCTGGCTAATCAAGTCCAGGCCTTACCCAGTCACAATATATACAAGAAATTATTTTGTACCAGGGGCTATGGTGGATTACGTGACTTGCCAAGGGTCACATGCAACAGCACTAGGATTTTGATCTCATCTGTCCTAGTAAGGCAATTCTTATGTGAGCTGAGTAAAGGACCATCAAGCCTTTGTGACATCACTGTGTAGTGTAGGTTGGCTCTTAGGCATTGGTGGAATGAGGCATTATGACATCACAATCTGAGCTCTGGAATGTTGCTACTCTTTGGGTTTCTGCCAGGTACTTGTGACCTGGGTTGGCCACAGGCTTGATGAAAGGGAAAGGGAATGGGGACTTGTATACTGCCTTTTTGTTGCTTTGGCATTTCAAGGCTTACCTTCAAAGCGGTGGGCACGGGAGGATTGAGTGACTTGCCCAGGGTCACAAGGAGCAGCTCACAACTTCTGGGTTGCAGAGGCAGCAGCTCTACCACTAGGCCACTCCTCACCTCAATTCAGTAAGCGCAAATTGTATACATATAACATAGTAAATGACGGCAGATAAAGACCTGAACATAAGTTATGCCCTTTTAAAAAATACATGATTAAATTAACTCGTCTCTTCTTTGATATTTCTGGGCCATAGACTGTAAAGTCTGCTATGGTCCCAGGTTCCAGCTGCTGAAGCTGCCGTCCAGCCTATCCAACCATCCCGTTGTTTGCAGGATATCTACCGTAAAGTCTGGCCAGTGACGTCCTCGGCTTCCAAGTTAGTGGAGTTCCCATTGATGCCCTCCCCATCTCATCTTACAGTGTTGTTCACTGCTTCAGAGCCTCAGGGGAAAGCAATATAGAGGAAGGAGAAATACGCAAATCTAATAACTAAAAATGCTTTTACATTTCTACTTAGAGCTAGAAAAACTGTAAAGGTCAAGTGCACTGCGTAGTCCCGTATGCGCTGTTTTCTTTTTCTCTTTTGTTTTCCTTCTTTAATTGCATTTAAGATTATGGTAGGTCTAGCATAGCTTATCCATGATGACAGGCGTCCCGAAGGCATTAAGTAACAGCAAAGCTAGGAAGGGAACGCGGCTTATCGGCATTTGTGCTTCCGGAATGTGTGGTCGCAACTGTAAGGATTGCTATGTGTATGAAGCCGGTGATTATAGACTGGTTTAACCAATTAAAAAACAAGAGGTTGAAGGGGCTCTTTTCAGCACAATCAACCTTTGCGTGGTCTTGCAAAAGCTGTTAACGGGCGCATTCACACACTACTTAGGAGAAACTTTTCATGGCGTAGGATCGGCCAGATTTTCAAAGTGAAGGGGGACACTCGATGAAGTTACAGGGAAATACTTTTAAAACCAATAGGAGGAAACATTTTAACTCTGAGAATAGTTAAGCTCTGGAACGCAATGCCAGAGGTCGTGGTAAGAGCGGATAGCGTAGCTGGTTTTAAGAAGGGTTTGGACAATTTCCTGGAGGAAAAGTCCATAGTCTGTTATTGAGAGACACATCATTAGTGGCGCGGCGGCAGAGGGAAGGCCCCGGGGGAAGGTGGCGAAGCAGCCTGTTCTGTGCTGCCGCCACTGCTACTTTTCAGAACCGAGAATTGTTTTGCTTCATGGTCGGCGGGGTTCTGGCTGTGAGGGATGGGCTTTCGCGGCCCGGCTGTCAGACAGCCGCGGTCCGTTAGTGGGCCATGGACTGGGGTTTGGGGACCCCTGCTATAGAACACCTACTACAATTCATGCCCCCAAACCTCTGTTGAACAGTGTTACCAGCACCTACCCGGATCTACACCCAAGCTCTGCCCCTAACCATGCCTATTTGCCGGTAAGCACCAGTAAACCTCTTGGCGTAGACGCCTACGTGCAAGCTGTAGGCTCCTACAGAGTTATGAGGTGCCTACTGACAAATTCATTTTTCAAATCATTTTTCATTGGTTTTTAATGACACTTTCAATTACCAGCACCAATTTTTTAAAAAAAAAAAATTTAAGGCTACCTTTTTATCAAGCTGCGCTGGGGTTTTTTTTATTGTGAGTCGCTGCGGTAAAAGTTCCGGTGCTCATGGGAATTCTAAGAGCCTTGAAGCTTTTACCGCAGTGGCCTGAGATGGGAAAAAAAACCCCTAACACAGCTTAATAAGAAGGGTCTAAGCTAGACGTCCCTAGACTAATAGATGCCCCGATCTAGTCACTTACCTGTAGGCAACATTTATAGAATCAGGACCTATATCAGGGGTAGGGAACTCCGGTCCTTGAGAGGCCGTATTCCAGTTAAGGTTTTCAGGATTTCCCCAATGAATATGCATTGAAAGCAGTGCATGCAAATAGATCTCATGTATATTCATTGGGGAAATCCTGAAAACCCGACTGGAATACGGCTCTCGAGGACCGGAGTTCCCTACCCCTGACCTATATGAATGATGCTGCCAAAAATCCCTTTAAATGCTCTGTACTATTTGGGCAGCAAATTGATGATGCTACTACTATTTTTCACTTGTATAACACTGAAAGGTTTACGCAGCACTGTATATTTTGACATTTAATATATGGTCCCTGCTCAGAAGAGCTTGCAACCTAACTTGGACAGACAGACATCATATATAGCAGGGATCTCAAAGTCCCTTCTTGAGGGCCGCAATCCAGTCGGGTTTTCATGATTTCCCTAATGAATTTGCATTGAAAGCAGTGCATGCACATTCATTGGGGAAATCCTGAAAATCCGACTGGATTGCGGCCCTCAAGGAGGGACTTTGAGACCCCTGATATATAGGGTTAAGGATGCAGAACCCAAGGTGAGAGGAGTTAGCAGCTGAAAGCAGTCTCCAAGAGGTGGGCTTTTAACTGGGACCTGAACACTGCCAGCGTAGAAGGAACGGAGTCTGACACTCTTACTAATATCCAGATAGTGGAGGGAGGGAGCTCTTCCTAATTGTATATATTTAGATAATATTCAGCTGAATGTACAGTATAGCAATGAAATATCACAGCTACACATTTAGCTATCAACAATGCTTCCATGCATATTCAACACCGCTGCCTACCCTCATAACAATGCTGAATATGTGCATTTTTGAGTGCCATGGTTTGCATTAAAAAAAAAAAAAGCTTAACGCTGGTTCTGAATATTAACCCTCTAATTTCCAAATTGTAAATTCAGTGATTACTGCTGGTCGTAAATATCTTCTCATGATTTATCAGAAACCAGTTTTAACAAGAATGTTTGATTTTTCCTGCTTTATGGAAGATTAAATAAGCCCGAATTCTTCTCTCACTACAAGGAAATTTATTCCACAGCTGGGGACCAATTATTGTAAATGCAGGCTCACAAGTTATCTTAAGCGCACTTTTCTAGACGACCGTGTTAATAAGTTCAAGTTCAAGTTTATTGATTCTTAATGAATCGCCTATTATAGATTACTAGGTGATGTACAAAACCATAAAACATGTAAAATAAACAATGGTGATAATGTAAAAACTAATTTTTGTTATAAGTTACTTTCAAAGGCCTTACTGCATGGCTGGGGCAATAAGGTACAGATAGTTTTCGCCTTATTTAGATTTAAAAACTAAGAGGCTCTTTTCTGAAGTGTGCTATGGTTTTGAATTTAGGAGGTGGCGGCCATGTTAGCCCACTTTCTAGGGCAGGGGTAGGGAACTCCGGTCCTCGAGAGCCGTATTCCAGTCGGGTTTTCAGGATTTCCCCAATGAATGTGCATGAGATCTATTTGCATGCGCTGCTTTCAATGCATATTCATTGGGGGAAATCCTGAAAACCCGACTGGAATACGGCTCCTGAGGACCGGAGTTCCCTACTTCAGTTCTAGGGTAATATATAGAATTAAAACAAAATTTAGGAAGGATTTAGGAGGGAATTCATCAGAGGGCGCTAAGGCCTGGATTCTGTTAATGGCACCGGAAAAAAAACTTAGGCAGGGTTGTAAAGGCCTACATTACTGGTGCCTAAGGGGCCTCTTCTATTATACTGCACTAGCAGTTTCTAGCACGGGGAGCCGCGCTGCTCCCGACGCTCATAGAGTTCCTATGAACGTCGGGAGCAGCAGAGGCCATTCAGCGCGGCTCTCTGCGCTAAAAACTGCTAGCACAGTGTAATAGAAGAGGGGGTAAGTTATTTTGGGGGGTAATCGGGCCTAGCGGCACCTACATTTTATAAGCGAGTTTTTAATTGGCTTTAAAAGACGTCACTTCCAGGACCCGCACCTGGGAAGTGACGTCGGAAAGAGCGCCGAAGCCTACGTGGGCAGTAAGTTGGTGGCCGCTTGCGCACAACTGTGAAAAGGTATAGGGCAGGGCGGGAGAGGGGCACCGCTCACCCTTGCTACGCCAAGGCCATGCGCTCCCAGCTAATGTCTGAAAACCTCCCGGCTCTACCATGTACTCTCGAACGACTGATCTTCCAGCAAAGGCCTGTATCGTAGTGAGTAACTTTTTCACTCTTGCTTAATCATTCTGTTCTCTGGCAATATTTTATCTAGTAGCACATTTTTTTCCCCTTGTTTTAAAGATCCTAATTTGTAACCGCCTCTCCTACTCCACCTGTCTGATCTTATAAATAGATCTGTTCTGTACAAATGAATTTCCAGTTTGTCTCCACATGCTCTAAGTTCCTGTTCTTTAATATTTATTATTCAGAGCTAAGCTCTGAAACGGGCAGGGCTTTCTCCAAATTAATCTCCCTCTTCATAAAATATAATAATAATAATTTTATTCTTGTATACCACCATACCCAATAAGTTCTAGGCGGTTCGCATCCGTTAATTAAGATCCGCGATGACACACGGATTTACAAAATTGTAACAAAGTTACAGGCAATGAAGAGGGGAGCGTGGGAACGCTTTAACTGAGATTTAGCAGAGGTAAAAGTAATACAGAAGGTAGGGTTGGAAGGTATGAGATAACGAGAGAGAGACCAAGTGGGGGGAGGGGGGAAGTGGGGGAGCAGAAGGAACGGGGCGAGTGTGGGAAAGGGGAGAGGGCAGGGGGAAAGGGGGTTAAAAGACCTGTCTTTGAGAGTGATGAATTATTCTTATAAGCATATAATAACTTTATTCTGGCCTCGTGATGCATGAGAGATGATTTAAATATTTGGGGCACAGTCACTGATTCCGTCACTGGTGCGACATTGCGACCACTAAGCAATGATGAACCTACGGATGGGGAAGGCTTTGGGGGCAAACTTTGGCCAAGGAATGGACAGCTGCAATTTGGCCAGTGGAGTGGGCGGAGTCGGGTGTAGTGAATGGGATCACACCGGTCGTGATATTGGAGGTGTGAGACTCGGAAACAGGAAAGCGGCGTTGGCCCTGTGACCAGCCTGGAAGCGGCGGAAGTAATCGACCGGCAATGTGGAAAACGTTTGTGTATGGCAGACTTATTCCATGAGTTTGTGTTAGAAGGCTCGCAGCCCAATTTAACAGCATGATCTAAGCACATACCGGAAGCGTTTTAATGCAATCGCCGATGCCTGATCTGGTTCCAAGCGATTCGCCTTCCGGATTCTGACTTCAGAGCATGGGTTACCAGCCCCCCTCTCATCTCTGACGCTTCGGAATGAGGAAATATGGGAATTGTTGATGAGCCCTGTAGCACCTGAGATGTACAACCTTTAGAAAAATTTCATAAATAAATACTTATACTGTTCTCCCAGGTATTCAAGCATTTGTCCCTGTCTGTCCTGGTGGGTTCGCAGTCTGTTTAATGTGACTCGGACAAGAGGACATGGACTGAAGCTGAGAGGGGACACGGCCAGGACAAATGTCAGAAAGTTCTGCCTCGCACAGCGAGTGGTGAACGCCTGGAACTCTCTCCCGGAAGAGGGGGTGGAGGAAACCACCGTTCTAGGATTTAAGGAAAAATTGGACGCACATCTTCTTGCGGGACACATTGAGGAATACGAGTGATCGAGGTATTCACCGGGGTACGCCTGGCCGAGCCACCGCGTGTGCGGATCACCGGACTGGATGGAGCCCAGGTCTGATCTGGTGCAGGCTTTTCTTATGTTCTTATGGAACAATAAGGGGATTAAGTGACTTGCCCAAGGTCACAAGGAGCAGCACGCGTTTGAACCCTCAGCCAAGTACAGGACCATCAAGCCATTGTGACAACACTGATGAAATTGGCTCTTAGGCATTGGTGGAATGAGGCATTACGATGTCACAATACCAGTTCTGGTTATCAGAGGCATAAAATCTGTTTTACTACTTGGGATCTAGCTAGGTACTTGGGACCTGGGTTGGCCACTGTTGGAAAAGCCTTAGGTCTGTCCCAGTACAGCAATTCTTATGTTCGCCAAGTATAGGACCATCAAGCCATTGTGACATCACTGAGGAGGTTGATTCTTAGGCACTGGTGGAATGAGGCATTATGACATCACAATCTCAGCTCTGGAATGTTGCTACTATTTTGGTTTCTGCCAGGTACTTGGGACCTGGTTTGGTCTCTGTTGGAAACAGGATACTGGACTTTTTGGACCTTTGGTCTGTCCTAGTATGTTACCCCCTTGATGTGCATCCTGGTCGGTGTGGCATTTGTCTGATGCAGGATTTTGTGCTGAAGATCAAGGCTTCATTGATTCGATTCACGTGTAGTACTATTATATATACTTCAAAAAGGGACAGAGGTGGGTTGCTTGCTTTTTCTGCTTGCTGGATGATTTATTTTTGCTTTTCTTATTGTGGGTGTTTGTGTGGCCTTAAGAACTTGTGGATTTGTCCTAGCTAGTCAAAATTTCAGGAATGTGTCAGGAAGGGGCCTCGAGGGCTGGCTTTTCTCGAAGCACGCCTCTCTGTGGACCATGTGCACCCTGGAAATGGAGTCCATTTAGATCCGAGTGCTACATCTTAATTTCTTTTCCAGCACTCGGGACAGATGCATAGAGTTGATCTTCAGATTTGTCTCCCAGCTAACCCAGCATCTCCTAAAAATGCTTTTTTTTTTCTGGCAACTACTGAAATATGATAGAAGAACAGGCGTAAGGACAGGGCTTCAGGCATCTTAATGGAGCCTTTGTTAATTAAGTACAACTTCTTTACTTTCATTAGTCACTGTTATACTTTGCTCATTTATAAATAAAACATAGGCAAGATGTGTTCACTAATTAAATGTTCAATCTTTTCTCCTCTGAGGACATTGCCTTGTCCCTGATGGCAGGTTAATTCTAGTGGTTTGCTTGGGCTGTGAGGCAGGGCTGCTAGTACGTTTCAAAACCTGTGATCTTACTAGGTCCTGCAGAAGTTGAGGTCCGGGAGGGAGCGGAGTAGGTGTGATTGACTGGGTGACAAGTGCTAGAACATTGGGTCAGATGTTTATCAGTTTAAAAAGACAGATCTGAAATGACATGGCCAAATGCTTTCCTTTGAGATCCTGCAAACTTATCAGAGTGCTGCTCTGTGCCCTTCCAGGAATTCTACCTACCATGATACGCCGTAAGGATGCACTAAGTAGAAGAAAAGAGGATCGCAAACGTATGAAGGCATCCTAGTGTACATGAGGCAAGGCCGGCCCAACTGTTAGGCAAGACTAAGCATTCCTCTAGGGGAGCAAAACCAAACAATCTATCCTGACATCAGCACTAGAGAATGACACGGTGACAAAATTCATCACCGTTCCCGTCCCCGCGGATAACCGCGGGAAATAATCCCATGTCATTTTCTAGTGTCTATTTCAGCCTCAGTCCTTCTACACCAGCATTCTTCAAAGCAAAGCTTGCGGGTCAGTGGTTGTGGCCATTCATACTCTGATTCTTATGGGAGCCAAGGATAATGAAGCCATTGTGACATCACTGATGTGATTGGCTCTTAGGCACTGGTGGAATGAGGCATTATGACATCACAATATCTGCTCTGGATACCAGAGACTGTCATTCTGTAGTGTCTGTTTCAACCTCAGTCCTTCTACACCAGCATTCTTCAAAGCAAAGCTTGCGGGTCAGTGGTTGTGGCCATTCATACTCTGATTCTTATGGGAGCCAAGGATAATGAAGCCATTGTGACATCACTGATGTGATTGGCACTATGACATCACAATATCTGCTCTGGATACCAGAGACTGTCATTCTGTAGTGTCTGTTTCAACCTCGGTCCTTCTACACCAGCATTCTTCAAAGCAAAGCTTGTGGGTCAGTGGTTGTGGCCATTCATACTCTGATTCTTATGTGAGCCATGGATAATGAAGCCATTGTGACATCACTGATGTGATTGGCTCTTAGGCACTGGTGGAATGAGGCATTATGACATCACAATCTCTGCTCTGGAATGTTGCTGCTCAATCTCAGCATTCTTCAAAGCAAAGCTTGAGGGTCAGTGGTTGTGCCCAATTATACTCTGATTCTTTCCTCTCTCCTTAAAGAATGACATGAAGATGGTTTCCCGTGATTATCCGCGGGGATGGGAACGGTGATGAATTTTATCACCGTGTCATTCTCTAATCAGCACAAACTCATAGAACCACCAACGGCACCTTTACATGCAGGAAGGTTGGGCAATTTTCAAATAGTACATTTACAGTCCTAGATAATGACTTTGGGGAAATTGCCTTATTTTATGTAACTAAGGGGTCCTTTTACTAAGGTGCTCCAACCGATTTGGCGCATTCAAAATGCTAACGTGTCCACAGAATATAATGGACGCGTTAGCATTTAGCGCATTCTAATCATTAATGCGTGCTAAATCGGTTAGAACGCCTTAGTAAAAGGACCCCCTAGATATATTAGGGGAGTATAATTTCTCAGATCTGCGATTAAAATACTCAAACTCCCAAAATATCACAGTCCAAATAATTATTATATAAATATATGTGTAGTGCTCAGACCCATCACCTATATGGCGTTCAACGTGAAGTGAACAGAGCACAGGTTGCCCAATCGGACCATCACTGCAGACTCTTGTTCTACCGCCATTGCAATGATCATAATTCAAAAAATATACTCCGAAAAAAAAACTTAGCCGAATAAGCGTGGCTGGTCCCGCACAGTGCTTTAAAACTCCTGAAGTTTGCCACACACAAAATTTGCACACCATCAGCTTTTTGCATAGCATGGTATTACGAGGTGAAGCCTGGCCGAGTGGTAGAGCTGCTGCCTTGGGATCAATTCCCAGCACAGCAGCTTGTGACCTTGGTCCTCCATTGCCCTAGGTACACACCAATTACCTGTTTACTCATATATGTAAACTACTTTGAAGGTGTAAGCACAAAAAGGCAGCATACAAAGGGTTACCAGACATCTAGGAAAACCCAGACTTGTCCTCTTTATAGAGGACTGCCCGGACTCCCGGACGGACTTTCCACAGCCCGGCATTTGTCAGTAATTAGAGTGGAAGCATTCTCTATTGCTTAGAGCTGCAAGCTGGGAACTAGAGGATTCTGGTTTGAATCGCACAACAGCTCCCCCTGATCTTAGGAAGTTACCTAACTCTCCCCTAAAGGCTTAGATACAAACCTACTGTGTCTGAATATGCTACACTTCTCCCTCCGTATTCGCTGTGATAGGGGATTAACAGACCCGCGAATAGAGAAAAACCACGAACAGCATGGTGGGGGAAACCTGCCCTGTTCCTGAAGGAGAGGCAAAACACGATGAAGAAAGTGCCGGGAATTTGAGATTTTTCTCTGGTAAACGCTTGGAATCGGCGATTTCTCTCTGCGAGCTGACGTAATTGGGAGAGGAGCCAGCAAGCTAAAAACCCGCGATTGCTGAAACCACGAATACGGAGGGAGACGTGATTTCTTCAATAAAAATGTTATAAATTTAAAAAAAAACAACAAAACCAACCCAAAGCTTCCTTTTCTTGTATCTCTCGCTTCTGTGCGCTGTTCGTTGTATCAGGATGTTCTAGGGCACTGCTTCTGGCGCTTTCAAAAATATTTTGCATGCGATCTGGAAAAGGGAGCAAATGAACGAGGAGATCAAATCTGCAAATGAGGCAGAACGGTGGAGCCATTGCAGAAAATACAGTAAAATATTCATCTCAGTGTGCCATTGCACTCATAAAGCAAATGCAATATATGTAATTATTCAGAAAGACACAGAGAATAAAACAGATTATAATTCTTCTCTCGTAATTAACAGTATGCTTGTGCCTCAATGCTGTGTTGCAGCTTCTTTCTTTTCTTTATAAGCAATTGCTGTCCTGCTTTACAGCTATTAATATTAATGTGGTTAAGATGAAATGGGTTTGAGATGCTGCTTTTCTATGTTACAACTCAAGCAGTTTGCATATACAGTTCTATTTGGTACGTCATTGATGTAGTGGGAGGGGCCTAAGGCACTGATTGGCCCGGCTACATAAAGCCCCTCCCTATTTAAAAAAAATGTACTTTTCTTGGCCTAAATCTCCTTCCCTAGTTTGACGGAGCATTGGATACAGTTATCTAGGGCTGCATGGCCCAGCTTTTATATTGCGAGTCCATGTTTTCATGCTGAGGAAGAGACGTGGTGTGGCCAGCAAAACTGGAACGCTCTTCCGGAGGCTGTTCTAGGGGAAAACACTCTCCAGGGATTCGAGACAAGGTTAGACAAGTTCCTGGCTGAGCCAGAACATTCGCAGATAAGGCTAGATTCAGTTAGGGCGCTGGTCTTTGACTTAAGAGCTGCCGCGGGAGCGGTCTGCTGGGCACGATGGACCGCTGGGCACGATGGACCATTCGTCTGACCCAGCAGTGGCAAATTCTTATGTTCTTATGTTCTATTCTTGGGCTATGTGTTAGGAGGAAGTAGCAGTCTTGTACTTGGAGTTTTTTGAGTTCTGATCATTCTTTCTTCTGTTGTTCTGTAGCTCAGCTAGAACCAGCGCCAGGGTCCTACCACCATCAGCCCTCCTGTTTTATAGGCTGTTTGGTCACTGCTGCAATATTTAGGGTGTTTGGTTTTTTTGAGCCCAGAGCAGGATACAAATCAGGTCCTCAAGCATTTTCCCTCTCTGTCCCAGCAGGCTCACAATCTGGGGCAACGGGAGGATTAAGAGACTTGCCCAGGGGTCACAAGGAGCAGGGTGGGTTTGAACCCACAACCCCAGGGTGCTGAGGCTGTAGCTCTAACCACTGCGCCACTCTAGAAATCATAGTGTAGTAAAACCGAGCTAAGTACAAGACAATCCAGCCCTTGTGACATCACTGATGAGGTTGGCTCTTAGGCATTGGTGGAATGAGGCATTATGACATCACAAGAGGATGAAACTTGTTACACTCTGTATTCACATTTCTATTCTGTTCTCCCAGGGGAGCTCAGGATGGTTTACATGAATTTATTCATGTATTTTATTATTATTTTATTTTAAAAATGTCTATACCATTTAAAACTAAACGGTTTACATAATTTACATACATAATTTTGAAACAAAAACATGATAAAATAAACATACAAACAATCCTCAGAAATCATGACTACAATATAATACCATTTGTCCCTGTCTGTCCGGTGGGCTCACAATCTATCTAATGTACTTGGGACAATGGAGGAAATGAAGTGGCTTGTCCAGGGTCACAAGGAGCAGCATAGATTTGAACCCACAACCTCGGGGTCCTGAGGCTGTGGCTCTAACCACTATGCCACGCTCTCCTTGCAGAAGTCTCTCATGTGCTCTAAATCTGGTGCACTTGTTTATAACTAAAAATGCCAGTCACTTCTGCCTGGTAGGTGTTCATTGGATAAAAATGCTTTACTATCCCTGAGACATATGTCCAACCAGCACTTTAAAGGGCTCTCCAGAGGGGAGCACTTTCAGCAAAAGAGCACAGTGGCGTGTGAAAAAAGCACTTTGCCCCCAATGAAACAAATCTGCCGTACCATGACAACACTAACTCCCAGAACTTAAACAACATCAATCTTACCTATGAAAAGGCAGCATAGCAAATATTACAAAAGACCCTAGAACATCAATACATGGCATGTCCCTCATCCCCACGGGATCTATCTCCATCCCCCGTCCTGTCTCTGCGACTTCTGTCCCTGTCCCATCCCTGCAAGCTCTGTCCTCATCTGCACAAGCCTCAGGCACTTATGATTTTAAAGGGTTTGAGGCTTGTGCAGATGAGGACGGAGCTTAGGCATTGGTGGAATGAGGCATTATGACATCACAATCTGAGCTCTAGAATGTTGTTATTTTATGATTTTAAAGGGTTTGAGGCTTGTGCAAATGAGGAAGGAGCTTAGGCATTGGTGGAATGAGGCATTATGACATCACAATCTGAGCTCTAAAATGTTGCTACTTAGGATTTTAAAGCATTTTGAGGCTTGCGCAGATGAGGACGGAGCTTAGGCATTGGTGGAATGAGGCATTATGACATCACAATCTGAGCTCTAGAATGTTGGCTTGTGCAGATGAGGACGGAGCTTAGGCATTGGTGGAATGAGGCATTATGACGTCACAATCTGAGCTCTAGAATGTTACTACTTATGATTTTAAAGAGTTTGAGGCTTGTAAAGATGAGGACGGAGCTTAGGCATTGGTGGAATGAGGCATTATGACGTCACAATCTGAGCTCTAGAATGTTGGCTTGTGCAGATGAGGACGGAGCTTAGGCATTGGTGGAATGAGGCATTATGAGTCACAATCTGAGCTCTAGAATTTTGCTACTTACGATTTTTTTTTTTTTAATTTTTTATTCATTTTCAAATTTATAATTAGTGTAACAATATATCCAAACAAATTAACAATAAATATAACACTTAATAAGTTATTATTATTATTATTAGAACAGAAAAGATATCCCTCTAGAAAACAGGTTTTAAAAATAGTGAGTTGGAAGGGTTTGGCAAGTAAATGGTCCATCTGCCCCTTGATACCACTCTTTGGACGTTTTTCTCTTTTGAAAATGAGCCCCATAGTGAAGCAATGCTGGGCATCCTCAGACCCCGGGGCTCTATAGTGCCATCAGGGGATCTCTTGTTGCTAATTTTCTGGCATGAGATTTTCTCTCCCCCCCCCCCCCCCCCCCCCACCCTCTGTGCCTTTCAGTCTCATCACCTGTTTCCCCACCCTCCCTTGCACTCTTTCCACCCTGCTTTCCTCTGTTGCTCAAATAATTTAATATGTTAACTGCCGTGATTACCACAGGCTTGGCATGACTTCTGTACTCTCGTCAACTAATGCAATTAACATCGGCACGTACAAAAGTGGAAACTAAATACATTTTGCAAAACTGATGTGTATCAAATATGTAGAAATAATTTATAATGTATGAAATGAGGCATACCATATTAACAAAGAGGTGAGTTCTTAGGAAACAGCATACCTGGGGAAACTGGCTGTGGTCAGTACATGTTACAAGGTCAACAGGGTTGTCTCTCTTTCTTCAGTATGTCTTTCCTCCGTCTCTTGTTTTGTTGCAGCTCTGCATCTGTCCTTTTGTTTCTTCACTTATTAGCCTCTCTCCCTCTTCCTCTCATCCTAAGATGAAGCTCTGGGTCTCTTCCTGCCCGTCTGCTCTCGTTTCCGTCACTTTCTGTCCCTGATAGCTGGTCGGTTGGGTTTTGAGGTTTCCACGCAGTGTTACGGGCCTGCTTTTGCTACTGGAAGTGCGTTCCACAAAGGTCTGTTTTCAAACTTTAGCTTTCTTCTTCGAAATGGCCCTGATGCTAGCAGGTTTTTGAGAAATTTTGAAAAAGTTTTTCACCCGTAATTTGGGGGAGGAGTGGGAGATAGGAAAATAAGTTTGTCCTCAAAATCCACGAAAACAATTCTTTTCCCCCCCCCCCTTTTTATTTCTGCGTTTTCTGTCTTCTGGGGTTGATGCCAACATTTTGAGAACTTGGCAAACTGCTTTATGTAATTCACCTCAGCAACCCGCTGTACTAGGTGTTATAAATTTTAAAATAACATGTAAATGCTAAAGTCTCTGTGTCTGGTGAAAATATGTATCGAGCATGAAAAGGCCGTTGATTTGCCCATAGAAGTGTCATGATGCCCCAAGGGTCGAAAAGGTTAGACAAAATTCAGGTCTCTTTGCCCAAGGCTGAAATGATATAGAAATGTGTTTCAGAAAAACTGCTCCAAAAACACCCCTCACTTTTAATTAGCTCCCATTTGCCTAGCTTCCCTTGCCAATTAGGATATAATGGCAAAATTTCTCTTACAATTTCTCAGCTTATTTAACGATGCAAGGATGGCACATGATTTTGACTTCAGCAAAACTCAGGCATGAAAAAAACCCCAATCATTTGCAGGCTAAAAGGTGTGGCCATCTCCGGACCGAATCCTTCAATCTGAGTCCTGGTCTACGGGCAATTTGCCCCTCCGATTTGGGACCATACTCGGTTAGCACACCTTAAAGGACCCTATGTGACAGAAGGGAGGTTGACTGGAAGGATCTTAATCAATTTGCTCAAATCCTGCCTGAAATCCCATCTTTTCTTCACTGCTTTGCATTCCTAAACTGTTGCACCCCTTAAGTCCCAAAATGTCCATGGGTGTTACAGTTCATGAGTCTAGAGGATGAAGGGGTACTGTGGTATTGTTTATCTACAGTAGCGATAATAATGGAACGAGGAGTCGCTTAGTGATGAAGTTGCTGTCTCGGCACCCTGAGGTTGTGGGATTGAATCCAAGCGCTGCTCCTTGTGACTCTAGGCAAGTCACTTCATTTTCCATTGCCCCAGGTACAAAACAAGCACCTTTACAGTATATGTAAACTGCTTTGAGTGTGGTTGTGTAACTACAAGAAAGGTGATATACAAGCCCCAATCCCTTTCCCTAATGATAGTAGTCATCACTTTCCATGACTGCAGCTGTGTTTGCTCGGTTTGACCTCTACGAAAAGTTCCTGCTACAGATTTACTGCAAACAGCCATCTGTCAGTGGGTCACACAGCAAAAGCGAGTGAGTAAATCCTGACTTCAAGGGCCATGTTTGCACTTCAGCCTCTGCCTGTTCTCAGATTCCCTCTGACTAGGCTGCCGCCTCTGTGTGTACAAAGCAAAACAAAAAGCAGCGGTGGACCAATGATACTCACACAAAAAAAAAAAGGAAAAGAGGACACCAGAGGTCAAATAAGGGTAAACATGAAAATGTATTGATCTAAAAAAGTCAAGCCAGGCTAATATTTCATCACGAGGCAACCATGTAAATACAAGTAGGCTTCACAGATAGGCTTGACATGAAACTGTGTTTTGGTGAAGAGCACCTGCTTCAGAAGCCACAAATCTAAAACTTAAAATATGTGCAGTAAGCCTCAAAATACAATTTGAGCAAATTTCTCTGCAGCTCAAGATACAGGAGTAGAACGTAAGAATAGCCTTACTGGATCAGACCAATGGTCCATCTTCCGGGAGGCCAATCCAAATCACAAGAACCTGGCAGAAACCCAAATAGTAGCAACATTCCAGAGCTGAGATTGTGATGTCATAATGCCTCATTCCACCAATGCCTAAGCGCCAGCCTTATCAGTGATGTCACAATGGCTTGACTGTCCTATACTTAAGAACACAAGAATAGCTTTACTGGATCAGACCAATGGTCCATCTTCCGGGAGGCCAATCCAAATCACAAGAACCTGGCAGAAACCCAAATAGTAGCAACATTCCAGAGCTGAGATTGTGATGTCATAATGCCTCATTCCACCAATGCCTAAGCGCCAGCCTTATCAGTGATGTCACAATGGCTTGACTGTCCTATACTTAAGAACATAAGAATAGCTTTACTGGATCAGACCAATGGTCCATCTGGCCCAGTATCCCATCTTCGCAGAGGCCAATCCAAGTCACAAGTACCTGGCACAAACCTAAATAGTAGCAACATTCCAGAATCCTCAGAGTAGCAAGATTCTGGAACACCTTTAGGGCCATCCCAAACCACAACATAAATGCTCAGAAAGGTGGTTTCAAATCTACCGCAAACCCTTCTAATACTTTCACACCCTCATTTTGGTCTCATACCGGAGGACTTTGGCATTTTATTTTTGCACTCTGTCACTTCCAGGGTCCAGAGCTGATGTGGCTCAGTGGTTAAGGGCACTTCTTCCATCCTCCCAAGGTGCTGGGCTCAAATCCCCATTCTTTTTTAGTGACAATCTTGGAGCATTATCTATAAATTGACGGCAAGATTTACAGGTCCTGATGCCAACTTTATAATGACTTCTTGGCACCAGCATTCCATTATATAATGCTGACATAAGTTGGCGCTAGCACGCCTACAATTAGGAGGCAATAGTTACCCCAAGTCATTAGCAGTTGATTCAAAGGCAATGTTAGGAAATTCTACTTTACGGAGAGGGTGGTGGATGTCTGGAATGCGCTCCCGAGAGAGGTGGTGCAGAGTAAAACTGTGGCTGAGTTCAAAGAAGTGTGGGATGAGCACAAAGGATCTGAATCAGAAAATAAGATTAAATATTGAACTAGGCCAGTACTGGGCAGACTTGCACGGTCTGTGTCTGTATATGGCCGTTTGGTGGAGGATGGGCTGGGGAGGGCTTCAGTGGCTGGGAGGGTGTAGATGGGCTGGAGTAAGTCTTAACGGAGATTTCGGCAGTTGGAACCCAAGCACAGTACCAGGTAAAGCTTTGGATTCTTGCCCAGAAATAGTTAAGAAGAAAAAATTAAAAAAATTTAAATTGAATCAGGTTGGGCAGACTGGATGGACTATTCGGGTCTTTATCTGCCGTCATCTACTACGTTACTATGTTACTATGGACATCTAATTGTGTAGTTCAGGGCACATACCTATTTGACTACTGAATAGTGGAGGGAGGAGTGGCCTAGTGGTTAGAGCTACAGTCTCAGCTCCCTGTAACCTTGGGCAAGTCACTGAACCCTCTATTGTCCCAGGTGTTGCAGCAGTATATAAGCTTATTGTGAGCCAACTGGGACAGATAGGGAAAACGTACTATGATTCTATAATGTCACTGAGCGCTAATCTATGGAATTGCTCTTCACGTGTTCAATGGTAGCAGAGTACAGGGCCATGCTTCTACACTACTGAACTTTGCATTAGCAAATCCCCTGAGATCACCAGTTACACAATGAACTTGCTTTTCAATCCTGTTCATTTGCAGGGCAAGTTACTATAAAATTCGGCACTCCAGAAAATCCTGTCACTAGCTGGACAAAGTACCTTAAAATTGCTTTCCGTGCTTTTGGATACGAAGTCGAAATGAGAGTACAATGAATTATGAAAAAGCTAGAGGTTCTCCAGGGATTTTCAGAAGATCATTTCAATTAAGAAGTCATTTTTTAACAAATGTCCTTCTGTTAAAAAGCACAAGAACTCTACTCCGAGCAAGGCAATCGTGAATATCTCTAGCAAAATGTCAACAGCATCCATGACTGAGCTGAAAAGGCTCCAAGGCAACCCATGATGAGATACAAAAGGCAAGCGGTAGAATTATTCCAGGATAATCCATCACAACATAGGAGATATGTGAGACCAAAAAAAAAGGCAGAGCGGCCTCGGAAGAAACCTTGCCAATGCATGGGTGAAAGAGGTTATAGAAAGGCTCCAGGATGTTTCATGATCACATACAAGAGTCAAGAGCTGAAGATTCTGCAAGATGATTCATTAGGTCTGAGAAATAGATATTGAAAGAGTCTGGGACAAAACTGATTCATCTGCTTGCCTGTGCCTTAAAGCTTATGGTCGCAAGTCAGATGCTGCTGTATTTGAGCATTTATTTGAAGGGGAGTTTTGAGACAAGCTGGGTGCCAGAAACTTGAGCTAAATAGTTAGGAGAAGCTGCAGAGGCTGAAGGAACTGATGGGAACAAGAGTCTTGGGGAGCTTAGAGAGATGTGAAAATGACGGGAACAGGAGGAAAGAGAAGCTTGAGAATGGGATTTTGAAGTTAACAGGATGACCTCTTTCACTTGATTTGTTCTAATCGGTGTTTCTCAACTCGGTCCTGGAGTACCCCCTTGCCAGTCAGGTTTTCAAGATACCCACAATGAATATGCATGACATACATTTGCATATAATGGAGGCAGTGTATGCAAATCCAGCTTATGCAGATTCAATGTGGAATTCTGAAAACCTGACTGGCACGGGGGTACTCCAGGACCGAGTTGAGAAACACTATGTTATATTAATAAGTGGGCCATGGAGAGTATAGTAGGGTTTTCTTTTAAATTTCATTATTTTGAAAATAATTTGCCGTTTCTGTGTGATACAGAAGGAAAGCATTTGCCACAGATTTGTGTATCTTTCCACGTGTTCACCTCCTTTCAGCCGTATGCTGTTAGTAGCAGTTTCCCTAAATGTGTAACCAAGTAATGAGATTCATTTTCATCTTTGTGTCAGCTTCTGCTACACATACAGCTTAAGATCTAGCATTTAATGTCAGGAAAAGGAGGATGAAAAGGAGAAATGGGTTAGAAAGGAAGAGAGAGAGAGAGAGAGAGAGAGCGGAAAACTAAAGAGAGAAAATGGGGAAAGGGTGGGAAAACCCTACACAGTACACTTGTAGGACATTTCAACTTGATTTTGCGTGCAAAACAAACTCTCCAAATGCAGAATAAGTGACCTCGTTAGACATGGAAATAAGCAACCAGAAACTCCAAAAAGCCAGATTCTACACGTAGTGCAACGCAAGAGCGAGGCCGAAATGCAGTTCTTCCTGAAATGTGCAAAATCCAATGAGATTAGAGTTGCACATTTCCCAAGCTCGTAATGAAATTTAAGACTTGGTATAAAAGAATCTTAAGAATGGTCTTACTGGGTCACACCAATGGTCCATCAAGCCCAGTAGCCTGTTCTCATGGCGGCCAATCCAGGCCACTAGTACCTGGCCAAAACCCAGAATCCCAAAGAATAGCAAGATTCTGGAATCCTAAAGTGCAACAAGATTCCAGAATCTCAAATAGTAGCAACAATCCATGCTACCGATCCAGGGAAAGCAGTGGCTTCCCCTATGTCTTTCTCAATAACAGATAGCGAGCCCTGGAGAGAATGATATTTAACAACTGCGCCGTGTGGATCCTGGACACCCCCAATGAGAAGATCTGGCTGGAAATCACAGAACTCCCTGATTAGAACAAGATCTCCTTCAAGGAGAACCCCCACCGATACCACTGGAACACATTGTACCAGATGCATCTCCTCCAGCCCTGGACCTGCTCAAGCGCTTCCTAGTGTACCTTGTTGCACCCGTACTTCTTCGCAGAACCACTGCCTGCCCATCACTCGGAGCTCCCCATCCCCCAGCGCAGTGGGAAGAAAACCCGTCAACGTCTACAGCATCAGCACGAATACCGCACTGATCAGCCCCTGGAAGAATCTGTGGTTGATCCTGAATTGATCGCTCCATATGCCTTGCGATGAGGGGAAAAGCCCCACCCTCCAATGTAGGTGGAGTTGGGTGGAATATATCAGAATGAGAGCAAAAATTGTCTATGTGTCCCAGTAATAATGTTGTTTTATAATCCCCTGTTTTATCAGATATGTTTTTATTAAATAAAGGGGGGTATATCAGATAAATAATAAACTTGAAACAGGGGATGCTGACCAGGCCAGAATTGTAAATGATCAGCGGCAAAATTAACCTGCACAAATCTCAGGACTTGTCTTATTTCTCTTCTGTACCCCATATATTCTTTCTTGTCAGACCAATAAAGTTTTATTGAAGTAATTTGAATGGTGGAAATAGTAAATAAGAGGAAAGCATGAGAGAGTGCAAACGCTCCAATGGCTCAGTAACAAAGCTGTGGAATGCCGTTAGATGTTTGCAAGTCTTCGACTCCCTATGTCGTCTCCATTCAGGATGCTGAAGAAGCCTGGGTCACGGTCCCTGGGGTGGAAGGGCACGCCGGTCATTTCATAATGTAACTTGGGCTCATAGCTGTAGAGTTCCAGAAGGAGCCCCTGATCTTTGGTCACCGAACCCTGGCACTACACTGACTAAGCTAAGCAGTTTGGGGACGGGGAGATTGCCTGGGTCATTGCGAGTGAAGTCTCATGTCACCAGGTCCCTTGCTCTGGTTCTAACGGAGCTGCGAGCTCAAAGGAACCAGGTTCAAGGCCCCACCGCATTTTCTGCAAGGTTTGGTGCATGATTTTTAATTATTTTATAGAAGTTGCAGTAAATGATATCATTGGTCCAAAAAAGCAACAGGGCAGCTGATCCATATGGTAGAGAAAAAGAGATTAGATGTGAAGGTCCTTTCGAAAAATATGTATTAATAAGCTACACTTAAAATAGACAGTAGCTACTGTTTATTTTAAATGTAGCTTGTTAATAATTATATCATTGAGCAAGGGACATGCTGGTTTATAAGAAAAAAAATCCCAATCTGTCAGTATATGAGAGGTCCTCCATACCCTTTATTAGTCCAGAGAAGAGCAACTAAGCTAATAAAGGGTATGGAGGACCTCTCATATACTGACAGACTGAAAAGGCTGGGGCTTTTCTCCCTGGAAAAGCGGAGACTTAGAGGAGACATGATAGAAACCTTCAAGATCATGAAGGGTGTAGAAAAAGTAGACAGGGACAGATTTTTCAAATTATGGGCAACTACAAGTACAAGGGGGCACTCAGAGAAATTAAAAGGGGAAAGGTTTAGAACAAACACCAGGAAGTTCTTTTTCACCCAAAGGGTGGTGGATACATGGAACGCGCTACCGGAGGATGTGATAAGCAGGAGCACGCTAGAGGGCTTCAAAGAAGGATTGGACAGGTACCTGGAGGACAAAGGGATTGAGGGGTACAGATAGGAGTAGAGGTAGGTTATAGGGATAGGATTAGAGGTAAGTTACAAAATTAGTCTGGGACCACTGTTCAGGCAATAGGCCTGATGGGCCGCCGCGGGAGCGGACCGCTGGGCAGGATGGACCTCTGGTCTGTCTCAGCGGAGGCACCTTCTTATGTTCTTATATGAGTATTTACACCTTTTTTTGGCCAAACATTGAATCGGGTCCTAAATTATCAGGGAAGGAGGTGCTTTATACCTTCATTTTTAGGTTGTCAAATTGTGAAGTCTGCAAAAAAAATTATGCACAGAAGCATTGCAGAAATTAGCAACCATTTGCTATACTGCCTTTTTGTTACTTTGACAATTGGGATGGAGGGCACTGGAGGATTAAGTGACTTGCCAGGGTCACAAGGAGCAACACTGGGGTTTGATCTCAGAACCTCGGGCAACATCTCTACCATACCTTTGTCTACCTTCCTATCTTTTCTGCAGCATGAGAAAATGTATGGACTCTTATTTGGCTATTTTTTTCTAACTTTTGATAATTTTTGCAAAATTGACAATGCAGTAGGTCTGAGTCAAGGGAGGGACAGAAAGCTTAGGGAGGAGTTTGAGGCGATCTGGGGGAGGAGTTTGGCTTTAACAGAGAAAGAAATACATGCCCAAGAGCTGGTCTCGTTGGGCGATCATAACACGGGGCTGGGAGGCCCGCGTGGTCGCCCGTCAAGACCTTCTGGGGAAGGGCTCAGGGCGGTGATTGGCTGGCGGCATTTCCTGCCATAAAGATTTAAAATAATTGGTAGGGGCCGCAGCCATGAAGGGCACTGGGGGGGAGAAGGTTATAAGCTGGGACCTCAGAGGACTCAGGGCTTACCTGGTCCTCAGAGGTGGCTTTTCCCGCCCTTTTCTGGTTGGCCAGCAGTGGCTGGTCATGAAATAGCTCAGGAGGGTAGTTATCCCGAGCTACTGGTAGCTGGGATCATCCAGGGATGAGCTGTGGGCCGGCTGGAAGCTGTGCCTTGGGGTCAGGTGACCCTGGAAAATGGAGCATGGAGGTACATGCCACCCCTCAGACCCTTGCTGACATGGCAGGGTTGGGGGGGGCTATAAGTATCACGCTTATTTTGGTAGCTTGAGAATGTTATGGTTGCCAATAAACAGAGCTGCGGCCATTTTTTCCAAGAAATGTTTTGGGTGGTGATATATTTTAGGAGTAAGTTTCGGGATTGTGGGTTGCTAAGGGTACAGTGGGGCAGTGGGGAGGGGAGGGGGAGAAAATAATGAGTGGCAAGCGGACCTTTCCAGATCCCGCTGTTAATGGGAAATGTGGAGAAAGTGGCAGGTTCAAAGTGCACTTTTTTCCCCTTTCTTGAACCTCATGTTTACATTTCAAGTACCTTCTATATCCTAATTGCAAGAGATTTTAAGAGAGATTAAGTGATAGAGGTTTCCTAGCGAGGAGCTGACATCAGAAATCGTTACTTTGTTATAAGAGCCACACATTACAAACAGTTTTAGAGAACCAATAAAGAAAACTGTAATGTAACCTAAGAAAATAGAAAGTGGGGACAAAACCCTCAGGGAATGTCAAATGACGATCCCACAATTAACTACAGGAAGCCATCCCCGTGTCTTTCTTTAAGGAGAGAGGGAAGAATCAGAGTCTGAATGGGTTCAGCCACTGACCCTCAAGCCTTGCATTGAAGAATGCTGGTGTAGAAGGACTGAGGTTGAGATAGACACTAAAGAATGTCAGTCTCTGGTATCCAGAGCTGATAGTGTGATGTCATAATGCTTTATTCCACCAATAAGAGCCAACCTCATCAGTGATGTCACAATGGGTTCATTATCCTATACTTGGCTCACATAAGAATCAGAGTATGAATGGACACAGCCACTGACCCTCAAGCCTTGCATTGAAGAATGCTGGTGTAGAAGGACTGAAGTTGAGACAGACACTAAACTAAAGAATGACAGTCTCTGGTATCTAGAGCTGATACTGTGATGTCATAATGCTTTATTCCACCAATGAGAGCCAACCTCATCAGTGATGTCACAATGGCTTGACTGCCCTATACTTGGCTCACATAAGAATCAGAGTTTAAATGGGCCCAGCCACTGACCCTCAGACCTTGCATTGAAGAATGCTGGTGTAGAAGGACTGAGGTTGAGATAGACACTAAAGAGTGACACGAGGTGATTATCCGCGGGGACGGGGACAAATTCTGTCCCATGTCATTCTCTATGACTAGGCCCACGTGAATATCTCAGCCTAAATAGTGGAAGCTCATTTTCCTAGTGAGCTCAGCACTAACCAATAAGATGGGAGTTTTCCCAGTGGCTGATGATGTCAGAAAGATGAAATAAGAGAGTTTTTCCATTTAAGTTCAGATCAGTTTTACCAATCCTGCCTTACAGAGCTCAAAATCTAAGAGGTTCGTTTACTGAGCTGGTAAAACCTGAAGCCTTAGCATGATTTTTATTAAGGAGAAATCCTCAACTCTTGTCCCAATCCTGTGGGGTGTGGAATACTTAAGAGACCCATTCAAATCACTTGAGTGAGCATTCCCGTGATCTTGGGTCTGTTGCAATGTAATGACAAATAAATCATACTAGAAGTAACTGGATGATGAAGAATTTACAGATTGTTTCTCACTGCCCTCTTCTATGTGTCCAATGAGTTATTTCTGTCTAATTTTTTTTAAAGTAAATATGTTTTTCATTCTCAGCTAAAAAAAATAAAACAGAGAGCTACAACCAATAAACAACGGGATTCAAAAGTAAATCTCAAAGATAAGAAAAAGAAATCCCTGAAAGGTATATACCACAGAAAAATACTATAGTATCAGAGCAATGTACTCAAATTACAAAGTTAGAAATATTGTACATATTTATTCATTTAAAATTAGCAAAAATATCACAAAATTTTCATAGAATAGCATACACAGAACACCATACAAACACTACAAACAAACCAGACAAGATATAATAACATATAACAGGCACTATCAAACCAGGCTGGAAAAGGCCACACAAAAAAATCATACAATGATATATAAATAGAGCTGTGTTCAAAAGTTCGTAAATCACTTAGCTTGAGAGTTCGATGTCTTCCTGGAACAGTGTCCACGAGGAATGAAGCAAGCAAGATGATTGTGGGCCATCCAGAAAGGAAAAAAATCAAAAAACCAACATCCCAAACAGATTAGAGTTCAAATCCAACCTCCATAGCACAAAGTGCAGATGGAAGTGCAAACGTGCTGTCAGTAAACCGTATAATGAGTTAGATAATCAAAAAAGTCTCAAACCAAGAGGACAGAGAGCATTTTCAAAGCCTTCACAAGCAGAGGTGAAATGCCATAACAGGCAACCGATCTTCTAACATCTCCTCCCACTTCCTTGATAGTGCCTGTTATATGTTGTTATATCTTGTCTGGTTTGTTTGGTTTGTTTATAGTGTTTGTATGGTGTTCTGTGTGTGCTATTTTATGAAAATTTTGTGATATTTTTGCTAATTTTAAATGAATAAATATGTACAATATTTCTAACTTTGTAATTTGAGTACATTGCTCTGATACTATAGTATTTTTCTGTGGTATATACCTTTTCAGGGATTCCTTTTTCTTATCTTTGAGATTTAATTCTCAGCTTGCATATTTTCCTGGGAGGGGGGGGGGTCCTTTTAGCTAAAGCCTTCGCAAAAGTGGCCTTGGTGCACAGCTTATAAGTGTCTTTCCCCTGCTGCTAATGCTACTTGTGCCGCGGCCTGAAAATGGCTGACATTTCCGTTTCTCAATTAATGGGCCACACGCTAATCTCGCCACTGGGGCTCAGCCAATGAACCAAGGCTACCCCAAGAGCCCTTTTCGGCAGTAAGAGGCTAGCTGTGCTAATCGGAGAGCACGCGGCACTGCCTGATGCGCCGTCAGACTCTCCACCTCTCCACAACGCCTTAGAGAAAATTAGGAGAAATAATTTTAGCGCCCAAGTTTACCATATGTCCTGTAGTAAGTCTGTTTAACTTGCGGTAAAAATTGCAACCCAAACCCCCAAAAAGGGAGACCCAATGATCCACAGTAAAAGCAATCCAAAGTTCAAATGTCAAGTTTATTAAAAATTAGATATACCACGTTATCATATATTTCAAGGTGGTTATACATTTTAAAATAGGGTAAAAACCAGATAATACAATTATACATAACTTTAACAAAATAAACATACAAGATTAGACAAACGGGTACGAGCGGAAAAAAGGGGAGAACTGCAATGATTAAAGAAAAGTAAGATATAAAGGTATAAACAAAAGGGCGGGATTAAAAACAAGTAAGCCCAATACGAGTGGGCTTATAAAAGATAAAAAAAAAAAAATTTAGAATTCTTAAAAGGACATTTACACTTGAAAGGCATCTTTGAAAAGGAATGTTTTTAGAAAAGATTTAAATTTCTCAAGATTGGATATCCTGAAAGACGATTTTTCATAAATGTATCATAAATTTGAATCATATGCTTATGAAAAGAAAAATATAATTCGACTTTCCAAAAGTTTGATACAATGTAAATCACCCTGGAAATTCCTGGACTCATATGTTCAATCTATTTCATAGACACCCCTGTCTCCTTCTTCTTCTTCATCCTCTTCTTTTTCTTTACCTTCATCTTTTTCCTCATTTTATTCTTTTTCTTTCTTCCTTCAATTTCTCTTTCCTCTTATCTTTTCTTTTATTATTTTTTCATGAACAGTCCTAGTACTTTGGATCTTTTAAAATGATTCAATTCTACATTGCACACTGTAACTGAATATTTGTTATACTAAATGTTTTGTTTTATTTTTTGATATCTTCTACTTTGAACTGTTTCTTATATTTTTTCAAAAAACTCAATAAAAAATATTGAACTAGAAAGATGATTTTTATTCGCTCTTCAGAATAAAAATACAAATAAAAGCCTGAATTAGTAGGTCACGTATGGTTGCCTTGACGGACCCTCCGCGCTCCGTGTTTCGGCGAGACCGCCTTCCTCAGGGGTCCTGATGATGTAGGGCACAAAGATAGAAATATGAGCAAAGCAAAGTACGTGTCTATGAGCATGAAACTTGAAAATGGCTTGAAACGAGCAGAGGGGCGCGTAAAATTGCTCAAAGACGCAGACATTGTTTTGATCATATTTGAGGGAAGATCGTGCCTAACGAACTTATTGCACTTCTTCGAAGGGATCAACAAACGGATGGACAAAGGAGACCCCATAGACATCATATAACTAGATTTCCAAAAAGCCTTTGACAAGGTGCCCCATGAACGTCTACTCCGGAAACTGAAGAACCATGGGGTGGAAGAGACACACATAGATGGATCAGAAACTGGTTGGAGGGTAGAAAACAAAGGGTAGGAGTGAAGGGTCACTACTCCGACTGGAGGAGGGTCACGAGTGGTGTCCCGCAGGGCTCGGTGCTCGGGCCGCTGCTATTTAATATCTTCATAAATGATCTAGAAACAGGGACGAAGTGCGAGATAATAAAATTTGCGGACGACACCAAACTATTTAATGGAGCTCGGACTACAGAGGACTGCGAAGAATTGCAAAGGGACTTGAACAAACTAGAGGAATGGGCGGCGAGATGGCAAATGAAGTTCAACATTGAGAAATGTAAAGTATTACATGTGGGGAGCAGAAACTCGAGGTACAACTATACAATGGGAGGGATGTTATTGAATAAGAGTACGCAGGAAAGGGACTTGGGGGTAATGGTGGACATGACAATGAAGCCGTCGGCACAGTGTGCAGCGGCCGCTAAGAGAGCGAATAGAATGCTTGGTATGATCAAAAAGGGTATTACAGCCAGAACGAAAGAAGTTATCCTGCCGTTGTATCGGGCGATGGTGCGCCCGCATTTGGAGTACTGCGTCCAATATTGGTCGCCGTACCTTAAGAAGGATATGGCGTTAGTCGAGAGGATTCAGAGGAGAGCGACACGTCTGATAAAAGGGATGGAAAACCTGTCATATTCTGAGAGATTGGAGAAGCTGGGTCTCTTTTCCCTGGAGAAGCGGAGACTTAGAGGATCATGAAGGGCATAGAGAGAGTAAAGAGGGACAGATTCTTCAAACTTTCTAATAATAAAAGAACAAGAGGGCATTCGGAAAAGTTGATAGGAGACAGATTCAAAACAAATGCTAGGAAGTTCTTCTTTACCCAACGTGTGGTGGACACCTGGAATGCACTTCCAGAGGACGTAATAGGGCAGAGTACGGTACTGGGGTTCAAGAAAGGATTGGACAAATTCCTACTGGAAAAGGAGATAGAGGGGTATAGATAGAAGATTACTGCACAGGTCCTGGACCTGTTGGGCCACCGCGTGAGCGGACTGCTGGGCACGATGGACCTCGGGTCTGACCCAGCAGAGGCATTTCTTATGTTTTTATGTTCTATCTTTGTGCCCTGCATCATCAGGACCCCTGAGGAAGGCGGTCTCGCCGAAACAAGGACTGTGTAGAGTCCGTCAGGACAATCGTACGTGAACTACGAAGTCAGACTTTTCTTTGTATTTTTATTGTGAAGAGCGAATAAAAATCATCTTCCAGTCTGTTGTTTATAGCTTGTGGCAAATGCACAACGGTGCTTGCCACCATTTTGTAAAAGGAGCCCCTGGTAGCCAAGGCAGATTAAGCGCATATCCTGAAACTTCATTCTTTTAGAACTTACTTGGGAACAGGTCTTGCCTAGAAGGAATTTGGGCTTTTATTTACCCCACCCCCTTTTTTTTTTTTTTTTTTAACAAAATCGTAGTGTGGTTTTAGCACCAATCACACGGCGGTAACAACTCTCATGCTCATAGAATTCCGATGAGTGTCGGACCTGTTACCTCTGGTCCTAAAACCCACACTATGGTTTTGTAAAGTGTGTGGGGGGGGGGGGGGGAGGGGGATTAGCTCCTTTTAGCCTGAGCTAAAATGGAATAATGGAGGTTATTAGAGTGTGAGCTCACCAGGACAGCCAGGAAAAATTGCTTAAGTACCTGAATCAAGTCGTGTAAACCGTTCTGAGCTCCCCTGGGAGAACAGTATAGAAAACTGAATAAATAAATAGTGTGATAAGTTTCAGCCTGGTATTGTGACATCATAATGCCTCATTCCACCAATAAGAGCCAACCTCATCAGTGATGTCACAGTGGCTCCATTGTCCTAGACTTGGCTCACTTCTACTACATTTTGATTTCTGCCTTGTGACTCTGGGCAAGACTGTGATAACCAGAGCTGGTATTGTGACATCATAATGCCTTATTCCACCTCATCAGTGATGTCACAATGGCTCCATTGTCCTATACTTGACTCACTTTTGCTACCTTTTAATTTCTAGAGTGAGACAGGTGATTAAAGCTACAGCCTCAGCACCCTGAGATTATGGGCTCAAACCATCCCCCCCCCCCCCACCACCACCACCACCACCACTGCTCCCTGTGACCCTGGGCAGGTCACTTAATTCCCCCATTGTCTCAGGTCCATTAGCTAGAGTGTGAGTCCACCAGGACAGACAGGGGAAATAGCTTGAGTACCTGAATAGAGTCATGTAAAAATGCCTATTATGTTCCTGTATGCAGACGTCATTTTGCCTCATCCGCCTTATTTCCTTTAGCGCGTGTTATTTAGTGCGGGCTAAACAGGCAGATCCACGAAAGCGCACCTTGCTGCTTCAGGGGAGCTCTGCAAAGGATTAAGAAGCGGGGACGAGCAAAGCTGCAGCCTAAGCAAATGAAGGGATGCTCAAACCCGCAAAGCCGGCATACAAGGGGAAGAGAGAGAACCGACAGAGACTGGCGCAGGTTTCTCAAAGTTTTGCTCCAACGCAAATACTGATCCAGATTTACCAACGAAAATCTGGTCTAGGCAACGTGAAAAACGCTAGAAGGTTGGGTTTGTCCTGGCAGAAACGTTTAAGAAAGCCTTCCTTGCAGCTAGATCGAGCCTTGCCCAAAAGGCCAGATCTCTCCCTCCCTCCAGCTAGGAGAGGGAACCCAAGAACTTTTTGTCTGTGCTCCAAGAAGCTTTGGTGGCTTATTCATTCTTGACTCCCCCCTCACTAGCCCTGAATGAAGGTGCTTGAGTACAAAAGAAGCAGAAACAACCCTTGAGACCAATATTCTCTGGTAGTGAGAAAAGCAGAAAGAGCTTTAAGCGTGGGTAAAGTAAAAAAAAAAAAAAATGTATTCCAAGTCGGAGCAACACTCCAGCCCTGGCTGATTCACACCCTACCTCCTACCGCCTGAGCCTTCTATACGGCTCCTGGCGTCGGTCCTCACCCATCCAAACAGATCCAAGAACTTACCAGAGAGCTTCCAGACCGTCGGCCCCTCTCCGGTGGCACTGTCAGGGCTCATGGTGCATTTCCCTGCAGGTTCTGTAAAGTCCGCAGACCGAACTCCAGGAAGTCAAGCCCGGCGCTGGGGTCTGGACTTGGAGCTTCTAGTTTTTGTTGGTTCCTTAAATCCGTTTGGGGGGGGGGAGGGGTATCGCTCTCAAAGGAGGAAGACAACAGACCCGGAGCAAGCCCCCCAACTCTCAGTCCCAAAGGAAAACAGTAAGGAAGGAGCACACTTCTTCATCCAGTTCCCAACCCAGATGTGGCTCCTCCAGAGAAAGAGCAGAGTTCTTTCCCTCTCGTACCAAAGCGTTCAGGCAGCCCAGAAAAATGATGTAATGCAATTTCAGCCAATGGTTAAGGCTGCAACAACTACTTTCTTCAGCTTTCACCCTAGGATCATACCTTGATTCTGTCAAATCAGAGGCGGTAAAGGCGAATAGCGGAGTCCAGGGGAAGGGAAAGGAGGGACAAGGCGACAAATCAATGGCTTCAGACCGGTTTGCTCACTCGAGATTTCCTAAGCCTGCCCCTGAGTAATGCTGTATGTGCACCACCTTCACAAATCGAAAGAGATCCAGATGCTGGTATTATGCAGACCTCGTGTGTCACATTGTTTGCTTGGCAGAAAGGGCTGGGGGGGGGGGGGGGGAATTAAAGCAGACACGGGCAACTGCATAAAAATGCAACCCATGCACCAGGGAGAGAAAGCCACCGAGCTCGCTGCTTCTAAAAATATATTGCAAACAGTTCATTCCTTGTCTCAGAAAGAAATACAAGGTCGGGATAATGTTTATTCCATATCTTTTAGTCTTGCTACCAGCTGGTTGCCATGGCGTGGAGGCAGCTGATATGCCATGTCAAGGGGAAAACAAACAAACGACATCGACTCCCCCCTCCTCCTCCCCCCCCCAAAATAAAAAAAGACGGGTCTGTCCAAGGCGTCTTCTAGCCAGCAGAGAGGAAGAGCTGAGACTTTCTCCTCCAGATTAAATAAAAGCCAAGACCGCAGATGTGAACAGGGAAAGGGTTAGATAGCAATTATTACCTGGTCTGATCTGATTCTGCACTTGCTAATTTTAGCTAAAGTACTATAAATCTTTCTCTGATTCCCCCCCTCCCCATTTTTCCCCCCTTATTTATATAGTTTTCTCTCATTTTGTACATATAGAGATTGATAGATCAGACCCTTGAATGTTGGAAGTATATCTTTGTTTCACCACTATGCTGTATACTGTTTATTACATGGAGGAAATCAATCTCTTATAGATAGGAGAACTGGCCTCCTAAAAGAGTCGTCCGGAGCGGCTCCAAATGCCGACAGAAGCGGTTCTGCGCTGACAGACTCGCCTAACAAAGCCTTGGAATGGATTAAAGAGACATCTGGCTATAGGTAATTTCATTAACTCCCCAAATAAAGATGAACTGATCCTGAAATGGCAAAGGCTGCATTGCTAAGAGAGCCAAACCGGTCTGAGTAGAGATTGATCCTATCTGGGAGCTGCTCCCTCGTTCGCTTCTCTAACATATCCCCAATAGTGACTCCCCCCCCCCAACACACATCACTGTATATACACCCTCTGTCATCTGTTTAGATTTGCCACACCCACACCCACCAAACTAATGTACCAGACCTTAATTTTTCTTGCGTAAACAAATAAAGCTAGGGAGGCGCGGTTTGGTGCACGGGTCTAATGCGCACGCTTGAATTTTTTTCCCGCCTACAAAAGCTGTCGGTCGCCGGCAGATTGCCGATGAGCGAGGAAGTGTAAGTGAGCGCCGTCGGATTTTTCGTTTTGGACAAAATGACCAGGAAAAAGTTGACCAACCCTACTGCATTAAATTTTGCGTAAAGCTTGGCGATTCCCGCGTGGAAACGATCCGCAAGTTTCAACAGGCCTTTGGGGGACGAAGCAATGGGCACCACCCAGATAAGAGTGGTACAAACCACTTCAACGATGGCCGCACATCAGTGGAGAGTGAAGCGCGTTCTGGTAGGCGCTCTGTCTTCCATCGAGCTGTTTCAAGACCTCTTAGTATGGCAACACTGGAGCAAGGCCAAGTAACAAACTGAACAAACCATCAGATGGATAATATCCATCTGAGGTGAGATAATGTTAGAATTACAGGGCTATTCTATAACTTGGTACCTCAATTTCAGTGCCACAGTGGAGCATGCTTAGTACCAACTGACATTTAGGTATGCGTAAGCGGTGTTCGAATATTTCTGCAAAGGCTCACTAGTGTGCTGAAATTTTGGTGTGTCCACCTAGGGCAGGTCAATGGTTGGGGCAAGCTGGCATGCCTAGGTGCACCATGCAACCAGTGCAACTGATAGTCTCATGTCAGCTGGGCACATAAGTGGTGACACACCCATGGTTTACCTAGACTCTAGACAGACCACCCCCAGAGCAGTCTTGGCGGGGGCACAGTCAACTCCCCTTTTCAAATCGTTCACCGGCAGCTGGCAGCAAGCAGCGTCTCCTCTCTGCTCCTCATGCCGGCTTCAGCTATCCTTCTGATGTCACTTTCTGGCTGTGGAACCAGGAAGTGACCTCAGAGGGAGAGCCGAGGCCAGCAAGACAGCAGGTAGGAGACGCTGATCACTGCTGGTGGCGATTTAAAGAGGTGTGGGGGGTGGGGAGGGGGACACGCGCAGCAGGCAAGGCATGAAAGAGTGCAAGAGACGCTAGGTGCCACCGCCTTGGGCGCTTCTTCCCCTCACTACACCATTGCGCCCACACATTTATCCCTTTGCAGTTAGACGCTAGATGAAATTGATGCATATCCACTTGTAAATGCCAATTACTGGTACTTCTGCAATCGATCCGCATATTTGGCCTCTAACATTAGACATCGGCTTATATAATTGTCATATTAGGGATAATTCTGCTCAATTTGCCCAAAGTGTGTGCTGAGCATGAATTCTATCCCTGCAAATAAATGCTTAGAGCATAAGAGTTGTCGCACTGGGACAGACTAAAGGTTCATCAAGTCCAATATCCTGTTTCCAACAATGACCAACCCACATCACAAGTACTTGGCAAGATCCCCAAAAGATAAACAGCTCTCGTACTGCTACCATTCCTACTACTAATTTCTATAGAGCTACTAGAGATACGCGGTGCTTTACATCAGTACATACTTACGATCTAGTCAAGATAGACAAACTGGACAAGAAGGTGCATCGATACAGTGCTCGGGTGGGGGGAATTACGGAGAGAATGATAAGACAGATATTGGTGCTTAGAAGGTGGGTTGGAGTTTGGAACTGAAAGCGGCTTCAAAGAAGTGGACTTTGAGTCTGGATTTGCGAGGAGAAATTTTCACGGCAGGGAATTGGATGTGGTCGAGGTCATCAGCAACGCCTCGGAACAAGAGATTTCAATGCAGAAGGACACCGATGTGGTCTAGCCATCAGCTGGCATCCTCGAAAGAGGCAATGTCGAATGAAGGCTTACCTTTTATTTCTTATTCGTTATATGATGTTTTTGGTCTGTGCCCTAGGATAAATCCCATTGGATATCCCCAGGTCAGCTGGATGCTTCACTGTTAACGTTTAGAAGATTTGTATTACAAGATATGCAGAATTTGGAACAACTTCCTTTTTTTATTCTTAACTAAGATACAACTGAAGTATCTGCTTTTGAATCTCTTTGACGTTTAACGTCAGTGGCGATAACATAAGCTGGTAAGGGCGGGGCTATTGTGCAAAATTCTTCAGATTATGTAGCGGAAGCACGGAGACAAATATCAGTGACATCTAACGGTGCGATACTTCAAGATGATCCAACATCTCAGTTACAAATGGAAGTATTTCATCTTATTACAGTGGATCATTCAAAGGGTTTTTTTTGGGCAGGAGGGGTTTGAACATTTGCCCCCTCTTCTACAAAGCTGCGTGGCAACAGCCCTGAAGCCCTTTAAATCTCTATGGGCTTCGGGGCCGTTACCACGTGGCAGCCGCTAGCGTGGCTTTGTAGAAGAGGGTGTTGGAGTTTAAAGGTTTTAACCCACAATATCAAAAGTTTCCAATATTTTATATGCTACCTATAATCCATAAGAATTAAAAAAAAAATCTTCCAGGCCATCCAATTGTTTCTACCAGGGAGTTTAGTTGGAATGAGGGAGCATTTATGGGGAAGTCTTATTTGAAAATATAACTCAATTTTTATCGCATTTGCAGCATAAGTGGGATCCATTTTCTGTTCAATTTTTGGTTACCATGGATGTTTGCTCATTGTATATGAGATTACACAGGAGGCGGCTCTGGAAGCAGCGTATGAAGCTGTAGAGAATTGTTCTCATTCAGTTCTCATTCCCGCTGAGTTTCTTATACAGATGATTAAAGTGGTTCTTACTATAATTTATTTTTCTTCTGAAGGGGTTATTTACCAGTAAGTTACAGGAACTGTCATGGAGTCATGGTTCTATGCTGCTTATCCTAGGAATAAGCAGTGGATTTCCCCAGCCATCTCAATAACGGCCTATGGATTTCTCTTTTAGGAAATGATCCAAACCTTTCTTAAACCCTGCTAAGCTAACCACTTTCACAACATTCTCCAGCAATGAATTCCAGAGTTTAATTACCCGTTGAGTGAAGAAATATTTTCTCTGGTTTGTTTTAAATCCACTACTTAGTAGTTTCATCCCACGGTTTGTTTTATTTAATAAACCGCCCTTCCATATACAATAACAGATCAGTTCACATACTTTGCAAAACATACAAAAAAATTAGCTACGTCTCAAATTTAAAAAAAAATTAAAAGTTAAAAATTGCAGGCTACAGTGCTAGTAAGTCCAAACCATATCAGAGACATCCAAGTAAATAGAAAAAAGCCCGTTCAAAAAGATAAGTCTTTAATAAATTTCTAAATCTTAAATATGTAAATTTAAGATGTACTGAGGATGGAAGAGAATTCCAAAGAGACGGTGAAAGGCAAAAAAAATGCTCGCTCTGGTAAGTTTATAATGGATTGAATGAGGAGAAGAAATATGAAGACGTTGACCATTCAAAGAGCGTAAAGCTTTTGTTGGACAATAAAGGCAAATAATTAAATAAAGGTATGACGGACTATCGCAATGTATTGATGTAAAAGTCAAAATAAGAATTTTAAATTTAATACAAAGCTGAATTGGACGCCAATGATATTGAAGATATAAGGGTGTAAGATGATCATAATGTTAGAAAGAAGATAAATAGCTGCATTTTGAACAGTTTGTAATTGTCGAATCTGAGTCTGGGGGAAGCCAGCATGCCCCTAGTCCAGGGGTGGGTAACTCCGGTCCTCGAGGGCCGGAATCCAGTCGGGTTTTCAGGATTTACCCATGACTATGCATTGAAAGCAGTGCATGCAAATCAATGTCATGCATATTCATTGGGGAAATCCTGAAAACCCGAATGGCCTGGTGACCCTCCAGGACAGGGTTGGGAACCACTGGTTTAGTGCATAACTGCTTGGCATACCTTCCCTGCCCCTGTCTCTTCGCTGATTAGTGCACAAGTTTATTTACTTATTCAATTACAAAAACTTATATTATGCTTATACCTAAGAAGATTACAGAAAAAAGTAAACATAATCATTCCAGGGAAGGGGGGGGGGATGATAGTAATATGTATGGAAATTTTAATTGTTTATTTGCTTAATTCCTTCAATACAATGTTATAAATTGAAATAAAAAGAATGAGGGGGGGAAGGGGAGGGAGGAAGGGGAAGGGATCAAGGGGGGTGTAGAAAGGAATGGATTAGGTCATATGGAAATATATTTTGGAGGAATGATAGAAATATGTATGGAAATATTATTATTGAGAATCTAATTGTAATGAATATCTCTTTGTATTATATCATTGTATATTTATTTGATTCCTTCAATAAAATGTTATAAATTAGGCAAAGGAAATGGGAAAAGTAAAAAAAAAATCATAAGATAAAAACACACAAAAACTACCCAATGTAAAATCTAATAATATACAGAGAACATTTCCATGAATCACTTCATTCCTTCAGTCACCCACTTAAAAATCTTCTATAAAAAGATGATTTTTTTAACTTATATAACATTTTTATTGAAGAAATCAGTAAATATACAATAATATAATGCAATAAAATAGTCATTAAATTAAAATTCATCATATTAATTTCCATCAAAAATCTTTCATTTCTTCAAAATATATTTCCAAAATACCCATTACATTAAAGATGATTTTAATAATTTTTTTAAAACTCTGAAAGTTATTATTTATTCTCGTTTGTCCAACCAGATTATTCCAAAGCTTCACTCCTACCACTGAAATAGGCATAGGTCTGGTACAAACATACCTCACATGCTGAAACTCACCAATAGATAAACATAGAGGGGCATAGTCCAAATATACATCTAAGTCCGAAGTGGGCGGATGGCGCTAGATGCCCATAGTCGGCAGTGGGAAAATGGCCATTTTCAAAAAATACGTCTAGAATTTTTTTTTTTTTTTAAATCATCTATCTGGATGTCCAGGCTAACGTTCGTCCAGACCACCTCCTTTATACCACATTTATGACCAAAATATTGTCCATGTCCCAAATCCCCAGAACAAGACCATTTGGACGTGGGCGGGGCCAATCTTGTAATGGACTGGCCACCCAGACATGGCAACAGAGCAGTGAGTTATACAAACTACTAGGGAGAAAACTTGATATTACTCTGTGATGAATTGACTTTTAATCACATTTATATCACAGCTTTGTATTATATCAATAAACAAACTTATAATAAAAATGTTCAAACCAATTGTCCAATAATCCAGTGATCTCACCCGTCTGGAGCATATATAGGAACCTACATATGTCTTCAATGTTCCTATCACACTCCTGCCTAAGTTGTTCAAATAGCAGGAGGGATTAAAATTTGTAACCCCAGTGGTATTAAAATATTGTGCAAAATTGTGCAAATAGTGCCAATGGTGCATAAATACGTGCTAGTTCGATGCCTGGTTCCCCCCCCCCCCCCGACTCGAGTTTCGTACTCTTCATCAGGAGGGGACTCTGCATAGGCGTTCTAAACCGGGGACAGCACCGGACCAAGAGCAGTGAGGCAATGCTGTCAACTTCACAAAAAGGGTGCCAGATTAACATCTCACCAGAATTCCCTTTTAGGTTATGATGAGCTCCTCCCCCCAAAAAAAAAACCCAAAACACCTGTCTACAACCCCAATAGCCCTTATGGGTGCAGGTGGCACCTATATGGCAGTACAGTAGGATTTTGGGAGGTTTGGGTGGACACATGTTCCACCATAAATATAGTAGTAAGAGTGGCTTATGGGCCTGGGTCCTCCTCTCTATGGCTCACTAGCCCACCCCCCCAGACTATTTAAGACACCTGTGTGCAGCTCCACTAAGCTTTCCTATACCTGGAGACAGGTATGTACTTTTTTATTTTGATTTTTATAGGGATGTGAAGGGTCAGTGAACACTGGGGGGAGTGTGTGGGGGTCTTTACTTTGCCTCTGCAGTGGTTATCTAGTCATTTTGGATACCTTTTTGGCACTTAAACCTGTTTTTACATCATCTAACTCATAATATATAAGTTTCGTCCAGGAAGTCTCGTTAAACATCCCTGCAGGACGACTTAAGTCTAGGCCGGCCCACATCCCTAACCACTCCTCCAGATATGCCCCTTTCAACTCTGGTGCACAGCGGCATTCAGAGGCCTATAAAGTCCCTCAACACGTCTAGAAAGTTGGTTTGATTATCGGCACATGGATGACCTGTCTTTTAGGTCATCCAAGCGCCGACTTGGGCGGTTTTTAGACTTGTTTAAGTTTTGATTATGAGCCCCATTGAGTTCTCCGATCTTAAGGACCAACATGGCTGATGTCACTTCCCACGGTATCCCTAGGTGAATTACTTGAAAAATCAATACCAATCCTTCAAGTTCCGCACACTTTGGATTTGCATCTCATTAGCTTACTGCATTGCTGCAGAATATTTTCTCATTAATCTCCTGGTGTAAGTTGCATGCTCAGGAATCGGCTGCGGCTCTGACGCATGATCTTCCTGCATTGACCCCTCGGTGAAATCAAAATAGCTGATGTCACAGGAATTCAGTGAAGTGTCTTTTGCTGATCCAGACGTGTGTAAAGAATCTGTATAGCAATGAACTCCTTCTCTCTAAAGGGAATCGCAGCTCTTAAGCTAAGAAGCAGATTTTTTTTTTTTTTTTTTTTTTAGTGATTACTTCCCTTGAGTGTTTGCAGGGAAGAGATGCAGTGATAGCGACTCAAGAGTGAGCCATTCTCAAGACTAAATCAAACTGCTGAACAGAATTCTTATAATAGCCAGAACCATAAATCATTGTGATGTTAAAGGGGAGAGAAGACACGGAGGGGGGTGGGGGAATGAATGGCAAAAAAAATAAAAAATAGAAATGTATCTTATTCTGTAAAGTAGACTTCAGTGATAGAAAGTATTTTGAAGTTTTATTGCCTGTCAGGTTTTAAACTTTTTGCTAATATTTATGTCTGCACAGTTGAAAGAGTTTCTTATCCTGAATAATAGTCTCTTTTTCTTCCTGTGCACAGGGTTTATCTTAGATATGCAAAGTTTTTTTGGAGTTTTTTTTTTTTTTTTACAATAACCACAAGCAAGCAGAGCCAAGAAGAAGCTGGCATGAAATACCGAAGAAAAGCCACAAAACCCCCCAGTCACTGATTCAAAGTTACTTAAAATTAGATAATGGTGGCAGATGAAAACCAGTTTGCTTCAGAAAGGGCTGTACTGGTCTCTCCCTGCGGGTTACCCCCTCCCCCCCCCTCCTTGATAAGGTTGTACCTGTTGCTCTGTTAAGGTTATTAAATAATTTTTTGTTTGGCATTATGGGATAGGAATTTGACTTTCTGAATTATGTCGACTGAGTCTTATCTACAATTTCGACGTGTCTTAAAAACGTATCTTTTCACGAAATACTTAGAAAATTAGGCCTACCTTGCCTTTCTTCTCGTCTTATGTACTCATAATCTTTTGTGAACCGCATAGAACTTAGCAGTATTTGCGGCATAGAAGTGAGTTTTATGTTATGTTATGTTTTTCTTAATTAGTTACTGTACGCTTGTATGCCATCCTCTTGCCATATAGGGATGTTTCTGTCTTTATCCTTTTTTTCAGTTGCCACCGTTTGTGTCCCCACCACCTCTTGCAAAAGGCCAATCCAAATATCCACCACCTTCTCTGTGAAAAAGTATTCCCTGATGTTAGTTTTAAATTTACCTGCTTGCAGCTTTATTTCATATCTTTGAATTGTGTACCCTCCCCACTTTGGAAAAGGCTTTTCGTACATTGACATAGTATTATAGTAAACGACAGCAGATAAAGACCTGAATGGTCCATCCAGTCTGCCTATTAGTCATTCTCATTCAAAATACATGATGAAATTAACTTGTCTCTTCTTTGATATTTCTGGGTCATAGACTGTAAAGTCCACCTGGTATTGTCCTAGGTTCCATCCAATCAAGCCATTGTGACATCACTGCTGAGGTTGGCTCACAGGCACTGGTGGAATGAGCCATTATGACATCACAATCTCAGCTCTGGAATGTTGCTACTCTTTGGGTTTCTGCCAAGTAACATAGTAGATGACGGTAGATAAAGACTGAACGGTCCATCCAGTCTGCCCATTAGTTATACTCATTAAAAATACATGATTAAATTAACTTGTCTCTTCTTCGATATTTCTGGGCCATAGACTAAAGTCCACCTTGTATTGTCCTAGGTTCCAAATGCTAAAGTTGCCATCTAAGCTCACTCCAGCCTACCCAACCATCCCGTTGTTTGCAGGTTATCTACTGCAAAGTCTGGTCAGTAACGTCTTCATGTTCCAAGTGAGTGGAGTTCCCATTGATGCCCTCCCCAGCCCATCCTACACCGAATCACCATATATGGGGCGCAAACCGTACAAGTCTGTCCAATTTATACCATTTGTTTTCTAACGAGAGATCCTCTGTGTTTATCCCACGCTTTTTTGAATTTCATCACAGTTTTCCTCTCCACCACTCCCCTAGGGAGGGCATTCCAGATATCCACCACCCTCTCCGTGAAAAAGAATTTCCGAACATTACTCCTATATCTTGCTCCCTGCAAGCTCAAGTTATGCCTTCTAGTTTCACCATTTTCCCTTCTCTGGAAAATAATTGTTTCTATATTAATACCTTTTAAGTATGTAAACGTCTGTATCATATTTCCCCTGTCCCTCCTCTCCTCCAGAGTATACATATTTAGGTGTTCCAGTCTCTTCTCATACTTCTTTTGGTTCAAACCCCTTACCATTTTTGGCACCTTCCTCTGGACTGCTTCAAATCTTTTTACATCCTTTGCCAGATATGGCCTCCAAAACATTTGTTAAGCAATTCAGCCTTATCTTTGTCAGCTTCTACATATTTCTTTCCCTTCACCTTTGAGTCTCACAATGCCACTTTTGCACTTCTTCCTATTACTAATATACCTAAGAACATAAGAATGGTCTTACTGGGTCAGACCAATGGTCCATCAAGTCCAGTAGCCTGTTCTCATGGTGGTCAATCCAGGTCCCTAGTACCTGGCCAAAACCTAAGGAGTAGCAATATTCCATGCTACCAATCCAGGGTAAGCAGTGTCTTTGTCAATAACAGACTATGGACTTTTCCTCCAGGAACTTGTCTAACCCTTTCTTAAAACCAGCTACGCTCTCCGCTCCTTACCGCAACCTCTGGCAATGCGTTCCAGAGCTTAACTATTTCTCTGAGTGGGGAAAAAAAATTTTCCTCCTATCGGTTTTAAAAGTATTTCCCTGTAACTTCATCGAATGTCCCCTAGTCTTTATTTTTGACGGAGTGAAAAATCAAGCCACTTGTACCTAAAAAAAATATCTTGTTTCCCCATTTTACTATGTTGCCTATTTTTTCCTTTCATTTTCACGACCAGCCTCTATTAACTGGTGTCAGGTCAAAAGCGCGCCGGGACAAAGGCGTGCCCAGACAATTGAGCGCAGCGCGGAAGCGCGCGCTGCTCAAAATTAATGTTTTTAGGGCTCCGACGGCACTTTACTTAAAAGACATCGCGCCGCGTTGTGGGGGGTTGTAACCCCCCACATTTTACTGAAAACTTCACTTTTTCCCTGTTTTCCCTGTTTAAGTTTACAGTAAAATGTGGAGGGTTACAACCCCCATAACGCTGGCACGATGTCTATTAAGTAAAGTGGGGGGGTTCCCCAACAAAACCCCCCATCGGAGCCCCTAAAAACAGTAATTTTGAGCGGCGCGCGCTTCCGCGCGGTGCTCAATTGTCTGGGCGCGCCTTTGTCTTTCGCGCCGTTGTCTATGAACCGAGATCTCTTCCAATTTGTTTTCCTTATCTTCCCACTAACCACACATACCCCCAGACCAGTCAGATATTTCACATTACAGTATATATATATTTTTTCCCCCAAAACAATTTCAAATCGGTGATTAGTTTTCCAAATGTCATAGAATCACACAGACCCTTAAGGAAAGTCTCATCCTGTAATGTAATCAGTTACAAATTGGTTTCAATGTTATTCAGAGCTTGTTACAGGGAAATAATGGCTATGAAATAGCAACCTAACTGAATAAAAATAAAAAAAAAAGCTCAGTGAGTGCTGGGAAGTGTCTCATGACACTGCCAGAAACTGAAGCTCTTTGGGTAAGAGATGGACATTACATAGCTTACAACTTTTTCTGCATCAGGATTGAAGTATCAGAGCAGATTGTAGACAGTGAAATGAGAGGTAAACATTTTATTCCAAGGATGTCAGGTCCAAAAATTAGGCAAAGGACTATTCCCTACCTGATGAGCAAGAGCACACCAGTGCACAATAATGAGACTTAGAAAACATGGTTAAAAGTTGGGTGATTCACATCACCTAACGCAGGGATCTCAAAGTCCCTCCTTGAGGGCCGCAATCCAGACGGGTTGTCAGGATTTACCCAATGAATATGCAGGGCATGCACATAGATCTCATGCATATTCATTGGGGAAATCCTGACAACCCGACTGGATTCCGGTCCTCAAGGAGGGACTTTGAGACCCCTGACCTAACGCAATGGTCCCCAACCCTGTCCTGGAAGATCACCAGGCCAATCGGGTTTTCTGGCTAGCCCTAATGAATATGCATGGAGCAGATTTGCATGCATTTCACTTCCATTATATGCAAATCTCTCTCATGCATATTCATTAGGGCTAGCCAGAAAACCCGATCGGCCTGGTGGTCATCCAGGACAGGGTTGGGACCACTGACCTAAAGCACAATGGAACAAAAAAATATATATATTACTATACTATCAGCTGTCATTTCATCATGGAGTGGAAAAGTAGCTTAATGATTAGGGCAGTGGGCTGAGAACAGGAGAGGGGGGGGGGGACCCCTGGTTTCAATCCCGCTGTAATTGCTTAAGATTCTGGAACCCTAACTAGTAGCAACATTCCAGAACCCAAAGAGTAACAAAAGATTCTAGAACCCCAAAGAGTGTCAAGATTCCAGGCAGAATCTCAAAGAATAGCAAGATTCCGGAACCCTAAAGTAGCAACATTCCAGAATCCCAAAGAGTAACAAAAGATTCTAGAACCCCAAAGAGTATCAAGATTCCAGGCAGAATCTCAAAGAATAGCAAGATTCCGGAACCCTAAAGTAGCAACATTCCAGAATCCCAAAGAGTAACAAAAGATTCTAGAACCCCAAAGAGTATCAAGATTCCAGGCAGAATCTCAAAGAATAGCAAGATTCCGGAACCCTAAAGTAGCAACATTCCAGAATCCCAAAGAGTAACAACAGATTCTAGAACCCCAAAGAGTATCAAGATTCCAGGCAGAATCTCAAAGAATAGCAAGATTCCGGAACCCTAAAGTAGCAACATTCCAGAATCCCAAAGAGTAACAACAGATTCTAGAACCCCAAAGAGTATCAAGATTCCAGGCAGAATCTCAAAGAATAGCAAGATTCCAGAACCCTAACTAGTAGCAACATTCCATGCTACTGATCCAGGGCAAGCAGTGGCTTCCCCCTTGTCTTTCTCAATAACAGATTATGGACTTTTCCGCCAAGAAATTGTTCAAACCTTTCTTAAAACCACTCTTACCACAACCTCTGGCAATGCCACAACCACAACCTCCTATTGGTTTTAAAAGTATTTCCCTGTAACTTCATCGAGTGTCCCCTAGACTTTCTAATTTTTGATAGAGTAAAAAATCGATCCACTTGTACCCGTTCTACTCCCCTCCGAATTTTGTAGACTTCAATCCTATCTCCCCTCAGCCGTCTCTTTTCCAAGCTAAAGAGCCCTAACCTTTTTAGTCTTTCCTTTTTAGTTCCATCCCCTTTACCATCTTGGTCGCTCTTCTTTGAACCTTTTCTAGTGCTGCTATATTTTTCTTGAGATAAGGAGACCAGAACTGAACGCCCCATGGAGCGATATAGAGGCGTTATTATAACATTCTTAGTCTTATTAACCCATCCCTTTTTTAAATAATTCCTAGCATCCTGTTTGCTTTTTTGGCCACCACTGCACATTGGGGCGGAAGGTTTCATTGTATTGTCTATAATGACACTGCTTGGATTGACCATTCATACGATAAAGCAATCTATAAATTATAAACCCCTATCAGCTAGTCTTATCTGGCATGTATTTAGAACATGACTTCCTGCCACTGGGTATGCAATATAGTTCTGATGTACACAAATTACTCCTGTGAATTGGGCATTTTCAGAAGCAGGCTACTACTGCCAGTATGCAAGTTCTAAATTAAATTTTTTAAAAACTTTTATTCACAGCCCTTGGATTATGAAGATCTTGTCCTGGGGAGTGAACTGTGACTAGCGCAGACTTGTTAGGGGCTTTCACTACGTCTACAATCATCTTCCCAGCTCCTTAATCAAGTCACTTGTTTAGAAAGAGATCACGTGACCCGCATCGGTCTGTGGTATTTGTCCATATTCTAGCACAAATAAAGAAAGGAACAGCGTGATCCGCACAAGTGCACATTCACATCCACACACCACGAACACTCGGATGTGAATACATATTCAGATAGACACACGCAAATCCGCAGATGCACCACTCTGCCTCTGGCATAATGGGCACCTTCCTCTTTCACATTTCATTTTTGACATACTGATAACTGGTTCCCTGCGCTGCTCAGAAATTAAATTCCAGGACTGTTTTTTTCCCCCCCTCTTGCTTCTGCCTATCTGTCGTCAGATTTCAAAACCTGCACAGCGGGGTGATTTTTTTTTATCTCACATTTGCATATGAAGGAAGGAGAAAGGTATGTTCCTAGAGGGTCCCTCTGCGGGGGATTTTAAATCCAGAGTAGAATTAGAATAGTGATGCTGGGAGAGAAAAAAAAAGAAAAAAAAAAGCTAAGTCTTAATAGGCTGTGATTCCATTTAAGGGACTGAAGTTTTAAAAAAATATTGTACATTGACTTTTCTGACCGCATAGGACTCCAGACACCTTTTGTGTTTCAACTTTTTTTAATTTTTTTATTTTTTAAGGTATCGCAGCCTACAAAGATTATGGGTAAGGGTCCGCACGTTTTATATTACAGTATTATCAGAGACTGCAAATGCTAAGGCAATCCACAGCCTTACACATCCTTGTTTACTATAAGATAATTTATCGTTCATTTGCTCTCACCCACTTAAAATCTTAACCACACTCTTAGCTATGGACCAAAACCTGGGAGGAAAAGTCAGCCCTGATTGTGGCGCAGTGGTTAAAGCTACAGCCTCAACACCCTCCTTGTGACCCTGGCCAAGTCGCTCAATCCTCCACTGCTCCGGGTACGTTAGCCCGCCGGGACAGACAGGGGAAAATGCTTGAGTACCTGAATAAAATTAATGTAAACTGTTCTGAGCAATATAGAAAACTGAATCAATAAACAGTGTGACAAGTTTCAGCCTCTGATAACCAGAGCGGGTATTGTGACATCATAATGCCTCATTCCACCAATAAGAGCCAACCTCATCAGTGATGTCACAATGGCTCCATTGTCCTAGACTTGGCTCACTTCTACTACATTTTGATTTCTGCCTTATGACTCTGGGCAAGACTGTGATAACCAGAGCTGGTATTGTGACATCATAATGCCTCATTCCACCAATAAGAGCCAACCTCATCAGTGATGTCACAGTGGCTCCATTGTCCTAGACTTGGCTCACTTCTACTACATTTTGATTTCTGCCTTAAGACTCTGGGCAAGGCTGTGATAACCAGAGCTGGTATTGTGACATCATAATGCCTCATTCCACCAATAAGAGCCAACCTCATCAGTGATGTCACAATGGCTTCATTGTCCTAGACTTGGCTCACTTCTACTACATTTTGATTTCTGCCTTATGACTCTGGGCAAGACTGTGATAACCAGAGCTGGTATTGTGACATCATAATGCCTCATTCCACCAATAAGAGCCAACCTCATCAGTGATGTCACAGTGGCTCCATTGTCCTAGACTTGGCTCACTTCTACTACATTTTGATTTCTGCCTTAAGACTCTGGGCAAGACTGTGATAACCAGAGCTGGTATTGTGACATCATAATGCCTCATTCCACCAATAAGAGCCAACCTCATCAGTGATGTCACAATGGCTTCATTGTCCTATACTTGGCTCACTTCTACTACATTTTGATTTCTGCCTTATGACTCTGGGCAAGACTGTGATAACCAGAGCTGGTATTGTGACATCATAATGCCTCATTCCACCAATGCCTAAGAGCCAACCTCATCAGTGATGTCACAATGGCTTCATTGTCCTCTAGTTGGCTCCCTTTTGCTACACTTTGATTTGTAGAGTGGCACAGTGGTGAAAGCTACAGTCTCAGCACCCTGAGATTGTGGACTCAAACCCACGCTGCTCCTTGCGACCTATGGAAGTCACTTAATCCCCCCATTGCCCCAGCTACATTACTTAGATTGTGAGCCCACCAGGACAGACAGGGAAAATTGCTTGAGTACCTGAATAAATTCATGTAAACCATTATGAGCTCCCCTGGGAGAACAGTAGAGAAAACTGAATAAATCAATGATGGCTGGCATCCTTCATAAAAAACAAAGAGTCAGTTATTCATACTTCACTCTGTGCTGAACAATTTCACAAGGAGCTGATCATTTTCCAGCTGGGAACTAGGGTCTGGGGACCTGTAGCTAACAATGCAAGTTCCGTGCTGGCTTGTTTTCTCTGAGTCCAGGATGAAGGTGCATTTATCCTTCCTAATCTTGATCGGACTTCTGTATATTTCTTTATTTTTTTTCCTATGTAAAACTGCCTTGAATCATGTGCTAGATCCGGTGGGACGGTAAATACCAAATAAACCATAAATGATTTTTTTTTTTTTTAAACTGGATTTTTTTTTTTTTTTTGTAGATCATTTATTTTAATTATTTTTATTTATTCAAAAACTTTTGCATATCACCCTTCTAAAAACAAATCACAATGATTCACAAAATGACACAGGAAGGTCAGGGTAGCTTTTATTAGATCAGCAGAAGAAAATGATATACACATGCTTTCCAGATTATATTGACCCTTTCTTCAAACAGCAGACAATCTAAAAACTACTAGACAGCATGGATTGGCAAATCTGATCATTTAGTTCTTCTGTAGCCCTTTCAGGACCAAGGGACATATTTGTCCCATAACTTTAAAATCCTATAAATTTTGATTGGGATAGTCTACAGTTCTAAATTTGATATGTACGGATTCCATAGGATACTGCCTTTATGTAAACAAACTGGTTCCGACATTCATTCATTAGCATCGTTGCCAGATTGACGAGAAGATTCACTTGCCACCCTGTCCATAAGCCAGAAGTGTGATTTTTAAAAAAAAAAATAATGATATTTCACAAAAAAAAAATCAATTTTTTGGCATCTGCAAGCCCTTTTTCCATAAAAATGTCGTCAAAACCACAAAAATTGGCCTACGATCCTTATGGTCCTGAAAGGGTTAAGGACACTGCCAGGAAAACAGGATTTAATGAACATTCCCCCACCCCCTTTTAAAAAACCGTAGCGTGGTTTTAAGCACAGCCATAGCATCCCTCCTGCCGGCAATCTATGGGGGAACATATGAACATAAGAATTGGCACTGCTGGGTCAGTCTGCTCTAGCGGCGGCCCCCCAGGTTAAAGTCCAGTGCTCTATATCAGTGGTTCCCAACCCTGTCCTGGAGGACCACCAGGCCAATCAGGTTTTCAGGCTAGTCCTAATGAATATGCATGAAGCAGATTTGCATGCCTCTCACTTCCATTATATGCAAATCGGGGATTATGACGAGACAGTTGACCTGAGATTAGGAGTTGGTGCCATTGCTATCTAGGGATTGCAAAGGGTTAGAGGGTGGGCTAATTTAATCGAATATGTCTGACTCGTGACATGCCTAAACAAGTATAAGATGACGTACAATATAAAGAATTATTTAATTGATTCATTTGCTTTCTCTCCTATTGTCCCCAAAGAGCTCAGAATGGGATGCAGGTTGGACATATATAATATATTATACAGTTAACAGGTTATGATTTACCATAGTTATCTTTATGGTGCAAGTTTTCCAATGCAAGTTTTATCCTAATTTGACGGTGTACAGGTTACAGTACAGGATTTTTCAATTCACGTTTTCCTTACGTGACACATACCGGGATCTGGTACCAACATCTATTTCTTGTAATCCCTACTTTTGTTAAAACTTCACTGGCTCCCAGTAATCTCTAGGGTTTACTTGAAATGTTCCTGCCATACATTTAAGATTTTGCATGGCACTCTTCCCCCCTTTCATTCCTCTATCCCGGAACTCTGCGAGACCTGACATTACCAGATTTATCCAAAAGCTTCAATTATCTTTCCCCTCGTTAAAAGGCGTTATCTATATTGGGGAAATCTCTTTAAAATTACTGAGCTTTGGAATAACTTTCGTGTCCAGCTGCGTAACTTGGGCTCTTTCCAATTATTTCGAAAACATGGCTATTTTCAAAAATGTCAATTCCGCTGCTCTCTATATAATCACTAATTCTTATTATATTTGCCTTTCTTCAAAACTTGTAAACCCTGCCAAACTCTATCCTTATAGAGAAGATGCGGTATTTAAGGTTTAGTTTAGTTTAATCCATTGGTCATGGGGCAGCGGAGGTAGGTGAAGAGGTCTGTTTTTATTGCTTTCCTAAAGCTGAGGAGTCCTTCAAGGAATCTGATCTACAGGGGCAGTCGATTCCAGTGGCTCGGAATGAAGTGGGAGTAGGAACGTCGTTTGGCAGCTGAAGGGCACCACCAGGAGGCATTTTGAGGCGTATTTCATCTTGGGAGCAGAAGAACCTGTTCGGCCCGTACAGAGGAAGCTTAGCCATCTTGTAGGCTGGCGCCATGTCGTGCAAAGATTTGAACGCTAGCATCAGGCCCTTGAAGACGCAACGTTTGGCTACAGGCAGCCAGTGAGCCCACGCTAGAGCCTGGGAGAAAGGGTTGTGGGCAAGGAGATATTTTAGAAGCCTCATCGCCGTATTTTGTACACGCTGGAGACGTCATATGTATAGCTGCATTATAGCAGTTTGAGGAGGGTAGAGTTATAAATGGAGAAATAGTGAAGAGAGAATGGGGATTCTAAGGATATAAAGTTAAAAATTTTTTTTCAGAATCTGTTGTAGAATGTTTCCATCCTGTAGGGATGTTGCATTATAAACATAGAAACATAGAAATAGACGGCAGATAAGGGCCACGGCCCATCTAGTCTGCCCACCCCAATGACCCTCCCCTACCTTTCTCTGTGAATAGATCCCACGTGTCTATCCCATTTGGCCTTAAAATCAGGCACGCTGCTGGCCTCAATCATCTGAAGTGGAAGACTATTCCAGCGATCAACCACCCTTTCAGTGAAAAAGAATTTCCTGGTGTCCCCGTGCAGTTTCCCGCCCCTGATTTTCCACGGATGCCCCCTTGTTGCCGCGGGACCCTTGAAAAAGAAGATATCTTCTTCCACCTCGATGCGGCCCGTGAGATACTTGAATGTCTCGATCATGTCACCCCTCTCTCTGCGTTCCTCGAGTGAGTAAAGCTGCAACTTATCCAGCCCTTCCTCGTACGGGAGATCCTTGAGTCCCGAGACCATCCAGGTGGCCATTCTCTGGACCGACTCCAGTCTCAGCACATCCTTACGGTAATGCGGCCTCCAGAATTGCACACAGTATTCCAGGTGGGGCCTCACCATGGATCTATACAATGGCATAATGACTTCAGGCTTACGGCTGAATGGTTTTGCTTTATTTTTTTAAGTGTCAACATTTTATTTTTTTGCAATATAGTCCAAGCTTAACAGAGCAAGAAGTTAAATTGAAATTAACATTGAAATAAATATTTCCTGTCTATTTTTTTTTTTCTCTCAGAAGCTTGCTACAGTTGTTCCTTTTTTCCTTCCCTTACAATACTTTGGCAGGGCCAGCATGAGATGGGGGTGGGGGGGGGGGGTGATAGGACACTTGCCCTGGGCTCCAGCATGTCTGACACTGGCCCTAGTAAAAGCTATTTATACTGTATATGGCTCTTCAGTTGTTCTGTGTCTATGCATGACTGGGCGTTACCTACGTTACAGCAACACATTTTTAAAAAAAATATCAGAGCCCTGCAGATGGTGTGTCATTTAAAAAAAAAAAAAAAAAAATTTGTTCCACTTTCAAAACAGAAGCTGCTAAAGTCTCCGATTGCCAAGAGCAGCTCAGTGTGAAACACAAGAGGACCAAGATAATATCAAGATCCCATTAGCTGAGAGAATCGCAGTCTCTCCATTGAGCACCGGCATTGAATAATAACCAAATAAAGGCAAATAAGTTCAGCTATTTTATAAAGAGGATTACCGAGGCCAAGGGTTATATGTATGCATAATAAACAGTAGCATAAAAAAATGATAACGCAAAATAACGAGGAACTAGAGAGATATAAGAAAAAGACAAGGCAACTCCTTGTCCTTTCTGGGTCAACTCACCTCAGCGCTTCACATCGTGTGAAAAGTGACCGAGCAGAGCTGCAATTCCTCCAGGTCTGCTCTGGTGCTCCTGGCAATCTAGGGTTACCTCCTCACCCAGGTGAGCCCCGACAGGCTGATCCCAGCCTGGTTTTGCCCTGTTGTATGCAAGACCTCATAAGCCTCATTACCCTATGAAGAGTTGGGTACCAAAGGGCAAAACCAGGACTTGGGTGAATTGTTGGGGGCCTGGGTGATGGGGCTAGTAGAGTGCTCAGACTTCAATTTATGTTCCTTTTCAGGTTTCTGCTATGAGGGAAAACCCCAAGAACTAGTATTAGCGGCGCGGGTGTCTCCTCCATGTGCCATAAATTCCATGCGAAAATGAACGTCGGAGCATTTACCTCGCCGGCCCGCAGTCAAAAGCTCTACCACGGTTTGATAAAAGGGTCCCTTAATTGGGTATTGGTGAGAAAAAAAATATCTTCTCTGATTTCTTTTAACCCTTTAATTGGCAGATGGTGAAACGGCTGCTTTACGTAACTTGACGTTCAACGAGAGCAACGGTGCCTAGTAACAGGCGTTTGGAGATGCAGATCTCGCATAAGAGCCATAGAAACACATGTTGCTTCTGAGCAACAATGCCAAATAGAGGGTTAAAGGTAGTATCTAGTAAATGCATGACGTGTCCCCTAGTCTTTGTAGTTTATGGAAGAAGAAACGATCGATTTACGCTTACCTGTTCACTTACCTTCTCTTCTCCGAGCTGAAAAGCCCCAACCTCACGGGGGAATCATTACTTTCCTTCTTTCATTTCGGTCACCCTTCTCTGCACCTCCTTCTCATTCTACACATCCCCCTCCATATTTGTGGGTTCAGAACGCGCGACTTTGGTTATTTGCGGTTTTCTTCTGAGTGACCCACCCCCGCCTCCCGGGCCTCTCCACTTACTTTTATAAACCTGGTGGTCTAGCGGTTAAGATCACTCCTGCCCTGTGCACAGCTGGGAACAAAAATGGCTGCCGCAAGAACTCCCGGCAGCTATTTTTGTTCCCGGCTCTGCACTATACACTTTTATTAACCAGCTTGCCTTTATCCACATGTTTATTTACACTTTGAAAAACTGAAAGAGAGTCTTGACTTCCATCACTCTTGGAGTTCCTTGTAATGAGCAGCCCATTGATTTGCCCATGGTCACAAGGAGAAGTACAGGGTTTGAACCCACAACCTCAGCATGCTGCACCACACTCTTCTTCACGGCCCTCCTGCAGAACTTTATAATTCACTATGATCAAAAGTTTCAGCAAATTAGGAAGGAAAAGAGTGGGATTCTAGTCTTTCATCTCCCAAACAGGTTTCGATAGCCTCATTAGTTAGATCTGTGCCAGCAATATCTTCTCTCCATAGAATGATCTTGAAACCAATTTTCACAAGCTGTGCCTGCAACTCAGCAATTTTCACTCCAACCATTTGCTGATGGAAGTACTCTTGTTTCTTCTCATCACTCTTTCATTTCCTTTTTTTTTTTTTTTTGAATTCTTTATTTAACACAGATAGTGAACAAGAAAAACACACGGAACCCAAGCTCCCGAAAAGCAACAGCAAAACAACAATGTCACGCCAAGCCCAAGAATTGTGTTGAACATTTTCAAAAGAACAAAACAGAATGAGCTGGAGAAGATGCAGTAATGGACTCCTTCCTCCTTTCTCTTCATTCTCACTTGCGCTTTCTACATGCGGGCCTGCCTTCCTTCCACCGGGGCACCGTGTCCATCTCCTGCTCTCGCACCATGCCTTCCTTATCCTGTCGCCCTCAGTCCCTTCTTATCATCTTCCTTTTCTTCCTCTCTTTCTGCACACCCCTACTCCAGTGGCTTCCATCCCCATCTCGCTTCATTTCTGCTTCTCTCTATCTGAAGTCTATCCGCTGAATCCATGTTTATTAAACCATTCCCTATGGACAGGTGACAACCGAAGACTCTGAGAAGTCTACTGAAAGTCAAATTTCTCTATCTAAGCCTCCTCGTCTTCTGCTGCTCTGCGTGCTTCTCACTTTCAGCTGTCTCGATTTCCTTTCGTATCACCAGGCTTTTTTTATACGGCAGATAATATTTAAGAACATTAGGTTGCTCCATGTCCACAGAGGGGTTACATCCGAAGGGACGATTTACTATAGTGCCCAATAAGTATAAGCATGCACTAATGCTGCTAACATGAATTATTAGTAAATGGGTCCCTCCCATTGTATAAACTAGGACCTGCAGTAAGGGGTCCTTTTATCGAGCCACGCTAGCGGGGTTAGCGTGTCGGACATTACATCACTCGCTAACCCTCGCGGCCGGCGGCCGGCTGCTCAATGCAGGCGTTAGCGGCTAGCGCGTTAAACCCCTACCGCAGCTTGATAAAAGGACCCCTAAATCTTATTTACCGGTATTTAACTATGTGGTTTACATATCGGTTACATACATATTATCCTGGTTGCTCTTTAGTCGCTAAACATTTGATACAAACAAAGGACAAACATAAATTTCCCATCCCCCCCCCCCGGGAAAAAATAATACAGTATCAAAAACAAACATTATCAAATCATAATTTCAACGAATAAAATGCAGAGAAGCATTGAATATTAAATTCAAGGCAGAAATATTCTTAACACTATCCCCCTCTGTTACAAAGGTGTGCTAAGCGTTTTAGCGCATGCTAACTGATTTAGCGAATGCTAAATGCTAACGCTTCCATTATAGTCTATGGAAGTGTTGGCGTTTAGCGCGTGCTAAATCGGCTTCCGCACCTTAGTAAAATGACCCGTATATCTTGAAACTGAAGAGACTACTGAAACGTTAGCATAGGAAGGCATTGACAAAAAGCTGCACTTTTAACATGCACGAGATCTATTAGCATCCAACAGTGGTTCCCAAACCTGTCCTGGGGGACCCCCAGCCAGTCAGGTTTTCAAGATATCCCTAATGAATATGCATGAGAGAGATTTGCATACCTGTCATTTCCATTATATGCAAATCTCTCTCATGCATATTCATTAGGGATATCTTGAAAACCTGACTGGCTGGGGGTCCCCCCAGGACAGGTTTGGGAACCACTGCTACAATGAAGTCAGCGCATGCAAATAAATCTCATGCATATTCATTGGGGAAATTCTGAAAACCCGACCGGATTGCAACCCTCGAGGAGGGAACTTGACACCCCTGCTTTAAAGTGATCCTCCCCCCCCCCCCCCAGAATCGCAGAATGCCAGGCAGGGCATTCCAAAGTTTCACACCATCCACAGACATCATTGATGCTCCAATCCTGACATGCGCAATAGACGTCTGGCCCTCCGTACTCAATTTCATTGTATTTTCGGATCTTAAATGTCTTCTGGGTTGGTAAATTTCAAGCAACTCTTTGGTAAAGCAGCAGCACCTTAGCACAGCTTGCCCTAGGTTAGGGCTAGGCTAGTCCGGTCCTCGAGAGCCGGAGCCAGGTCAGGTTTTCAGGATCTCCACCATAAATATGCATGAGATAGATTTGCATCTCAAGGAGGCAGTGCATGCAAATATCATGAAAACCTGACCTGGCTCCGGCTCTCGAGGACCGGAATTGCCTACCCCTGCCCTAGGTTTATATTTGAGGTAATGGAGCCCAGTGTCACAACCAGCATTAACAAGACTTGAACCCTGGTTTCCAGCCTACTGTACTCCCAGTTGGCTCCCACTCCTCTCTTCTGTAAATATGTCTTCATTGCAGAAATATGCTCTGATCTTACCCCTTGATCGTGAAAAATAACAACAGATGGAAGCGACTTGTTTCTTCTGTTGATTAGATCTGGAAATTATGTCATTACAGCTACTTAACTATTTACGGGTAAACAAATCAAACCTCATTAGATCTCCCTTAATTGCCAGCCCAGTTTTGGTGTGTTCAAGTAGAAGGGGATTTCGCTCACTATATTGTTGAAATGCAGATTCTTAATAAGAGCAGGCCGTGCCTTTGCCTGATGTGTTTTAACTCGTCTGTTTATAATGCTGTGTTTGAGCGCTCTGCCATATTTGCATTCATTCGGCGGTAAAGGTTTAGGGTGGCAGCTCCAGAAGGGTGGATCTCTGTGAATGTGTGTGTTGTGTCAGCTGGTTTGGATTAATGTAACATTGTCCCAAACTCTATTATTCAAACTTTGGGACTGGGAAGTATGACCATGGAGTATAGAGTGAAGTATAAACTGGTACATCACTTGTCACCAAAGAACCTATGTGATTGTATGATGCCCTATGTGCCCTCTCGAACATTGCACTCAGCTACACATTGTAATTTGGTTATTTCAAATCATAAGAAATTACGCTTACAGACTATGAGACCTTGTACCTTCTTAAGAACATAAGAATGGCCTTATTGGATCAGACCAATGGTCCATCAAGCCCAGTAGCCCGTTCTCAGGGTGGCCAATCCAGGTCCCTAGTACCTGGATAAAACCCAAGGAATAGCAACATTCCATGCAGAATCCCAAAGAATAGCAAGATTCCGGAATCCTAAAGTGTAACAGGATTCTAGAATCCCAAATACTAGCAACATTCCATGGTACCGATCCAGGGCAAGCCGTGGCTTCCCCCATGTCTTTCTCAATAACAGACTATGGACTTTTCCTCCAGGAACTTGTCCAAATCTTTCTTAAAACCAGCTATGCTGTCCACTTTTACCACAACCTCTGGCAACGCGTTCCAGAGCTTAACTATTCTCTGAGAGAAAAAAAAATCTTTCCTCCTATTGGTTTTAAAAACATTTCCCTGTAACTTCATCGAGTGCCTCCTACTCTCTGTCATTTTTGACGGAGTGAAAAATCGATCCACCTGTACCTGTTCTACTCCACTCAGGATTTTGTAGACTTCAATCCTATCTCCCCTTCCAGAATATATCGAGCAACAAAAAGATTTGTGTAAAATTTTAAAAATTGTTAAAACATAGAAACATAGAAATAGACGGCAGATAAGGGCCCACGGCCCATCTAGTCTGCCCACCTTAATGTCCCTCCCCTACCTTTGCCCTGTGAAGAGATCCCATGTGCCGATCCCATTTGGCCTTAAAATCAGGCACGCTGCTGGCCTCAATCACCTGTAGTGGAAGACTATTCCAGCGATCAACCACTCTTTCAGTGAAAAAGAATTTCCTGGTGTCACCTCGTAGTTTCTCGCCCCTGATTTTCAACGGATGCCCTCTTGTTGTCGTGGGACCCTTGAAAAAGAAGATATCTTCCTCCGCCTCGATGCGGCCCATAAGATACTTGAACGTCTCGATCATGTCCCCCCTCTCTCTGCGCTCCTCAAGCGAGTATAGCTGTAATTTGTCAAGCCGTTTTTCGTATGGTAGATCCTTGAGTCCCGAGACCATCCGGGTGGCCATTCTTTGCACCGACTCCAGTCTCAGAACATCCTTGCGATAATGCGGCCTCCAGAATTGCACACAGTATTCCAGGTGGGGCCTCACCATGGATCTATACAATGGCATAATGACTTCCGCCTTACGACTGACGAAACCCCTTCGTATGCAGCCCATCTCTTTTGCAAGATGAACGTTGATAGTTGATGCTTTTTTTATCTATCCTGTACATCCTGTATACAAATCTATGACCTGTATCAATACTCTAATCCAATTTCTTATATTAACACTGTTTTCTATATCATTTTCTCCAACGCTTTATCTCAATGAACTTCTTTTTGTTACTTCCCCAACCAACGCCATCAAACATAAGATGATAAACAAGTATATCTAGCCGCACTTACTTCCTCATCGGCTATGGTGGTTTTTTTTTCTTTTTTTCAAATCTTTTAAATATAGAAGTTTTTTTTATAGATTAAATTTTTACTTATCTTATCAGTGTACTAAAGTTTTAATGCTGTCCCCCACTCCCCATTCTTATCTTTTCCCTATATATATATATATATATATATATATATTTATTTATTTATATATATATATATATATATGTATATATATACCCTCCTCTACCTTCCATCTCTCCTCCTCTTATCACTGCCTTTCTCTCAACACTTATCACTTCTTACTCTCTCCTTCTCCTGCGCCCTCCTTTCCTTATCTCCGCCATCCCTCCACTTTGCTCTCCGTCACCCTCCACTTGTCTTTCTCGGTCTCCTCGGCGCTCCCTTCGCTTCTTTTCCTCCACCTTTCCTGCCACCTCAGCTACTAGGCAGATTAGCGGTTTGCTCCAACTAACAAGAGAGTTATTAAAAGCAGTCTGCAAAGTAAATCCTTCCATCCTCTCTCACCTGCTTCTCCCATACAAGACGTGACTTTATGAATATTAACGATGTGCTGATTGGTGAAGCAACTCTCTCTTCACCTCTCAGCCTGAATAAATATGCGAAAACAGATGGCAGATATGAGACGGCACAGAGACTGCAGACAGCGTGCACCAGAGAACTGAGACATTGTATACAGTATAGAAGCCGCGCAGATATCCACGTTTAGGGAAGGGGTAAAACGCGGACCTCACGGACCTGACGGACCTCGCGGATCTAAACCCGTAGGGCCTTAAAAAGCTGAGGTCCGTGTCCGTGCCGCTTGTACTGTCTGTCGTTGACAGACCTTGATGAGATTTTAGCGCTGACGGATCCGTCTCAGCATAGGGAGGGAAAAGTATTAGGATCCGTCAGCACTAAAATCTCATCGAGGTCTGTCAGAGCCAGAGACTAGTGCTGGAGTTTGGAGACTTCTTTTCCATAACACACGTCCAAAACCTATGTCCCCGCTCTCTTGGCTTCTGCTTTGCCGCTCCAGCACGAGTCTCTGGCTCTGACAGCACTTGAAGAGATTTTAGCGCTGACAGATCCTAACACTTTTCCCTCCCTATGCTGAGACGGATCCGTCAGCGCTAAAATCTCATCAAGGTCTGTCAGCGAAAGACAGTACAAGCGGCACGGACACCGACCGACACGGACCTCAGCTTTTTAAGGCCGTACGGGTTTAGATCCGCGAGGTCCGTCAGGTCCGTGAGGTCCGCGTTTTACCCCTTCCCCCACGTTTCCAAGTTTATTCAGTTGCTGCCCTCCCACACCAAGGGTGAACCTTCTGGGCGGTTTACATTCTAAAACATTAGACGAAAGGGCAGGGGGTTGTGAAAGCAGAAAAATAAACTATGACACAAAAGTGAAGGTGGGGGGGTGAACTACAGTTTTGAAAGGAAAGAGGGTAGGGTAAACACAATTCATTAACCATGGAGCTCATAATCAAAACTTAAACACATCTAAAAACCCGCCCATGTCGGCACTTGGACGCCCTAACAGATAGGTCGTCCAAGTGGCGATAATCAAACCGGCTTTCTGGACGTGTCGCGGGACTTTTTTGTGCCTCTGAATGCCACTATGTGCCCAGAGCTGAAAGGGATGTATCTGGCAGAGTGGTTAGGGCAGTGGGTGGGTGGGATAGGGGGGGGGCCGACCTAGACTTGGTCATCCTGCAGTGATAATCGAATGTTTTACTAGACATTGTGAGTTAGAAGATGTGAAAACAGGTATAAGTGCCATAAAGGTATCCAAAATGACCAGAAAACCACTGCAGAGACAAAGTAAAGACCCCCACACTCTCCTCCTGTGATCACTGACCCCCCTCACAAAGATAAGAATAAAAAAGTTCATACCTGTCTCCAGGTATAGGAAAGCCTAGTAGAGCCGCACATGAGTGTCTTAAAGAGCCTTGGGGAGGGGGGCCTAGTGAACCATAGAGAGGAGGACCCAGGCCCATAAGCCACTCTAACCACCACATTTATGGTGGAACATGTGCGTCCACCAAAACCCTACTGTACTGCCATATAGGTGCTACCTGCACCCATAAGGGCTATTGGGGTTGTAGACAGGTGGGTATAGTGGGTTTGGGGTGGGCTCACCACAACCTATGAAGGAGTTCCGGTGAGATGTTTATCTGGCATCCTAAGGTGCCCAATTGCTCAGTTGCTATGTCTGGGTGGCCAGTCCATTACAAGATTGGCCCTTCCCACGTTCAAATGGCTTTATTCTGAGCATTTGGGACTTGGACGAAATTTTGGTCGAAAATGTGGCATGAACATAGACATCCTGGTAGTTTGGATGAATGTCCAGATAGACTATTAAAAAAAATAAAAAAAAAGCTAGATGTATTTTTCGAAAAGGGCCATTTTCCCACTGCCGACTTTGGGCATGTAGTGCCATAGGCCCAAATCGGACTAAGACGTATGTTTTGGTTATGCCCCTCCCAATGTTTTGGTGAGACCCATCTAGTACTGTTGGGAAGCGATATGTATGATTTCAGTTTTGATAGGTGTCTTGAAAGAGGAATGTTTTAAAGTTGGTTTTAAATTCGTGAATGGATCCCTGAAGTCAGAGTGGCGACACCCCATCCATTACGGATAACACATCCTCCAGCAACGGTACTTACGAAGGGCCGCCGAAAAGTTCTCAGCCCAACCAACAAAGTTAGGGTAGTCTCCATCGAGGGCTATTCACTTAGTCTAGCGATTTTCCACTTTTTTCGTTCTGTATTTTTCACTTTTGTTGGTTGGGCTGAGAACCTTTCAGCGGCCCCTCGTATAGAATAGAGAATTCATATTCTAGTGAGGCAGTGCAGAGAAGGCTGGGGACTCCCCTGCCTAAGAAGGGCAATGTTCCTGGTGCTTACACAGGACCCCACTGACATCAAAGCATGGCCTGAATAAGGAAACAGGAGAGAGACAAGACAAACAATTCAGTTGTGAGTACAATGCAATGATGCAACATTTAATACAGCCTAGCGATCAGTCCTACAAAGAGGGAGAATCATTTCACCTTCTCTTTTGCTCTCTTTCTCTTTCCCTCTGTCATTTGCTTCCTTCACTCCTTACTTACTCCTAAGAGCCAGGCCTTAATTTGGGCACAGACTAATAATGCTGAAGATACCAAGAACCCAAACCAAAATGGAGTCTGCTTTCAGTTCTTTTATGACCATCTACCAGCATGGACTTTGGTCCAACATCCACCCTTGTCTTCCAGTCTCCAGAAGACCCCTGCCAGCTTTCCAAGCTTCAAGAGATGATCCCCTGCTCTCACCCTCTAAGTCAAAATCTTAATCTGCTCTTGCTTATAGCCAGGAAAATCTAAACTTGAATTTAAAAAGCTATCCAAGGTGAGGCACAACCTCCATTTCTAGTATCCTGCTCTTGTTTTCCTCTCCTTCTCCCCCCCCCCCTCCACCTCTCACATAAACCCCCTAAACTGGTTACCAAAGAGAGAGAAAATGAAAAAGCAGAAAGGAAAGTGTAGGGTTGCCATATGGCTCCAGAAAAAGGAGGACAGATTAAGACATCCGAGTTTTACTTCCAGTGAAAGTAAGGAAAACAATGGAAGCGAAAACCCCGGATGTCTGAATCCATTCTCCTTTTCCTGGAGCCATATGGTAACCCTAGGAAAGTGAGCCTGGAGCAGAAAGCCTTCCAGTTAGTTCTCCAATGGACTGTTCCTAGTGCAACATTCTGTCTAAAGCCAAGCAGTGATGAGGTGCTGCTGTACGAGTCCAACAGATCAACACTCAGTGTAACACTTGCCAGTTCCACCTCTTATCTTCCAGCTGGGGGACCTTGTGATTTCAGCCAACAACCATCTGATGCTAAAATAAGGGAAGTGTCTGCTGAGCAAAAAGGAACTCGCTGCCTTAGCTGAGCCAGTATGAGATTCCTAGCTTCTTTTGCGGTGGGCGATTCTTTTGGGCTTGAAAGCTATTCTCTTTCTATGGATAGGGCCTCATGGTCCAAATTATGGCCATTGGCGAGCCAGTGTGCTTCACCTTCACCTATTGCTTATGGGAGGCCATGGCTATCTCTGATTGGGACACAAAGCAGGGACGTGTGTTGCTCAGGGTTTGGCAGCCCTTCTTGGACACCTTGACCCCGCCACTGCTCGCTGTCGTATTTTCTTAGGTAGACCTTGACTTGATTCATCATGTGTTGCTCAGAGTTTGGCAGCCCTTCTTGGATACCTTGACCCCGTCACTGCTCGCTGTCGTATTTTGTTAGGTAGACCTTGACTTGATTCATCTTTTTTTTTTTTTTTTTAATTTATAATATTTTATTGAAGGATTCAAATAAAGAAACAACAATATAATATAATAAGAAATTCATTACAATTATATTCACAATTCAATTTTCCATACAAATTTCTATCAATATATATTTCCATATTACCTAATTCATACCTCTATACACTCCCCCTGTTCCCTTCTCCCCTTCCCTTCCCCCCCCCATTGTTTATAATTCCAATTAAACCTTGTAATAAATGAATTAAGCAAATATATAATGTAAGTATTTCCATACATATTACTATCATCCTCCTATTCCCTCCCCTCTCCCGGAACGGAAGAAGACACAAATTATCAGATGTTGAAATGCAATGAATGTTTCCAAAGCTTCAGTATAAAGCATTAAGAATCATACTTTGTGCTCTAGAGTAGTGTTTTTCAACCTTTTTACACCTATGGACCGGCAGAAATAAAAGAATTATTCTGCGGACCGGCATCGATCCGTGGACTGGCGATTGAAGAACACGGGGCTAAGTCGTGGGCCAGACCCCAACCTCCACCCCAGACCCCGCCCCCATAATAGTACTAATTGCACCTTGCATGTCCCGTGCCTCATCTGGAAGCCTCTGACGTTGCAACGTCAGAGAAAAGGCTTCCCGTTCAGGCGCAGGATGCCCGTAGGAGCCACTGCCCGTGGCTTTGTGCACCGAATCAGTTAGGAAGAGGGCGCCGGCTCGAAGATAACGCCGCATCGATCGCACCGTGGACCGGCGGTTGAAGAACACTGGGCTAAGTCGTGGGCCAGACCCCGCCCATCTCTACCCAATCTCCACCACAAACCCCGCCCCCATAATAGTACTAATTGCACCTTGCACGTCCCGTGCCTCACCTGAAAGCCTTCCCTCTGACGTTGCAAAGTCAGGAGAAGGCTTCCGGTTCAGGCGCAGGATGCCCGTGGCTTTGTGCACTGAATCAGTTAGGAAGAGGGAGCTGGCTCGAAGATAATGCCGCATCGATCGCACCATGGACCGATGGTTGAAGAACACTGGGCTAAGTCGTGGGCCAGACCCCGCCCATCTCTACCTAATCTCCATCCCAGACCCCGCCCCCATAATAGTACTAATTGCACCTTGCATGTCCCGTGCCTCATCTGGAAGCCTCTGACGTTGCAACGTCAGAGAGAAGGCTTCCAGTTCAGGCGCAGGATGCCTGTGGCTTTGTGCACCGAATCATTTAGGAAGAGGGAGCTGGCTCGAAGATAACGCCGCATCGATCGCACCATAGACCGGCGGTTGAAGAACACTGTTTTGGGCCTGATGCATGTGCTGGCCCTGTGGACCGGCAGGAAATTTCTGTGGACCAGCACTGGTCCATGGACCGGTGGTTGAAGAACACTGCTCTAGAGGAAAGATTTTGAATATATGGGTTCCAAATATATATTTTTTAAATGTAGTCCTGGGAGGGATGGGAGGGTGGGCAGTTGGTAGTCATTATCTTGTTATTTGCTCTGGTTTATTAAGTTTATTTATTAATTAAGTTTTTATTAAAAATTTGATATACCCCCTTATCATGTATTTGAAGGTGGTTGTACAATTAAAATTAGGGTAATACAACTGGTATTTAAGAGAAAATGGGATACTCACGTGGGATCTTTAAGGGAGTAAACTCAGGGGGGAGGATACTTGGAATGGGCAGACTTGGTGGGCTATAGCCCTTTTCTGCCGCTTTTTCTATGTTTCTATGTTTCTATGTATCTAAAAAAAAAAAAAACAATTAACATAAGAGGATAACAAACAGAACACCTAGACAAATTATAAAAAGACTGAACAAACAGGTACAAAAGGGAACAGGGAGAACTGCAATGTAATTTTAAGGAATGAGACGATACCGGGAAAAACCAAGAGTGCGGGGTAATAACATGTAAGTCCAAAAGAAACAGACCAAGAAAAGTTTTTAAATCCTTATAAGGACAGTTGAAAAGCATCTTTACAAAGGAATGTCTTAAGAGAAGACTTGAATTTCTCAAGAGTTGTTGTCTCTCTTAATGTGATATCGTCTTATCTTTTGTGTGTTCTTGTATTGCATTGCTTTTCATGACTGTAGATATATGATAATTTAATAAATATGATATAATAAAAAAATAATAAAAATGCATAACTGAACATCATACTTCAATATTAAACAGTTTTACAGATTTAAAAAAACAAACAAAAAAAAACTTGGTTCCTAAGGCTCTTCATCTGTTTACCCTGCTGCCCTCCTATAATGAACATCATTATAGATCAGGGGTGTCACAGTCCCTCCTCGAGGGCCGCAATCCGGTCGGGTTTTCAGGATTTCCCCAATGAATATGCATGAGATCTATTAGCATACAATGAAAGCAGTGCATGCAAATAGATCTCGTGCATATTTATTGGGGAAATCCTGAAAACCTGACTGGATTGCGGCCCTCGAGGAGGGACTTTGACACCCCTATTATAGATGCAAAAGACAAATGATACCAGCCAGTCCAGATGTCATTTAATTGGGTTTGCAGATGGGATTTTCTACTTAAGCCAGTACACACTGGTTATTTTCAGCTGTGTGTGCATATGCATCCCACGTTCCGTTCAGCGAGTGCAGAAGGGAGGGGGGAAGGCTAGTGCTTTAAGCAGGTCTAAGAGCTAGGGGAGGCTGAATTGGAATCTGCCTTCCCTCATCAGCACTCCTTGCGACCTTGGACAAGTGGCTTCACCTTCCATTGTCTCGGGCGTCAATTAGATATAAGCCTTCTGCTGGCAGGGACTTACCCAACTATATTTGAAGTTGTAACTCGCTTGGATTGCGAAAGATGAGTCATTCAAAGCGATAGCACCTGTTCTCGGGCTAAATGAATCATTTTTATTTCCTTCCACTAGCAATTACTTAATAGAATAAACTACGGACAATCAAAAAATATTTTGATATAACATCATTTAGATTAGTAGTTCAGACTTCCATTCTATCAGTTCTTGATTACTGTAACATAATAGATCTAGGGACCCATAAAAAGATTTGTCACAGATTGCGTTTAATACAAAATACGGCAGTCCGTTTGATTTTCGGTCTAAGAAAGTTCGATCATGTGAGCCCTTTCTATCAAAAGCGACATTGGTTGCCCTTTGAGGCGAGAATTCTGTTTAAATTTGGATGTATCTGTTTCAAGGCATTATTTGGCTTAGCTCCTGAATATCTTTCCTCTCAGTTTAAAGTATGCAATTCTAACAGGAATTCTCGAAATAACAACGTGATTATGTATCCATCTATAAAATTTGTTCGATATATGAGATTTCATGAACGAACGTTTGCTTTCCAGGCAGGGAAAATGAACGTTTGGTTGAGTCTTATTCCTTTAGCCGAATCTTATTATTCTTTTAGGAAGGTATTAAAAACTAAATTATTCTAGAAAAAAAAAAGTGAAACTTTATGAACTTTTAACTGTTTTTTATCCTTCACTGAGTATAGCGCTCATTCTTATGTCAATTGTTTGTATGGATCACTGAATGTCCAGTGTTCTTTTTATGTAAACCGCTCAGAACTTATGGCAGGGTGGTATAGAAGAATAAAGTTTATTATTATTATTATTATTATTAACGGCTGAAGGAGGAAAGTGACAAATGGGGAGACTCTGAATCGGATCCTCCTTCCTGCTCTTGCTGGGTTACCTTGTAGGTCAATTCCTCCTTTCCCCTTTCCTCTACCTCGCCCCCCCACCAGGCTCACTCCAAGATTGTGAGCTCTGTGGAGCAGGTACAGTATACAATGCTCAATATTCAAAGGAGGGTGGGCTTCTAAATATACCCCCCTTCTTCTACTAAACCAAGCTAGCGGTTTTAGTGCGGGGAGCCGCGCTGAACGGCCTGTGCTGCTCCCGACGCTCATAGCATGGTTTAATAGAAGAGGTCCTTAGGCTCCTAAGTTAGAGGCATATATTTGCCCCTGTTTTTAGTTAGCTATGGGAGCCTAAGTTTTTTGCTTGAAGGTTCCACTCCTAAATTTTGGCCTGCCATTGATTTGCTCAGATTTATGAGCCTAATTAAGGTACCTAGGGCTTAATTCTGTATAGCGTGATCAAAGTTCTGCGCACAGATCTGTGCACGTTGCTGATTTGTACGTGCAATTTGCTTAACGAGCCAATCAGCAATTACACAGTAATTGGGCATTAATTAGAAGTCGCACACACAACTTTCTAAGTATATTCTATAAAGTGGTATGCATAAATTCTAGTGCATGGATCTCAAACGTGGGCAGGTATTTAGACTCTGGAATTCGTTGCCAGAGAATGTGGTGGAATCAGTTAGCTTAGCAGGGTTTTAAAAAGGTTTGGATTATTTCCTAAAAGAGACGTCCATAGGCCATTATTGAGATGGCTTGGGGAAATCCACTGCTTATTCCTAGGATAAGTAGCATAAAATCTAGCTAGGTTCTTGGGACCTGGGTTGGCCACTGTTTGAAACACTGCTGAGAATGCCTTAGGTCTGTCCCACTGCAGCAATTCTTATGTGAGCCAAGTATAGGACAATCAAGCCATTGTGACATCACTAATGTGGCTGGTTCTTAGGCATTGGTGGAATGAGGCATTATGACATCACAATATCAGCTACTCTTTGGGTTTCTACCAGGTACTTGGGACTTGGATCAGCCACTTTTGGAAGCAGGATACTGGGCTTGATGGACCTTAATTCTGCCCCAGTATGGCAATTCTTATGTTCATTGGCATCGATGGGTGCACCTAAAATATTAAGCATGCAGACAGGCACTATGTGCGAGTCCATATACGGCCAAAGGTGTTTTATAAAATTGTATTAATCACCGTTCTTTTCTGTAACAATATTTCAGGCATGATATATAAAATGTGGCCCCTAGTGCTGAAAAATCGGCCCTAAATCTGCTCCTCTTGCCATGCCCTTTTAAGCCCCTAAATGTAGATATATAGTGAAATTTTGAGCATATATCTAGGAATTCAGCTTTAGTTAACTTTCCAAAAAGCTAATTTACCCCTCCCCCTCCCCCTTTTTTTTTTTTCCACAGCCAATCATCACAAGCCCTGAAGCCCTTGAAGTCTTTATGGGCTTTGGGGCAGCCACTAGCGCAGTTTTGTAAAAAGAATGGTTAGTTAGAAAAGCCTAAGTGAAAGATAAGAGCCTGAAACCGTTGACTTATCTGCCTGATGTTTATCTGCGAGAACAGTGCAGACGGAAATCCTGCATGGTGCATGGTGATCTCTCTGCTCAATTTTTTTCCTGGTCTATGTTGTCTGTTCACTGTATATTTGGGGAGAGGGGAACAGGTGCCAGCCCTATTCATCACCCTGTGTCGTATATACTTTGGCAGAGAACATGAGGTGCCATCCCCATCCATCATCCTATGTTATCCGTTCACTGTATATTTTGGCTGAGGGAAAGAAGTGCCGACCCTATCCATCACCCTGGTACTGAAGGGAGATTTATTTTCTGTTCAAAGCAACTCATTATCTTCTCTGATAAAAAATGTATAAAGGAATTATATTTAAAACCAAACCAAACCAAAGCAAGGGCTTCGTGTCTGTTTACCCTATAAAAGTCCCCTCTAGGCACAGCGATGGTCTGTGTTCCAGAGGCAAAAACAAAGGCAGCTTGGCATTTTGTTTATTACCTGCTTTGTTCTGACACCGATGGGTATAAAACTGTCTTTATTAAGGCCGTGCAAAGGGAGCAGATCTGTGCCATCTTGTACTGTGGTCTCCCCCTCTGGAGACCCGGAAATAAGAGAAGTCACTCCGAGGTGGAGCAGAAGGTTTCAGCAGGATCAGGAGAAGACGAGGAGGGCAAAGAGAAATAGAGAAAACAAGAGGGTGGGAGGAGAAGGGATAAATGAGACTGACTCAGTATGGAAGGAGAGGAGAATAAAGGGAAAGAAGACAAGTGAGAGATTAAAAAAAAAAAAGAAGTGAAAGAGAAATGAAGGCAAAGGAATGAGGGGAGGAGAGTGAACAAAGAAGCAAGCTTAGGGTGGAAGAGCTGTTAACAGGGGTGGGCAGGGTGGGCACACAGTGGCATCATGGGTGACTCATGCCTTTGCTGCAGTGGAAGTATGGAAGCAAGCTCCTGTATGTTTATGGCTGTCTTTATTTCTGCCTCGCTGGTGCAGCTGCATTGTGGAAGAGGAAATCTGTCTCCCCTCCCTCAGCCAGAAGAGAAACCGCCCACCCAACCAGCTGTAAACTCAGAAGGAGACTTCTCCTTGTCCATCGAGGGTACCATGTAGCCCGGCAATGACCCTGGGAGGCGAGAAAAGATTATTAGAACCTGAAAGAGGAAATTGGCCATCTAGAAACTTGACGTTGACAAGATAAAAACATTGCAGGGTAGTCTGAGGTCAACTCTCACCCAGATCAGTATAGTTAACTTTAAAAATGATATGCCCTGCCAATTGGGGTTGGAGATACTTGGTGCATTCTTTGGCCTCGGAGGAGGCACGAGAGGCGACAGGCCATGCCCCGTAGGCACAAAGGTTTTTTGCTTGTTTGGGGAGCTTATTTGGCTTCCTTATCACCTCGAGGCCGTAGCCTACTTCTGAATATTATCTCTTAAGGAGTCTCATGCACTAATTGCTTTGCTTGGGATCGGACACTGCCATTTTTTTTCTTTGGGGGGGAGGGAGCTTTGAGGTCCCAGGGGCCACAAGAGTAAGAGCCCTTGGAGTACTCGCAGTCTATTGGTTGCTTCAGGTTTTGTTCTGGATCTTTTCCTTCCTTCTTTCTTCTCTCTTTTCAGGGGGGGGGGGTTCTGGGGACGGGTTGGGGGGTAGGGTGGGGGATTTTGTTCTTTGGACTGTGTTGTTTATGGATATTGTTATTTCTAGCTGTTACTTTTTTAACATAAATGATATGCCTGCCAAATAGCTGATGATGTGGGTTGACCCTCAAAGTATTGGTTGGTCTCTACAGTATAAAGTGCTACTAGCCTCTGTTTGTTTTGGTTGTTCCTGGTGCTTTTGGGTTTTTTGTTTGGATGAGTACATTAACACGCAAGAGACAATCAGTCCCTGCTTGAAAGAGCTTACAATTTAATTGTGACAGACAAACAGGACAAAAAAGGGTGAATCTATATGTGCTGCTCAGATAGGGTAAGGAATTAAGGTGATTAGGGGGAGAGTGTGGTTAAAGCTACAGCCTCAGCACCCTGGGCTGTTCCTTGTGATCCTGGGCAAGTCACTTAATCCCCCTGGGAGAATGGTATAGAAAATTAAATAAATAAATAGTGTGAAAAGTTACAGCCTCTGATAACCAGAGCTGGTATTGTGACATCATAATGCCTCATTCCACCAATAAGAGCCAACTTCATCAGTGATGTCACAATGGCTTGATTGTCTTATACTTGGCTCACTTTTGCTATACAGTATTTTGATTTCTAGAGTGGCGCAGTGGTTAGAGCTACAGCCTTAGCACCCTGAGGTTGTGGGTTGAAACCCACGCTGCTCCTCATGACCCTGGGCAAGCCACTTAACCCCCCCCCCTCTCCATTGCCCCAGGTACATTAGACAAACACGTCTTCCTCAGAAGTCAAGCAGAAATGTGGATGCTGAAAAGCCGGCATAAAGCCGGAGCGTGAAAATATGCTGTAGATATCTGCGTTCTCCTGAAACAGTGAAAAACGGATGCCGCAGGAAAACCCAGAAATAAGGATGCTGGGAAATGATGTAAGAAAAGCCTGGCATAAATGGGAGTGTTTGTTTATTGTTCATACTACTCCCTACTTCAATTCATATTTTGTGTCTGTATCATGATCTATGATATTCATCTTGGAAGTACAAACTTTCTGATAAATCTAGTTATTTGTGCTATGATTATCCCCTGTCCCTATTGTGTTTATCCTACAGATGTTCCTAGTGGGGACTAGCCAACTACCTCTTCTTTGTTACATTATTAGCTATAGTATTCTGTGGAGAGGATGGTCTTCATCCCTTTCTTGAACTCTTCGGAACTAGTTTTAGTTCCATAGGAAGGGCAGAACTTAAAAAACCAGTATAGTTTGCCATTCCTGTGCTTCCAGACAGACTTCCTAGGTCATCAGGCTGCCCAGTGGTAGAAATTAATATCTGATTTTTTGAATAAAAAAACCCAAAATTTGTCTTAGAGACATTTGGAGTATTGAGACAAAGCAGCAAATTTCTGCATCTCAATGGCCACAAATTTGGAATTGGAGGATGAGGTGTATAGCATCAGCATCTATGAGACAGACTTGGTTTTTCTTATTGCATAGATCTTTTTGGACCCCCGGTTAGGTTGCATCGGTTACATAGTTCGAAATCTAATAGATGCTGGCATTGTCATCTTGATATAGGGACGTTGGATCATTTGCTTTATTACTGTCCTTTGATACTCAACTTCTGGAAAACCATTTGGGGGTCAAATTATTGTAATATTGGAAGTTCCACTATCAATATCATACGATATAATATTATTTGGAATGACATTTTTCTCTAAGAAACCTATAAATGCAAATAAGAACAAATTGCTTCTTATCATGACAGGAGTGGCCATGCAGATGATAATGAAAAATTGGAAAATTTGTGATAATTTGAATTATAGTTTTTGGTGGGAGTCCGTTTGTCAAATTTATAAGTTTGAAAACATTTTTTCTTTACAGAGGGGTCATCATAGTAAATTTAAGGAAATATGGGACCCATTAACAAAATATTGCAAGTTATGATATTGTAATATTAATTCCCTTTGGTTTATGAAAGAGCGTAGGGAGAGGGGAGACATGATTGAGACATTTAAGTACATCACTGGCCGCATAGAGGTGGAAGACAACATTTTCTCTTTCAAGGGTCCGTCAGCAACAAGAGGACATCCGCTGAGAATCAGGGGCGGGAAATTTCATGGGAATACCAGGAAGTACTTCTTCACAGAAAGAGTGGTAGACCATTGGAACAAACTTCCAGAGCAGGTGATCGCGGCCAGCAGCCTACAAGATTTTAAGAATAAATGGGATGCCCACGTCGGATCTTTACGAGGGTAGTGTAGAGGTGATGCCACCTGTGAGCGACCCCTTAGGAGGTTGTTAGGGGAGGGTTAATGGAGTGGGCAGACTTGATGGGCTATGGCCCTTTTCTGCCGTCATCTTCTATGTTTCTATGTTTATATATCCAGGAGGGTGAGTGAGAGGGAGGGTGGGAGGTGGGATTTAATAATTGTATAGTATTTGATTGAATCACAGTGCAGTTGGATATGTTACTTGTTTGTTTAATTGTATTTGATTTTAAAATGAATAAAGAATTTAAACCAAAAAAAAATAGAAAGGGCGTTCTACCACCTTGGAACCATCAATGAGAACATTCTTTTCCTGATGCTTTTGTATCTGATGTCTCTAAAGAAGGGAATTTCCAGCAGGAGGTTTTGGTTCAAGCGTAGTGTGCGTGATGTAATCTGTTTCGTTAGACATTGTGGTTCCGAGAGATGAACGATTTTGTGCGTCGGCAACAAGATCTTGAATGTCACCCTGCTTTCGATCGGGAGCCAGTGGAGTTCTTTCAGTACCGGGGTGGCACTCAATTTCACAGCAGAACTCTCGCTGTTGCATTTTGTACCTGCATTTGAATCTGCTTTTAATTTATAACATTTTATTGAAGGAATCCAATAAATATACAATAAGATATTCATTACAAATATATTCACAATTCTAATTTTTCCATACATATTGTTATCATTCCTCCAAAATATATTTCCATATGACCTATATCCTACCTCTATACACTTCCCTTGTTCCCTTCCCCCTTTTTCCCCTTCCCTTCCCCTCCCCCCCCCCATTGTTTTATTTCCAATTTTAACCTTGTAATGAATGAATTAAACAAATGCACAGTTCAAGAATTTCCATACATATTACTATCACCCCTCCTATTCCCTCCCCTCCCCCAGAATGGAGGATAGCACAAATTATCAGATGTTGGAATGCAATGAATGTTTCCAAAACATTGCCATTGGAGTTGATTCCTCCAATGGCAAAAACTAGGAGCATCTTTCAGTAACCAATATTGCAAAATGTATTTATAACCAACCATACATGCCTTATAACATAAACTGCTTCTTACTTGTCCAAACACCCTACAAGCTTTACCAAATAACACCCCCCTCCCTTAGAGATTCCACCAATTGACTATTCCATAATGAACCTAAAAATAATAGGATGGCAGACCAGAATGATTTAATAAGAGGACATTGCCACAATGCATGAGATAAAGTATTCAGATCTATCTTACATTTGATACAAATAGGAGAATTAACTAATCCTGCATGAAATGCTTGTAAACCAAAAAAACTCTGTGGAGTGACGATGTTCCCAAATGGACTTTATTTGAAAATATCAAAGTTCCAAAGGTACACTAAAATCATCCTCATAAAATAAATTCATCCACATAAAAGTAAATCATCCACATAAGAGCCTTAAAGGACCTAGTCCGCTAGGGATACAGGACCCAACACGGTCCGCGTTTCGACAAAAAGTCTTCTTCAGAGGTCCCTGGGGGTCCTATAAAGGTGAGTACGTGGGAAACAATTGTGTGGTGAACCGGAAGTGAGACACTGCTTGCATTTGCAATGGAAATGCTTGTACCTGTGAGAAATATGCCCTATGCAAAACTCTATATGTACATTCCCTTCAAACATAACCCTTAATAATTTTAAGCAATCGATAAATAGCTTGACTAAAATCTTGAAGTGATATTTGAGTCCCCAACTCATCACACCATTTTTGTATAATGCTATCATATGTTCTATTTGGAATCAAAGAGCACCACCACTTATGCAACAAAGATTTAGAGATAGGAACCTCATTACATTGATTTAAAAAATCTGCTTAATCGTGTACTTTGGAATGCACAGCAAGATCGAATTACAGTAGTCAAACATTGAGAGTATCAGGGTTATTACATAAACACAACTGTCTTTCATAGGGTAAACTGAAACTACTTTGCATAAGAACATAATATCAAAGACTATAAAAATATTAGGAGTGAGTCACTTTAGACGCCCACTTGACCATTATCGAACATACAAACATGGTGGCAAAAAAGTGCTTCTTTGCACTATGGAAATTAAAAACCATCAAAAAATATTTCGACCCCTCTATCTTTCAGACTACTGGTACAGTCATTGATTCTATCCACCCTGGACCACTGCAACATCATTTACGTGGGTATACCTAAAAAAAAACTGTGAAAAATTAAGAATAGTGCAAAACACGGCCGTCCGCTTAATATTCTGACTAAAGAAAAGTGAACACATTCGTCCCTACTACAAACTGCTATACTGGTTGCCAACGGAGGCACGAATAATATTCAAATTCTCTTGCTTTTGCTTCAAATTGTTGTGGGGTAATGGCCCCTACCTATCTCTTACCGCATTTCGAGCCGCACATCCCCACGAGGACAACCGGAAATCGCAATCTTTTTGCCTATCCAAAGATCACTGATTGCAAATACAGGTCCTTTCTGGACAGAACCTTTAAGTTTCAAGCTAGCAAACAGCAGACCTGGCTGGGCAATTACATCAGCAGAGCCGGGTCGACCCATGGCGCATTTCGGATAGCTCTGTTCGATAGATTTATCTCCTAGTCAGATGCCCCTTCTAAAACTTATTAGCAATATGTCGATACCTTGTATTCTCACTAATTGTACTCTGTAATCACTGACTGTTCAGTGACATCTTCCCTATTTTCTACTCTGTAATTCGCTGATTGTCCAGCTCTCTTCACTGTAAACCGCCTAGAAGTCCGAAAATTGTGGCGGTATAGAAAAAAAAAAGTTGTCATTATTATTATTATAAGGTTAGCCTTACTAGGTCAGACCAAAGGTCCATCAAGCCCAGTAGCCTGTTCTCACGGTGGCCAATCCAGGTCACCAGTACCTGACCAAAACCCAAAGAACAGCAAGATTCCGGAATCCCAAATAGTAGCAACAATCCATGCTAACGATCCAGGGCAAGCAGTGGCAACTCCGGTCCTCGAGGGCCGGAATCCAGTCGGGTTTTCAGGATTTCCCCAGTGAATATGCATGAGCTCTATTTGCATGCACTGCATATTCACTGGGGAAATCCTGAAAACCCTCGAGGACCGGAGTTGCCCACTCTTGGGCTAGTCCTATGTCTTTCTCAATAACAAACTGCAGTCTGCAAAATCTCAAATCCGCTTTTCTGCGCACCATCAGCTGTTTGTGCTGTGTATATACAGGGTAGAGTTAATATAAGTTTGCTTACCTGTAGTCTGAGGGTTTTTCCTCCATATTAATATTTTTGGTGATTGGTGTTAATATAGAGTGGAGTGCCTTCTATTTTTTTATACGTTATACTATACACTATGCATGCCAAAACTTCTTCGATAAACATAAAACTTTTTTAATGACTTTCCTGTGACTTATTTATAAGTTAGATATCCTGAGGTAGCCAGAGTGGTGACATCTGCCTCGTTGGATGTTTGTAGGGGAGCATCTTTATCAACTTATTCAATTAACCGCACCGAAGGAATTTCAGACTGTAGAACGCTAGCTACAGCTAAGGAGTTATTCCAACTGCACATTATATTGTTTGGAAAAAAAAGATTTCTAGCATAAATAAGTCACAGGAAAGTCTTAAAAAAGTTATATGTTTATCGAAGAAGTTTCAGCATGCATAGACTACGAGGTCTGTTCAAAAGGTTCCAGGACTGATTTTATCAAAATTTATTAAACAATCTTAAAACTTATTCCCTTGGGTCCCCTTCAAAGGACTCCCCTTCTCTACGTATACACTTTTCCCGATGTCGTTTCCACTTCTGGGAACAGTCCTTAAACGCAGCTTCAGGACTCATCAAAAGTTGCTGCGTTGAACTTTGCCTTATGTCTTCAACGGTGTCGAATCGCTTTCCTTTCGGCGTGGATTTAAGTTTTGGGAAACAAGAAGAAGTCAGCAGGGGCCAAGTCAGAAGAATAAGGTGGCTGGGGAAGAACACTCATCACGTTTTTTTGTTTTTTTTTTCAGGGGGGGGAAATTCATGAATTCTGACACATTCAAAACGCCTTCCACGACTCATAACAATAATTCACAGCACATAATGTCAAAATCAAGGGCTCCTTTTACTATGGTATGCTAGCGTTTTTAACACGAGCTAACCATGCGCTAAACGAAAAATACTAACGCAAGCTCTATGAAGGCGTTAGCGTTTAGTGCGTGTGGTATTGTAGCATGCACTAAAACCACTAGTGAGTACAAAGAGCCCCAAGTGTTTCAGTCACCTTGGAGATAGAATCTGTAGTTTATAGATATCTCTTCGAACCTCGGATTACCGGTTCCTGTTTTTTAAGTGAAAGTGTCTTCTCTTAACGGGCTCCTTTTATCAAGCCGCACTGGCGGTATAATGCGTGTAATAGCGTGCGCTAAACCGCTGACCATGGTAGCCGCTACCGCCTCCTCTTGAGCAGTTTTGAGGCCAGCGCAGAGGTTAATGCGTGGTGAAAAGTTACGCGCGTTAACCCCGCTAGCGCAGCTTGATAAAAGGAGCCCAAAATGCTTCTCTTAAGGTGCTTGGCTGTTCAATTTATCATGACATTATTTTCAAATCAATTGAATTAATTACTGTAGCATATTTTGGTATAAAACTTATCTTATGTATACATAAGCATGTAGATATTACCCTTTCGCCGTGTTTCAGCAGCTTTCTTCATGATCGGGGTATATTCAGTGATTAAACTGCAACACCAAATTAAAATTGACTAATCTTATCATACCTGCATTTACTTTGAACTGTTTAAGCTCTAAGTTACTGCGGTGACTTGCTCGGACTACTGGCATGTAAAGTAACAGTCGGGCTGTTCACATCAGAACACAGACCCATGAAGAAGCCAATTCTTTGGTGAAACGGGTCCTCTCGGGCAAGCTGTTCAAGCTAAGATAGAAACCGACCAGCTATTATACATATATATATATATATATTATATTATATATATTATATATATATATATTTATATATAAGTATATAAATATAAATATATTTATGTATATATATAAATATATATATATACACACACACATATATATACATGTATATATAGACACATGTATATATACACACACATATATATACATGTATACACACACACACACATATATATACACATATATGTACCTTTTTTAAAAAAAATCATAATACCCACCCCTTATACCTTTTTTTTAAAATCATAATACCCACCACTTGTACCTTTTTTTTACAAAAATCATAATACCTACCCCTTGTACCTTTTTTTTAAAAAATCATAATACCCACCCCTTATACCTTTTTTTTTAAATCATAATACCCACCCCTTGTACCTTTTTTTAAAAAAATCATAATACCCACCCCTTATACCTTTTTTTAAAAAAATCATAATAACCCCCTTATACCTTTTTAAAAAAAAAATCATAATACCCCCCTTGTACCCTTTTTTTTAAAATCATAATACCCACCCCTTGTACCTTTTTTAAAAAAAATCATAATACCTACCCCTTGTACCTTTTTTTTAAAAAATCATAATACCCACCCCTTATACCTTTTTTTTTAAATCATAATACCCACCCCTTGTACCTTTTTTTTAAAAAAATCATAATACCCACCCCTTATACCTTTTTTTAAAAAAATCATAATAACCCCCTTATACCTTTTTAAAAAAAAATCATAATACCCCCCTTGTACCCTTTTTTTTAAAATCATAATACCCACCCCTTGTACCTTTTTTAAAAAAATCATAATACCTACCCCTTATACCTTTTTTAAAAAAATCATAATACCCACCCCTTGTACCTTTTTTTTTAAAAATCATAATACCCACCCCTTATACCTTTTTTTAAAAAAATCATAATACCCACCCCTTGTACCTTTTTTAAAAAAAATCATAATACTACCCCTTGTACCTTTTTTTAAAAAATCATAATACCCACCCCTTATACCTTTTTTAAAAAAATCATAATAACCCCCTTATACCTTTTTTAAAAAAAATCATAATACCCCCCCTTGTACCCTTTTTTTTAAAATCATAATACACACCCCTTGTACCTTTTTTTAAAAAATTATAATACCCACCCCTTATACCTTTTTTTTAAATTATAATACCCACCCCTTGTACCTTTTTTTAAAAAAATCATAATACCTACCCCTTGTACCTTTTTTTAAAAAAATCATAATACCCACCCCTTATACCTTTTTTTTAAAAAATCATAATACCCACCCCTTGTACCTTTTTTTAAAAAAATCATAATACCCACCCCTTGTACCTTTTTTAAAAAAATCATAATACCCACCCCTTATACCTTTTTTTAAAAAATCATAATAACCCCCTTATACCTTTTTTTAAAAAATCATAATACCCCCCCTTGTACCCTTTTTTTTAAATCATAATACCCACCCCTTGTACCTTTTTTAAAAAAAATCATAATACCTACCCCTTATACCTTTTTTAAAAAAATCATAATACCCACCCCTTGTACCTTTTTTTTAAAAAATCATAATACCCACCCCTTATACCTTTTTTAAAAAAAATCATAATAACCCCCTTATACCTTTTTTAAAAAAAATCATAATACCCCCCCTTGTACCCTTTTTTTTAAATCATAATACCCCCCTTGTACCTTTTTTTAAAAAATCATAATACCCACCCCTTGTACCTTTTTTTTAAAAATCATAATACCCACCCCTTGTACCTTTTTTTTAAAAAAATCATACCTACCCCTTATACCTTTTTTAAAAAAAATCATAATACCTACCCCTTGTACCTTTTTTTAAAAAATCATAATACCCACCCCTTATACCTTTTTTTTAAAATCATAATACCCACCCCTTGTACCTTTTTTTAAAAAAATCATAATACCTACCCCTTGTACCTTTTTTAAAAAAAATCATAATACCCACCCCTTATACCTTTTTTTTTAAATCATAATACCCCCCCTTGTACCTTTTTTTAAAAAATCATAATACCCACCCCTTGTACCTTTTTTTTTAAAAATCATAATACCCACCCCTTGTACCTTTTTTTAAAAAAAATCATACCTACCCCTTATACCTTTTTTAAAAAAATCATAATACCTACCCCTTGTACCTTTTTTTTTAAAAATCATAATACCCACCCCTTGTACCTTTTTTTAAAAAATCATACCTACCCTTATACCTTTTTTTAAAAAAATCATAATACCTACCCCTTGTACCTTTTTTTTAAAAAATCATAATACCCACCCCTTATACCTTTTTTTTAAAATCATAATACCCACCCCTTGTACCTTTTTTTTAAAAAATCATAATACCCACCCCTTATACCTTTTTTAAAAAAATCATAATAACCCCCTTATACCTTTTTTTTAAAAAATCATAATACCCCCCCTTGTACCCTTTTTTTTAAATCATAATACCCACCCCTTGTACCTTTTTTTTAAAAAAAATCATAATACCTACCCCTTGTACCTTTTTTTAAAAAAATCATAATACCCACCCCTTGTACCTTTTTTTTTAAAAAATCATAATACCCACCCCTTATACCTTTTTTTTAAAAAATCATAATAACCCCCTTATACCTTTTTAAAAAAAAATCATAATACCCCACCTTGTACCTTTTTTTAAAAAAATCATAATACCTACCCCTTGTACCTTTTTTTAAAAAAATCATAATACCCACCCCTTATACCTTTTTTTTTAAAATCATAATACCCACCCCTTATACCTTTTTTAAAAAAAATCATAATACCCACCCATTATACCTTTTTTTAAAAAAATCATAATAACCCCCTTATACCTTTTTTTAAAAAAATCATAATACCCCCCCTTGTACCCTTTTTTTTAAAATCATAATACCCACCCCTTGTACCTTTTTTTAAAAAATCATAATACCTACCCCTTATACCTTTTTTAAAAAAATCATAATACCCACCCCTTGTACCTTTTTTTTAAAAAATCATAATACCCACTCCTTATACCTTTTTTTAAAAAAAATCATAATAACCCCCTTATACCTTTTTTAAAAAAATCATAATACCCCCCTTGTACCCTTTTTTTTAAAATCATAATACCCACCCCTTGTACCTTTTTTTAAAAAATCATAATACCCACCCCTTGTACCTTTTTTTAAAAAATCATAATACCCACCCCTTATACCTTTTTTTAAAAAAATCATAATAACCCCCTTATACCTTTTTTAAAAAAAATCATAATACCCCCCCTTGTACCCTTTTTTTTTAAATCATAATACCCACCCCTTGTATCTTTTTTTAAAAAAATCATAATACCCACCCCTTGTACCTTTTTTTAAAAAAATCATAATACCTACCCCTTGTACCTTTTTAAAAAAAAATCATAATAACCCCCTTATACCTTTTTTAAAAAAATCATAATACCCCCCTTGTACCCTTTTTTTTAAATCATAATACCCCCCTTGTACCTTTTTTTAAAAAAATCATAATACCCACCCCTTGTACCTTTTTAAAAAAAAATCATAATACCCACCCCTTGTACCTTTTTTAAAAATCATAATACCCACCCCTTGTACCTTTTTTTAAAAAAATCATAATACCCACCCCTTGTACCTTTTTTAAAAAAATCATAATACCCCCCCTTGTACCTTTTTTTTTAAAAATCATAATACCCACCCCTTATACCTTTTTTTAAAAAAATCATAATACCCACCCCTTGTACCTTTTTAAAAAAAATCATAATACCCCCCCTTGTACCCTTTTTTTTTAAATCATAATACCCACCCCTTGTACCTTTTTTTAAAAAAAATCATAATACCTACCCCTTGTACCTTTTTTTTAAAAAATTATAATACCCACCCCGTATACCTTTTTTTTTTAAATCATAATACCAATCCCTTGTACCCTTTTTTTAAAATCATAATACCCACCCCTTGTACCTTTTTTAAAAAAAAATCATAATACCCACCCCTTGTACCTTTTTTAAAAAAAATCATAATTCCCCCCTTGTACCCTTTTTTGTAAATAATACCCCCCCTTGTACATTTTTTAAAAAAATCATAATACCCACCCCTTGTACCTTTTTTTAAAAAATCATAATACCCACCCCTTATACCTTTTTTTAAAAAAATCATAATAACCCCCTTATACCTTTTTTTAAAAAAATCATAATACCCCCCCTTGTACCCTTTTTTTTAAATCATAATACCCACCCCTTGTACCTTTTTTTAAAAAAATCATAATACCTACCCCTTATACCTTTTTTTAAAAAAATCATAATACCTACCCCTTGTACCTTTTTTTTAAAAAATCATAATACCCACCCCTTATACCTTTTTTTAAAATCATAATACCCACCCCTTGTACCTTTTTTAAAAAAAATCATAATACCTACCCCTTATACCTTTTTTTAAAAAAA